>NC_091269.1:59915000-60515000 GCF_042477335.2 Ovis canadensis
CCCATCCTGAAGTACTGCGGCTGCTCTCACTGGGGAGCTCTCAGCTATCACAGTGCTGCACGCCTCTGGGTCCCCTTCTGTCCTCTCTACAAAACTTAAACTCCCCAGAGGCAGAAAGCACATCCTTCCTGTCTCTGTTTCCTGTAGCACCTGGTCCACTGTGGGTGTTAAGCTGTGAACTGAGCAAAAGCTATTCATTGGAGGCTCTGTGCACCGGCAAACGTAAGAGACTTCGCTTGTGGCTCACACTCAAGTCTGTACTTCAGATGTCAAAAATGTCTCTATGAGAAATGTGGCCTACCCCTACTCACAGAATATTGACTGTGCGAGATTCAAGGTTGAAGAAAGGGCCCACCCTGGCCCAATAAATCCTACTCATTTGGGGATCATTTCTAATGCCATCTACTTCCAAAGGTCTCGAGTCCTGTGCTTGCACCTTCCTGTGGCTCTGAGCACATCCAGCCCCAGAGAAATCTCTGGAGGGTATTGCTGACTGCGTGCCCTCTCAAGAGTCCAAAGGCCTCACCCTCAAGAACTCCAGCTCAGCATCCTCTCCCCAAAGCACAGGGCTCAGACGGTGCATCTCTGAGACTTCGACTTGGACCCGGAGAGCCGTCATCCTCTCAATGAGACTTGCGGGGACATAATCTTCAACTCGAAAATAGGCTTTGCTCTCTACCTGCTGGAAAGATGCAGAAGGAAAGGGACACAGCCAAGACACCTTCTATACGATTCTGAGCAGAACAGAAGCCTGTCTGCAGTCACAACTCAGTTAGGGCCCCAGCGAAAAGATGCTCTTTGGAAGTGCCCACTGGGATATCATATTCTACCATATTAGAGATTGAGCCAAACCACACAACAGAAACAGAAGGGAAAGGGGAAAGAAGCCACCTGTTTTTGACCCCCTTTTGTATGCCAGGAGGTCCCCAGAACATACTAGCTCCTTCTGTCCTCAAGGTAATCATAAGAGGACAGTACTATTGTTGTCATTGCCAAGATGAGCCAAATGAACGAGAAAGCAAGTCATTTAACAGAGCTAAGTTCACACCATTTGGAAGTAACAGAAGCAAAGCCCTCACCCATTCCACAATGTCACGCCACTTCCCAAGTGGCGCAGTGAAACCCTGGCTCTAAAGCTGTGTTTCTGTGTGTTCATTCCTCACGTCCATCTGCACATGCTACCAGTACATGGCCCCCTTTCCCAAGGGAGGCCTTGTCTGTGGCACCATCTCCTCACAACAAGGGGGTCAAGAAGCATCCCCCGAACAAGAGAAGATCTGACGCCAATAGCCCGCCCCAGGCCTGGGCTTTCACCGGCTACTCTTTTGGAAACCTGAGGCTGCAGCCCCACTAGCTGCTGCAGGAAGATCGTTATGGTTCGCCATCACTCACTGCCCAGTACTGAGTTCCCTGGTGTGGACTCTGGGGCACGGAGAGGTACACAGACATTCTGGAGGAGGAAGGTAGAACTTGGCAGGTAGAGAAGCTGACCCTTCCCTGGTATTCCTGAATCAGCCCATCCTAGTCTCAGGAAGACAATACCAGCCTAATCTTGGGCAAGACGCAAGCTGAGGGCAACTGTCCATGAGGGAGGCAACCGGAAACTGGGAGCACCTGGCCTTCTCGGGGCCAGGAATGGGCACGTTGGTCTGACGAGGGGTCTGACAGGAACAGCACAGCATCCGCGAAACCCCCATGTTCCTGGTCTGACACAGGAGTCCCCATGTGGCTGGAGACAGAGTCCTCCAGCCTAGGGCTGGCCCATGCCACTTCCGAGCTCAGCTCAGAGACACTGAGGGGAAGAAATTGCTTGGTAAGCCAGTACACAAAAAAGCATTCAGAACGCTATTACAAAGGCCCCAATCCAGAAACTGACGCCAAATGCTGGCAAAATGTGGAAAAGCAGGAACTCATTCAATGACTGGTGGACGTGCATGATGGTCAAGCCTCTTTGGGAAGGCAGTTCTTCAATTTTTTATGGGACTAAACAAATTTGTACCATATGATCCAGCAATCATCTCTCTGGTATTTACCCAAAGGAGCTGGAAATGTCCACACAGAAATCTGCACACGGATGTTTACAGCAGCTCCATTCATAGCTGCCAAAACTTCGAAGCAAAAGAGGTCCTCCAGTTGGTGAATGACTAAATAAACTCTGGTACATCCAGACAATGGAATATTATTCAGCACTAAAGAGAAATAAGTTATCACACTGAAAAGACATTGAGGAAACTTACATGCATATTACTAAGTGAAAGAAGCCAGTTTGAAAAGGCTACATACTATGTGATTCCAACTACATGACATTTCGGAAATGGCAGAGACTAAAAAGATCAACAGTTGCCAGGGGTAGGGGAGGAGGAGGGTGGAACACAGAGGAGTTTCAAGGCAATGAAATTACTCTAGGGAATTCCCTGGTGGTCCAGTGGTTAGGCCACTGCCAGGGCCCAGGTTCAGTCCCTGGTAGGGGATCTAAGATACTGTAAGCCACGTGGTGTGGCAAAAAAAAAAAAAAAAACACCACTACTCTGTATGATTCTGTGAGAGCAGATATCTGTCATTATAAATTTGTTCAAACGTATAGAATGCCCAACACTAAGAGCAAACTCCAATATTAACTGTGAACTCTGGGAGATAAGGATACATCAATGTGTAGGCTTATCAGTTGCAATAAACTGAAATTGATAGTGGGGGACAATGATAGCAGGGGAAGCATATGTGGGGGGAAAAGGGCATGTAGGAAATCTCTGCATCTTCCACCCAATTTTGCTATGGACCTCAAACTGTTCTGAAACAGAAGTCTATTAAACATGTTTGGTTTTTTTTTTTTCATTTTTTTTAAACATGTTTTTAAATTGTTTAGGACATTAAACATTTTTAAAAATTTAGGACCTTTGACCCAGCCATCCCTTTGCTAGAAGTAGAGAAGTCAGATGTAGAGAAGTCAGATCAACAGAAGTCAGCATGAAACTAACAAAGCTCCAGCACAAGTTTTTCTTTCTTTGTCATTTATTTTAAAAAGGAAAATGAGAAGCGACTGGAACAATAGAGGTAGTGGTTATGAGCACTTCCGTGGCGCCTCTAGGTGATGCCCACGAGTGGGAAAGCAAATCAGAAAGCCAAGTTCCGGCCCTAGTGAGGCATACCACGCGGTTATCCCAAAAGCTCATTAGGAAGGCCAGGGGAAGACATACTACTGAGTGAGAAAGCAGAATGCAAATCAAATGTGGCAACGTTTACAACTGCATAAAATCCCCGAGTGTGATCAAAGGCTGGAAGAGAATGCACCCAGAGGAAATTTGTTCTGCGGCAATGATGTGATTAAGGAGATTTATTTTTGTACCAAACTGTCTTTGTCTCCCTTTTTAAAATGCAAATGTAATCATGTTACTTACTTCCCAGCTTAGAATTCATCAGTGCCTCCAGTCTTCCACTGCAGTGGTTTCCAAATCATGTTTCTTTCCCCGGCACCAGAACCATTTATCAGACAAAATATCCACCCCTTAGAAGGGCCCACGAGGTTCCTTTCTGGATCTGACTGGCAGCGCTGCCCAGCCTCGAGGCCCATTAACTAAGGCTGCCGTGAAATCCTTGCCGCTCTGCACGGGCCAGCCTCCTCCTTCTGCTCACTCAGTGACCCAGATACAGGGAGAGGCCTGCACTCTGAGACCTCCTTATGCCCTTTGACGTGCCCACCGCAGTGCCTGGCACATAGTATAGCAAGGCCCTAGAAATGAGTCCCAGCTGCGCTCTCACTAGCTTACCTAACCTCAAAGAGGCACAGTTCTTCAATCTGCCTGCCAAAGCCCAAGACAGTGTTTCAGCCCCTGATCCAGGAAGATCCCACGTGCCTCGGAGCAACTAAGCTCGTGCGCTACAGCTACTGAGCCTGTGCTGTAGAGCCCGGGAGCCGCAGCTGCTGAGCCCACATGCCGAGCCTCCTGAAGCCCTCGCGCCCGAGAGCCCGTGATGTGCACCAAGAGAAGCCACCACAATGAGAAACCTGTGCACCAAAGAGTAGCCCCTACTCGCCACAACTAGAGGAAAGCAGGCACAGCATCTGGGACTCGGGAAAGCCACAAACAAACAAATAGATAAATAAAATTATGTTTTAAATTTTAAAATAAAATGCAATGGAAATAACACCAGCTTTGCAGGGTTGACACAGGCTTAGATGATGCAAGCAAGGAGCAAGCCCTCCATAAATTCGGGTTGAGCGAGTAGATGCTAAAATGAATGGGTATGTGTAATCTGTTGCTTTCACACACACACGCATGCACACAGGGGTGCAAGAAAGGGAAAAGGTCTGTCTTTAAGGGCCACATGGGGGCAGCAGAGAATATCTTGGGACCACACTGGAGGCCAGAGCAGATGCGGAGGTGGAGGGGAGACAGGATCTGAAGTAGAAGCTGAAGGTGAAGGATGAGATCCAGGCTGAGGCAGAAACTAGGTGAGGCCAGTCAGGAACTGGGCAGGTGACGGGCACACAGGGCACCAGAATGGGGGACCCAGGGTGAGGCCCTGGCCCGGGTTGCAGAACGTGTGGAAGGGGCTTGGCCTGTGTGTGCCCAGCTGCCTTCAGTGGACCTGGCCCACTGTTTCTGTCAGCTCCCAGCAGTAGAGCTAGCGTATCAGGTTGAAAACTCTATGTCTGAATCCACAGACTGAAAGCTGGTCTCTGTTTTCCAGTAGAGCACTCGTGAGTCTGGGGTGGGGCAGGAAAACTTACAAACAGCAGTTGCGACGTGCACGGCCTCGGAGATTCATCACCACCTGCCACCCTTACAGTAGCTCTGACCTACTCTTATCTCAGATTTCCACTTTGCAGATAAAGAGCTGAGCCAGAGAAATAATATCTAACGCCATGTGGCTACTTAACAAAAGAGGCAGGGTTTGGACCTCGTTCCGTCTGACTCAGAAACTCCTTCAATCTATAGAGCCTGCTAAGGTCAGCCCAACACTGCCCTGGGAGGCCACACTCCCTGTCTGTAGGGGCCATCACAGGGCTGCACTAGAGGCTGCAACGAGGATGGCGACTGATTCTCCAGGGCGCCTGAGGCTTACAGCACCCTCCATGGGCCTGGGCCGTTCTCCTCCCAGTTCAGTTCAGTTCAGTTTAGTCGCTCAGTCGTGTCCGACTCTTTGCGACCCCATGAATCACAGCATGCCAGGCCTCCCTGTCCATCACCATCTCCCGGAGTTCACCCAGACTCACGTCCATCGAGTCCATGATGCCATCCAGCCATCTCATCCTCTGTCGTCCCCTTCTTCTCCTGCCCCCAATCCCTCCCAGCATCAGAGGCTTTTCCAATAAGTCAACTCTTCGCATGAGGTGGCCAAAGCACTGGAGTTTCAGCTTCAGCATCATTCCTTCCAAAGAAATCCCAGGACTGATCTCCTTCAGAATGGACCGGTTGGATCTCCTTGCAGTCCAAGGGACTCTCAAGAGTCTTCTCCAATATCACAGTTCAAAAGCATCAATTCTTCGGCGCTCAGCCTTCTTCACAGTCCAACTCTCACATCCATACATGACCACAGGAAAAACCATAGCCCTGACTAGACGGACCTTAGTCGGCAAAGTAATGTCTCTGCTTTTGAATATGCTATCTAGGTTGGTCATAGCTTTTCTTCCAAGGAGTAAGCATCTTTTAATTTCATGGCTGCAGTCACCATCTGCAGTGATTTTGTAGCCCAAAAACATAAAGTCTGATATTGTTTCCACTGTTTCCCCATCTATCTCCTCCCAAGACCCCCTCAAAGTAGCAGCACAAGGGCAGGAGTGAGCAAGCCCAGGCATGGTTAGGACTCCAGCTCTGGAGGCGAGGAGACACAAAGGGGCTCCAAGCAGTGACAGGCCTGGAGTTTTGTCAAAGGGGCAGGGAGGGGTTATGTGGGTTAGGCTGCCCCTGGGAGACTGCCTGCCTAGGCAGGGGGTAGGGTGGGAACATGCCAAGAGAAGAAAGTGAGGTCTCGGTCCCTGTAGGTGAAGTGGGAGCAGGGAAGTGAGGGTCAGAGAAGGGTAGGATGTTGGGAACTGAACTACATTTCCCAACCAGGGAACTACAAGTTGCCAACTTTCCTGATGGATGGCTTTTATCGACAATGTCATCCCGCCAAGAGCCTGTACTCAGTTCATCCACCCACTCCTCAGATCAGTTGCTCTTGAGCAAACTCCCCGTGTTTGAGGCTCTGCTTTGGCGTGAGGGAAATGGAAGAAAAAAACAAACAAAATCTTTACCGTCTGGCGGATTCCATTCTAATGGAGAAGACTGACAGCAAGGCTGATAAGGAAATGGCTACCCCATACCAGACGGTGAGAAATGCAAGGGGATAAAGAGGGGCTCAGACGGCTCCAGACACAGAGGCAACTTCTGAAGATGTGCTGGGAAGAGAGCGAGATACTGGTGAAGCCTGAAAAATGGTTTCCAAACTGCTGCCTGTAATCCATGGGTGACCTGTGAGTGGTTCATAACCAGCACTTCTAAATTAACTAGACTAGAACAGGAAATACCAGTATGTATCACACAAGTGCATCTCATTTCCTAAGCTTTTGCCTCACTTCTGTTACATGGACACATGTGTACAGGTTGAGTTATAAGGTTTGCCTTTTTTTTTTAATCAGGGTCATGGCACAAAACATCTGAAAGTGATAATGAGCTCAGTAAGTTAGTACATTACTGGTTGTAGGCAAGACTTTAGATGAGAACTAACTTACAATGTATAAACTTGACCTGTTCATTTCTGTATCCCCCGGAGCCGAGCAAAGAACACTCAAAGGATGTCTGTTGGATGGATAGGTGGATGGATGGGGGGGTGGGGGGTGGGTGGAGGCTGTTTACCCCATCTCAGTGTAGGTGCTGAGAACACAGGCTGTCTCCACATTTACAACAGTTCCCCACTGTCCCATAACTGCCTCTCCAGTGACCCGCCCCCCCAAGGGGTTCTGATCTCCACGCCTACCTCCTCTGGGTAACTGCCAAATTCAGCCTGCAGAGCAAGGACCCCCAGCTGCAACAGCGTCTCATCGTTGCAATACAGCTTCTCCTCCAGGATGTCTTTCCGAAGTTGCAGGTAAAATTGATGCCTTGTCCAGCTATGCCTGCCAAAGAGATGCAGGAGTAAAGGTTACTGGCATGCTGAGGGCAAAGGAGAGCACTAAAGCCAGAGGGTCTCCTCAGTCTGTGAAGCAGAAAAAGGAGAGAAGATGGGAGGCAAGTGAGTAGAACCCACAGGGCAACGCCAGTAACAAGAGGGTGAGCTTGTTTATCCATACCATGCCTCCTGTCACTCGCTGAGGGCTATTCTGTGCCCAAGACACAGGGTTACTCACTTCCCACAATATCCATGGAGATGTTTGTTCTTGTGGCTCAAGTAAGAAAACCAATACTTAGTCAGATGGTATGTCTAATAAGCAAAGGAATAGAGAGAGTGATCCAGTCCCAAAGCAGTGACCCTCTCCTCCCATCCTCATCACTGAGCTGCCGGGAGGTGGGGCATGTTGGGGTCAGGGGAGAGAGAACTTGACCTTGACTGGCATATGTTTGAAACAAAAGGGTAAAGTTTTCATTTTGACCAGGGCTTGTCCCCAAACACTGACTTTTCCCCCTCTTCTGTCATATTGGAATCCAGCAAAAAGAAGACCAGACACAGCAACTATTGTAATGTTTGCGCACATTGATTTGCCAAGCACTTGCCTACCCATTATCTCTAATGTCAGCCTGGACAGACATAAACGGCCTAAGGAACAAACCAAGAAGTCTGCAGCACTCACTGGAGCAGCCCATAGTGACTCACGAAGAACTTTATCCTTAGAAAGAGCACAAAGGTATTTGGGGAGCTCTTCTTCTGCGGCTGCTCACTCCAGCCTTCAGGGGCTATTTTGCACAACCTGGTTTCAGCATCCAAGAAAAAGAACTCTTTACCTGAAATGGAAGTAGAGAGTATTTAGAGGGGAAAGCAGCCGGGCAGGAGCCACGCATCAGACTCACAGCCCTGAGCTCTGCCCGAAGGGTGAGACAAGAGCTGACTGAGTCTAGGAGAGAGAGCAGGAAGCAAGTTGTCTGGATTTAGTGCCACAGGACCTTTGTCGGGTCCATGAGGGGCCAAGAAGACGGAACAAAGATGAGAGTGTCAGTGAAGAGAAACATAGCACCCAGAAGAGAAAATATGAACATTTATCTGAGGAGATATCACTTTTCATCTGCCTCCCAGTGACCACCTTATAAAAATAAAATTAAAAAACACAGAACTGAGTATTTATTCCGTTTCTGTCGTGGGCCAGGCACTCTGTATCTACGTGGGCAAGTGCAGCGTCCCAGTCTCAAGCAGTTTTGTCAGAAGGAATGGAACTCAGGGACCTAGACATTGGGCTTCCCAGGTGGGCACAGGGGTAAAGAATCTACCTGCCAATACAGGAGACTAGGGTCCAATCCCTGGGGCAGGAAGACGCGCTGGAGTAGGAAATGGCAACCCGCTCCAGTACTCTTGCCTAGAAAATTCCATGGATAGAGAAGCCTGGTGGACCACAGTCCATGAGGTCACAAAGAGTCAGACACAAATGTGTGACTGAGCACGCTCACCACACACACACTGAGACACCAGGGCTACCTGAGGCATCAGGCCAGCCTGGGAGCCACTCACCTTTCAGGTAAGCCAAGCCAAAGTAGGTGAGCTCCCCAAGGTTGGCAGACGGTGCAATGGCACTAAAGACAGCTCCCACTGTCGACGTGACGTCACATTTCACCTCCAGGCACTGCCCGCTCAGCAACACCACACAGAGGCCCCTGAGAGCCAAGTACGACTTCGCTTTTTTGGTCTGAGAACAAGAACAGTATAAATCATAACAATAAGTAAAAGACATGGAGCCTTTACCATGGGCTAGCTACTGTGCTAACCACTTTATGCGTCTTTTTTCATTTAACTGACACATAACCTAAGAGATGAGTATGTTTATGATTCCTGTTCAGCAGATGAGAAGCAAGGCTCAGAGACTGTAAGGGACCAGCCCAGAGTTGCACTTAGTAAACGGCAGAACTGGACTCAAACCCTACTCTTTGCCAGGCTCTGCAGGGGCCAGGAAGGCTGGGGGTGGGGGGGGCGGGGGGCTCATGTAGTGGATGTCTCTCCCCTGCAAAAATTCCTGGGGCTCCACTTCCCAAGAGGATTGCCCAGGGCCACAACGGTGAACCATACACCCCCAGAGTAGTGAACAGTGCAGTACTGACCCCAGGTCCTCACAGAGCACAACTTGGGTGGGCAGAGAGAACTTGGGTGGGCACCTGTCCAAGGAGGAGGGAGGGCTAGAGTCTAGCGGATCACTGTGAACCAAGAAACTGATCGGCAGAGGTGCGTCCAAGGAAGTGCAGCAGCATCTGCCTTCTGTCCCTCACCCTGCTCAGATTAATTCCAGATGCAACTGCCTCTGTAGCCCCACCCCGACCACTGTCACCTCCGCCAAGCCGCCCAGAAGAGCCCATCGGTCCGCCCCACAAAGGCTGGTCCGCCGCATCTCTGCACACACTGCCCCCTGCCCCCTGTGCCCTTCCCCTCCATCCTCTCACGCAAGTTCCTACAGGTTTCCAGGTCGGCTCAGGACCTCTCGTCTGCAACCTGGTTCCTAGTGCTCAGGGCCCCTGCTCCCTAAGAATGAGGGCTCAGGACCTCTCGTCTGCAACCTCGAGGTTGAGCCACCCACTCCCTTCTCTGCTCCCCCAGTTCCTAGTGCTCAGGGCCCCTGCTCCCTAAGGATGAGGGCTGAGCACCCCCTGTGCCCCAAGCCTAGCCTGAGGCCTGGCCCAGACCGCCTCAGAAAGTCTTCATTAAAAGACAGGCATGATGGACACCGCAGATGGCTTTAGTTCCACTGAGACCAAGCCTGCCCCCACACCATGACCTCCCACAGCCCACGGCGGCTCCACTCCCCAGCACTGGACTGAACCCTGTGAGAGTGGGATTCCCCGTGACCCCAGGCAGGCACGGCCACGGGGCACACTCTAAGCCACTCCGGTTCCCGCTCATCCGCACCTGTGTCTCCTGTTGCTGTGTAATACACTTGCCCACGCTTGAGTTTAATGCTTTGCAGTTGCCCTCTTGAAATTTGTAATGATTGTATGTTTGAATGTGCGTTTTCTAAATGACGTCCATTGGAGCATGCACAAAGAGCTTGGGTCCCCAGTGGTCCTGCCTGCCCACCTCTGGTAATGGGTTTTGGCTGCCAGCTTCTCTGTTCCCTGGTGCCCAGGCCCCTTCCAGTTTCCTCCTCCCCCTCCCTACCCTGCAACCTCTGCCAACCTTCACTCAGGATCTCTCCCCTCTTCCCCAGAGTGCTGGTTCAGGAAGGGTCCCAGTCAAACATCTCAGAGCAAGGCAGGCAGTGGCTGAACCCACAGTGGACTAACAACACCAAAGCTCTTTCCTTGAGCCTTAGGAAAGACAGCCTGTCACTCACCCCTAATCCAGGTCTGCCTGGGTTGAGCCAGCAGACCAACGGAAGGGAGACTGACTTCTCCTCTCCAGAAAATAAACGCATAATGCTGGAACACAAACTTTGCGTGAAGAGGAATATCTGTTTTTTTCATACCAAGAGATCTAGGGTGTGGAGCATTGCCTGGCACCTACTCGATGCTTCAACGATATTTCCTGACTAAAGAGGAAGATGAAGACAGAGCTTGTCTGGAAGGACAAGCAGGACTTGGTGAGAAGTCACAGAGGTTTCTTCCAAAAGGGGAAGAGGATGCTAAAGGATGGATGCCAAGTAGCAGTGTGACTTGGCAAGGGCTGGCAGGCCCCTGGAGGAGAGGGTAAGCCCCTCAGAGCTTGATCAGCCCCAGGTACTGCTCAGCTGGCTGCTCACCACCCTTCAGCCCCGCCCAGTCTAACCCAGCAGTTACCACAATTGATCCAGGCAAATACAAGGTCACCGGGGCCTCTCCAGCCATCAGGGCAAACTCCGGCCTGGGGAACTGAGGAAACAGGCAGAGTTACTCTCAGTAAAGAAGAGAAATCACAGTCAAGCCCCACACGGCTGGAGCCCCAGCTTCAGAACTGAGCTTCTCCCATGGTTTCACCTCCTCCTGCCCACGATCAGCCTTCCCTTCCCCAAAACCAGCAGGAAGCAGGTTTCAATGAGATGGGGTCAATTGGGCTGAGGCCCTAGCGAGGCTGGGCATCTCAGAGCAGACGTCTTAAGCAAGCAGGTGCGGCTTTGGTGATGTTCTAGCTCTTCATTTGAGCGCCCACTTCATTTTAAGTGCCGTAATTCATGCATCATCATATAATCTTTTATATGTCTCAAAATTATACAACACATTGCATGTATACATATATGCGACAAGGTTTTGAAAACAAAAATACTTTGAGATTTAGATTCAAAGTAAACATTTTACCTTGTTCTGGATGTTGAATTGGCAGCGTGCCTGAGTATTTATTCTCAGTATCACAGTACTTCATGTTCATAGCACACTTGTGACCCAGGAAATGCCCTGATGCCATTTTTATTTATACCCAGCCATCATCCTGTGGGGTGCACATTCTCAGCCCCTTTTGCAAGAAGTGGAGGTTCCAAAAGGTTAAGAAATTCACCCAAACTAACACCAGTGAGTCACAGGATTGGGTGGGCCTTTTTCTTTAAGATTTTTTTTTAACGTGGATCATTTTTAAAGTCTTTATTGAATTTGTTTCAATGTTGTTACTGTTTTATGTTTTACTTTTTTGGCCACAAGGCATGTGGGATTTTAGCTCCCCAACCAGGGATCAAACCCACATCCTCTGCCTTGGAAGGTGAAGTCTTAACCGCTGGACCTCCAGGGAAGCCCCTAGGTGAGCCTTCTAATGTGTCCCCCAAGGGTACCCATCAGGACTTCTGTCTCAAGAGGCCAAAAGTGCAGCCGGGGGTAATGCACGTCCTGAGAGAGTTGCTAGTATTGTAGAAGCATTCGACCCCCATCCCTCCAAGCTCACAAGGGCCTGAGAGTGGTCTTGGAGGGCAGCAGGGGCTGGAGCGGAATATGGCGCGCATCGCCGCACAGGAGAGGATGTCCTGAGGCTATGCCAGGCTCCGCTCACCCCTGATTAGTTGAGCACATCAGGAAAATCTCTCCGCAACAGACAGACAGGCAGACAAAGCCTGTTGGGGGCTTCAGGGTCTGACATTCCCAAAGGGCTCCTGATGCGCCAACAGAAGGCCAGGCAGAGGCGGCCTCATCCGTGAACAGCCTGCTCTGGAGGGCTTGCCACAGCTCCAGGGGCGCCTACCCCGTGGCCGCTGTGGCCTTGTGTGGTCACTTTTCCAGCTAATGCCAGTGTCACCCGTGGAGGAAGGGGCGCTTGTTATCTAAACACTGGAAGTGGCTCTGACTGCTGGCGCCAGGGCTGTTTTGGGCAGAAGGTACAACCCGGGACCACCCCAATCTCACCCTCCAGCACAGGTGTAGCAAGCTGGCCCCTCAGCAGAGACCAGACTGCCTGCCAGGAGCCTCGGGTCCCCAGAGCCATGAGCAGGGGCCCCCCGACATGGTCTCTCCTGTCAGCCTGGACTTCCCAGCGGGGCAAGCTGGCCTGCCACTCTTGAGCCCCAGCTCCCCACACTCATCCCGACTCTGCTGCTCTTGTGCCAACCAGCCTGAAGAATCTCTCTCCCGAGCTACCCCAGCCACTGCTTTGCTTCCACACATCACCTGTTCAGAAGGCGCCCTCCAAGCACGTTCGGCCTTGTCGGCTCTCTCACCGCCTCCCTTGTCCTGTCCCCACCTCGCGTCAACAGCCGTGAACTTCCTGAATGGCGGGACCTGGCACCTTCAACCTGCTATCCTACAGAGTTTATAGCAAGCCCCCTCCATAACACCTATCGCCCTGAATTGCCAGGCTGGAGGTCATTTCAGTCCAGCTCTGTAGGTCTCAGCCCAGGGAGGCTGGCCCGCAGCAGGATCCTGCCCATTTTCATTTGCCGTGTCAGCCACACATGGCTTCTCTCTCACACCGCCTGTGGCAGTGCCCTTCGATCCTCTTTGCTCACCTTTCCCTTTCTTTGCAAAAAACCCCTTTGGGAAGGAATTGCCGGCCGTGAGTTTTCCGGGAGAGCAGAACCGGAGCTGAGCCGTCGGGCTTCCTGGAGGTCTGGGGGACCTTGAGCTGGAAGGGTGCTGGCCAGCAGTCAGAGAAGAAGCAAGAGTTAACAGTGGAAACAGCTTCCCTCTAGGCTGAACGCAGCCTCAATTCTTAGCGCAGAATCAAAAGCTAAATAAATCATTGTTTTTAACATCGTGTTTTGTGGTTGTTTGTCATGCAGCTCATGTAATGTAGACAGTCTCTACATAACAGCATGCTGTTTCCAACTGAGCCTAACTTGGTTCCAAGAGGAGAGAGAACACCCTGACGGCCAAACTGCCATCAGGCCCCTCATCACCTTGAATCCATATCTGCTTAAATGTGGCTTCTTCACCTGCCAGTGGAATAGGGTCGGGTTTTCCTTGAAAAGCAAGAGACTTCTCATTAATAATCAAAAAGAGAAGAAGCAGGGTTCAGCCGCTCCCACGCCAATACCCCACCCCGAGCTCACAGCACTGTGCCCACCTGCTCACAGCGACGCTACAGCGACCGTGCGCGGAGGGGTTCAGTCCGGGCTCCAGGGAGCTCTGGGTCTCTGTGCTTCTCTCTGAAACTAACCAAACATCATAGTGAAAGGCACGGGCAGGAGCAAATAGCACAGTTTTCTTGCATTAAGCAACTTAGGGTACGGATATCAGCGACACAACTTGACAGCCGTGTGATGTCGACAAAGCTGCTTGAAATCTCTGTTTCCTCACGGGAAAAACGTAAACAGAAATAGCAGTCACAGCGGGCTGGGGGAGTCTGGGAGAGATAAAGCCTAACAAGACAGAGTACTTTGTTTTAGGGACAACAGACAGCAACATTATTTTCTTTTTCAAATCTCACATTCAGTTGAAAAGTAGAGAACAGTAGAAGATTTGAAGATTATTCTAAAAGCCATTCTTCCAACACACTTAGAGCAACAATAAAAACAATCTTTACAAATTGCTTCTCCTTTCATTCCACCTAGAAATCAATTAAAGGAAAAAATTTTCTTTCATGATGTTTGCTTACATTTGTTTTTATCAACTTGGACAGTTAAAACCCAATATAAAAAGAATCTATGTTGGCTATAAATAACTCAGCTAAATTATATCTCCAAGTGAAGCTTTCCTCAGGACACAGGAGGGGTCCTAAGCTCAGTCCCTTCTCTTCAGGGGCAACCTGGAAGAATGGGGCTTGCCCGGGCTTTCTCTGAGCCCAAGCATGGACATCGGGCCATGAAACAACAAAGGGGGCAGGACCCGGTAGAGTGGATATCAGCAGCCTGCCCGGGGAAGGCCAGGGCGCTGCACCCACCTCTGCAGCGATGCGGACACCCCAGAGCCCACGCCGCCTGGCTCTCACAGCTCGCTCGATGCAGCCTGTTCCTGAGCAGGTGGCTTCTGTCTCGCTGCCCAGAGGAGCTCTCCTCCACGGCCCTCCTCTCCACCTGACGGCCAAGTGCATCACACATCCACATTCCAAGGTCAAGAGGGAACGCTTACATAAAGACAGACAGCCTGGCCGTCAGCTTGAGTCAATGTGGAGGAGCCTGCCCTTCACTTTGGGAGTCCAGCACGGAGAACAGTAGCCGCCAGGGCGAGCTCACCCACACGCTCACCCACCAACCACACACTCCCCCCAGCCCCCAAAACCTGCCCACTCACGCACACCTGCGCCTTGGCTCATGCGCCCCCACCACAGGCCAGGGGCTCCCTGATGATCGCCCCTGTGCTTCCAAGACTCAGAGCTACATCGCCTCCACTTCCAGTCCTCTCCACCTCTGCCCTCTCCATAACTGCGGATACAAGTGTCTTCTCGTCACCTCCCCTCGCATCTGCCTCTATTACACCACGTTGCAACAAAGTCACTTGCTCGTCTGCCACCTGCGACCTCGTGTGCTTTACACACCCTTGTAGCTCACCTAGCTCAGTGCCCCAGTTAGAGTTGAATAAGTGATCAAAATCACTTTACAGTTTTCTGACGACAGTGCTGAGCCTCATCACAGTGTCCATCAGGGGACAACGGCACACTGACGGGTGGCAGGCTCCAGTGTTTCTCAAATAAGAGCCCCTCCTTCCCCACGGAATCCTCTGGCTCAGTGCACAGGAGTAACATGTTTACACGCCAAGAGAGAAGTTCAAAACAGGGGGATAGGTTGGCAGAGGCAGTTTCTGACTGACTGTGGGCAGCTTCTCCAGCTACTCCCTGCTCTCCACCCACAGGGCTCCCTGTTAGTCTCGGTCTCAATTCTCCAACACGCCCCCTGCCAAAGGGCAGCGCTGCACAGCGGGCACCTCACTTGCCCCACCTGAGTCCCAGCTCTGTCCTGGCCTCAAGGGGAGCCAAGGCTGGTCCGATTCCTGCTCTGGAGCTACGCATGACACCAGGCTGAGGCCGTCTCCACCTGAGACCACCGCCTTACTCAGCTCGACCCACCAACACATCCTCCCAGCACTCCCTCTCCTGCACAAAAAGGCCCTGACTTTGCTTCACGGTATCCCAGCCTAAGCCAAATGCTTAGTGCGTGCCAGACCCCTTGTTAGGTGCTGCAGAGCACACGCAGGGTGCAGTCACACAACGCGGCAAGCAGCACCATGAGGCGACCACAGCAAGGGGGCCCTCTGCAGGCATAAGACGGCAGCGGAGAGGGAGGGACCGGGGGCCTCGCAGGCACAGTCAGGGAAGGTTCTCACATCAGGCCTAGATTTGAATTTTGATAAGAGAGCTAACTCATGGGTCATATATATAATCATTTTAATGCCAAGAGGCTCTTCTAAAGATCCCAAAGGTCTTGGCCACATTAGAAATCTAGGCTCCCCCGAAGGTCTTCACCAGCGCTGCCCGATGGAACTGCAATACCAGGAAAGTTCTAGGTCTTCCCTGTCTAGCCTGGCCCTCTCCAGCTGCAAGTGGCTAATGAGCACTTGAGTGCGGTAGATGCGACTGGGGAATTGAATGTTATATTTCCTTCTAATGAACTATAACTTAGCTCATTTGAATTTTAACAGTCGCACATGGCCGGGGAAAGACCCCAAGGTTGAAAAGCACAGATCCACACTGACCTCAGAGATAGTGCCCAGGACCAAGCCGACCAGCTGTCTGACGAGGAGATTGGCAGAAGTTGGGTGGACAGCCGCTTCTTCCCAGTGAATCTGACAAGCTTCCAGGACAGACTGCAGCGGCAGCCGCCTGCCAGGCTGGTCTTCGCACATGGTCAGCAAGATGGAGTGCAGGCGTTGGCAAAGCTGCAGGGGCTGGAGAGTGGGGCAGCTCTGTGAGAGGCTGGCAGAGCTGCAGCCACTGAGGGCAGTGTCCTGCCAGGCGTGCCCGGGGAGCAGCAAGAACGGATGTCCTCATTGACTAGACAGATGCCCGCTCCTTCTGCGTGGCTTAGGGGAGGGACACGGGCTACTTCACCGAGACCACAAAATGCAGAGCAATTATCTCTGCACCAGCTGTGTGCAGTTTGCCGCTCTCTAATCTGGAACGCCCTTTGGTGCCTGGGGAGCCCAAACACATGCCTGAAATCCCTACGAAAAACAGGTGCTTGACAAAGTGGATTTCTGCCTATGCCAAGGACCCAGATCAAACCAGGATCAGCCTTTAACTCACATTCACCTGGGCAGCCTATCATTTTCTCAGATTATTTAGGTAGTTCTCACTGGGTCTTTCCCCTAGAATGTGAGCTCCAAGACCATAAGCACTGAGGCTTTTTCACTTTGGAATCACCAGTGGTCAGCATAAGGTCAATAATCGTTGACTGAACTTCATGTCACATGAACTCATCAGGCAAAAGGAAAAATGGGGATTTTATTAAACACTTTCCTCATGCGTTTAAGAGGCCACCATTTATATAGAAAGGGTTTCAAATTCAGACTCACAATCAGATGTTTTCCTAACACTCATCCACACTGCAAGCCATTTTTCAGATGAAGGCTGTTCTACCATTTCCTGCCATGGAACACCAGCTCTGAATTTCTGTCTTCATATGTATGCAGACTGCCGAGTCCTACACTCATACTGCACATCACAGGGCCTCCAATGCACCTACACTGCACAGCTACTTGAGATATAAGGTGGGAGACAGTCCCTGTCTTCAAGAGGTTCAAAGTTTAATGAAGACGGTCACTCAAAGGGACAAGCGCAGCACAGGGTGGCAAGGGCTTTGCTCTTGGGAAGTACAAGACAAGGTCATAACACAGAGGAAGGCACTTGGCCCATGCTGGGGAGGGAGGAGGGAGATGGAGAAGGAGCTTGAACGAAACATCACAGAGCACACTAGGGTTGATTGGGAGAAAGGTGGGAGGTGAGCCACAGATGGAGGAAGCACTGGGGGCAAAGGCGGCACGTGTCTGGAAGGAAGGGGACCACGGGAAGAACTAGGCCCAGGGCAAATGGACAATGCCCTTGTTCAAACGGCTCAGAACTTTAATGCAGAGCAGTAAGTCAAGTGTGGGGCCCTTGCAAGCGCGGTGTGCTATTACATAGGCCACACACTCTGTGCTGAGGAGTGAAATGCAACCCCCTGGGGAGTGGAGAGCTGTGAATAATTCCACAGAAGAGGAAGGTGGCCAGGTCTCTTTTTGGAAGGAGCACCGGAAGCACTGGAATGTTGAATTGGAGAAGACAGGGGTGAGATGGAAAAAAGGAAGGGAGAAAGGAGGGTAGGGAGGAAAGAGAGAAGCCAAACAGCCTGGAGAGAGTTCTCCAACGTGTACTCTCATTACACTAGTTTTCACAAAACAGTCATAGTGTCAGACAAATATTTATACTTACAAGCAGACACGTATGCATTCTGTAATCAAAATTTTTATGAAATGCTATGAAAAAGCTTAAAAGTTTCTGCACTTTAAGCCTTCTCAGAGTCTTTAATAAACTACTCTGATAAATCTTCAAGAAGAAGACATTGTAGGGAACGTTTTCCCAGATGGATTAAGCACAGAACCCTCTTTCATGGAAGCATCTCACTTCAGTAAGGGCTGCGTTAAGAACTTTTCTATAAATTGGTATCTTCAGCTTCTATAAATTTCTCTAGCTTCCTACTTCCTCTGGACTAGAGTGGCATATAAGCCTTATCTTGCTTGCCAGTCCCAAATTGCGGCTGCCTGGAGCGCCATGTTGAGTAGGATTCTGAGGTTCTTTCTGGACTCAGCAGAAGCCCTTCTTTAACATCAATTGGCAATTCTTCCTAGAACCCAGGAGGACAGCATGGTGGTGCATAGCTCAACAGATGTGGTCCCTGCCCTGGGAAAATAGACTAAATAAATCCAAAGACATCACCTGGCAAGACTTTGAGAATCCTGTTCACAGACCTGATTTGGTGGAACGTGAAACCCCGCTGACCAGTAGAGAGTCAGTCCCAAAGAATAGACATGCATCTATCCAAGAGAAAAAGCATGCAGTTAGATCTCTCATTTCTGTCATTCCATGGTCCTGTAAATGAAACATATTTTCCTGTGTGGCAGACACTGTTGGCTGCCTAGCCCAACAACCATCTGCAACCCCTTTAAACATTGCTGCGTCTTACTCTGGAGGCTAAAAGTCTCATGACCACGACACTCATTTTTTGTGAGAGACATGAAGTAGGGGGATTCTGAAAAGGTTTGTTCTTTACTGTCAACAGGAGCACGTGCATCTGGTCCCATTCTTTCCCCCTTGTTTCTGTCTTGAACACTGATGTGATACGTGGAATCATGGCAGCCATCGTGTGACCATGAGGCAACAAGCATAAAGCCAAATAGTCAACAGCTGAGGAGGATAAAATGAAAATATCCAGCTTTAGTAAATGATGACATTTACTGAAGCTGATGACCAATCTCTTGACTTCTTGTTATATAAATAACTCATCTGTGGTTCCAGCCACTATATTTTAGGCTGTTTGTTTCTTGTAGCCAAAACTGTCTCTACATGACATACTATGACTCAGCCTGATTAAAACGCATCATAAGTTCTCAGAAAGCAGCATGGTATAACATCTCCATGGAAAAACAAAAATCATCACTGATTTGACATCCAGAAATAATCAATGCAGACATTTATTTTTGGAACCTTGGGTGTGTGTGTGTGTGTGTGTGTGTGTGTGTGTATACTCAACTAACATCACATAAGTGTAAATATATACACATAATATGAATTATATCATATATATTTAATTACTTTTCAAGTCATTAAGTTTCTACAGTTTCATTGTAATGCTGTCTTGTTTCATCTCCACTCTCGCTGGACATTTAGCTGGTTTCCAATTTGTCACTAACGTCAACAATACAGATAAACATTGGTGCAGCTACCTCGGTCTTTCCTCAAGCCTTGGGATGCACTCCATTTGAGGATCTGTTGGGTCCTGTTAGGCTTTTGCCACCTGCTGCGAGACCGCTTACCTACAGCTCTTCCAGCACTTCTTTCTGAGTATAATAAGCTGATTGATTAGGTCATATTAACCCCACTTTACAGGTATAGAACCTGGGGCTCAGAGAAGTTGACTTGTTCTCACCTAAGAGCTAATAAATTACTGGCAAGACAGCCTGGGAATTTAAAATTCATTAAAACATTTGTTAAATCCATTCTGCTTCAGTATTCCTTGGGGCTGAGCTGGGAGCTGGGGATGACCAGGCCTCTCCCAGAGAACAGGCCCACAGATGCCGCAAAGACACCACGCGTCTTACCTGAGATGCGTCATGCTGCTCATCACCGCTCTGTCCCTGTAGCAGCTCAGGGGCCTTGAAAGGAGCTGCCTCTATATGGGAAACATGGTCTTGGAAGGAAAGACTTCCAGTCGGAGAAAGCAAGACTGACCAGGGGCAGACCACATAGTTCGAGGAATCTGAAACCAAGGCAGGTAGGGGGGTGTAGAGATGGGGCCACCATCTGGAGCACCATCTGTGGGAGTGTGCCCAGCAGGTGTCTTCCAAAACCCTCTCTGAGATGAACTGTAAGCAAGACCCAGGGAGTGGAAGGAATTCAACCCTGACACATGCAGGCATGGGAGCATGTGTCACAAAATGTGGCTGCAGCAATGGGTGGGAAACTAGTAAGCGCATCCAAGTTCACAGGCGGCCCGAGAGTCTCCAGGCAAAATGTAAAGAGCGATCAAATCGGCTTGGAAATTAGCACAAGTCTTACTTCTCTGGAGTCAATTTAGAAACCAAGGCAGCTGGTCTTCTGAACATACTCTAGCTGTTCATTAAAGCCTCCAGGGCAGGGAAGAGGAGTGAAGACCAGGAGGAAGATGGACCCTAAAGTACAGGCACACAGCCTCCCTTCATACAGCACAGCCAGGGTCCTCGCCCTGACTGTGTATGTGTGATCTCCCACATGGGGAAACTCCACCGCGGGCTGGCAGGACATCTAAGTGTGAGCGCTCAGGTGTTTGTCCCAGTTATCAATTCAGTGCCTGGAAACTGCAAATCCATGTTTCAATACCTGCTCCCTCCTTTCCCTTCAAGAGCTCTCGCTTTCACTGCGAGAGAAATGTACAGCTTTCTCAGCAGAGGGCGCTGGAGAGACATTACGGGAGGCGGGCTCTCCTGCTGTTTCTTTGGGGTTAGCGGGCGTGTGCGTGAAGAGGGACGCTCTGCTCCTGCACTGGACTCTGGGTCCCTAGGCCACCCCTCGGCCTGACCTTGTGAAGTGATCGCTTCGCAACCCTATCTCCAGAGACACAGCAGGTTCCGGGCCTCCTGCAGGCATTCGCTCCTGGAGCTGCGGCTCATCTCTGCCTGCCCACATCCAGGGAGTCACCCTGCCCCCGTAGGCGATGCCTGTGCCGTGTGCGTCCCGTGGCTGCAGACACCCATAGCCAGGTTGAGCAGAGAACTTCGCCATCACCGTGGCCTGCAGGCACAGCTCCTCCAGCAGATCGGAACCCCAACTTGGAGAGGGGACTTCCCTTCAAAGTTTGTCCCTCACTGGTATGCCCTCAGTCCTAGGAGACCATGTTAAGTTTTCTCATATCTGACGGTTACTCCTCTATCTTAGCGTAACAATTCTTCATATTAACCTCCCCTATTTAGACCACTGAATGTGTGGATTCTCTCTACTAACAGTTGCAGCATCTGGCAGGGGATGATGACTGCCCCCTGCCTCTTTCCTGTCTCTGGTTCTGCCCAGGCTGCCCAGGTATTGGGAGAGCCCCACAGAGCTCCCAGCCTCTCTCCCCCTAAACACCATGCCTGGAAAGGCTGCCATTCCAAGGCAAAAAGACTTTCTTCCAACTCTGTGGCATTCCATGGGTCCAAGAGACAGAGCTGCCCTCCTAGAGCAGCTCCATGGGGGAGGCTTGCAGGTGTCCCGTGCCTGCTCAGTCTAACACCTCGGATGACAGATCGGAAAGCTGTTTGGGAAGCTTCACATTCAACTCCCTGAGACTCAACTGCCCCAGACACACTCTCTTACCATCGCAAAGGTCCTCCAGGAGCCGCTCAGCCGCCAGGGACAGGAGGGACCAGATTTCCTCCTCAGATAGAGCTTCACCCCGGACCTGGAGGGCACTGGCCAGGGTCACAGAGGCCGGGCTCATACCTGCAAAGACACACGTGCGGCCGAGCCCTTGTATAGTGCGGGAGCCTGCGTGGCCACGCCAGCCCATGCGCGGCCCAGCCCCTCTGCAGAACAGCCCCATGTTTTGCCACGTGTCCCCAGGTCTGGGCGCAGGGCCAGGCACACGGGAGAAGCTAAAGAAATGCTCACTGGGAGACTGGCTGGCTTTGGCTCGTTCTCAGTGCATGAGCGCATCAGTAAATAAACTAACTCCCAGTTAAGGGTTAAGTCCGTAAATGAATGAATGAACCAACCTTGAGAACGGCTCCCTCTGAGCTGGGCATGCGCTGTCGCAGAGAGCTTCCCGCTGCGGACTGTCTCTCGCCTGCGCCCCTCTCTGTCTGGGAAAGTGGGTTAACAACCTTTTTTGCCTCCAATACGTGATTCATGTCGTTCCTCACTGGCTGCCACATGCAGAGCTGGATTTGGCTCCAGCAGCAGCCCTGTCTCTAACGATCACTGGCACCTGCCCGAAGGGCGAGAATCACTAGAAAGAATACTAAGCCCTGTGGTTTGAAAAGGTGCAGACTCACAGGAAAGCACGGAACTGATTTGCGGGAGGAGGAGGTAAGGAAGGAGGGTCTCCTCTTCCCTCTCTCCTTAAATATACACCTTTAAAGCTGACATTTAAATGTCTGTCCTCCTGACAAAGCTGCCACCCACTAATCTCCAACGTGGAGAGCCCCAGGTGCGGGGGCAGTGGGAAGAGGCCAGGCAGGCTTTCCCTAATCCATTTACGCCACTGATCTCTCCCACAGCTGAGCTCGGAGGGCGGCTGTGCAGAGTTGGGGGTGGGGTGGGGAGCACATTGTGGCCCGCCATCCCTCTATCCAACATGCTAATCCAAGCTCTCCACTTGCCAGCTGCTCAGCTCTCTGCATGTGCCTCTAAGACCAGCCTCCTGCTGCCTCAGGAAGAGACATGGCTTCGCAGAAGAAAAAGGCTGGCTCCTCCATCTATCTATCCCCTGGGGCGAGAAGGGCACTGCAGCGGGACCTAGATGCTTCGGTAGGTGATGTCATTTATCACAAGGAATCTGTGACGAGGAACTGGTGATCCCATTTACAGGCAGGAAAACAATCCAAGGGAACCCAAGAAAAAAATGATGGAATCAACGCTGAAATCCAGGCTCTCTCTTGTCTTTCTTTTCTTTTTTCTTCCTCCGACTTCTTTCACACTTTTCTTAGGAAACTCATGGACTGGGCCTTCTCACTGTGCCACATTTTTCTAAATCTTTATAACCACAATGAAAGGCTGCTTAGTAAAGGAAAACCAATGGGACAAGATATTGATTCTCAAATAGGAAATGAGACCTCTGAATATCAAAATCAATACCTCACACAAATATCACATATGGTTTTTTCAAGTTATTTTATGACTAGAAGAAAATTGCCTTAAATGTATAGAAAGGCTGGAGTAATTAGTTAATACCATCTTCAATATAGTAATTGAATGGAGGAAGGGCAGACTTTTCAACAAATAGTACTGGATCCATCATGAAAAAAACTCACGCATTATACAAAAATTAACTCTAAGTGGATTATAAATTAATGTAGAACATCAAACTGTATGTTTTTAGAAAAATACAGATAATATTTGGATCTAGGACTAGGCAATGAGTTCTTAGACTTGATACCAAAAGCACAAGCCATAAAAGAAAAAATTGATAAATTGGACCTCATCAAAATTCAAAAGTTTTGCTCTCCGAATGGTGCTGTTAAGAGAATGAAAAGACAAGCTAAAGACTGGGTGGAAATATCGGAAATATGCGTGAGGTGAATGTTGCCATGTCTGCTTCTTCAATAGATATATCTTGTGGCAAAACTCTAATATCACCTTTTGAATAGCTGCAACTGAGCAGAAGAACAATATTTTGCCCATCACAGGTTTTTGTTCAGGGTTTTAAAATAAGGAGACTGAAAGTGGGGACTTAGTGATTATTTCACATAATGTAGACAACACTTTCCAACCATGTGAATAGGAGGAGCTAAATATATAGCTGTGTGTATCCACATTTTCAATTTACTACAAACAAAGCAGAGACAAACGAAAAATGCACACGCTGTGTAAAAGAGGGTAGGATAGGGACTTTCCTGATTGTCCAATGGTTGAGAATCTGCCTTCCAGTGTAGGGGATGTGGGTTCAATCCCCGGCCAGGGAACTATGATCCCATACGCCACAGAGCAACTAAGCTCACGCTGCAACTACAAGAGGCCTCTGTGCTGTAACAAAGACCCAGTACAGCCAAAATAAAAATAAATACATTAAAAAGAAATTAAACAGGGGTAGGATAGTGCCTAGCACAAATAGGCACTATATACATAAGTATTAACTTTAAGGATTATTACTGGGCAGCACCCACCGAATATTCATAGGGAATTAATACACTGTATGGAAATATTATAAAAGTTATTATAGTTATAGATGTTCTTAGATCCTAAAACTTCTATATTAAACAAACCAACACATTGAAGTTTTCTTGTCCCAATAGCCAGCTAAGAGGGTTTAGGCATCGTTGAATGAGATTTCTGCTCCTATTTTAATTTTGGAGCTTCACTGATAGCTCAATTGGTAAAGAATCCACTTGCAATGCAGGAGACCCCAGTTAGATTCCTGGGTCAGGAAAATCCAGTGGAGAAGGGATGGGCTACCCACTCCGGTATTCTTGGACTTCCCTGGTGGCTCAGCTGGTAAAGAATCTACCTGCACTGCGGGAGACCTGGGTTAGCTCCCTGGGTTGGGAAGATCCCCTGGAGAAGGGAAAGGCTACCCACTCCAGTATTCTGGCCTGGAGAATTTCATGGATGGAAACGTGCTTACCGTCCTATCTGAAAGTAAATTTGTTCACATGGTAGATTTGCCCTAAAAATGCATATATTGTGTCTCCCACAGAAGGAACACAGCACCAGTTACAGTCTTACGAAGGGATTAAACCTGAGTCAGATCAGGTCTCTGCATCTGACTGCCATCTTATGAGCTTTAGAGGGTAAAGAATATATTGAGCTACACAGAGGATATGCCATCACAAAATCCATACTTGGGAAGCTCTGTCAGTCAAACTACCTGGGTTCTTCAGCAAATAAATTATGTAAAAAAGAAGGAAAAAAAGAAGGCAGAGAGGAAGGGAGGAAAAGAAAGGAGAAAATGGGGTAATGGAATGGCAAAGTTAAAAACCTCCACAATCCCTCTCCTCCATAAAAGCAGTGAAGAAACAAGCAGCCTCGTAGACACCGTGAAGGTCAAAGCATAGTTGTAAGCTCTCTCAAAGCCCCATAATCAGAGCATTATCATTATCTGGCCTGTCTGGCTGTTCTTTGGAAAACCCCTCTCCCGATGTTTGCTCTTACCTGACCCAGTTCAGAGTTTGCCCCCTGCATGCAGACTTTTCCCAGGGGACATTTCTCAAAAGCAGTCGACAACAATGGTTTGCCGTTGCACCTGCTGGAGGTAGCAATAACAGTTGGGCAAACATAAGCTAAAAAAAAAAAAAATCTTGAAGAAACTGGGAGGACTTCTCTGACATTTCAATGGCTAAGAATCCATGCTTTCACTGTACGGGGTGTGGGTTCCATCCCTGATCAGGGAACTAAGATTCTGCATGCCCTGCAGTGCCACAAAAAAAAAAAAAAAAATTCTAAAACTGGGAAATGAGGTGAACTTATTTATCTTTGAAAAGCTGCAAAATATCCTTAGAGGCTAAAGGTCACATGTGTAGATAGGGCTGTGTACATGGCCAAGGTTGTAAGACATGAAAAGGCCCTAAACACTCACCTCTGGCTGACCATGAGACCCTGAGCAAATCTAAAGTGACAGCTAAGGCGGAGTGTCCTCTGCCTGACTGAGTGTTGAGGGAGCGTTCTCACATCAAACAGAGCCCTCCAGTGAAGACTGGGAGAACTGTTGGTTACGAGCCCTTAGAGAAATCCTTGTCCAGTCATTAGGTACCTTCTAAATTAATTGAGTGGAGACTTCAGCGACCACACAGAACAAAGAGTAGAGACTTGCAAAATCAATTCAGGAAAGTAACTCAACTAAACGGCAAATGGGCTATGGAACAGTCGCTGTCAGCCTTTCGCCAGCTTGCTGCGACGCCTCTGGGCTTCTCTCCAGACTTTTCTAAATGGTCTGGTGGGCGAGTCCATGCACGGCTGTATCATGGACTAAAAAGGGGACTGTTCACTGTAAAAGGATGGAGGGATCCAGCCAGACAGAGAAGCCCAGTCCCCCTGTCAGTGAGGATGCTTGGAGAAAGTGTCTGGCCAGTGGGCATGCCCTTGGCGGGGAGCTCCGTGGCTGCACCCTCATCTCTCAAGCAGCTTGCTAAATCTCACCTCCACTGCCTGAGTCCTCTGTCTCGACTCTATTCTCTGAAGACTTCTGCGGTCATGTAATAACCTGAAAGTCTCTTTTTCCACCTGAAACCCCGTTGCCCGTTCAGAAGTTTCCTAGGGCTCCCTTCCATAAGTTCCCTCCTGCCACCTTCCAGCAGCCTCACACTGGGTCTAGCTTGGCACAGAAGCGCCATCTGTGACTTTGCTTTTCTGCCCTCTCACATGAGCCATGGGTGGCGGCAGCCCTGAGCTTCATCTGTGATGTTGTTCCCACACCCTTGCCTCAGCCATCCCTTTACTTAACAAATATTTATGTATTGTAAGCCCTGGCGTCAAATAGACTAGTAGGTCCGATGGAACATCCTACCCTCGTGAGGCTTATATCCTGGGGAGGACGAGGTGGCGGCAGGAAGCAGACAATGAATAGGTAAACAGATAAAATTATTCCACAGAGAGAAGGCTAGACAGAACAAATAGACAAGGGGATGCTCTACAACATGCCTTTGGTGTGGGATCATCTGTTGTTCAGTCACTAAGTCGTGTCCAGTTCTTTGTGACCCCGTAGACTGCAGCACTCCAAGCATCCCTGTCCTCACCATCTCTCTGAACTTGCTCAAACTCGTGTCCATCGAATCAGCGGTGCCATCCAACCATCTCATTCCCTGTTGTCCCCTTCTCCTCCTGCCCTCAATCTTTCCCAGCATCAGGGTCTTTTCCAGTGAGTAGCTCTTTGCATCAGGTGGCCAAAGTATTGGAGCTTCAGCTTTAGCATCAGTCCTTCCAATGAATATTCAGGGCTGATTTCCTTTAGGATGGACTGGTCTGATCTCCTTGCTGTCCAAGGGACTCTCAAAAGTCTTTTCCAACACCACGGTTCAAAATTATCAATATTTATTTAATAGCTTGCAGCAGAGATGTGACCCAAGCTGTTGAGAACGGAGGCGTGACAGTGCCTGGGGGCAAGAGTGTAACACCTTATCTTCTTGAAGCCCTCACCAGTTCTGTACGCAGAGATGGCTTTTCTCAAGGGCAAGGCTCACATCTGCCTCCCAGCCCCTCGGGAAGAAACATGTCTGAGTCACCTAGACAGCTGCTGAGTGACAGTCACCGAGTGCCAGCTGGCGGATCAAGGCAGCTCCCTGAGGGTGTGCCTTGTTAATTTGTTGCCATGATATTTTACAGTGTTTATAAAGTGCTGGCTTCTAAAGAACTGAGGATCTCTCCTAATCTTAATCATCTGTTGACTGACTGTGTAATGGCTTCTGAGCTATGGGATTTTAATCACATTCCAATATTCTGCCCTCATTTCCCTCCCCTCCCTCCCCCTCTGCCAAGGCACCAATGATGATCTCTGGTCTTGAACCATGTGTAGTTAGTATCATTCCTAACCCTCTGCGATGCCCTAGAAGACACCCCTCTATCGGGACAGAACTTGGACCAAGGTGCCTGGAGTTTCAAAAACTACAGCCTAGGAACAGAGGGCATAAATGTGGAAGTGAGGGCCGCAGAGGAGAGCTGTCCAGTGGGGACAACGCACAGCCTCTGGTCTCACGGGGACAAGCCAGTGGGGGAATACACCCTCAGGGAAACGCTCCTTGTTACTTCAGATCCCTGGTCCCCCCACCTTTCTCAGCATTCTGTCTCCTTCTCATTGTCCCTGAAATGCTGTCCCTTATGGTTCTATCTCAGATCCTCTAAGTTTCCTGTGGCTGTAACGATAAGTTACTACAAACTTGATGGTCTGTAGAAATTATTGTCTCAGAGAAACCAGCTTCACGGGGCTAATACCAGTGTGGCAGGGCCACACTCCTCCTGGAGGCTCTAAGGGAGAATCTGCTGCTTGTCGCTTCCAGGGTCCGTGGCTGCCAGCATCCTTTGGCTTGTGGCCACATCACCCCAGTCTCTGTCTCTGTAGACACCTCACCATCTCCTCTTCTGTCTGATTTGAATTTCCCTTTGCTTGACTCCTAAAAGGACATATGGGATTAGGGTCCACCTGGATAATCCAGAAGAACCTCCCCGTCTCAACACCCTCTAACTTCATCACATCTGCAGAGTCTTTGTGCCTTGTAAGGTAATATTCACAGGTTCCACAGACCAGGATGCAGATATCTTTTGGGGACTATGGGTGGAGGGAGGCATTATTCAGCCTACTATAGGTTTTTTCATGCAATGCTTTCTATCTGTTGGGTAAAAATAGACTTGTGTTTGGGGAGGTTGAACGCCCAGCCAGAATATTGTGCTACGTAAGCCTGGGCACAGAGCACATGTGTAGCTCCTCTGAGCCTAAGTTTTGTCATCTGGGTAACAGGGTTAATCATGGCAGCTCCCTCAGGCAACTGTTGGGGAGATTATACCAAAGTGCTCTGTATGCAAAAAGTGCTGAACCCATCTTATTTCCTTTCTCTTTTCATCTCGGCTCCAACCACCCAGAGAGGAATTTTAAGCATCAGGGCTGCTGAGCAGCTTCCAACTATGAGATTTTTAAGCTATGGTGTTAATTGTTTCCATCTGTCTGCCAGGATTGAGGCACTATAAACTTCCCATTTTCAACCTTCGCAAAAGCCTAAAATATCTCAGTGTCCCCAAAATGACACCCCAGGGAGGGACCAGAGAAGGATGTGGGACTCCCAAGAAATCAAAGCGTTCAGAATGATCCTTGTTTCTCTCCTGCTGTTGTTCCATGTGTCTCCCTTCATTCCTCTTCCTTTGAAGGCTTATTAAAAACTATCTACCTGCACTCAGGCCGAAATCTGAGCAAAACTTTGCCGAAGGCAAATGCCATCGTCCCCTCCAGGAGGAAAAGACAGATTCTGCTTCATCTGGGCTCTGTTTAAAGAGGTAAAGATCAGGGTTCTTATCTTCCAGAAGTCTCCCACAGTGAGCTAACCTGACCTCAAGCAACATTTTATACACAGACCCTGGCCTCCCCCCTGATCTACATACTGGCTGCAGCTCCCATGCAGCATGACCATGAATAAGTTGATTCTCAAAATCTTGTTCCCCTTATCCATGAAAGGAAGATGATGCTTCCTTCCTTACAAGATGGCTGTGAGAATCAGAACAAACTAATGGAAAAAGCCAACTAGCAGACAGCCTACCTTTCTCAGTACTCCGAGGTCGAGTCTTGCATTTCTAGACAAGAGAATGGATATCCGTGTCCAGAAAAACTTTCAGAGCATTTTAAAGTAGTGTTACACCCATCTTCCACTTCTACATACCATTTCCCCAGTATTTGCACATTCCCACGTTATCCGTCCTCGTGAGACAAGTGTTTTGTCTTTGTTTTTGTTTTTTAACTCCATAATGTTTGTTTTATGCTCCCTTCCCTGGTGGCTCAGATGCTAAAGAATCTGCCTGTAACGCAGGAGACCCGGGTTCTATCCCTGGGTCAGGAAGATGGAGAAGGGCATGGCAACCCACTCCAGTAGTCTTTTATACTCCCTTCCCTGGTGGCTCAGATGCTAAAGAATCTGCCTGTAACGCAGGAGACCCGGGTTCTATCCCTGGGTCAGGAAGATGGAGAAGGGCATGGCAACCCACTCCAGTAGTCTTTTATACTCCCTTCCCTGGTGGCTCAGATGCTAAAGAATCTGCCTGTAACGCAGGAGACCCGGGTTCTATCCCTGGGTCAGGAAGATGGAGAAGGGCATGGCAACCCACTCCAGTAGTCTTTTATACTCCCTTCCCTGGTGGCTCAGATGCTAAAGAATCTGCCTGTAACGCAGGAGACCCGGGTTCTATCCCTGGGTCAGGAAGATGGAGAAGGGCATGGCAACCCACTCCAGTAGTCCTGCCTGGAGAATTCCATGGACAGAGGAGCCTGGTGGGCTACAGCCCATTGGGTCACAAAGAGTCGGACACGACTAAACAAGTAACACTTTTTGTTCTCCAGGAAATCTTTCCAACCCAGGAATCGAATCCTATTTCCTGCATTGCAGGCAGATTCTTGTACCGTCTGAGCCATCATGGAAGCCCCATTTTAGAAAGAAAATGTATAATGTACTTAGAAGAAGTGAAAAATTAGTATTATTGGACATAGAAGGTAATTATAACTAATTTTTCATGTCATTGAATGCTTGCTAGATAATATTGTCTTCCAAATTCTCTGAGCCCAAGGCTTGACCTTTCACTGTAAAAGGAGCAGTTTGTGCAAGAAATGTGAAGGGGCTTTCATTCTGAGCAGATTCTCTTCTTGACAGAATCTGAAGAATCAAAGTGAAATGTCAAAAACATAATTCAACATTATTAACGCAGCTTGTGTTGCCTCTGCTCTTTGGTCCTGTGTGTCTTTTGGACTCTCTGTTACCCTTTTATACAGGCTCAGGACCAGTTATAATGCAATCTGTACTCAGAGGATGCCAGTTTTAAATACTTACTGTGAGAAGTATTAAATACTTAAATCTGAGAAGATTTAAGTGTTGGTATTTGGCCAGTTTCTGTGTATACCTATTCCAATTACATATTTCAAAACTGGGTAAACAAGCACAGGATGGATTAGGGTACCACATCTACAAAACGCTTTCACAGCAACACCCGGATTAGCATTTGATTGAGTAACTGGGTAATATAGCCTAGCCAGGTTGCAACCATATGCAACCATCATAAAGCAACCATATGCCTGTGACTAACATTCTGCGTGCTGTGCTCAGTCCTCCAGGCGTGTCCAGATCTTCGTGACCCCATGACTGTAGCCCGCCAGGCTCCTCTGTCCATGGGGACTCTCCAGGCAAGAACACTGGCATGGGCTGCCACACCCTCCTGCAGGGAATCTTCCCTACCCAGGAATCGATCTGGGTCTCCTGCACTGCAGGCGGATCCTTAACCAACTGAGCTACCAGGGAAGGCAGATTAACATATTAAATACTCCTAAAAAATTAACTCTGTTCAAAATTAGTTAATTAAATTCCTTTGACCATTTGAACTGCATTTTAAACTTTAGTACTTTTAATTAGGCCAAAGTAAATTTATAAACCTATCAGTCCAAGTCTTATATATATATGTATATATATCCTATAAATGGAATGAATGTAGGTAGAATACCAAATAAAACAAGTTTTCTTAAACATTTCATAATTTTTTGCTGCTGATGCAGTTGATATTGTGTTTATAATTTCAAATTCTAATCATCAAAGAACAGTTAACTATTTTTGAATTGTGTCTCCCTTAAATTTCCACACATAAACACCATACATAAACTTAACTAGTCGCATTCGTAAAATTTCATATTAAACCAAGGTTGTTGAGTGTTCTCTTATACATCCTATTTTCTTAGATATTTCAAATATCTTAAATATATAAATATATTTCTTCATGATTACAAGACTTATCCCTAACACAATATTACAAATATTAATGCTCTGTCTTTGTCTTTCCAAACGTTTTTTTACTTCCCCAGTGAAGGCTACTAGGTCTAAATATTTAATTTATGTATGAGTTATGGACAGAACATGTGTCGAGTTTTCGCAGAATAACTGGCTGAACTATTAGCTTTGGGGCTTGTCTATTCTACAACACAACCTCTTAAAACTGGACGTGAACACTTTTTCATGATGTTTAATTGCATCAGTCGGATTCCTCACTGGCACATTCTGACTCTAATTAAGTGCTTTATCATCCAAGTTACACCATTAAAACACTATACTATCTTTATAAAGCTTTCTTATCTATCGCCTGTATCTATTTTGTCAACCACTTCTCCACAGTTTTTTAATTTCCTGCAGGTGGCTGAGAATACTCCAACAGACCAGCCTTGTCCTAACAGGCCTATGCTTCTCAGGGCACATTCACTGCCATGCAAAGCAAAAGCAAAGAGAAAAAGAAGACCCCATGTACCACAGTCAGGCCATGTTTGAACTCAGCCCTTATGGCACTGCGGCACTTTTTTTGGAAAGTGCCTTCTTCTATTTGTTTGGAAATTGTTTACATTCTATGACAGTTTCACAGCATATGAAAGAAAATTTGTCTTCGGTGGACTCTCTTTCATAATCAGCTTCCTGAATAGAAGAGGAAAGCTCAGGACTAGAATTTCTGTCCACAGAAATGCAGTGCCTTTAATAGTCATGGTTACATATTCCAGAGAAAGGAGGACAGATCATGCTATGATACGTAAATAGTTGTGTTAACACCGTTCCTCTGCCCTCAGCAGCTCCCTGTCAGCACGGCCCTCTTGGTTGAGAGCTCGATGTAGGTGAGCAGGAAAGAGGGTCAGTGACAATAAATTACTCTTGTCCTCCAGGCCACAGATTAACAATAATGATAATAATGGCTACACATATCAACCCTGTAGCAAGAATTATAAATAGACGTGCACACATAAACATTTATCAATAAGTAACTGCATACATGTATGTGGGGGTGTGGTCAGTTGTGTCTAACTCTTTGCAACCCCATGGACAGCAGCCTGCCAGGCTCTACTGTCTATGAGATTTTCCAGGCAAAAATACTGGAGTGGGTTGCCATTTCCTTCTCTGGGGGATCTTCCCAACCCAGGGATCAAACCCATGTCTCCTGCATCTCTTGCATTGGCAGACAGATTCTTTACCACTGAACCACCTGGGAAGCCCTATACATATATGTTCATGCATTTATAATTTCATTTAACCCACCTAACAACCCCCTATAAGGTAGTTATTAATATCAGCATTTTTTCCTATTAGGAATCCAAAGCTCAGAGAACTGAAGTAACATGCTCAAATTCTCACAGTTGGGACATGAAAAAAAAAATTACATTTAAATCAGGTCATTGAAGCCTAGTTAATGATATGCATGTTGAAGTGTTTAGATATAATGTCTGTAACTTTCTCCAAAAAGCATCAAAAAATAAGAAGAACTGATGGATTATAGAAGGAAGATTAAAGGACTATCCGATATCAAACCAACCCCCCACCAAAATAACTGAAAATACTGGGTAACAGTTTTAAAATATATTTGAAGACATCAAAGAGCTAATGGTACAATAAGGACTTGAGAATGGCAAAAATTAAAAATAATTCCCAGAATTGGTGAGAATGTTGATTTACTGGAAACTGGTGCAAACACATTAGAATATTTATTTTAATGATCTACTAAATAAATACATGTGCTACGACCTTCTGATACTTATCTGAAATATATGTGTGTACCAAACCGCATATACAAGCATGTCCATGGCAGCCCTATTTATAATAACCCCCAAATGGAAACAATACAGTTAGCCATCAACTATACAGTGGGTCAAATGTCACCTCTAACAATAAAATACTAGGCAGCAAAGAAAATAAACTATTTCTATACCATACAACATGGAGAGAGAAATGGCAGCCCACTCCAGTGTTCCTGCTGGAGAATCCCATGGACAGAGGAGCCTGGTGGGCTACAGTCCATGGGGTCGCAAAGAGTCGGACACGACTGAAGCAACTTAGCATCATAGCATACAACAACATGGATAAGTATCATAGATATATTTAAAGGAGATAATCTGAGTGGAAAACCATACAAGATTCTATTTACATAAAGTTCACAAAGTAATCTAAGTGTTAGAAGTCAAAATTGTGGTTATTTTTAGGGAGAGGATCAAAGGAAAACGAAGGAAGGGGGAATCCTGAAGTGCCATAAATGTCCTCTGCTGATCAGGATGGTGGTTACATGGGTGTGCTTACAGCACGTTATGTTTGAATTAAAAGTTATTAAAATATCAGGAGAATTTTAAATCTAGCATTATTGTTTCATTCATTTGGTCCATGAACACTGATTACACGCCAGTTATAAGAAAGGCACTGGGAATACGGCAGATTCCTTTCTTCATGAAGTTTATGTTCTAGTGAGGAAGAAAAATTAAATAAATGACCAAAGAAACAACAAACTATAAAAACAGAGGTTGGTAAGTGTTCTGTAAAGATAAAAACGTGAACGAGAGTAGACAGCTAGCTTTTTCAGAGAGACATTTCTCTGAGGAGGTAATATTCAAACTGAGGTCTGAACAACAATAAAGAAGTTGGCCTTGAAAAGATGGCAGAGGAGAATTGCTGACGTAAAACCTTATGGCAGCAATGAATTGGATCTGTTGAGGAGGGGGTTATAATATCTTAATACAACCTTACTAAAAATTTCTGCTGAAATCATGATAATGTTAATGGTGCTTAATGAAAGACTTCAAATAAACAAATTGTTGACCCAGAGTTTGAAATCTCGAGGTTAGAAAGATAAGGGAGGAGATTAGTGATTTACCTATGAGGTACTGCAAAATTTAAGTTAAATTTATATTTATGCTACAGCTTATTAAAAGGGAAGTTCTGAATAAGTACTTGTTTGTTTGATTTTATAGTTAGTCTATTGTCTCCATGACTTCTAACCTTGAAACTATGTATGCTTGGAAATTAAATCACAGTTGTTTGAAGGTTTGCCATAGAGAAGCATGTTTGTTTCACCCCAAAATGACAACAGTGTTTGCAAAAGGAAGTTAGGTACGTCCAGTCCTGTAATAACTGATTCACTATAGTGAATAACTAATTCACTAAGACTGCTTTACACTGTCTGTGTATCTATTAAAAATACATAGCCAAAGATGCTCTTAAAGGTAAAAATGTATATTAAAGCATTTGTCTTTGTGAAATTTAGGAATTTATTTGCTTTTATAGTCAGTCTATTATCTCTATGACTTCTAACCTTGAAATTAAGTGTGCTTGGAAAAGTTTTTGTGAAATTTTGGAAATAATACAAGAGATTTTTAAAATGGACTTTAAAATACTATGCAATATCTTATTCCTTCACAGATCTCTAAGATGTGTGTGGGTGGTACTTCCAAGACCACCCCTAGGTTCCATGATTCAGTAGGAGGATTCAAAGACTCTGTATATAGTCCTCACCATGTTATTATTTAATGCAGAGAAAGAATACAAAGCAAAATCAGTGAAAACAAAAGGTACATAAGGCAAATCCTGGGGGAAAAAAGGCACAAAATTTACAGAGTCCTTTTCCAGTTGTTAGAAAGGATGTGCTCGCCAACAATGAGTTGTAATGACAAAAGTGAAATATTGTTAACCACGGAAGCTCATTACCCAAGGCTTTTCCAGGGGAATGATCCCATATGCACCTTCTGCATAGTATGTACCAAAATTCCAAGTCCCTGAAGGAAAGTACTCAGCACCAATCATATTGTTTGCACCATCTAAGCACAGAAAACCACTCTGATCAGTTAGGGTGGTGGAGACTTTCCTGAAAACTAAATTCCCAGACATCAGTCAAGGGCTACACTTATAAGCAGGCTTTTCAAAGAATAGCAATCAGCCGTGCTTGTTGTCTTTTGCGTACATGAGGCTAATCTGGCTAGTGAGCAATAAAGCAGAGCTAGGGGGAGCCTGGTGGGCTGCCGTCTATGGGGTCACACAGGGACGGGGTTGCACAGGGTCGGGGTTGCACAGGGTCGGACACGACTGAAGCGACGCAGCAGCAGCAGCAGAGTGACACAAGATGAGACTGAGGAGGTCAACAGAGGTCACATCGTAGGGGAGTATTCAGGCCATGGGAAGGCATTTGGAGTTTTTCCAAATAAAATGGTAGATTAATGAGGAGTCCATCTGTCAGAGATCATCCAGGATAACAAAAAATTAGGTTGTTCAAAAGGAAAAAAGTTAATACAAAAAAATTGACTGTGTAAGTAATTGAAGAGCTAGAAAGTCCAGAGGGTGGTTAGGAAAACGCCCAGCACAGAGAGTTGCAAATATGATCGACATAATAGAATTCATACTTCTGGAAGATCGCAGTAGCTGCAGGGTATGTGGCACAATTGGAAGCTCCAGCATTTTTCCAGTGTTCAGTTCCAGAAGAGAACGGAAGGAGAAGAGAGGAGGACTGTTTGAAGAAATAAACGAACTGCTGAATGTTGTCCAGAGTTTAAGAAATATGAGTCCTTAGACACAAATGGATAAATCAAAATAAAATCACACCTAGATACATCGCAGCAACACTATAGAACATCAAAGACAACATCTATGATATCAGATATAAAGATAGATCATTTATAAAGCAATTATACTCACCCTAGAAATTATCTTAACAGTAGCATATAAAGCTAAAAAAAAAAACTTTAGGATACTCATCTCAAAAATAGGAATCCAATCAATAGTTTTCAAATAGCAGAGGATTATTTTAAAAATACAAAAAAGTTTATCAATCCAACAGAAAGCAGAAAAAGGAAAAAACAGGATAAATAATGATAAATAAATAAAACACAAAATAGGAGCAAGTACATCAATAATATATCAGAAATCAATATATGTAAAAAGATTAAATGTACCTACTAAAAGGCTGATACATTTACTCTGTTTAGCAAAAAAGACACCATTAAAGAGTAAAATGATAATTCAGAGGGGGAGATGATATCTAGAATACATATATTAAAAAAGGAATTTTATCCAGAATGTATTTTCAAAACTATCACAAATCAGTTTTTAAAAAAACAGACCAAATAGAAAAAAAAAATGGACAAAACTTGAGCAAGCAGATCACAAAAGGGGATACACAAAAACGGCCAATAAACATATTAAAAAACGCTCAACTTTATCAATCGTCTGAGAATTGCAATTAGAATCACAACGAGATACCGCAATACAAGTGTCAGAAAAATTCAATGAAAGAGACATAAAGTAGCAAGGGTTGGTGAAGATATAGAGGAACTAGGACCCTCATACTTCACTGGCAGAGACAAATTAGTGCTGAGTGCTCAGCTGCTAAGTCGTGTCTGACTCTTTACAACCCCATGGACTGTAGCCCTCTGGTCAGGCTCCGCTGTCCATGGGGTTTCCCAGGCAAGAATACTGGAGTGGGTTGCTATTTCTTTCTCCAGGGGATCTTCCCAATTCAGGGACTTAACCCACATCTCCCGTATTGGCAGGCAGGTTTTTTACCACTGAGCCACCAGGGAAGCCCCATAATTTAAACAATACAAAAATTTTAAAAAACTATTGGCAGTGTCCACAAAAGCTAAACATATCCATGAAGTCAAATTTCTACTCTTCATATATACACGTCCGAAAGGCATGTGGTGAATCTCTACTCTTCATATATACATGTCCAAAAGGCATGCAGTGACTTTCTACTCTTCATATACACACGTCCAAAAGGCATGCGGTGAATGGACATAGCAACAGTATTCATAGTACCACCAAACTGGAAATTACTCAAATGCCTATAAGCAATAGGATAGATAAATCTTAGTGTATACACCACATAATAAAATACTCAACAGCAAAGAGACTAACAAACTACAACTAAATGTACCTATAAATAGAATGGTGAGCAAAATAAGCCATGCGCAAGAGCACATTATCTGAGTCAATCTATAGCTATTTTACAAGAGGGGTAAAGGGAGGTCAGTTATCAGTTAGAGTGGTGGAGACTTTCCTGAAAACTAAATTCCCAGAAACCAGCCAAGGGCTAAACTTGTAAGCAGGCTTTTCAAAGAATAGCAATCAGTCACGCTTGTTGTCTTTTGTGTACAGAAGGCTAATTTGGCTAATGTACAATGAAGGAGAGGTAGAATGGAACAAGATGAGGTTGAGGAGATAAGCAGAGGTCATGTCCTAGAGGAATGCTAAGGCCACGAAAGGCATTTGGAGTTTTTCCAAATAAAATGGTAAATTAATGAAGAATACATCTGTCAGAGTTCATTCAGGATAACAAAAAACCATGAGAGGTCAGGATAGAGGTTACCTGGGATAGGGATAATGTTGGAAGAGGCACAAGAAAGGGTTCTGGTAACACTTCATTTACTGATCTGGGTTCTGGTTACTCAAGTACGCTCAGGTTGTGAAAATTCATCAAGATGAGCACTTATGATTTTTGTACTTCATATATCTTTAATATCAAAAAGAAGCTTTTCTAAAAACTGAGTTTATCAGATTAGAGGAGAAAGGAAACACTGCTAAAATTGTTTAAAGGAAGCTATCTAAAATAGAAAAGTGGAAAAGATAGAATCAAGTATAGTACTTCCATGGAACCACCAACCAGAACAAAGCTATTAATAGCATAGCAATATTAATAAAGGACAGAACTCAAATTTTTGTCAAACTTATGACCAAGAAAATCCTTAAAAAAATACCAATCATGAACTTAAATGTACCAAAAATACAACCAGAAAATCTAAAAAGGAAAAATTGACAGAATTGTGAAGAGAAATTTAGAAATCGACAGTCATAGGAAGAGACAATAACATTTTTCTTATAAATTTTTTAAGATGATATAATAAAAATATTGAACATGAACAATAACATGAACATATTTCTTCTAATAAACGCCAATCAACAAACACGTCTCTATTATAAAAATAACATGATTGGTAAATTGGGGAAATAAAGTCAATATAATATGGAAATAAGAATGAAAAACATTTCACTAGTCTTTTTCCTAGAGATATTTCATACAGCCAAGTAATAACAAACAACATTAAGTGAAAGAACTGAATTCAGCAAGCTGATAGGCTACAGAACTCCTATCCCCTCTCATTTCCTGTACCTCGTCTTCACTCATGCGCTCTTTTACTCTGCTTCAGAAGTATTCTGTCTCAGAGATTTCTCTGATCTTTGTGCAACGTTAGCCAAATGTTGAATGCCAAACATTAAGCATGCAAAGTAGTTTGAAAGTGTCACAGAACCATGCTGTGACATATTTATTCTGGCAAGTGTAAGAGAAGACAAGTTTTAACAATAAAAAAAAAAGCATGGAATTCTAAAGCATTTTTAAAAATTAAAGAACATAGGACATCCCTTGAGCTACTGAGTCAAGGGCATTAACATGGTTGCACACAATTAGAGACAGTGTAAAAATAAAAGAAAGTTATCTAGCTGGAACAATTGATTGTTTTTTGTTCAAAGAAAAATCTAAATGAAGATGAGAAGAATAATAAGGGCAATGGAGAGACCAAAGATCAAACGCAGATGTCATCAAGGGAAAACTCCACAATTAAAGAAAAATCCTTGGCAACATATAAAGACCTTTTCTTTTAAAGCTAAAATATTGCAGGTATAGTATCCTGTAAGTTCACAGTGGCTGATTTAGCGGCTTCAAACCTGGTTCGTTCTCCACAATGCTAGGCTCCCTGGTGAAGCTGAAAGTGCAAATAAAGGAGCTGCAGAGACTTTTTACTCAGTGTTAAAACAGAGAATAGTTGTATTATAAAACCCCTTTGAATAAAAGAGTGTGGTATTCACATATGAACAGACTAACAAAATATAAAACAAAGATAAACCAAGCTGAATAAGAAAATTTACTCATTTCAATCAATGAGGAAAGACGCACTGACTAATGAACTGACTCAGTTCAGTCGCTCAGTCATGTCCGACTCTTTGCGACCCCATGAACCGCAGCACACCAGGCCTCCCTGTCCATCACCCACTCCCGGAGTTCACTCAGACTCATGTCCACTGAGTCGGTGATGCCATCCAACCATCTCATCCTCGGCCGTCCCCTTCTCCTCCTGCCCCCAATCCCTCCCAGCATCAGAGTCTTTTCCAACGAGTCAGCTCTTTGCATCAGGTGGCCAAAATATTGGAGTTTCAGCTTCAGCCTCAGTCCTTCCAATGAACACCCAGGACTAATCTCCTTTAGGATGGACTGGTTGGATCTCCTTGGAGTCCAAGGGACTCTCAAGAGTCTTCTCCAACACCACAGTTCAAAAGCATCAATTCTTCTGTGCTCAGCTTTCTTTATAGTCCAATGAACTGACTATTCAGTGGCTAATTAATAATATTAGGACAATAATTGTTCATTTGGTAAAAATAAATTCAGATTCCTACTTCATATCACACACAATATTTAAAATTAATTCAAGTACTAAATATCATATATTTATATAGGAAAGAGAAAAGAGGGGAAGAAAGGGAGAGATTTAGGATATAATAACACTGAATTTATAAATTAAATGGTGAAAATCTTCTTTCTTACACAAGATAAAAAATTCAAAATCCATGAAAGACGAGTGATATATTGGACTACATTTTCTAAAAAATGAAGGTTTGGTATGGCGTTTACATGAATTAAGTCCTAAAATATGCAACAGGCAGTCTTCCAGTTTCTGCTCCAGCATGTGACGAGCTTGGAAGTCATCACTCCCTTTCTCACAATAAGAAAAAAAAGTGGCTGGAATCAGTACCAGGAAGGAAAACAGACTATAATTGACAAGCTGCATAGGCTTACGGTAGCCTAGCTATCTTGACAGTTAAAAATTCTGAATAGCCCCATCTTAGAGGAATCCCACATTTTGTGAATTTTACCTCCAGGAGTCCCACCAGATTCTCATGGATAATATGAGAAAATCCTCTTATGCTTTCCAGCAGGAGAAGGAAAAATATAACCATTTAAAAAGAAGCCAAAAGCATTCTGATCTCCTCCTTAAGGAAAACTGCTTTTTACCAGAGTCTAACCAAAATTAGGGAAGGGAAATACCCAAACCCAGTGCCTCCAGCCTGCCTGTCCCACCATCGAGGAGAAGGAAGCTAAGAAAAACGTGTAAAGGGCACAGCCCAATGAAGCAACAAAGTTACTAAGAGGCTGAGACCTAATCATGGGATTATACAACATGACTTGTCTTCTGCATTTCACCACCGGGGCTTCCCGGCCGGAACTAGTGGTAAAGAATCTGCCTGCCAATGCGGGAGGCACAGGAGATGTGGGTTCCATCCCTGGGTCAAGAAGATACCCTGGAGTAGGAAGTGGCAACCCACTCCGGTATACTTGCTTGGAAAATTCCATGGACAAGAGGAGCCTGGCAGGCCACAGTCTATGTGGTCACAAAGAGTCAGATATGACTGAGCAACTACCACTACCACACTTCACCACATCAACAGGACTCCTGTACAAAAACAGAAGGTGACGGCAAAAGGCTTGTATTTAGGAAGTCATCTTTAGAGAACCCCAAAAACAACCGGGGAAACAAAAGCAAAGATAATAGGTTGAAGCCTTAGACACCTATGGCTACACCAAATAGTGAAAACAATGTAAATCCTGGCCAGATTAATGTAAGTGCTCACGCTAATGGCCTATGTATCTCAGTTTCTATTACTCAATACATCATGTCTGGGTTGCAACAAAAAATCGCAAGTCATATATAAAAGCAAGAAAAAAATCAGTCTAAAGAAATAAAGCAAATGATAGAACCAGGCTCAGGTAAGACAGAGCTCTTGAAATTACCATACCAGGAATTACATAGTATTATAATAAAGGAGTTAATATTCCGAGAAGACATGACCATCCTTAATATGTATGTACTTCACAAGGGAGCATTCAGAATGATATTAGAATGGCCAATATCCAGAAGACTAACAGCACCAAACAGTGACAAAGACGTGGAGGAACAGAAACTCTCATTCATTGCTGATGGGAATGCAAAACGCTACAGCCACTTCGAAAGACAGTTTGGGGATTTCTTACAAAACGAAACCTACTCTTACTATTTGACCCAGCAAGTATTTATCCAAGGAGTTGAAAACTTACATCAATATAAAAACCAGCACATGAATATTTATAATAGCTCAATTTATTATTGCTAAAACCTGGAAGCAACCAAGATGTCCTTCAGTAGGTGAGTAGATAAATAAACCGTGGTACTTCCAGACACTGGAGTATTATTCAGGGCTAAGGAGAAGTGAGCTATCAAACCATGAAAATACATGGAACAAACAAATGCATATTGCTTAACTAAGTGGGAAAAAAATCTGAAGAGGTTACACGCAGTGTCATTCCAATTATACAACATTCTGGAGAAGGCAAAACAATGGAGACAGTAAAACCATCAGTGGTTGCCGAGGATTGGGGAGGAGGGTGGGATGAATCGGTGGAACAAGGATGATGTTTAGGGCAGTGAAACTGTTCCGTATGACATTGTAACGGTGGATACATGTCATTTCACATCTGTTCAAGTCTATGGAATGTGTAACACCAAGTGACTCCTAAGGCATACTATGGACTTCGGGTGATGATAAGTCAAGGAATATTCATTGGTTGTTACAAATCTACCACTCTGGCGGGGAATGCTGATAATGGGGAAGCCTGTGCATGAGTGGGTTCCCTGGAGGCTCAACTGGTAAAGAATCCACCTGCAATGCAGGAGACCTGGGTTCTATCCCTGGGTTGGGAAGATACCCTGGAGAAGGGAAAGGCTAACCACTCCAGTATTCTGGCCTGGAGAATTCCATCGACTGTATAGTCCATGGGGTCTCAAAGAGTTGGATACTACTGAGAAACTTTCACTTCTTGTATGAGTGAGGGCAGAACATGTATGGAAAATCTCTATCTTCTGCTCAGTTTTATGTGAACCTAAAATTTCTCTAGAAAATAAAGTCTATTTTTTTTTCAGTTTTATTTATTTATTTATTTTACTTTACAATACTGTATTGGTTTTGCCATACATTGACATGAATCCGCCAGTTTAATGGGCAACAGACAAGAAGAGACACTTTAAGAAGTAGATATAGACACAGTGAATAAGCACGTGGAAAAAATCACTAGGTCAACATCATTAGCCACAAGAGGAAGGAAAATTAAGACTATAACAAAATATCACTATCTACCTGTTAGTAGAGGAAAAAGTGATAATACTAAATGCTACTGGAGATGCAGAGAAAAAATAAAAGCTATCAGCAACCATAATGTCCTTCATCTGGTGAATGGTTAAACAAATTGTGGTATGGCCACACCACAGAAAAGTGTCCAGCAATGAAACGCAGTCTGTTGATATTTGCAAGCAACTCGGACGGACCTCAAGGACATTATGCCGAGTGCTCCAAAAGGAAAGTCTATTAAAATAAAATAGTAAAATAGTAAAATAAAACTCAATTAAATTTAAAATATAAAATAAAATAAGTATTGCAACAAAGTTCTTGGAATGGGCATTAACCAGTCAGGTTTCTGGTCCTCGTTCTCCAGATGTTCACTTTGGTCCATAAAAAGGAACGAGGCTTTACATCTAAACTCAACCACTTCTGCCTGACAACCGAAGACAAAGAGTGATTCCTTCACCTGACTGCATTCCTCCGTGGGAGAGGGGAAATGTGAAACAGAGAGAGGTTAAGTGTGCTGGGGGCAAGGATCTGTGAATACCAGCTAGCTAGATGGAGTCTGCTGCCTCCAGAGGGGTCCAGGAGCCAGACAAGTCTAGAAAGGTCCCTCTTCACAGAGACCTTAGTCCCCTCTTCTCTCAAAATGACAACTAGATCAACCTCTGATGGACGGAACTCAGGCAGAACAGGGACTTTCGTGGGCTCCCAACTTAAGCTGGGAGAAGGCAATGGCAACCCACTCCAGTACTCTTGCCTGACAAACCCCATGGACGGAGGAGCCTGGTAGGCTGCAGTCCATGGGGTCGCTAGGAGTCAGACACTACCGAGCAACTTCACTTTCACTTTTCACTTTCATGCAGTGGAGAAGGAAATGGCAACCCAGTCCAGTGTTCTTTCCTGGAGAATCCCAGGGACAGGGGAGCCTGGTGGGCTGCCGTCTATGGGGTCACACAGAGTCGGACACGACTGAAGTGACTTAGCAGTAGCAACTTAAGCTGAGAGGAGGCTGACCCTGTCACAAACTCTGCAAAATGAATACTTTGTTTTAAATATTCTTTTGGGGGTAAAGATACATCCTTCAGCTAAATTTATCCATCCAGAACATACCGTAACAGCCAGAGGGATTCCCGGATGGTCCAGTGGTTGAGACTTTGTGCTACCAGCGCAGGGGCATGGGTTCAATCACTGGTTTGGGAACTAAGATCCTACATGCCACGCAGCGTGGCCAAAAGTTTTCTAAAAAATAACAGTTGGAAAAGACACAGTCCTTAACTCTTGAGAGTCCCTTGGACTGCAAGGAGATCAAGCCAGCCAATCCTAAAGGAAATCAACCCTGAATATTCACTGGAAGGACTGATGCTGCAGCTGAAGCTCCAATGCCTGGCCACCCGATGCGAAGAGACAACTCACTGGAATAGATCTTGATGCTAAGAAAGATTGAGGACAGGAAGAGAAGAGGGCGACAGAGGATGCGAAGGTTGGATAGCATCATTGACTCAATGGACGTGAATTTGAGGAAACTCGGGGAAATAGCAAAGGACAGGGAAGCCTGGGGTGCTTCTGTTTGTGGAGTCACAAAGAGTCGGACAAAACTTAGCGACTGAACAACAACAACTTATGGAAGAGTAAGTTCTGATGGCTCTGTCTCAAAATCTTCGCCTTGAATGACACCAACCCACCATGAACTGGTACTTTTCCAACATTCCATAACTCTCCTTTCTGCTTCCTTTCACTACCTATTCACTTTTCTTCACTACCACTCTATTTCCAATAACGTTGGGCTATTATAACCATTAAAACTCAAGGAAATATAAGCAGAAGTTCTACAACCGAGGCAAAAAAAAATAAGGGCAATTAGCTATACAGCTGCCTGTGACCAAGAATAAAACGAAAACCAAGTCTGGGGAAGGAGAGTTAGCCAGTCTCAGGAAGAAGAGTTTTGGGAGGAGAGCAACTAAAGACACTAACTTCAGGGCCAAAAAACTCAGAAGGGAAACAGGATTAGCAAACCACAGTGGCTGAGAGGGCAGGTTCAAAAGTCAGAGTTGGATTGACCGTTGTCTACCTTGGGCAGTTAATTTTCTCTGTGCGTGCATGCATGCTAAGTCGCTTCAGTCATGTCTGACTCTTTGTGACCCTATGGACTGTAACCTCCAGGCTCCTCTGTCCATGGGATTCTCTAGGCAATAATACTGGAGTAGGTTGCCATGCTCTCCTCCAGGGGATCTTCCTGACCCAGGGACTGAACTCACATCTCTTACGCTTCCTTCACTGGCAGGTGGGTTCTTCGCCACTGATGCCACCTGGGAAGCTGTGTGATATTGGTTATTGTGTCTGCATTGCCTCAAGAAATGGTAGCTATTTATAGTATTAACAGTGAGTAAACACTGATGGCAAGGGATAAAGTACGGACAAACCGACAGAATTAACACTTGAGAAAAGACGTAGCTCTATCAATGGGGCTTACAGGTGCCATCGGCCTAAGCTGTGCACCCCATTCCTTGCAGCTCAAAGCATGGTCTCTCAGATTAACAATATTAGCATCAGCGGGGAGCTTGTTATAAATAGACTCAGGCCCTCCTCTAGTCTCCTGAGCCAGAATCTGCATTGTAACAAAATCACTGAAGATCACTGGGTGGTTCACAGCACATTACAAGCTGTGGAGCCCTGCTTGTTCCATTAGCTTGTTTGGAAGAACCAGTGACAAGCAGGCAATGGCTGCAGTCACCTAAAATGTGGAGGCATGATTGCTGTGTTAAGTAACCAAAGAGACCCCCAACTAGGGCTTGTCAATGTTCTGGGTGACTTGGGTAACTACTCTCTCAAATCAAAGAGAAGAATCTGGTGAAGGACTTATCAGAGGATAAGCTGAGGCCATAAACAGGACCAGGTGATCAATGTCAATTAGGCTTCTGTGAACACAAAAGGTAGGCTTCTGAACACAAAAGCTATGGGTAAAAGAGACTTGCAAGAAAGGATAATGGGGGGCAGGGTGAGTGACCACCAGGGCCAGAGACTAGGGGGAAAAAGTGGTCAACAGGGCTGTTTTCACTCATATTCCCATACAGGCTGTGTGCCCTGCCCATACTTCCTGGCCCACCAGCAGCACTTTCTTGGGTTGGCAGGCCCTTCTAAGCCAGCCCTCTCCTTCCTCCATAACCTTAACGTCAATAAGCAAGACTGACAGAGAGGCAGCATGAGTGATGGATGGTCCCAGAGTCTTTCCAGGGAGGTTTACATTGCTTTCCAGGCATTTTTAGGCTAAAAACAAGAGTAGCATTAATTCATTTTATAGCAGGGCAAAGTGAACATTCCATTAAAAAATAAAAGGATTAATGCACAACACTCGGCCAAATAAACTCCACTGAATGATGATGAGCCTGAATGATGATGAGCCTGATCTGGGGGTTTAGATGCAGGGAATTCAAAGAAGAGGATCGCACCAGGGGAGTGAGCACCGTGTCTCTAGGCATCTGAAGTCCAGTGACATTTCTTGAAGGCTGCAAACATGCCCCATCCTTCTCTGTTCTGTATTTAAACCATAGTCCTCTTTCCATATTGGTCTTTCCAAAGAGTTTAGCCTTGACTTGCACCCCTGAATCCATTCCTGTATTTCCTATTTTGATGAGTGATGTATTTGCCCGTAGAGAAAAGCAGGTATTCTTCTTAATTCCTGTCTTTGTCTCCCCTTCTATCCCTACTAATCATATTTCCCTCCTCATGGATTGTGCCTCTTTAAAACTCCCTTTAAAAAAAAATTTAAAATTCTCTTTTAAGATTTTTTTTTATGTAGATCCTTTTAAAAGTCTTCATTGAAATTGTTAAAATATTGCTTCTGTTTTATATTTTGTTTTTTTGGCCAGGAAGCATGTGGGATCTTAGCTTCCAGTTCAGTTCAGTCATTCAGTCATGTCTGACTCTGCAATCCCATGGACTGCAGCACGCCAGGCCTCCCTGTCCATCACCAACTCCAGGAGTTTACTCAAACTCATGTCCATTGCATTGGTGATGCCATCCAACCATCTCATCCTCTGTTGTCCCCATCGCCTCCTGCCTTCAGTCTTTCCCAGTATCAGGGTCTTTTCCAATGAGTCGGTTCTTCGCATGAGGTGGCCAAAGTATTGGAGTTTCAGCTTTAGCATCAGTCCTTCCAATGAATATTCAGGACTGATTTCCTTTAGCTTCCAGACCAGGAAGCAAACTTGCATCCCCTACATTGAAAGGCAAACTCTCAACCACTGGACCACCAGGCAAGTTCCTTTTTAAAACTTTCTTGGATCCTGTGATGTGCTGAAGAATGTGCCTACTGACTAGTGAGAGCCAGCTATTAAATCTCCAGAAATTTTGCAAGCTGGTTGTTAAACATAGCTATTACAAAAAATTAAGTTATAGGAACTTCCAATTAAATAAATTATATCGATAATATGCTCAAACCCACCATTCCTAATTATTTTACTATATACTATACTGCAGTCTCTGCTCTTGAGCTTATTTAAATCACCTCCACGTAGATGATAGAAATTACACATGATGGTGTACTAGTACACATCTCTTCCGACTTTCTGTCCAGAGATAGAACATTGGAAACTTAGAATTGGCCACAGTGAGATATTTACACCAAAGAAATTAACAAAGGCTGCAAATCAGAGCTTGGTTTGTTGTTTTGTTGATTGTCTACACTGTTGACAAAAATAAATCCCAGTAAACGATGAATGTTGCCCACCACTGCAGCCACCCCGACAATAGGCCCCACAGAGGGGAATTCAAGATAGAGAAAAACAGGCTACTGACTTTAGATAGTTAAGATGCAAATCAAAGGAATAATTTCAAGGAGCCCAGAATCTTGCATCTTCACATACATAGAAAGGCACCAAAATCATTAACTTGAGATGTCTGACTTTTGTGTTTAGCAGTAATCTTTCGATGCTCAATTACGTGGGTGTTTCTCTTTTCCTTTTCAGCAAAAACTCCTATGTGTCCTGGCTCCTCCCTTACCTCTTTGGAATAGTCCCCCAAAGCTATCCGAGAAGCTGCCTTCCCAGGAGACCGTCCTAAATAACGCCCTCAGATAAAACACAAGTCTCAACTTTTAGGCTGTGCTTTTTTTTTCAGTCAACAAGACTTAAGAAAGTGATAAAAAAAACATTAACAATGCATATTAAAGCTAAAAGTATGTCATATCTGTAGCTATTATATTGACAATAGAACAAAATTTGGGGAAATAGTCTTCCAGAATTCAAAATGGTTGTCCAATTCAGCACAAAAGTCCTTCACGTCATTGACAATGAGTAGAAACGACACATTCACCTTTGTTGCTTAACTTTCTTTTTACTTGTCAATGTAAACAAAAATATCAGTTAATGTTGAAACTACACACGTTGGCCAATTGCAAACATAGGCTGACAAAGGATACAAGAGTTCAGCAAAAATCAATGAATACATTCCTTGTGAATTCCTTGGCTATACTGAATTAGCAGTAAAGAGTATTGTGCATTTTATCGCTTGTAAATTGTGCAACATACATCCTTCACATCAAGATGTTTATAATGAATTTCTACATATATGTACATATATGTGTGTGTATATATATATGCATGATTGGTTTTTTCACAGTGTTAGCACCTGCTTGGAGGTTCTCAACATCCCCTTTCTTGTGTCCTTAGGTTGGGCTGAAAGTCACTCAGTCGTGTCTGACTCTTTACAACCCCACGGACTATACAGTCCATGGAATTCTCCAGGCTAGAATACTGGAGCGGGTAACCTTTCCTTTTTCCAGGGGATCTTACCAACCCAGGGATGGAACCCAGGTCTCCGGCATTGCAGGTGAATTCTTTACCAGCTGAGCCACAAGGGAAGCCATCATTATTCCAGGGTCACTCTTGCCATGCCCATATCACTACCAGAATAATCTTTCTAATATCTGTATGCAGTCATGACATCCCCGTCATTAAAATCACTGACGACTCTGTAGGACCTTCTGAATGAAAGATGAGCTACAGAAGGCCTTTCATGACCTGCCCTGTTCACCTCTGCAGCCTTCTCTCTTATCAGATGCCCACACTCACACTTTACTCAAGTTATTCCAAACTGCTTGCTGTTTCCAGAATGTGCTTAACTTATTCCTGCCACTGGACTTTTACATCAGCTTCAGGCTTCCCAGGTGGCGTTAGTGATAAAGCACTTGCCTGCCAACGCAGGAGATGTAAGAGACGATGGTTTGATCCCTGGGTAGAGAGGATCCCGTGGAAGAGGTCGTGGCAACACACTCCAGTATTCTTGCCTGGAGAATCCTGTGGACAGAGGAGCCTGGCGGATGTAGTCCGTGGGGTCACACAGAGTTGGATACAACTGAAGCTTCTTAGCATGCACGCACAGGCCTTTACGTGAGCTCTACTTTGCCTAAGATGCCTTTCCCCAGCTCCTGCCCTCCCATCTCTTGCTAGTTCTCACCTAGAATTCAAACAGTACTCGGTCAGCACCTCTTCCAGGAGCCCTCGCCTCTTCAGCACTTGCTACCACCACAAGCTATTGTGCAGGTAACCTTGCTGGTTCCTCCACTCACCTGGAAGATCTTCCGAGCAGAGAGAGGTATTCCCAATACCCTAGAACCTAGCATAGCACCCAGGAGACACGAGTAAGTGCTTCTTAAATTGAGAAGGTCATAGCTTAGTTTCAGCTAATAGCCTATAGCAAATTGTGGAATTTAGCCAGGAGATACTCATCTCTGATTTCAGTTGTTGCTTTAACAACAAAGTTTGTTTAAAGTGTCAAAAAACTCAAAACTGAGTGTTTTTCTTTCCTTTAAGCGTGCATATTATATTAGATGAATTACTGACATTTTTTTTTCTTTTGTTCATTGTTTCCTGGATGTTACATAGACATGACTTGAGACTCTTTACCTAAAACCACTGACCTTCTGTAAGGAATAACTGCAACACCCGATCCTCGGAGATAGGGGCAGTTACCATATATTGGGTTACTCTTCTCCTCCAAGCACCTGCCTTCTATATATCACCCCAGGTATCTTCACCATTGCAACAAAGCGTGTACTATTATCACCAGTTAATAGGTAAGGAAGCTGAGTCTCAGCAAAGTTAAAGCGTTGGTTTCAGTTTGAACAGATGTTGAATAGCAAAGTGGTGATTCAAACAAGGGTTGGTCTGACTCTAAACTAAATTCTCCATTGAGCCCACTCTTTATTTGTTAGAAACAAATGTACCTTCGCTTGTTTTTGAATGAGTCCATACCAGTAACCTGAAACAAATTATACTTCAAATAATACTGCAAAGAGCTTTTAACACAAGGCCTAGCCCTGCTGAGCTCCCCTTACTCCCCATGGGTTTACCCTTCCCTTGATGCAGACTGATAGGAGAAAAGTAAATGACGTCAAGAAGTACCTGTGTCCCGTGTCAAAGGCTGCATCCAAAAAGTCTCCGTGACCTGGTCTAGGCCTTCATTGTGGACACTCTCCAACAAGGAGCAGGGACGTTGTCTCTCCCCTAAGCTGCTGGTCGCCTGAGCTGCTCCCTTTGTCTACTGTTTGTTACTAAGCACTCGGTGGCCCAGCAAGTGAGTCAACAAGGGCCCTTCCCTTTCCGGCGGCTTGGTCTCTGCCCTGAGCCCCGTGCAGCCTCTGGCCTGTTAGCAGGCAGAGCCACCCCAGCAGTCTGTGTCCTCAAAGCCAGTGATCCGAGAGCCTCTAAGAGCTCAACTGGATTAGATGCCACTGAAGGCGATGGGATTGCGGCTCAGCGGGAGCTTTGACCACGATGTCACCTTATCTCCTGGTCCAATCGAAAAATGGAGCCCTGCCAAGAACCAGGGGCCAGCCAAGAAGGGAGTCTTACTTTCACTGACTCCACCATTCTCCATGCCCTTTGGACCTGCACCAAAAGAACAGAGGAACATGCAAGAACAATGAGAAATAACCTGGAGCTGCCAGTTGGAAGGCAAGAGAAATGGGACTGTGCTCATCAGATACACACACATCGTGATAATAAAGCAGGACAGGAGGAGCTTTGGAGATGATGGATGCGGTGATGGCAGGGATTGTGGTGATGTTTTCATGGGTGTACAATGACCTCTATATGCTTCCAGTTGCATGTGTTAAATATAGACTGCTCTTTGTATGTCAATCAGCCCTCAATAAAATGTTTGTGTTTTTTTAAAGGAGGACTACATTTGGAGAAAAGGAATTCTCAGACTCTCTGGTTGCTGCTGCTGCTGCTAAGTCACTTCAGTCGTGTCCGACTCTGTGCAGCCCCACAGACGGCAGCCCACCAGGCTCCCCCATCCCTGGGATTCTCCAGGCAAGAACACTGGAGTGGGTTGCCATTTCCTTCTCCAATGCATGAAAGTGAAAAGTGAAAGTGATGTTGCTCAGTCGTGTCCAACTCTCAGCGACCCCATGAACTGCAGCCTTCCAGGCTCCTCCGTCCGTGGGATTTTCCAGGCAAGAGTACTGGAGTGGGGTGCCATTGCCTTCTCCACACTCTCTGGTACTTAACACCCAAAAAGGAGCCAGTAGACAGAGGGGAACAGCAAAAGTTAGTATGACGTTAGCTCTGTAAAGGTAAAGGTGAAGGAGTAGATTGTCGGAGCCCTTCAAATAAAAGGCAGTTTCGAAATGGAGAGACTAAAAAAAAAGGAAACAACACATTTTACTTCATATAAAGACCAAAGCATATAAAAATGGCATTAGATGAAACCCAGGGCTAGGTGAGGGCATGCCTGGTGAGCAGTCCCATATGCCAGGAGTGGGAATGTAGGTCAGTGCAACCTCTTAGTGGGGGCATTGAGTGATATTTATTAAAACTGTAAATGCGCATGTCATTCATAAACACAGCTGCAAGGAGCTAACCTCATGAATCATTCTGTAAAAGTTCACTCAAGCATTTAAAAACGGATGCTCATCACAACGTTTTATGTAATAGTCAAAAACTAAAAGCCACCAAAGTGTCAATCAATAGTGGAAAGCTAAATAAATTGCAGTTCATACACAGTGGAAAATCAACTACACAGCAATGTCAAGGAGGCAGGTATATCTATATGCACTGGCATTCAAAACTTGCCAAGATCTCTGAAAAAGCAAAAGGTGTGGAATAAGCCTGTATTATTCCTCTTATTGTAAATATGTACATAATATTTATACATAGTACTATTTATGTTATGAGATGAGATGACTGGGTGGCATCACCAATTCAATAGACATGAGTTTGAGCAAGCTTCAGGAGTTGGTGACGGACAGGGAAGCCTGGCATGCTGCAGTCCATGGGGTTGCAAAGAGTCGGACACAACTGAGCAACTGAGCTGAACTGACGTATGTTATATATATTATGCATCCATATATATATATGTATATATACTCTAGAAGGAATCACTAGAAACTTAACAGTGGTTGCTTTGGGGTGTTTTGAGTTGTTTTCATTTAGTCATTGAGTTCAGTTCAGTTCAGTCGCTCAGTCATGTCTGACTCTTTGCAACCCCATGAATCGCAGCATGCCAGCCCTCCCTGTCCATCACCAACTCCCGGAGACCACTCAGACTAGCGTCCATCGAGTCAGTGATGCCATCCAGCCATCTCATCCTTGGTCATCCCCTTCTTCTCCTGCCCCCAATCCCTCCCAGCCTCAAAGTCTTTTCCAATGAGTTAACTCTTTGCATGAGGCAGCCAAAGTACTGTAGTTTCAGCTTTAGCATCATTCCTTCCGAAGAAATCCCAGGGCTGATCTCCTTCAGAATGGACTGGGTGGATCTCCTTGCAGTCCAAGGGACTCTCAAGAGTCTTCTCTAACACCACAGTTCAAACGCATCAATTCTTCAGTGCTCAGCCTTCTTCACAGTCCAACTCTCACATCCATACATGACCACTGGAAAAACCATAGCCTTGACTAGACGGACCTTAGTCGGCAAAGTAATGTCTCTGCTTTTGAATATACTATCTAGGTTGGTCATAACTTTTCTTCCAAGGAGTAAGCGTCTTTTAATTTCATGGCTGCAGTTACCATCTGCAGTGATTTTGGAGCCCCCAAAAATAAAGTCTGACACTGTTTCTACTGTTTCCCCATCTATTTCCCATGAAGTGATGGGACCAGATGCCATGATCTTCGTTTTCTGAATGTTGAGGTTTAAGCCAACTTTTTCACTCTCCTCTTTCACTTTCATTTAGTCGTAGGTTATTACTTATTCAGGGAAATTATTGTCCATTTCTTGGATTTTTTTCCCCTTGTACCCCTTTCTGTTCTATTGCTCTAAAAGAAACTAATAAGTACTATACAATGTTTTGCAAAATTTATCTTTTTCCTGCTCAAGGCTACTCGTTTTGCACACTAGCTAGTAAAGCATAGTACAATCATCTTGTGCTGCTTCTCCCAAATTTGTTTCCCCCAAATTCATTATTTGCAACCACCTCGTGCTGTTTCTCCCAAATTTGTCAACTCATCAGATTTAAATTAGAACTTGATGAAATGTAGCTCTCCCAACACCTCCCCAGAGCTGCTGAACCCTAATCTCTAGGGGAGAGCCAGGGGCATCTGTATTTTAGCTAGCCCTAGGTAATTTTTATTTAGTAATTTATTTGGGTCAACCATGTACAGTTGAAGAAACTGAGGCTCAGAAAGAGAACCTGAACTGCTCCAATCCTGTGGCTGGTTCGCAGTAGAGCAGACAGCAGCAGGGAATCGCGGGTGCCCAGGTATGGGCTGGTCTGCTTCAAGGCAGCGCCGCATTCACCTTTTTTGGTACTAATGTTAGCACTCAGCAGTAATCCCCTTCTACAATTATCTTTAAGATTTCACTCATTCACATTAGAGCAAGGAAAAATCCTTGAAAAATGCCTATGAATCTCAAAGGCATTATGCTGAGTGGGAAAAGCCAATTTCACATAGTCACGTATAGTATGATTCTACATATATGACATTCTTGAAGTGACAAAATTATAGAGATGGAAGTCAAGTTAGCAGTGGCTAAAGGTTACAGATAAGGTGAGTGGTTATAAAGGGGTGGCATGAGGGAGATCTCTGTAGCGATGGAATAGTTCTTCGTCTTGCTTGCGGTGGTGGTTCTGCGAAGGAGCTGCAGCTCTGCCCATCCCTGAAGCCCTAGCTGGAATCCATCTCTGTAGCCTTGATTCACCTGACCGCCTCCAAAGGGTCCAGGAGGCATCTTGCTTGCTTCTCCAGCCACTTGTCTTAGCGCCTCCTTCCAAAACCTGAGTATCTTTGAGATACATGACAGGGTGCCGTGTCGCCCTTCCTGCCACCATCTATCCACTCCTAAGAAGTCCCCCACTCAGACTTAGACAAGAAGACCCACTCCACCCTTCTCTGAAGGCACCTCTCCCCAGTAAGTGAGAAGTCCATGGGCCAAGGGTTCATAGGGATCAGCCCCTGAGATGAGGGAAAAAAGGAGTGTGTGTCTCTTGGGTGAAAACCCAGGAGTTTCTGCCACAATGCTGCACCTCCAGCACCCAGATCAAGACTGTGTCTCATAACAGATGCTCATGAAATGCATACTGATTGGATGGATATTTGGAGTATTTGTGCCCTTAAAGACTAAAGCGACAGACACAGGCCCCAGACGGTCCTCACGGTGACACTGTAGAGAGACACCCTCCTTCGTTTACTTTCACGAGTCTCTCTTAGTTTCGCTAGCCCTGTGACGTCAATGCCTTTTTGCTGTTTTTCCAAAAGATGATTAAATCTCAGAGAGGCTAAATGAATTGGGTAAGGTCACCTAGCTGGGAAATGGATAAAGTGATCAAATGCATGGAGAATTCCTAAAGTGGCAGAAACTGCATTCAAGAGCATGGGAATGACTGATTACAAGAGGTCCTACAGAGGCGCAGGACCAGAAACCACTTGCTTTAACGAAAGTCAACTGTGTGTCGAGGCTTTTTATCATGTACACATCATATATGATTCCATATGCGCACACCTTAGGACAGGAGGAGTGTTATCTCCATTTCACAGATTAGGAAACTAAGGCTCTGAGAATTAAAATAGTTTGCCCAAGGACACATAACTATAAACAATGAATTAGAATTTGAACCCCAAATAGACTTCAAAACCTGTGTACCTCCCACTGGAAGAACCAACAGAAGGGAAAGCCTTGGAGAGGGGGAGAGGTCGTTCTTTCTTTAAGGAAGAAGAGATGAGTCGATGAGATGAGTAGAGAGATGAGAGGAAGAGAGATGAGATGAGAAAGGATGAGTGAAAGGGCATAGACATGTTGAGGCCAACGGGGGGAATTTGAAAAATCTCATGTTACGTGGCCTCAGTCCTTCCAGGAAAGCAGCTTCCACGTTCTTTCTTCTCATGACAACATATTCCAGATGTTGACAAACTGCCAGGAAGAGACAAAGAACACCTTGAGAGCCCAAGTGAAGAAGGAAACACCAAATCGGAAAAGGGGCCCGTCCTTTGGTAGCTTCTCTGCACTCAGTGGATGAGGAGCAGAAGCTCCTCTAGGTTTGCTCATTAGGAAAGGGGCCAGGCACACTCTCCCCACCATTTCCTGCTTGAATATTTTCCTTGATAGATGAGACAGCTGTAATCCATAAATGGCCCACCCAAACATGAGGAGGAGGCCATAATGAAAAAAAGAGTAGGGGACGTTGTCTGCAGTGTTTTTCTTTGCCCCTATCGAGTTGCTAAAAAGAAAGGCTTTCCAAGAGTAGTGACAAGGCAGTCCCACGTTCAACAAGACAGACCCAGCAGGCAGTATCCCACCTGTGACCATGACACCTACTGGTCATCACTGGAACTACAACTGCCTCAGTCATGAAATGCCATTTCTTGTCAGCTGACCTTAATGGCTGCTTGGCAGGTAACACAGCCTAATTAATGCAATTATATTTTAGAATTAAAGAACCTCCCTCCATCTGTCCAAGGACTGATAATGAATTTGGCAGGGCCAGGGACTGGAAAGGTCACAGTGGCCAGGGAGATGGCAATGAGGTAGCAGATGTGAGGGGTGCTGGAGAGGAGAGGAATCTCGTTTGTGAAAAGGAGCTGGTACTTTAAACGTAAAGCAGAGACATCACTTTGCCAACAAAGGTCCATCTAGTCAAGGCTAGTTTTTCCAGTGGTCAGGTATGGATGTGAGAGTTGGACTATAAAGAAAAGTGTGTGTCGAAGAATTGATGCTTTTGAGCTGTGGTTTTGGAAAAGACTCTTGAGAGTCCCCTGGACTGCAAGGAGATCCAACCAGTCCATCCTAAAGGAGATCAGTCCAGGGTGCTCATTGGAAGGACTTATGTTGAAGCTGAAACTCCAATACCTTGGCCACCTGATGCGAAGACCTGACTCTTTTGAAAAGACCCTGAAACTGGGAAAGATTGAGAGCAGGAGGAGAAGGGAACGATAGAGGATGAGATGGCTGGATGGCATCACCGACTCGATGGACATGAGTTTCAGTGAACTCCAGGAGCTGGTGATAGGGAGGCCTGGCGTGTTGTGGTTCATGGGGTCGCACAGAGTCGGACACAGCTGAGCGACTGAACTGAACTGAACTGAAGATGCTTTGTTTGAAAAGAGTGTTGGAGAAAGAGTAAGAGAGGAATGGAAGGATTCTTTTCAAAGCCAAGGCAAAATATGGGGCTCTAGTCCTATTCAAGAGTTTGACAATAACTGCATTAAATCTTGAGATATATCTAGGGAGAACTGGCAACTTTGCAACAGAGTCTTCCAATTCAAAAGCACAGTATATTTCTCCACATATTTATAGATCTTTTTTAATGCCTTTAGTTAAGTTTTATAATTTTTTTTCATAGAGGTCTTGCATAATTTGTTTGATTTATATCTGTGTACTCCAAATTTTCATACTCATTTAAAATATCTTTTAACTCGTTTAGTATTTATTTTATTATGTTTGTTGTTGGCATGTAGAGAAATATAATTAATTTTTAAATGTTGATTACTTTGCCAAACTTGTCTATTAATTATAAGAATTAATCTGTAGAGTCTCTTGAATTATCTATATATATGTTATAGTTCCTTAACAATAACAGTTTGAATTATTCATTTCCAGTTCTTTTACCTTTTACTTCTTATCTTGCTTTATTATATTAGAACATACTTTTCAAATAGGAAAAGGAGTACGTCAAGGCTGTATATTGTCACCCTGCTTATTTAACTTCTATGCAGAGTACATCATGAGAAACTCTGGGCTGGAAGAAGCACAAGCTGGAATCAAGATTGCTGGGAGAAATATCAATAACTTCAGATATGCAGATGACACCACCCTTATGGCAGAAAATGAAGAAGAACTAAAGAACCTCCTGATGAAAGTGAAAGGGGAGAGTGAAAAAGTTGGCTTAAAGCTCAACATTCAGAAAACTAAGATCATGGCATCCAGTCCCATCACTTCATGTCAAATAGATGGGGAAACAGTGGAAACACTGGCTGACTTTAATTTTCTGGGCTCCAAAATCACTGAAGATGATGATTACAGCCATGAAATTAAAAGACGCTTACTCCTTAGAGGGAAAGTTATGACCAACCTAGACAGCATATTAAAAAGCAGAGACATTACTTTGTCAACAAAGGTCCATCTAGTCAAGGCTATGGTTTTTCCAGTAGTCATGTATGGATGTGAGGGTTGGACTATAAAGAAAGCTGAGTGCCAAAGAATTGATGCTTTTGAACTGTGGTGTTGGAGAAGACTCTTGAGAGTCCCCTGGACTGCAAGAAGATCCAATCAGTCCATCCTAAAGGAAATCAGTCCTGGGTGTTCATTGGAAGGACTGATGTTGAAGCTGAAACTCCAATACTTTGGCCACCTCATGTGAAGAGCTGACTCATATGAAAAGACCCTGATGCTGGAAAAGATTGAGGGCAGGAGGAGAAGGGGACAACAGAGGATGAGATGGTTGGATGGCATCACCAACTCAATGGACATGAGTTTGGGTGGACTCCAGGAGTTGGTGATGGACAGGGAGGCCTGGTGTGCTGCGGTTCATGGGGTCGCAAAGAGTCGGACACGACTGAGCTGATCTGAACAGTACAATATTGATTAAAAATGGAACAGGGCTTCATCATTTGATTTCTGAATTCAGAGGGAAAGTTTTCAGCATTTTGCCATTAAGGATGATGTTTGTTGTTTTGAGTAAACACACAATAATGACTAAGGAAATTATTTCTATTTAGTTTGCTCACAATGTTTACTATGAATAGGTTCTGAAAAATCCAGCACCTTTTTAGAATCCATTAGGATGATCATATGATATTTTCCCTTTCCTCTGCTATTGTAGTCATTTATTTTAATCGATTTTCTAAGGTTAAATCAGTATTCCTGAAATAAGCTGAACTTGGTCATGATAGTTACCCGTTTTATGGATTGCTGGATTCAGATTGTTAATATTTTGCCTAGAAACTTTACATTTACATTTGTACGATTTTAGCTTATAATTTTCTTTTCTTTATTGACCTTCTAAATTATAAAGGTTATGCTAGCTTCATAAAATGAGTCATATAATAAGTGGATTATCTGTTCATTGAATTTTAGATAGGACTTGCTGATAAAGCTTGGAGGGTCAAACAGAGTGGGGGGGGTAGCCCACTACACAAGCCTCCACTTCTTCTTGGAGCTATGAAAACTAGAAAACAACGTGACTTTGTATTATCTCCTTTTAACCTGTCTCGGTCATCCAGTGCGACCATCAACGGGAAATTCTTTCGGTGTGCCGTGAATATTGTCCTGGTTTTGGAAGATCACCCCTCCAATTTTCCCTCTACTGTTCCACTCAGTGTTCTTTAAGGCCCTATGTTTGCAATTCTAAGTAGCCCACATTCTCTGGAAGACAGGCAACAAATGCTCATCACAATGAAGTTTTCACTACCAATGGAAAATTCCTAAAATGCAAGGATACTTGCACACAAGCACACTCATTTTGGAGGTCTTCAAAATTTGTGTTTAATTGGGAGCTAGTTGTTCTCCATGACCCATCAGGGTGGAGAAGAGACCCCAGCATGGCTGCCTGGAGGCGTTCCCAGTGGATCTGGCCCACCTCTATACTTGGATACGTATCGCATTTGGGGCAGACACTGACAAAAACCCTTTGCAGAGCAATCCTGTGTCTCTTGGACTCTAGTGAGCATTAATTTGGATTGGCTGGTTCCATTTTCTCACCCTTCCAACTGTAACGTAGAAGAACTAGTAAATTCAACGAGGGTAAGTTCTCTGTGATCTCCAAGGCCCTCCATCTTTGGCAGGTGTTGGGGAAATGATGGAGTACAGAGGTCAGCAACTCATAAGCAGGCCAAAGAGATATTCTGGGATCCCTGGAGACTGGAGGAATTTGACCAAATACTAAGGTCTTGGGCCTCAGTATTTTCTTGATGTGAACTTTTGCCTGGTATATCCAGTGAGTTCTAACAGAGGAACTCTGTTTAGAAATACTGGAAAATTTCCTTTTAAAGATTCATCTCTTAAAACCAGAGTGTCTTGGAGCAGGACCCAGGAATGACAAGATGTGTCTGTTACTGACATCAGAGCCCCCTTAGGAGTCTTCAGTTGGTTGGGGGAGCAAAGAAAGGAAAGACAAGGTAGGAGATTTGAAGGGCACAGGGTGTGGAGGGAAGGTGAGATTCCTGGCATTTAGCATGCGGCGGATTTGGAGAGAATGACTAGGAGCTGGAGAATGAATGGGTTTCCTGACAAATCCAACCAAAGGCATCAAGTCCCTGGGACAACGGAAATGTCCTATTTCCACCTCAGGCCACGCAGTTTCTAGATATTTTCTCTGCTGCTATCTGCACTGCACCACCTCCCTACTTTAGGGCTTGCAGGGGGCAGGTGGACTAGTCCACACCTTTCACACCTGGCTCTAGGCCAGTGAGGATCAGGTTCAAACATGGATACATTTAAACAGAGCAAGCAGGAAATTACGCTATCATCCTCCACCCTAAAAAGCTGGTATCTGACCCAGGTCTCTGCCCTGTACCTCCACCTTAAATACACACACACACACACACACACGCACACACACACCCAGAAGCTGCCTCCTCTTCTCCATGGGAACTCAGGTCCTTAGTTGCTCCTGCCTGCCCCAGGGGAAGTGTAGCCAAGAAAATTAGAAAGCACCCTTCTTTCTGGCTAGCTTTATATTCATAGAGTTTTGAAAGAATCAGAAATATGTGAGCAATTAGTAGCAAGTGATAAATTTTTGTTATAATTTTTCAATACTTCCCAAATTCTAATTTGGCCGTGTTTCTTCTAGAATATGTATGTATTGACATGTAATTAATTATATTTATATATAACATATATTGGAGAAGGGCATGGCAACCCATTCCAGTATTCTTGCCTGGAGAATTCCATGGACAGAGGAGCCTGGCAGGCTACAGTCCATGGGGCTGCAAAGAGTCAGACACGACTGAGTGACTAACACATATTGTGTGCGTGTGTGTGTGTATGTGTATGTGTGTGTGTGTATATAAATGTGTGTGTATATGTGTGTGTATGTGTGTGTATATATATATGTGTGTATATGTGTGTATGTGTGTGTATATATGTGTGTTTGTGTGTGTGTATATATGTGTGTGTGTAAATGTGTGTATGTGTGTATATGTGTGTGTGTATAAATGTGTGTGTATATATCTGTGTGTGCGCGTATGTATATATGTGTGTGTGTATAAATGTGTGTATGTGTGTATGTGTGTGTGTGTGTGTGTGTGTGTGTGTGTGTTGATCTCTAGTTCCCTCTATCCTTGGTCAAGATTACACTATATAAAATATGATGTGACATTATACAGATGACAGGTGTCACATGCAGTACATATGGAATATATATGACAGATGGGCTTCCCTGGTGATTCAGCGGTAAAGAGTCCACCTGCCAATGCAGGAGACGTGAGTTCAATCCCTGGGTCAGGAAGATCCCCTGGAGAAGGAAATGGCAACCCACTCCAGTAGTCTTCCCTGGGAGATCCCATGGACAGAGGAGCCTGGCAGACTCCACGGGGTTGCAAAAGAGTTGGACCTGACTTAGCAACTAAACAGCAATGACAAACATGCATACCACATACACATATCGCGTGCAGAATATCTTGTCCCTGCAGATCCGGTCTCCACCCTCTCACCTGCGCTACGCTTTGCGCGGGGCGGGAGGGCCTCGTCTGTATAGACTCTTGAGCGGGCTCCCTGGCCTTCTGCTTGTGGCTCTGTTTGGCCGACGGGAGGCAACGCGCAACGGCAGGAGGCAGACGGTGAGAAGTCAGGGTGCTCATTCCCTCTCTGCTTACGTGTTGCGGGTTGTCTGTATCCTTCTGCCGCAGACCGCAGCTCCTCTCACCACAGACCACAGCTCCTGACAAGTGGCTCTTTCCTCTCACTGCCCTGGCTTGGTACTGAAACCACTGCTTCTCCTCGCCCCTCGAGACCAGGTGTGTTTCAGGCTCCGGGGTTGTTGGTAGCCCCAAGACACTGCGTCGCCTCCTGGTGGCTCCCTTTAACCCTTCCCACTCCTCTGGAGATCGCCCTTATTAAACTCTCCTTAATTACCCCATTTGAGTGGGGCTATTTCCTGTGGGGATATTGACTGGCACAAACAAATAATGCAAATGCTTTGTGCGAATCTTAACAGAATTAGAAGTTAACCTCCTTGAAGGGTAAAGCAGCCCCCGCTTACAACCTCATCCTTGAGACGAATTCCTTGCCCCTGACTCTACCTTCTCATCAACCTTGTTGAGGGGACTCAGACCAATCAACAACTGCCCCCACCCCCAGCCCCTGCCAAGGGATTCCATAGAGACACTTCTTTAACCTCCTTCCCTTGACTGCCCCTGACCTCCCTGAAGACACAGCTGCCTTTTCAGTCCTCACGGCCAGCGCAAGCTCTTATTCCTCATGGCCCAAGCCCTCCTATTTTGAAAGGTCCACTATTTCTTTACCAAGCCTTCCTTCTGCCCTTTCCATATTTCCTGACATTCACGAGGCATTTGGAAATGTTTCTATGCCATATAATACAATCAGTCTGGGTAAATTCAATGCCCAAGGTAGGGTCAACTATGTAATTGCCAGTACAAAATGAGAACAGGAGGCCCCTTTTACAAAGAGCAGGAAAATATGCATCATTAAAGGTGGTGGCGATAGTGTAGTTGCTAAGTCGTGTCCAACTCTTGTGACCCCAAGGACTGTAGCCCACCAGGCCTACTGCATTGCAGGCAGAATCTCTATTGGCTGAGCTACCAGGGAAGCCCATCGTTAAAGGTACTAAAATACAGAGCTTTTCCCTTTAAAGCATTTTACTACTTACCAAATTGTGATGTTGGAGAAGACTTCAAAGTCCCCTGGACTTCAAGGACGTCAAGCCAGTCAATCCTAAAGGAAATCAATCCTGAATATTCACTGGGAGGACTGTTGTTGAAGTTGAAGTTCCAATACTTTGGCCACCTGTTGGGAAGAGCTGACTCCTTGGTAAAGACCCTGATGCTGGGAAAGACTGAAGGTGAGAGGAGAAGGGTGTGGCAGAGGATGAGATGATTACATAGCGTCACCAACTCAATGGACATGAATTTGAGCAAACTCCAAGGGTTAATGGAGGATAGAGGAGCCTTGTGTGCTGCAGTCCATGGAGTCTCAAAGAGTTGGACACCACTTAGCAACTGTACCACGACAACAATAATGATTCCTGAGTAACAGCATAAATCTACAAATTACACAAATGACTGCATTTTTGCTGTTGTAATTTGATATTATTTCATATTAATTACCTTTGGTGTCATAATTTTTATAATGAATATAATACTTTGCTATTATGGTTCTTGATTGATCATAATAATTTTCTGACTCACTTTTTCCCAAATTCACTTGTCAGGTAATCAAAATGTATAGTTTTAACAACTTTTTAAAAATCAACATTCAATTGAGATAATTGAAAATGACATCAGTCACCCTTGGCAAGTGAAGATAACAAATAATTTTTTATAATTTTAAATTTGAGGAAAGCTCCCTGGTGCCTAGTGGTTAGGATTCTGGACTTTCACCTCTACAGTCCATGGCTCAATCCCTGGTCAGGGAACTAAGATCCTGCAAACCGCATGACATAGCTAAAAATAAACTGAATTTTTTGAGAAGGATTTTCTACGGATACAACCACCATCGGTGCTGTGGTGAGTATTTTATAGGCTGTGACAACATCAGGATAAATTTCTGACAAATTATTTTAAAATAGAAATTTTAGTACATTTGGAAATGATGATTATTGAAGAACATTTTTTCTAAAAGAAAATTTAACTCTGTTTTATGTCTTACAGTTTTAAATGTAAATTTATGCAATGTCATTTTTTAATATTTCCTCTGATACCTTCTGGAGAAGGCAATGGCAACCCACTCCAGTACTCTTGCCTGGAAAATCCCATGGATGGAGGAGCCTGGTAGGCTGCAGTCCATGGGGTCACGACATGACTGAGCAACTTCATTTTCACTTTCATGCATTGGAGAAGGAAATGGCAACCCACTCCAGTGTTCTTGCCTGGAGAATCCCAGGGACGGGGGAGCCCAGTGGGCTGCCGTCTATGGAGTCACACAGAGTCAGCCACGACTGAAGTGACTTAGCAGCAGCAGCAGCAGCTGATATCTTCTGTAACTTGTGCAAAATTGAACAAGAAATGAAAAGCTGCTTCACGATTTGTGTGTAATTTAAAACAGCTATTTGTGTATTATTGCTTTATTGCTGTATCATCAATTAGAAGGAAAAATCAATTTTAAGATTGTCTTCCTCATTAATAATTGGTTCCTCTGTAGCTTCAGATGAAAATGGTATTCATTTTCACTGAATAAAACAATCCTTAACCTTAATTTCTAAGACTGTAGATATTTGCTTTGCCATGTCACAGCGGTTTTTAAAACCAGGTATCCTAAACTTTTTGAAGAACGCTAATAATACCTTGAAACGATTTACTGCAATGTCTATGCAGCATCTGTATTTTCTAAAAAGATACAGTTTATAGCTAACAAAGTCATTTGAGGAGGAGCAGAGCCTGTCACTGTGCGTGCTCACGCACACTCAGCTGTGTCCAGCTGTTTGTGACCCTATGGACTGTGGTCAGCCGGGCTCCTCTGTCCATGGGGATTCTCCAGGCAAGAATGCTGGAGTGGGTTGCCATTTCCTTCTCCATGCCATTTCCTACTTCACGGTGTTTTCCTGACCCAGGGATCGAACCCGTGTCTCTTGTGTCTCCTGCGCTGGCAGGCGGATTTTTTTTACTACTGAGCCACCTGGGAAGCCTCTGTCCTTGAGTTCAAGTCAAAGAATTCATATGTGTGCAGATTCCCCAGGGAGGTGCTCTGGAGACTGATGGGAAGGTGCCTCTCGCTGAGGTCCCAGCCCTGCCCCCGTGCAGATCCCCTCCTCCCTCCTGGGCCATGTTTCTTGCTGCCTCCACTGCCGCTGCCATTGAAATTAATCATCACTCAAACTTAAAAGAACATATTTGAAAGTATGGGAAGTGCTGTTAATAAATACACTAGGGAAACAGGTGTAAACTGGGCCCATCCTGGACAATCTGGGACATCTAGTTTGACCTGTCCAATACAAAGACTAGCAGTTCCTTGACACTCACTTTATGAGTGATTTTTAGTTCTGCTTCAGATCAACCATTCTCAGTGGTGAACATGCCTAGGGGCTGCTCCACGTCAGAAACTTAAACTACATTGTCTCATCTAATTCCTTTCTGGCCAGCTCCCTCAGGCATGCCCTTATGTACACTGACAACCATTCTCAGTCCTAAAGTACTGAAAACCCTTGCTCCTTGTGTGAATTTTGCCCCAATCTATCTGTCCTCTACCAGCCTCACCATACTCCTTGCCTCACTGTACCTCTTGCCCAACCTGGACCCCACAGTCCTTATCCTGATCTTCTCAGGAATACTTTCAATTTCCTTGCCCTCCACCCTTTCATTCAACATGCTCAGGAAAACCCCAGCTCCTGGATACTCCCTCCAAGTGTTGTCTTTATTTCTCTGAGTTGAGAAAGAGTCTATAGAAATATCCACCATTATGCCATTTTGAGGGATTTCCCAGGTGACTCAGTGGTTAAAAAAAAAAAAAAAAATCACCTGCCAATGCAGGAGACACAAGAGATGCAGGTTCAATCCGTGGATCGGGAAGATTCCCTGGAGTAGGAAATGGCAACCCACCCCAGTATTCTTTCCTGGAAAATTCCATGGACACAGGAGCCTGGTGGGCTCCAATCCACGGGATTGCAAAGAGTTGGACGCAACTGAGCACGTGCAAACACTCTCTCTCTCTCTCTCTCTCTCTCTCTCTCTCTCTCTCTCTCTCACACACACACACACACACACACACGCCCCATTTTGAAACCTGACTTTCGATTGCAACTGAATACCACTCAAAAATCCTTGAACTTGCTCTTTACCCGGCACTCTTGTACTTCTTCGCTCAGATCTATAAGCTTTATAGGACTGCTTGGGTGAAGGGAAGTCTAGTGCCTTGCTAGTCTCTTCAGGGGACTTTCATTTCTGTGTAGTTCTTTTTCTTTTGTGGTTAAAATCTTTGCCCCGCAAGCTAGCTCCTGATGTTTGGTTTGCTCTTTGGCCGCTTCTTTCAGCCCCATCCATCCTCCCTCTCAGGGCTGCTGACCTCTGACACAGTGGGGAATTCGACCTCCAAGATCCTGATGCCCAGCCTTCTGTGAGAGTAGAATGAGCCATGTATTTAAATCTATCAGTTTGGTCCCATCTTCCCTAAGAACGTGCACAAGAGGATCCAGACAGGATGAGCCTCATCTCTTTGTGGGCACAGCCTTGCTTGATTTCTTGGTGATAGAACCTCATGCCATGGTCCTGACTTTGAGAAGTTTATCTGTGATATCCCTATTGTTCCTGCTGATTCCAAGGGAAGGGGAGTCCTGCTCTCTGCTCTGCATAGGCCGACATTTACCAACCACGCTTTGCTTTACAAGGAAACAGAATACTGTGAGTGAGGGATAGGGAAAGTGGGCTGGGTTTGAGACCCTATCCAGTCTTTGTGTGGTTTAGCACCTCCAGAAATAGTTTTCTCCCCATTTATGCTGCATTGTTTATCTGTCAAGCATCAGGTGGAGCGTAAACTGTCTGAGATTCAGGAAGGAATGCTCACTTTCTTCCCCGTGCAGTTGTCTTTCATTTAAATGGTCTGTACCTTGAAGGGCTATGGCATTTCCTCTGCCTTTCCCCACACAGAAACTCTACTCTCTTCTGCCCTCTTCTTAGATCCACAGTAAGCCTCAAGCTGGAAGGCTGATGCAGCTGAGAATTAATCTTGCTGGTCTGGGCATGAGGGGCAATGAAACCTACCCCAGAGAAGCAGAAATGTTTTTGTATGGGAATCTGCTTAGGAACAGGATAAAGGAGCTGTCGACATTCCTTTACCAGATGGTCTCTTCCCCTCTGCTTTCTAGAAACAAGAACATCATTTCAGGACCACTGGAGGACTCCAGATCACCCCTGGAGTCAGCGACTGGAGACAGATCCTGGCCAGAGGCCTCTGCCAAGGAGGTCACAGTAAACACCTCTCTTAGCAACATTTCTGCTTTGCAGGGGGCTCAAAATCCTGCCACCTGAAGACAATGACTCTTAACTCTACAGGGATGCCAGAATCTCCTTCTTGCTAGCCAATAACACTACAAAAAGCCTTTTTAAATTTAGCTGGAAATGTGTAGAACTTTTGGCAGAATTTGGGAATTCATAGGGCACTCCCTACTAAAAGGTCATTTTCTGAATGCAAGCCAATCTAACATGAATTCCAGGTTTACATCTGAGGGGCAAGGGAGGGAGCCATGAAGGTGGCGATGGAGATGAAGGCAGGAATGGATGTAGAGACGGAGATGGAGACAGAGGTGGGGATGAAGACAGAAACAGAGATGGCGATGGAGATGCAAGGGCGATGTGTCCTCCCTAAAACTGTCGAGGGAGAGGGGCCAGTAGTGAATGGCTCTCTTCTCTCTACCACGGGACCCAGATGAATTTTCTGCAGTGCAAATGACAAATTTTACACAGAGGAGCCTGGTAGGCTGTAGTCCATGGGGTCTCGAAGAGTCGGACACGACTGAGAGACTTCACTTTCACGGGTTGGAGAAGGAAATGGCAACCTACTCCAGTGTTCTTGCCTGGAGAATCCCAGGGACAGCGGAGCCTGGTGGGCTGCCGTCTATGGGGTCGCACAGAGTCGGACACGACTGAAGCGACTCAGCAGCAGCAGCACAGGAAATGTGGGTGAAGAATTTGTAAATGAGGCACAGAATCCTTGTTGAGACACCTGATGAAAAGTCTTCTTCCTAAATATATATTTATTTAAAACAACAGCAAGGATTTTATTTATTATTACAGGACTTCAATGACATAGTCTTTCCCTTCCACTCAATTCCCTTTTTTTCTTCCCCAGGGGATAAATATTGAATACCTTCAAAGCTGGATGTGGATGGCAAGAAGGCAGTTTAGCACAGGTATACCTAAGCTGTGGCAGGCAAGGGTAGAACTTTATTAAAGAGCCAATAATGAAACAGTTCCTTAGCTCTCCTTTTACTGAGTGAGCCCTCAATAGGTTCAAAAGGAACTACAACCAGTTAACAAGGAAGAATGCCATGAGAAGGAAGAAGGAGGCCCAGAGCCATGTCTGGGTTACGGAAAGGATTTTGAATTTGCAGACTATCAAGATGATAACATTCGATCACAAATAGTGAAACGCCTTCCGAAATCACACACATGCACATATATGTATATAACCATGCAGGATGTCTTTTTCTAGATGTAGATAAGTGGAAGCTGGCAGTGGAAGGCTGAGGCTCAACCAGAAGCTCTTCCTGTGGAAAGAGAGGCTGTTACTAGCATTATAGAGCTAGGTATGAAGACTGGGAGCTCTGTTCTGCAGCACTCACTCCACAACCGCGCTGATTATTTTGTCTTTTGCTACTTCCACGTGTTCTGTATTATCTGCTGGGGAGCAGGAGGTACCTGTCAATACTTCCACCTGCCTGTCCAGTCTTATATCCTCCACCCTTTCCTTCACCTCGCTCTCCCAGGAAACTTACACTCATGCTTTTTCCCTCTGTTCCACCTTTCCCTCCTAACAGTCTCCCTACCAGATGTAAATATGTATGTGTCTTCCTTCACTTCCTGACTCATCATTACCCACCATCTCCATTTTCAATCTCCCATTCATTCCTTAGCCCACTTCAAACTACTTCTGGATCTAAGTACTCCAGGATTTTAAGCTTCCTCTTACACTTGATATTACTGATCACTCTTTCCTGAATCCTTCTCCCCTGGTTTTCCTTCTTCCTCTTGGGAGCTCTTTCTCAGGCTCCTCTTTTTTGTATTAATTCAGTGCTGAAGTTCCTTAAGCCTGGCTCCAAGCCATGTTTTCTTCTTGTTCAGTTCCTTTTCTCACTCAGGCCGAGGCTAACTGATCCACCCCCAAGGCTTTAAGTCATCACTATCTGCCAATGATTCTTCTCTTATCCACCTGATCCCAGCTCTGAATACCACCTTCCAATCTGGCATCTCTTTGGGGCAGATCAAAACCTTCAAACTATTTGTTCTCACAATCTTCCCATGCAACTGCTGTTCTCTTCCAAGATTCCCATCTCAGTGAACCAGCACACACATCCCATCTTTGGCCACATGCAAAAAACTTACAACTCTTCCATAATAACTCCGTTTCTTTCACTGTCCACCTAAATCCATCACCAAGTTCTCCCAGAGGGTCCTTTTACTGTTTCCATGACCGCCACGCTAGAGCAAGCCTCTGCCACCTGCCATCTAGACTGCGCCTGTGTCTACCTGGCCTCTTTTCAACAAGTAATCTTCTCAAGATGCCATTCTGACCATGCCACACACTTTGCTACAGCATGCCAGGTGCTTCCCATTGCACTTAGGATAAAGACAAGATTTTCAGCATGAGTAGTATGGCTGTACTAGGTTTGGTTCTTTTATAATCTTTCAAACATCATCTCATAGCTGCTTCTTCCTTGCTTTTCCAGCAGCACTGGTCTTTTCCTCAATTTATCAAACTCACCCTGCTCCCTGTCATCACATGACTCTTGCACACTAAATTACCTCTGTCTGAAACAAATGTTTTTTGCCTGGTTGAATCTGTTCTCAGTTCAAGAGGCAGTTCCTCAAGGAAGACGTTCCTGGCTTTATTAATTTCATCAACTGGTTCAATATCATTTTGTATTATAATGCAGCGATCATTTTGGATTTGTTTACTGTTATTATTTCTATATTATAATGATTAGGTCTGTAAGCACCATCCTATTTCCAGTGTTAGCAAAGTGCTTGGCACAGAATGGGCATGTAATAAATATTTATTTGAGAAATAAAGAAAGGAAGGAAATAAAGAAGCCGAGAGAGAGGGAGGAATTAGGGAGAGACTGAACAAATGAATTTATGTTTCATTTCAGAATCACTGGAAACAGGTCAGCCCAACATGACATGGAAGACAGTCTACCTGAATTCACTCCTTTATTCAATAAATATGTATTATTCATTACTAAAGTAGTATACTTTTTTTTCTGATTATGAACACAATGTGGAAACCACGGGGAAATACTTAAAATATAAAAGAAAACCAATTCACAGTCCAATGATGAACTACTGTTAAAATCAGTTCAGTTCAGTCATTCAGTCACATCTGACTCTGCGATCCCATGGACTGCAGCATGCCAGGGTTCCCTGTCCATCACCAACTCCTGGAGCTTGCTCAACTCATGTCCATCGGGTCGGTGATACCATCCAACCATCTCATCCTCTGTCATCCTCTTCTCCTCCTGCCCTCAATCTTTCCCAGCATCAGGGTCTTTTCAAATGAGTCAGCTCTTCGCATCAGGTGGCCAAAGTATTGGAGTTTCAGCTTCAGCATCAGTCCTTCCAATGAATATTCAGGACTGATTTCTTTTAGGATTGACTGGTTGGATCTCCTTGCAGTCCAACGAACTCTCAAGAGTCTTCTCCAACACCACAGTTCAAAAGCATCAATGCTTTGGCGCTCTGCTTTCTTTATGTTCCAACTCTCACATCCATACATGACTACTGGAAAAACCATAGCTTTGACTAGACAGACTTTTGTCGGCAAAGTAATGTCTCTGCTTTTCAATATGCTGTCTAGGTTGTTAAAATGATTTGCCACGTGTTTTTTTCAGTTTTTTTCTATGTATGTGTAGTATATAAGTAGGATCATTCTCTCCATGTATAATAGATTTGCTTCTTTCTCTTAATGAAGTATGATGAACATTTTCCTGTGTCGTTAAGAATCCCTCGAACACATGGTATTTAAACTTCTAAAATGTATTCTATTGCAAACATGTATGTAATTTAGACATCTTTCCACTCGCCGGATATTTAAGGGCTTGCCAATTTGTCACTTCTCTAGCTAACATATATATACATGCCTTGTGGGGCCGAGACAAACAGGATAATGCAGTGACTTCTGTAGGAAGTGGACTTAGGGAAAACAGGAGGCAGGTTTTTCCAAGTGGCTTAAGAGAACATTTGCTTGAGGGTTGCTGAGCCCGAAGCAGGTGTCCTCCGAGTGGAACGTACTGTCAGTCATGGTAAAGAGCTTTTTGTCCCTCAGGTGTGAGCCCTAGCCATAGTGCCAGATTCCCGGGCGGGTCCGGCTTAAGCGCACCTGACCTTCAAACTCTGGGGCAAGGAGCCCCAGAGGCCTTGGCTGGGACTAGCGGACCGCCCCCATACAGCTGCGGGGCACTCAGGCCACACGCCGCCACGCGCCAGGAGCAAATCCCCGCCCCGTTCAGCACTCCGCCACACCCCGCACTGGAGACTCTCACGCGCTCTTCTCGTAGCTCCGCCTCCAGGCGACCTCCGCAAGCCCGCCCATCCCCCTGCAGTAGCCCCGCCCCCGGGTTGCGGGCTCCGCCCCCGCAATCCGGGCCCCCGGGCTGCCCCGCCCCATGGGCCGCTCGCGAAGCGCGGAGGCGGGGTCCTGCGCGATGACGTGAGCGGGCGTGCGCGGTGACGGCCCGCGTCCCTGTTACTCAGCGGAGCGGCGGAGGCCGGACGACGCGGCCCGGATCGCGGAGCCGCGAGCAGCGCTGGGTAACGGCTGCGGAGACCGCCGAGACGGCGCCGGTTCCCGCCGCCGGGCTTTCCTGTCGCCATTCGCTGCGCTGCCGGGTGAGTGCGGCCAGTGCCTCAGGGCCAGGGCGGCCGGCGGCCCCGCCGTGTTTATGTTATTGTGCCGCCGCCACCGCCTTTGCTCAGCCGTGACCCCCTCCCGGGAATGAGGACGGGAGCGCGCGGCGGGCGGGGGGCGCGCGGCCGGCGGAGGCGGCGCGGGAACAATAGCGGCAGAGGCGGCGGGGGCCAGGGGGCGTGGGGCTGCGGGACCCGGGCGCGTCCCGGCCGCCCCCTCGGCCCCAGCTCCGCCCGTCGGTCCTCGCGCGCCCTCCTCGCGCGGGTCCAGCGCCCACGTCGGGAGAGGAAAATGGAGCGGGAGGCGGGTGGCAAGTTCTGAAACACTTGGGCGAAGGTCTGGACGAAGGCGCCTAGTCGGCCCGCTGCTCCCCGGCTGCCTCTCCCGGCGGCAGGGACCCGCAAAGAGCGCTCCGGTGGCCGGGTCGCGACGCGTGCCCGGCGCCCACGGGGACAGCGTTTTGTTTCTCGGTGGTTTCTTTGTGCTAATGTTCTGAGCGAACGCAGGCGGCGGTGCCGAAAGAGGCTGGAGTGGCCTTCAGCTCCCGCCTTGGAGGAAGAGCTGGGGCTCGAGGCTTGGGCAGGAGGTGGAGGTGTCCGTCAGGCTCAGCGCGAGCTTCAGTGGTCAGCGCGCATTGCTCTGGAGGCTCACTCGGCGGCGACCTTTTGACTTTTTCACCCCACCCTCCCTTCTCTTTGTCTTGCGCTTGTGTTCCCTGTCCTTCGATGGGAGCCAAGTCTCCTCTAAAGTCCTGTGGTGAGCACTTATCATTTTAATTTCTGAAAGTTTCCCATCATATGTTTTCTGTGAACTAACTTAATAACATGTTGACTGCACGGTATCAGACAGTGTCCAATGGTTACTATTTTTGCCCCTAAACTCACTGATCTTTCTAGTAGAATTCTGGCCTGTCAGTCCATTGTGTTTTAAGAAAAGCACCTAGCAAGTACCTCCTTGGTAATTAGAACATCTGTTTATTTCATTCATTCATTCAGGAACTGTTCAGTATTGTACCCAGATGGAGTTTGAGGGCAAAGAGAAATACTCTGTAATGGAAGAAAATACTTTGAACTATAACAGATGTACCTTTAAATTAGACGGTTGTTTAAGTGATGTGAGTTAAAGAAGGTATAGTTATGCTTTGGGTCATTCTACTGTTTTTTAGTAGTGTATCTGGAATTTCTAGTGTAACATTATACTTATGAAGAAGTAGGCTTACATTTGGTCTAAACGTACAACAGCTTTTATGTATTTCGTTACAGTCATTTGTAATATTTGCTTCAGAATCCCTTGCTGTGGGTTAAGCCTAGGAGGTCAGATGCTGTGAGTGAGCATGTGTAGTGTGTACCTGATGTAACAAGCAATCACAGTGTGACTTCCTTGAGGACAGGCCTGTCTTGCATTTGTGTTTCTAACACTTAGCCTGGAATATAGTAAGTGTTCAATGAAAATCAGATTGATGGAAAGCTCTTTAGAGCTGATAACATCGAAATTCAAGCCTTAACAAAAAACATTTTAATGTTCTCTGTATAGTTTTGGAAGCCTCAAGCAAACTCACTTCCAGATGACTAAATGATCAATTCATATATATTATCTGTCATGAAAATAGGGGCTTTTGAATCACTTCAGTATTATTTTTTTTTCCTATCACTTCTAACCCATTGACTATCTTAAAATTAAACCTTGTCTAAAATACTCTTAAAAATATGTGTGTGTCTCTGTGTGTAAGTACACAGACACACAGTGATATTTCAACAGGGTCAATAATGATTGTGAATATTACCTTTTGTGAATATTACTTGAAAAGTTTCTGAATGCTCTTTTAAGCAGAAAAGTTAAAGGAAACAAATTGCATAAAAGTTTTTGTTAGAAATGTTTAATTCTAAATTCTTCATTGTACTAATACTATTGGTGAGGCATATGGGCCTAAAACTGAAAATAATATTAATTTATCCACATTACATCTCTTTTCCACTTAGTATATCTTAGCATTTGCTTTGGATATAAAAGAATTTGAGGTGAACTTATTCTCTGATTTAGAGAACAAATAAAGAAATAAAATGATACTTTATTAACATAAAGGATGAAAATCTTGAGATGCTAAGCTTTATTGCTTTACCTAGTTAATATGTCAGATTTCAGTAAGGGTAACTGATACAGGTCCTCACAGTCATGCTATACTTGTGTCAAGTCAGAGTTTTTTTAACTTGGTTTTCTAAATTCTGTTGGCTTTAAAAAACTTTTTCAAGACACCCCATACTCAATAGCAGTTCTTCCTTATTACGCTCTATGTTATCTTTAAAGGAAGAGAGAACACTGATTCTGATAATAAGTATATTCCATTAATGAATTTGAAAAGGGCTCCCTTTAATTCTCCTGGAAGAGCAAAAAACTATATCCTTTATATCCTAGGAGAAAGGTCACTTGGAGGGAAATTAGTTTAAGAGTAAATTCTACCAAAATTAATGAAATTAGAGTCTCAGCTGTTTGCCCAGTGCCTAATATTATGGAAATAACCTTGTGATGATACTCAATGCTTAGTGAAACAACTTGAAGTAATTTATTAAGTGACTAGTCACAAATTATCCTAGTTGCAATTAAAAGCTTGTTGAATAGAAGCCTGATTCTTAATGTCTTGGCTTTGTCAGTGAGTTGAGTTTTGACATATTTGAGTCATCCAGATAATTGAGATGCGTTGTTGCACGTGTATAAAGTAATGTCTGATATTAAGATGCCAGCTCTCTAGAGATCTCTGCTCGAGTCAGTAGTATGGATAGTAGTCGCACTGATTCATGCAGTTCAAGGAAGTCATTATAGGCACATAGCTTTAGATGGAAGTCATTTGCCTATTTCTGTGAGCTGTGATGCTTATTGTCTTAGTCATGGGTTCTTTACATCAATATTTAGTAGCTTTGTCTTCTTGCTCTAATGCAGATTAACTTGAACTTTGATTTCACAAATGAGTTCTGAGTCAACAAACTTTGCTGCTGAAAAGGTGACAGGAGCTTATTAAAGTAAGCTGCCCTTACTTCTGTCAATCAGGGCAACAGGTAGAAATAGACATTTCCAGGAATCAGATCTAGGTTCACTTCTCAGTTCTGTCATCTGAACTTTGTTGTCAACAAGCCCTAGAGCTGTAGACAAGTGGCTTATCTTTTTGGTTAGAACTATAAACTGAGGCTGTTGGAGCTTTTTTTTTTTTTTTAAATAGAAAGGTTATTTCCCCAGATAGTTGGTTCTTTAGAAAACCTACTGGGACAAAAGAGTCCTTCTTGGGTGATACCAAAATCCTGTGTCAAGAACAACAATGAAACTTAGACTTTGTAATGTACAGAAGCAGAGAAAATTACTGAAACAATATTTTCTATAATATCGATACTTATATATCAACTATAAAGCCTCACTGGAAGCCAGGAGTTCTTTCGTCCTCGTACTCAGTCGTGTCCGACTCTTTTTGACCCCATGAAGTGTAGCCCACCAGGCTCCTCTCTCCATGGAATTTTCCAGGCAAGAATACTGGTGTGGGTTGCCATTTCCTACTCCAGGGGATCTTCCCTACGCCAGGGGATCTTCCCTACACCAGGGGATCTTTCCTATGCAGGGATCGAACCGGTGTCTGCTTTGGCAGGCAGAGTCTTTACCACTGCACACCTGGAAAGCCCCGGCAATTCTTTGGATGGTATATTTTATTCATTCCATAGCACCGAGCTTACTAATGAGACTAGTGCTTTCAGATACTTAGTGGAAAATGTGAAAAAGAAGAGTTTATTGGCCTCAAGAAGCTTATGATCATGAATAGAATTTAAGGCCTATCTAAACAGTGAATTTATGTCCTTTTAAAAGATTATGAGGCGTCTCCCAAATGAACAATCCTGGCAAGGCCAAGTTTTATTGAAATCTAGTTTTTAAAATTATATATGAGTGTGTATATGTATGGAGAAGGCAATGGCACCCCACTCCAGTATTCTTGCCTGGAAAATTCCATGGACGGAGGAGCCTGGAAGGCTGCAGTTCACAGGGTCGCTGAGGGTGAGGGTTGGACACGACTTAGTGACTTCACTTTCACTTTTCACTTTGATGCATTGGAGAAGGAGATGGCAACCTACTCCAGTGTTCTTGCCTGGAGAATCCCATGGATGGGGGAGCCTGGCGGGCTGCCGTCTATGGGGTTGCACAGAGTTGGACACGACAAGTGACTTAGCAGTAGCAGTATATATGTATAAGGCCTTTTAGAGTATTTATTAACTGCCGTTCTTTTTCAGGGTGGTGGGTTGTGTAACAAATATAGCACAAATATTGATATATGTCTCCATCCATATAGCTTTGTAGTGCATCAGATTTGGTTAAAATCTAATCAATATTTTAGAATGTTAAGATGTTCAAACTTAGTTGTGGTTGCTAGCATGAACTTTAGAGTCAGCCCTGAGTTCCAATCCATACTCCAGATCTAACTAGCTATATGGCATAGGCTAGTTCAGTTTATGGAACATTTCTGGATATGTAGCATTCAGTTCAGATGCTCAGTTGTGTCTGACTTTTTGCGACCCCATGAACCGCATCACACCAGGCCTCCCTGTCCATCACCAACTCCCAGAGTTCACCCAAACCCATGTCCATCGAGTTGGTGATGCCATCCAGCCATCTCATCCTCTGTTGTTCCCTTCTCCTCCTGCCCCCAGTCCCTCCCAACATCAGGGTCTTTTCCAATGAGTCAACTCTTCGCATGAGGTGGCCAAAGTATTGGAGTTTCAGCTTTAGCATCAGTCCTTCCAAAGAACACCCAGGGCTGATCTCCTTCAGAATGGACTGGTTGGATCTCCTTGAAGTCCAGGGGACTCTCGAGAGTCTTCTCCAACACCACAGTTCAAAAGCATCAATTCTTCGGCGCTCAGCTTTCTTCACAGTCCCAACTCTCACATCCATACATGACCACTGGAAAAACCATAGCCTTGACTAGACAGACCTTTGTTGGCAAAGTAATGTCTCTGCTTTTGAATATACTAACTAGGTTGGTCATAACTTTCCTTCCAAGAAGTAAGCGTCTTTTAATTTCACGGCTGCAGTCACCATCTGCAGTGATTTTGGAGCCCAGAAAAATAAAGTCTGACACTGTTTCTACTGTTTCCCCATCTATTTCCCATGAAGTGATGGGACTGGATGCCATGATCTTCGTTTTCTGAATGTTGAGCTTTAAGCCAAGTTTTTCACTCTCCTCTTTCATATTCATCAAAAGGCTTTTTAGTTCCTCTTCACTTTCTGCCATAAGGGTGGTGTCATCTGCATATCTGAGGTTATTGATATTTCTCCCGGCAATCTTGATTCCAGCTTGTGTTTCTTCCAGTCCAGCATTTCTCATGATGTACTCTGCATATAAGTTAAATAAGCAGGGTGACAGTATACAGCCTTGACATACTCCTTTTCCTATTTGGAACCAGTCTGTTGTTCCATGTCCAGTTCTCACTGTTGCTTCCTGACCTGCATATATTATCTGTCAAATGAAAATAGCAATAGCACATAGTCTCATAGGTCTGTGAGATTTAAATAAGGTACTGCATGTACAGTATCTGGAAGACTAGATGTAAATATTAAGGACATTTTAGCTGTTGTTATCACTAATTACTAACTTGGAGCAAATTTAAAATGCCAAGTAAATTTAAAACCAATTTGATATACAGTATCCAGTCAGATTCTCCAGAATACACCAGTTTTTTCCCCCTCTGATGCGTCTCTAGGATTTTATTTAAAATTTTATCATGTCCTTTTTTTTTTTTTAAGTTTTGCTTTTTTATTGGAGGTTAATTGCTTTACAGTATTGTGTTGCTTTCTGTCATGCGTCAGCATGAATCAGCCATAGGTGTACATACGTCCCCTTCCTCTTGAACCTCCGCCCCGCCCCTCTCGGTTGTCTGTAGGGGAGCAGAGTTTGGGCCCCCTGCCTCTCCCAGCAGGCCCGCGCTGGCGGCCTCTTCCCACATGGTAATGCGTGTGTTTGCAGGTTGCTCTCTGAATCCGCCCCTCCTCTCTTTCCCCTGCCGTGCCCACAGGTCTGTTCCGTGTGTCTCCATCGCTGCCCTGCCAGGAGGCTCATCAGTACCAAGTTTATCCTAATCTGAATTCTGAAATGATTTCACATTTGGATCAGTAATCCTCTCTGCCTTAAAATTTGGAAATGTTCCCAAAGCAAATAATAAAGGAAAAGTTTGCCACATTTACCTTTCCTGTGTAGAGAATTGCCAAAGCTTTCCTGGGTTTATTTTGACAGATATCTGAAGGAATGGGAATCCAGGAGCTATGAATAACTTTATCATGTAACCACATTTGAAGAAAATAGAATACTGTCACGTCTTTTAATCTTATTGAGATCTCTGATTCTGTGTGAAAAGTGCAAATTTGTTAGAGACTGGGTAACCACAATAGTTCATAAACCATTTTCTAGAGGTTGTTAGGTAGCATCTGGAAATACTGTTTTTCTTTTCTCTGTTTTCCTTGTAATGTTTGTGTGGTTATTTTGCTAGACCAAATTTCTTGTTCCTTCTTGCAGACAGCAACTATGAGGTGATGCGCTTTGCACATGCAATTATTTATTGAGAAGGCACTCTATACTAAATCACATATTAAGTGATTGTGGGGGCCACATGAAGTAGAAATTAGTTTCTGCTTTCAATGAGTGTAACTTTATGGGAGATAAGAACAAACATAGGTGCGTTTAGGTCCTAATACTGAGAATCAGGACCAAAACCAAGTATTGTTAGGCATTTCATTGGGAATTTCTTTAGGCATCAGGCTTCAGAGCTGGCTGGATGTTGGGGCATTTGGGGGCTTCTGAACCAAACATCTTTAGCCCTGCCTTTTAAAATATACTGACTAGATAAACCACAAAAAGCAAAACTTCTTCTCTCCTAATTTCTGGTTAAAGTTGGAGAGTGTGGTACAGATCAGTTAAAATCTAAATCAGAAGAAAAGGCATACCTTGTAGTCACCTCGCATCCACTTTGGAACAAAACAGGACATCGAGATAAGCATATGGAAAGGTGCAAGTCACATGTTACCTGGAGCCCTCCAACTACTGTATTTAGCTCTGAATACGGAGTGTTAGATGTATGCTGGCAGCTCTTTCTTGAGCCTTTTTCTGTTATTGATAAGTGTGGCTTTACTACTTCTTGTTGCTCAGTGGCCTAAGCTGCATCATATTGATGAAAACATTAGAAAAGAAAAACAGTCAGACACACCTGCTTTGCTTGGCATGAAGCGTGAGAAACAGCAGGAGATTGCTGTTTCCTAAAAGCTATTGATGGGGGTGGAAACCCGCCATTTCCTGCCTTGCTTTTGAGAGGGTGATTCTCTGTAAAGTGCCATTTGGGTCAACCAAAAGTGAGATGAAGGAAAGCTACCACTGTATAGATTTCCCTGTGACTAGGAGTCACTTTTCAGGCAAAAAACCAAAGTGTCTGGCTTTGTTACTGTTGAGAGTTTAAGTCTTAGTGATTTTATCTTATTTACATTTTATTTATCTTTTGCTGAAGCAGTATAATCATTTGATTCAGAATTCCAGCGATTTAGATAGATATACAACAGAAAGTTTCCTTTCCACGCCTTGCAGCCCAGCCGCTCCACTCCTTCCTGTGGAGACAGTGTTGCTTCCCATGAATCCTTCCGAAGGCTGTTAATGTGTGTGCAGATGATGTAGGCATATAATTCTTTTCCAAAACCTTTCGTCTGGATGTATTGCAGAATTAAAGTTTGGTTCTCTAGGGGTGGGGAGGAAGGAAGGACTTGTGAAAAAGATATATAGTGCTTCTGGTGTATTATCTAGACTCACTCGCAGGAGGTAGTGTGCCATTCCATTATTAAGCATGTTAATATTTCTGTATTGAAAGCATAAATAGATAGTAAGGATAAATAAGAATTATAAGTAGTCGTGTGGAATTTTTGGTCAAATAGGTTTGATACCAAATAGATTTGTGTTGAACTTAAGGAACTTGTATTTCTTGGAGCTTTAGGGATTTCACAATTGCCAGTGGGAGATTATGTATCTTACATATGTATGTACTTTGCCTCCCCTATTTTTTTAAGTTGCAGACCATGCACATACCCTTTACCTTTTGTTTTTAGTTTAATGGTCTGTCTTAGAGATGATTTCATGTTAGTCTTATCAGTCCATAAACAGCAAGCTTATTCCTTTTTTTTTAGCACCTTCATTGTATGGCACTTGTTGTAGCTTTGGCTGCTGTAACAAAATACTGTAAACTAGGTGGTTTAAACAACTACCGTTTATTTCTCACAGTTCTAGAGGCTGGAAGTTTAGGGTCAAGGTGCCAAGAGATTTGGTTCCTAGTGAGAGCTCTCCCTGGCTTTCGGATGTCACCTTCTAGCTGTGTCTTCCTCTGGAGAAAGAGTGCTCTGCTCGCTCTTCCTTTTTGTGGCACTAACGCCATCATGGGGCCCCATTCTCATGACCTCTTTCTTGTAAACCTGACTGCCCTAGGGTATCATGCAGGGGTTGGCTAGGGCTTCAGCACAAGACTTTGGGGAAGATGAAACATTCCAGTGACACTGTTACATACGCGTGGCATATATTTAAGTAGCCCCTTTCTGAGGCACATTTACGTTGTTTCCAACGCTTTGCTATCAGAAGCCATGGTGCAGTGGGTTACTTTATGCATACATAATTTCACGCTTGTATAGAAATCTGTAGGATACACTCCCAGAAATGGAATTGCTAGGTTAGAGTGTGTATGTGCCTTAATAATTTGGATAGATACTGCTAAAGGACAGGGAATCCTGGCATGCTGCAGTCCATGGGCTTGCAAAGAGTCGGACACAACTTAGCGATTGAACAGTAATTGGTATTTTTATTGTGAAGTATCCATAACCTTGCCTAAGTTTCTATTGCTTTGTTACTCGTTTTCTTAGATTTGTAGAATTTATTTTTATAAGGAAATAGCTGTATGAAATTTCTTGGAAATATTTTCCCCGTTTACTGTTTGTCTTTTAAATTTGCTTATGATGGTGCTGCCATGCTGACCTTTTTCTCTTTAAGCTTGCTCGTCCTTACTGACTTCTAAGTTATATGCCGTGGTTAGCAGGTCTTTCCCGAATTCCAGATTATATGAAAATTTGCACATGCTATTTCTCTAGTATGTCTGTGAAATGGAACAGAGAAGTGAGTTGGTAGGTAAGAAAAATGTGGGGTTCAGTGGGTAAAGAGGAGAGTATACAGGGAAGGAGATGGCACAAATAGAGAGACTGGCCTTTGTTAGACATTTCCTCCATCAGATAGGGAATGTAGAAAAGCTGTGTGTTCTTCCAAGGGAGTTTGGAGGCTGCAAGATGAAGGCATATCCTTTTGGTTTTTATCTTCTCTCATGGTTTCTGTTTTATCAGTGAGATTGGTATGGCCAGAGGGGGATGGGAGTGTTTAAAGCAGTTTGGTAAGAAGTATTGATGGTTCATTTAAGAGTTAGAAGTCGTGAATTTAAAGTGGTATCAGTCAGCCTGGTTTTGTGATTACTGCTGGCTACCCCAGCATTATTTTCCTGGTTAGATACAAGCACAGATAAAGCAGATGGTTCAGTGCCTCTGGAGTGAGGTTTTGCCAGGTGTATCAGTCAGAGTTCTCCTGAGAAATGAATCAGTGAGAAATACATTTGTATGTCTGTGTATATAAAGAAATTTCAAGGCACTTGGTTACACAGCTATGGGGACTGACAAGTCAGAAATCTGTAGGGCAGGCTGGCAAGAATCTCTTGGACAGAAGCTGATGTTGCAGTCTTAAAGCAGAATTTTGTCTTTCTTAGGAAAATTTAAGTTGTGTTCTTAAGGCCTTTCAACTGGTTGAATGAGGCCCACCAGCTTTAATGAGGATAATCTTTACTCAATTGTGGATGTTAAACACATTTACAAACCTTCACAACAGCACTTAGATTACTGTTTGATTAAATAACAGAACTGTAGCCCAGCCAAGTTGACACACAAAATTAGGTCAGTATAAAAGAATGAAATTCTGCCATTTGCACTTATATGTGGAACCTAAAACATAAAGAAATGTCTATAGCAAAGCAGAAGCAGGCTTGTAGATAAAGAAAACAAACTAGTGGTTACCAGTAGGGGGAGGAAACGGAGGAAGGGCGTGGCAGGGGATGGAGTTTAAGAGGCTGGCTGCTATGCATGAAGTAGATAAGCAACAAGGATGTATTATGTGTTACAGGGAATTATAACCACTGCCTTAGAATAACCTTTAATGAAATGCAATATGTAAAAATACGGAATCACTATGCGGTACACCTGAAAGCAACACAGTTATAAAAAATGTTTAATTAAAAACTTGTTTTTAATGAAAGGAAGAGAGAAATGAGGGCATTTTAGAAGGAGTGTGTAGAGGAATGGTGATGAACCATGCAGTCTAGTGTGGACAAGAAAGGAGCTCAAGTCAGGATGGATAGTGAGGGAGTGCTGGTGTCTAGGTATTGGAAATTTTGGCCAGAATTGTGGCTGGTATGGTCACATGAAGGAAGAGAACTGTAAGAGTTGATTGTGATGGTCAGAGTGAGGTGCTTGAAATAGGGATTTGACAGATGAAATAGTTTCTGGCAATGATAATTTCCAGCAGTAGCGTGGCCCTGGGGTGGGTTGCTGAGGTGGAGCAGATGGGAAAGAGGGGGCCAAAGAGTTAAAGGGGCTGAAGTATTAAAGGGGTCAGTCAGTCTGCATGAATGGTGAGAGGAGTAAGGGTACATACCGGAAATCAGTTGCTGACATCTTTAATCAGTGAGCGAGAATTGGAGGGAAGGTAGTTAGTGATCAGGGATAGTAAAGGTAGTTAAAATTTCAGAAGGTCTAGTAAAGGATTTGGGGGGTAGGGGATGAGAAATGGGGTGAAACGGAGGATATACAAGCAGTGTGGCAGTGACAGTTTGGGAAACGATCGTGGATCAGGAAGAGTGGGACTCGGGGATGTAAGTAAGGTGTGGTGAGATTGATCTTGCTAGTAGCTAGGAGAAGGTGGCCATCAGTTCAGCTGTTAGAGGACATAGAATGGCAGTGTTTTTGGCAAGACATAGGGTTGCTAGCCTTGACCTGTTTGCGGATTGTAGAAGGAATTTGAGACATCATGACTAGTGTGGTATTTTTAAGTGAAATAGAATAGAAGGTGTCAGGGTGTATCACAAGTAATAAGGGGCTAACACAAGGATTTTTTAGCAGCTTTATTGAGATTTCATTCATGTATCATTACAGTTAACCTGTTTGAAGTATACAGTACAAAGTCTTTCTTGTATATTTATGAAGTAATGCAATCATCACAACTAATTTTAGAACATATTTGTTACTCCTGAAAGAAACTCTGTGCTTACTAGCTAGAAGTCATTTCCTGTTCCTTCCTGTGCACACCTCCTGCCCCAGCCCTAGCCCCAGGTAACTACTTACCTTCTACTTCTGTCTGATGGCTCAGAGGCTAAAGGGTCTGTCTGCAATGTAGCAGACCCAGGTTCGATCCCTGGGTCGGGAAGATCCCCTGGAGAAGGAAATGGCACCCCACTCCAGTACTCTTGCCTGGAAAATCCCATGGACGGAGGAGCCTGGTAGGCTACAGTCCATGGGGTCACAAAGAGTTGGACACGACTGAGCAACTTCACTTCACTTTCTGTCTCTATAATCAGTTTGCCTATTCTGGACATTATGTAATGTGTAGTCTTTTGTGGGGAGAAGGCGATGGCACCCCACTCTAGTACTCTTGCCTGGAAAACCCCACGGGCGGAGGAGCCTGGTAGGTTGCAGTCCATGGGGTGGCTGAGATTAGGACACGACTGAGCGATTTCACTTTCACTTTTCACTTTCATTCACTGGAGAAGGAAATGGCAACCCACTCCAGTGTTCTTGCCTGGAGAATCCCAGGGATGGGGGAGCCTGGTGGGCTGCCGCCTGTGGGGTCGCACAGAGTCGGACACGACTGAAGTGACTCAGCAGCAGCAGCAGCAGCAGTCTTTTGTGGTGACTGCTTGTTTCACTTAGCACAGTGTTTCCAGGTCTGTTCATCGTGTGGTGTGTGTCAGTATGCATTGTTCCCTGTGATCTGGTAGTGTCCGTTTGCACGAATACGCCAAGGCCCCTTTGCCCGCTCTCGCGTTGGCGGGCGTGTGGTGTGTGTCAGTATGCCATTATTCTCGTGATAGTGTACGTTTGCACGAATACCCCGCGCTCGCTTCGCCCGCTCTCGCGCTGGCGGCCATTTGGCTGCAGTGAGCAACACTGTCCTGAGCATTCATGCTCAAGTTCCTGTTTTCCTTTGTTGCTTGTGCTTTTGGTGTTCATCTTAGAAATCATTGCCTGATTCAAGGTCATGAAGATCACTCCTGTGTCTCTTTCAAAGAGTTCTATAGTTTTAGCTCTCACATTTAGCATCGTGATTCTTTTTGACTCAATTTGTGTGTGATGTGAGGAAGGGATCTGATTTCATTCTTTGGCATATGGATATGTAGTTATCCCAGCACTGTTTGTTGAAAAACAGTTGAGCCTTGAACGACATGGGTTTGAACTGCACTGGTCCACTTTTATGCATATTTTTTTCAATAGATACATAACTATAATGCTGCATACAAGACGCAGGGTTGAATGAATCCAGGCATGTGGACGTGGGTAAGAAGGGCCACCTGTAAAGTTATATGTAGATTTTCAACTGCATGGTGGGGGTTCAAGGTCAACTACATTGTGCTTTCTTGTTCAAATGTCTTACTGTTCTTGTTTTTAAAATCTTTTTTCTCAACTCACTTTTATTCCATTTATCTATATGTCTGTCCTTAGGTCAGTCACCATGTCTTGCTTATTTTCTGTAGCTAAGAACTGTTTTATGAAATTTTTTTTCAATTGAGTGTTCTTACATATAGATACACACAGAGGTATATATGTAACTGGTTGTGATGTAAAATGCTTGAAAACATCTGATTTGAGCTCCCTCTCTCTGGTGGCAACTTAGCGGGGTGTGCCCCCACTTGAGGAATGTACCAAGAGGGTGTGTTAGAGGGCCTGACTGGGGGTACATGAATATATTTTAGATTGGAAGGCTGATTTTATTTTTTTTAATTTATTTTTATTTTTTTTAATTTTAGTAGGTATCATGTTCTTTTTGGATGTATGTGGACCAAAGTTTTAGAACAACTGAATTTCTAAAGAATCAGTTAGATGACTTTAAGGGTTAGGAAATGCATTATTTGAAATTTTGATTGAGGTTAGTCGGCTTTTGTACAGGGCCAGCTCACAGTTAAAAAAATTTTTTTTTCCTATATTAAGCATTTCTGTATTGGATAACTTTATTATCTTGATCCTCTGTGTTTTCCTATAGGCCACTGTCAGTTTCTATTTTTTTTTTATCATGTTGTCTTACTCTCTTCCTTTTTATTAAGATATTATATGTGAAAAATTACAGGCATAATTTAACAAGGATCAGCTTAATCCATTTAGAGACGAAAATGTTTCCAAGCTGGGCAGTGCCATGGCTGGTCTATTTTATTTTTTCTTTAATCCTAGGGTATTACCCTAGGAAGTCCCAAAATAAAACCAAGTGTTTTATTACCCCCTATTTCTCTAACCCCATACTTTGTTGGTTCCTTACCTCTAATATTTAACACCCATTCTCCGCCAGCCTTGTAAATCTGAAAAGTTCAGCTCGGCTTTCCAGCCACCTTTATGGAATTGGCAGGTGCCCGCTGAGAAAATGGCCCTTGCATGCCTGGCTCACCTCTGAAGATTTTCTTACTGTCCCAGATCTCTGCCTCCATACCTTTTTATTGCCTTTTTAGGAGTCTGATGCCTTTGAAGAAGTATTTATAATTGTTTTTCTTTTCGCCTGTGAGATACCCAGTTTTTCTCTTTGCTCTCAGTAAGAGTGAGTGAAGTTGCTCAGTCGTGTCCGACTCTTTGCGACCCCATGGACTGTAGCCTACCAGGCTCCTCCATCTGTGGGATTCTCCAGGCAAGAATACTGGAGTGGATTGCCATTTCCTTCTCCAGGAGATCTTCCCAACCCAGGGATCGAACCCAGGTCTCCTGCACTGCAGGCAGACGCTTTACCGTCTGAGCCACCAGGGAAGCTGAGTTACTCTAAATTACCCACTTTTCTATTACAGTTGTGGTTGTTCAGTTGCTAAGTTGTGTCTGACTCTTTGTAATCCCATGGACCGCAGCACAACAGATTTCTCTGACCTACCTCATCTGTTGGAGTTTGCTCAAATTCATGTCCGTTGAGTCAGTGATGCCATCTAACCATGTCATCCTCTGTTGCTCCCTTCTCCTTTTGCCTTCACTCTTTCCCAGCATCAGGGTTGTTTCCAGTGAATTGGCTTTTCACACCAGACGATGGTGATAGACTACTGGAAGGGTTTTGTTTTTTTTTAATTTAGGGTGAATGTATGGCAGAAAAAGATAAAGTCCCATTTACTAATGAAATCACAGCGTGACGAATTCAGGGACTGGCTAGTGATGCAGTTCAGTTCAGTTGCTCAGTCGTGTCTGACTCTTCGTGACCCCGTGGACTGCAGCACGCCAGGCCTCCCTGTCCTTCACCAACTCCCGGAGCTTACTCAAACTCATGCCATTGAGTCGGGGATGCCATCCAGCCATCTCATCTTCTGTTGTCCCCTTCTCCTCCTCCCTTCCATCTTTCGCATCATCAGGGTCTTTTTCCAGTGAGTCAGTTCTTCACATCAGGGTGGCCAAACTATTGGAGCTTCAGCTTCAGCATCAGTCCTTCCAATGAATATCAGGGTTGATTTCCTTTAGGATTGACTGGTTTGATCTCCTTGCTGTCCAAGGGACTCTCCAGAGTCTTCAGCACCACAACTCCAAAGCATCAGTTCTTTGGTGCTCAGCCTTATTTATGGTCCAACTCTCATCTATTACTTGGCAGGTCACTGTTATAAGGGAAAGCAATTTGTTAGCTTAATGAAGGCTTGTGTCATGAAATTCCCTGTTTGAAATTCTATTGTATGTAATTTTGGTTTTGTCTCAGGGTGAGAGTTTGAGTCCCAGTATTCTTATATATATGGTATATATTCATCATATATACATTATAGCAATTATTAGAGAAAGGAAAATAGGATTAAGATTAGAAAATGGAAGAAATACTTGTCAGAAAATGATGTTTTTGCAAGGTTTGGGAGAGATGAAGATAAGGTAACATTTTCATGTCTGTCAGGAATTACAAAGGTCAGTCACATACAGAAGCAGCTGACATACTTTTGGCATGATACTGTCTTAGTTATAAGGCTGTGGAGTCCTAGGGAGTGTGGAGGAGGCAACGAGAAGTCTCTGCATAGTTATGTTGAAGAAAATTTTAAAATCTGTTCTACAGAGAAACCCCAGGATAGCCATCTAAGTCATTAAACGGAGGGACTGACCTTTGGGCTGGACTTAATGACTGTGCTTTATAGCATTATATACTAGCACAGCCGCTAAGCCACCAGTACAGTAAGGGATTGCAGGGAGAACTTAATTCTGTGAAACTGGTTAATGCAAGCTCTATGAAACGTTGCTGGCTTTGATTTGGTGTGCCGTCTTCATATGCATTTATGTGTGTAAATTAACTTAGAGTCTTCATGAATTCATTTATGCTGCTTATCCTTCAGCGCAGTCATATATTTCTGAAATTTCAGAATTGCAGCAGTTTCTATCACTCATCAACCATTGCAGTTGAAAGGGAAATAACTGCTTTTGTAGTCTCTCTCTCGTTTTTTTCTTCTGAAAAAATGAGAGATATTGGAGGTGTTCAGTCTTAGGTCACTTTATCAGTGGAGTTTTGGTTGATACTTGGATAGGAACCCTTTCTTAAACTGATCCGTCTCTTTCATGTTTTCACTTTCCTAGTATCCATGCAGTGTCTGTGTCAGCTGACTGACTTAAAATCTTCTTTTTCACACCTGCCCGTAGAGCCTACTATTACTGTCCTCTGTGGTTTACAAATGGTCATTTAATCAGCTTTTCTTTTCTTTTTTTTTGAGTGACTCTTTTCTTCCACCCCTACCCTTGCCCCAGCTTCCATTAAGAATGTTCAAGCATACAGAGAAATTGGAAGAATAGGACAGTGGACACCTGTATACTGCCAGTTGGATACAGTTGTTAACATTTTGTTATATTTGTTTATTTCTCTCCTAATAGAGACTTTTTTTTTTTTTTGGCTGCGTTTGACCCCTAAAGCATCTCCTAAAATTAAACACATTGTTTTATAAATGTCATATTTGGAAGAGGGCAACCTTAATATTTAGTCTGTATTCAAGTTGTCCATTTGTAGTGGGCTTTCTTGAGCCAGAATTTTAAGTTCATGCATTACATTTGATTTAGTCACTTTTAACTTGTTTCTTTAGTCACTTTTAACTTGTTCCCACCTCCATTTTTCTCTCCATGATACTGTCTTCTTGGAGAGATCAGACCAATCATTTTATAGAATATTCCTGGCATTCTAGATTTGTCTGATGGTTTTCTTATGGTATTTGACTTTTATCTCTAACCTTTGTGTCTAAAGGCTGCATTATATTTAGATTTTTTTGACTTAGATGTTCCTGTGTACATTATACTGATTCATAACATAAGACAGGTCTTAGTTTGTCTACCTGAAATATGATCACTTGGTTAAGATGATATTCACTAAATCGGTTCATTATATAGTTGACTTTCCTCCTTCCCCTTTGCAATTAGCAATTGACCAGTGAGGTGATATTTTGATACCCTACAAATATTGTTTTCCAAAAGCATTTTACCTGATGTTTCTAGCATGTATCGATGAACCGTATCTAAACCAGTTATTTCATTTGGGCTTGCAGAGTGATGCAAGATCCTTCTGGATCTATTAGCCAGCTGTCTTCCAGTAAAAAGACCCTTCCTACGTCAACTGAGATTGAACTACAATTCTACCCAAAAAGATGACGAATATGCTTAATTTCCTTTGATGTATCAACTCTAACTCTGAGAATTCTTTCAACTCTGAAACACTGAACTAGCTTTCAACTCTGAAAATTGGTGACTAGTCATCTCCAAAGGTGTCAACTAATTTTGTTTCTCTCTCTTTTGGTTCACAGAAATTTTTGGTTTGGAGGGATGGGGTTTGTAGTCATTTAGTCACTGTTCCTTTTTTTACTAGGCTTTATTTTTTAGGAATTTTAGATTTATAGAAAAAAGACAAGAGCATAACCCTGCACCCAGTTTCTCCTATTACCTATATCCTCCATTATGATGGTATATTTCTTATAATTAGTGAATAATATTGATAGATTGGTAGTAGCTAAAGCCCATTGTTTATTCAGTTTTCCTCTGATCTGATGTCCTTTTCTGTTCCAGGTATGCCATCCAGGATACCATGTTAGGTTTAGTTTTCCTGTCTTCTTAGGGTTGTCTTGGCTTTGAGTTTCTCAGACATTTCTTGAATTTTTTGATGACCTTGATAGTTTTGAGATATTTTGTAGGATATCCCTTTATTGGAATTTGGTGTTTTTCTTATTTTTAGACTAGAGTTATAGGTTTTAGCTTCCCTGGTGGCTCAGAAGATAAAGAATCCGCCTGCAATGTGGGAAACCTGGATTTGATTCCTGGGTTGGAAAGATCCCCTGGAGAAGGCAATGGCAGCCCACTCCAGTATTCTTGCCTGGAGAATCCCCATGGACAGAGGAGCCTGGCAGGCTACAGTCCGTGTTGCAAAGAGTCAGACACGACTGAGCGACTAAGTCCAGCACACATGGGTTTTAGAGAGGAAGATCACAGAGGTTAAGTGCCATTTTCATCCATAGTATCAAGGGAATATTCCATGAGCATAATTTACGACTGTGGCTGTTGCCTTGATTGTCTGGCTGAGGTGATGGTTGTCAGGTCTCCCACTCGCCCCTTGCCTGGTTGCGAGTACTGTTGGGAAGAAGTCACTATGCGCAACCTTGAAGAATGAGGAGTTACACCCTTTGTGCTTGAGAGTAGAGTCCATTAGTTATTTAGAAGCCTTTTGCACAAGAGATTTGTCTCTTCTCCCATTTGTTAACTTATTCAGTCATTAATATCAGTATAGATTTATAGGTATTTAAACTAATTTGTTTAGATTTTTCTAACTTTGGTTATTAAGAGGTCTTTCAGTTGGCTACTGTGCCCCTCTCACTTACCTCTGTCAAAGTGGGTGATTTTGTTTTTGAGGCTGTCTTTATTTTTGGCACTACAAGATGCTCCCAGCTCGTCTTGTATATTTTCTGTCCCAGACCTAGAATCAGCCATTTTTTCAGGGAGTCCTCTTTCAGTTTATTGCAGAATGGTGCTAATTCTTCCGTAAAGATTATAGGATCTGGGTACTAAATGTGCTCCAATAAAGATAATAAAATCTTGGTGCTAAATGTGCTTGTTGCTTCTGGGATTTGGTTTCTTCTAGGCACTCTCAGCAGACAGAGTAAAAACAATGAATGTGTATATATTAACACACGTGTATAAGTGTGTCTGTATACATGTCTATAAATACTTCTTTGTGTAACCATCCATGTCAGTAGTAAAGTTAATATGAGTTCTTACTGTCTTCCATTTTAATCCATTACCACATGAATCATTCTGGCATCCTGCCTTTATTGGTCATAAATTTCCTCCCAACAGTGAGAAACCTGCCTCCTGCCATATACCATCCATTTACTTGGCTGTTCAATTCCAGTATGTATATGTGTATAGCAATATCAAAATTATTGATTTATACCCAAATAGAAACAACTGTATCACCTAGGAGGGTTTGTTTTTTTTTTTTTTTGGTCCATTTGGTGGGAGTTTATAAATCATCTCATTTGCAAACAAAGCAGTTTTCTTCTTTTAACAATCTCTGTACTCTATAATTTCTTTTGTTGTCTTACTGCAATAGCTAGAACTTCCGGTATGATATTGAATAGGAGTGGTAAGAAGACATGTTTATTACCTTGTCTCTGAACTTGGAAAGTATCCAGTTTCTTGGGCTTCCCTTGTAGCTTAGCTGGTAAAGAATCTGCCTTCAATACAGGAGACCCCAGTTTGATTCCTGTGTTGGGGGGACCCCCTGGAGAATGGAGGGCTCCAGTGTTTATGGGCTTCCTTGGTGGCTCAGACAGTAAAGAATCCGCCATGGGGGAGACCTGGCTGTGATCTCAGGGTTGGGAAGATCCCCTGGAGGAGGGCATGGCAACCCAATCCAGTATTCATGCCTGGAGAATCCCGTGGACAGAGGAGCCTGGCAGGGTCCATGGGGTCACAAAGAGTCCGACATGAATGAGCGATTAAATTTAAAGAATATCTAGCTTTTTACCTTTAAGTATAATGTTAACTGTAGACTCTTTCTTTTAAGGTGTTCTTTATCAGGTTGAGGAATTCCTATTCTCAAATTCTATATCTAGTTTTCTGAGTTTTTAAAATTTTTTAATCATGAATAGGTTTTAGTGAAGTCGCTCAGTTGTGTCTGACTCTTTTGTGACCCCATGGACTGTAGCCTGCCAGGCTCCTCCATTCATGGGATTTTCCAGGAAAGAATACGGGAATGGATTGCCATTTCCTTCTCCAGGGGATCTTCCTGACCCAGGGATTGAACCCGGGTCTCCCGCACTGCAGGCAGACGCCTTGCCATCTGAGCCACCAGGGAAGCCCATGAATAGGTCTTCATTTCAGTTCAGTTCAGTTGCTCAGTCATGTCCGACTCTGCGACCCCATGAATCGCAGCACACCAGGCCTCCCTGTCCGTCACCAACTCCTGGAGTTCACTCAGACTCCCGTCCATCGAGTCCGTGATGCCATCCAGCCATCTCATCCTCGGTCGTCCCCTTCTCCTGCCCCCAATCGCTCCCAGCATCAGAGTCTTTTCCAATAAGTCAGCTCTTCACATGAGGTGGCCAAAGTATTGGAGTTTAAGCTTTAGCATCAGTCCTTCCAAAGAACACCCAGGGCTGATCTCCTTCAGAATGGACTGGTTGGATCTCCTTGCAGTCCAAGGGACTCTCAAGAGTCTTCTCCAACACCACAGTTCAAAAGCATCAATTCTTCGGCACTCAGCCTTCTTCACAGTCCAACTCTCACATCCACACATGACCACAGGGAAAACCATAGCCTTGACTAGACGGACCTTAGTCGGCAAAGTAATGTCTCTGCTTTTGAATATACTATCTAGGTTGGCCATAACTTTTCTTCCAAGGAGTAAGCGTCTTTTAATTTCATTGCTGCAGTCACCATCTGCAGTGATTTTGGAGCCCAGAAAAATAAAGTCTGACACTGTTTTCCACTGTTTCCCCATCTATTTCCCATGAAGTGATGGGACCAGATGCCATGATCTTCGTTTTCTGAATGTTGAGCTTTAAGCCAATTTTTTCACTCTCCTCTTTTACTTTCATCAAGAGGCTTTTTGGCTCCTCTTCACTTTCTGCCAGAAGGATGGTGACATCTGCATATCTGAGGTTATTGATATTTCTCCCGGCAATCTTGATTCCAGCTTGTTTCTTCCAGTCCAGCATTTCTCATGATGTACTCTGCATATAAGTTAAATAAGCAGGGTGACAATATACAGCCTTGACATACTCCTTTTCCTATTTGGAACCAGTCTGTTGTTCCATGTCCAGTTCTAACTGTTGCTTCCTGACCTGCATACAGATTTCTCAAGAGGCAGGTCAGGTGGTCTGGTATTCCCATCTCTTTCAGAATTTTCCACAGTTGATTGTGATCCACACAGTCAAAGGCTTTGGCATAGTCAATAAAGCAGAAATAGATGTTTTTCTGGAACTCTTTTGCTTTTTCATGATCCAGCGGATGTTGGCAATTTGATCTCTGATTCCTCTGCCTTTTTTAAAACCAGCTTGAACATCAGGAAGTTCACGGTTCACGTATTGCTGAAGCCTGGCTTGGAGAATTTTGAGCATTACTTTACTAGCATGTGAGATGAGTGCAATTGTGCGGTAGTTTGAGCATTCTTTGGCATTGCCTTTCTTTGGGATTGGAATGAAAACTGACCTTTTCCAATCCTGTGGCCACTGCTGAGTTTTCCAAATTTGCTGGCATATTGAGTGCAATTTTGTCAAATGCTTTTTCTTCTGTTGGTATGATTATATGATTTTTCTTCTTTCTTCTTTTGATGTGGTGGGTTACATTTATAAATTTTAGAACCAGCCTTGATTTCCTGGAATATACCCCTTCATTGTGGTATAGAATTCTTTTTATACATTGTTGAATTTAACTGCAGATATTTTGTTTTGAATTTTTGCATCTGTGTTCAAAAGAGATACTGTTCTGTAGTTTTCTTGTAATGTGTTTGATTTTGGTATTAGGATAATGCAGCACTCATAAAATGAGTTTAGTAATATTTCCTCTTCTTTTGTTTTCTGGTAGAGTACAGAGAGTTTATCTTTATTTTTTTGTTCCTCGTATGTTTGGTGAAATTCGCCAGTGAAACCATTTGGACTTGGCACTTTAAGCTGAAGGTTAATAACTATTGATTCAGTTTCTTCAGTAGATATAGGCCTATTCAGATGATCTGTCTCTGTGTGAATTTTGGTAGATTATGTCTTTTCACAGATTCGATCTATTTCATCTCCTTTATCATCTGTCCTTTTGACATACTTGCAGTTAGTAGTGATGATCCCTCTTTTTGTTGGTAATTTGTGTCTTCTCTCTGTTTTTTTTCTTAACCTAGCTGTACATTTATTAATTTTATTCATATTTTCCAAAACACCTTTGGTGTTTTTTTCCCGCTATTTCGCTGTCTTAGTTTTATTGATGTTCGCTTTACTCTTATTTTTCTCCTGCTTGCTTTAGGTGTCATTGTCATTGCTATTGATGTCACATTGTCTCAGATTTGGCCAGTGGGAATTTCTTACAGTGACTGTTCTGTCCTTTTGACCTAACCTGGTTGGTCACTGAGTGCTTCCTGCCAGTGGGAGATGTCTGTGTTTCAGCGTGTACACACTCTGCCTCAACCTGGAGCACTTCATTCCTGTAGAAAATTAGTTTTAGTCTGAATTTTATGTAATTGTTCATTTCTTGCATTCACACTTTGAACAGATTGGCCATGCAGGATCTTCCTTTCTGCTTTCTTTGGTAGTCTGCAGAACAATTGAGGTCTCTCCTGTCCATGTTGGTATTCAGTATAACCTTACTTCTTTCAAATACAGAACATTTTTCTGTTCGGTTTATGTGGACATAAAGATATTTTTTTACAAAAGCCACATTTTTGTGAAGTCCCTCAAAGTGATTTGTACTTCAGCAGTTTAAACTCCTGCTATATTGAGAGATAATTGAACACCACATGACTATACCGTTTTAAGAAGCTACAAAGTTGAGTATGCAGTATTCTAAATGATCTGATTTGGCTTTTCTGCATTTCTACAATTATTTCATCATTTATTTTTTAAAGTGTTTGAACTTTAACTTCTGGGCTTTGTTACTTTTTCTTTTAAAAATATTTACTGTGCCAGCATCTTACAAATATTAACACTCATTTAATCCTTTTAACAACCTTGTAGGTAGAGATTATTTATTATTCTGTGAAAATCACATGGACAGAGGAGCCTGGCAGGCTACAGTCCATGGGTTGCAAAGAGTCAGACATAATTGAGTGACTCAGCACTCCATCATTTTACAGACGGGGAAACGGAGGCAGATAAAATTAATTCCCCAGGATGGTGGGGCCAGAATCTGAATCCAGACAGTCTGCCTTAGAGTCTGAGTTTTAATCACGGCTTCATGCTGCTTCTCCTCTGCTGGTTAAGTGAAAGAGTTGTTTGTGATGCACCATCATGTTCTCCCTTCTCTTCATGTTAATTATGGCATAGTGGGTGCGGCAGTGCAGACCAGTTGTAAAAGTAATATAGTTTTGAGATTTCTAACCAGAAGAAGTTAGAGCCTTGTATTTCCTTGCTCTGAGTTAATTGGCCCTTTACTGAAATTACTTTTGGCCAAGACACAAACACTGAACAGAAAGACTGAGGTCTCTTTTTTAAAAAGTTGATCAAATCTGTTTAGAGTATGAATTTAAAGTGCTGTATTCTATGATGATATAAGATGAGAGTAGAGAGTAAGTGAGAATACTTAATAAACTACAGAGCTAAATATTTATAATAAGTTTATTGGTGTACATAGCTCTTGCTGACACTATATAAGATGTATTATTTTATGAGAAGAGCATATTTTACTGGAAATCCTAGGTTTTTGAATCAGAATTCTAGATTCTAGTCCTTTGATATGTTGATGTAGGGTATACTGCATCTTATTTCCTGGTGAAATTTTCTTCTTATTCTTTCCCTCCTTATAGTTATTAAGACCTGCTGATTTCCTAAGGTCAGGGCACACTCTTTGAAAGAAGATTATCCAGTGCCAAAGAGAGGAAGAGAGTAGTGAGAAGCATTTTCCCATTTTTTAAAAAGTCAAATACAAATACATATAGAAAATTGAGGGGAAAAGAAAGATAAAAAGATATCCATAATCTTGCTAATAATGTTTTGGTGTTTTTATTTTCATATATTCCATGCATGTGTGAGAAATTACATATATTTATGTACATGGACTCACATGTATCTGTTTATTATGAGAGATCTTAAAGTCACATTAGTTTATATTAATTGGGGACTAGAGTAGTGATAATTGCTTTGATTTGATTAGGGATTAAAGTCTAAAATATATATTTTGCTTTAAAGAAATGTGTCCTTAATAAAATTGGGATTTTTATAAAAGAAGAGATTTACAACATTGGTTTCTGTACCTTAGTTTGCTAGTTTGCTAAGGTTTATTATCATCTCTTTAACAGTGCAAAACATGGGAAGGAATTGCCAGAACTCCATGAAGTTCAGCAGTTTTCACAGTAATACTAAGATACTCTTTGCCTTTTTCATGCTTGTTCTCAAGAGCTTTTCAGTGGCCATATGGCCTGACCTGCGATGCGGCAGCAGAGTGAGCGCAGAACCACATAAGAGACCCCAGCTGTCTGAAGTTAAACCGCAGGAAAAGGACTTGGAAACCTGTGGCACAGTGGGATGCTTCTCACTAGCTTTCAGGAAACGGTCACTTTCCATCCAAGCGGCAGTTTCTTAGTATGCATTACGTTTATTTTTATTTTTAAGTAAGTTTTAAAAATTTAAATGTTCAACTTTAATGTCTAATATAGTAAGTATTGATAGGTATAATCCACATAAATAGAAATTCTTTGGTATTTTCAGTAATTTTAGAGGGCTTAAGGGATCCTGAAAGCAAAAAGCTTGAGCTGCCACATTCTATAAAATAAAAAAATCATTTGTTACTCTCACTACCTGTCTTACCAAAAGAATCTTGGGAAGCTGCCAAGACTCCCAGGGACAGATATAAATTTTCCAAAATGTTAATTTTAAGTTGAAAGTTAGAATTTTATCACTGGTAGTAAATACTGTCATTTGTTTTCCTTGAAGTACTGAGCTGACTGTCATTTTTGAGAAAATGTCTTCTCAAAAATTTGGATACTCTAGTCCAAGTGAGAGTTTGTCCATTCTTTCAAGTGTTTGATGAAGAAATGGCTCACAACTCAAAAGCTGCATTGCTTTTTTTTTTTCCAGACAACAGTTATTTCTCATCATACAAAAGAAGCGCTTTTGTGTGCTTCTCGTTTCATCACACAGATAATTTAGATCTTCCTCTTTTCTATTGTGCCAAAATTTAACAATTTAATTGCAAGGTGAAATATGGAACCATATAAATAAAATTTTCTTGCTCTATTAAAACCCATTGGTCTGTCTTGAATTTAAATAAATCGTTTGCCTGTGCATGGGTAGTTTGGAAAAAACTGGTTGAGTTAGATCTGCAAATCTTTTAAACGTGTATGTATTTGATCACACCACCATCGCCATCACCAAAACCCAGATGTTTCAAGTATTGGGAGAGCTGAAATTGATACAGTTCATATTTTGGGGGGAAAATGAGTAAAATTGTTACCTTTAATCAAACTGATGATTGTGAAAGGAGAGAAGCCACAAATTATCAATATCTAGAGTAAAAGAAGGATGTCATAATATATCCTAGATTAAGGGAATACTGTAAACAATTTTCTACTAGTAATTAAAGTAGATGAAATGGACGGATTCTTTTCAAAGATAATGCATTACCTAGACTGACAAAACAAAACTGTGTATTTATTAGAGAAATTGAATTTGTAGTGAAGATCTCTCCCAGGAGCTCAGTGGCATCACAGCAGAGCACCAGTTAGATGAAGCCACGCGCCTGAAGCATGCATTTGTACTAAATCTCTTCAGCCACGTCCAACCCTCTGTGAGCCAGTGGGCCATACGCCTCTAGGCGCCTGTGTTCATGAAACTGTCCCAGCAGGAACACTGGAGTGGGCTGCCATGCCCTCTTCCAGGGGGTCTTCCTGATCCAGGGATCAAACCCGTGTCTCTTATGTCTCCGCATTGACAGCTTGGTTCAGTTCAGTCGCTCTGTCGTCTCCAATTCTTTGCAACCCCATGAACCACAACACGCCTGGCCTCCCTGTCCATCACCAGCTCCCGGAGTCCACCCAAACCCATGTCCATCGAGTTGGTGATGCCATCCAGCCATCTCATTCCCTGTTGTCCCCTTCTCCTCCTGCCCTCAATCTTTCCAAGCATCAGGGTCTTTTCAAATGAGTCAGCTGTTTGCATCAAGTGGCCAAAGTATTGGTATTTCAGCTTCAACATCAGTCCTTCCAATGAACACCCAGGGCTGATCTCCTTCAGAATGGACTGGTTGGATCTCCTTGCAGTCCAAGGGACTCTCAAGAGTCTTCTCCAACACCACAGTTCAAAAGCATCAATTCTTCAGCACTCAGCTTTCTTTATCGTCCAACTCTCACATCCATACATGACCACTGGAAAAACCATAGCCTTCACTAGACGGACCTCACTTGACAAAGTAATGTCTTTGTTTTTTAATACGCTGTCTAGGTTGGTCATAACTTTCCTTCCAGGGAGTAAGCGTCTTTTAATTTCATGGCTCCAGTCACCATCTGCAGTGATTTTGGAGCCCCAAAAATAAAGTCAGCCACTGTTGCCACTGTTTCCCCATCTATTTGCTATGAAGTGATGGGACTGGATGCCATGATCTTAGTTTTCTGAATGTTGAGCTTTAAGCCAAGTTTTTCACTCTCCTCTTTCACTGTCATCAAGAGGCTCTTTAGTTCTTCTTCACTTTCTGCCAGAAGGATGGTGACATCTGCATATCTGAGGTTATTGATATTTCCCCCAGCAGTCTTGATTCCAGCTCGTGCTTCCTCCAGCCCAGCGTTTCTCATGATGTGCTCTGCATATAAGTTAAGTAAGCAGAGTGACAATATACAGCCTTGACGTACTCCTTTTCCTATTTGGAACCAGTCTGTTGTTCCATGTCGAGTTCTAACTGTTGCTTCCTGACCTGCATATAGGTTTCTCAAGAGGCAGGTTAGGTGGTCTGGTATTCCCGTCTCTTTCAGAATTTTCCAGTTTATTGTGATCCACACAGTCAAAAGACTTTGGCATAGTCAATAAAGCAGAAATAGATGTTTCTCTGGAACTCTTCTTGCTTTTTCCATGATCCAGCGGATGCTGGCAGTTTGATCTCTGGTTCCACATTGACTAGCAGGTTCTTTATCACTGGGAAGCCCATGTCTAAAGCAGTCACTTGCAAACTTTTTAGTCTTGGAGTGAGTATCTTTACATGAAAATTATTGAGGCTGTCAAACAGGTTTTCTTTTTGCGTGCTATAGCAATCAAAATTTACCTGTTAGTAATTAAAAAATTAAGAACTTTAAAACTTTGAAGAACTTAAAGAACTTTATCAGTTCACTTACAAAATAATAAACCAGTTGCAGGTTAATGTAAGCTAACTTTTTAATGAAAAATAAACTATTATACAAAAGCAAAAACAGTATAATCTGCTGTGGATTCACAGATTTCTTAGACTCTGGAAAACTCTTGTACATCTATGAGAGAATGAGGATGAAAAAGACGAATGATAACGCATTTCTGGGTTTAACATTTCTATCTTTCAGCAGTTTAAAGTTATAGCCTCCTGTAGTTTCTGGCTTGCATAGTTTTAGAGGAAAAGTTGGTGGCAATTTTTGTCCTTGTTTCTGGAAAGTTTTGGGAGCGGCACGCCTGTCGCTTCCTGGCAGTCGTCCTCTGCCAGCTTCCGGAGCTTTGCCCTGTGTGTGTGTAAGTCAGTATTTGGCTAAAGACAGGAGAGAGGGCTCCTGTGCTGATTTCTGGAGCTCCTTTTCCTGTGAGTGGCGCTCTCCTCTCTACTCTGGCCTCAAGATTTCAGTCACTTTCGCTTTCCTTATCTGGCTTATCAAGTCGGCGAGGCTGCTGTGCTCCGTTCATTGTGGCTGTTTCTGCACAGTGGTCTGGAAAGGGCCCCCAGGCAGAAGAGGGGGAAAATTACAAGACAGCTTATTAGTTTCCCTTTTCTTCTCCCCGGGGGTTAAGGCCTGATTTCCCTGTTACCTCATGTCTGATAGTGAGGTGAAAGTGAAGTCGCTCAGTCGTGTCCGACTCTTTTCAACCCCATAGACTGTCCATGGAATTCTCCAGGCAAGAATACTGGAGTGGGTTGCCATTTCCTTCACCAGGGCATCTTCCCGATCCAGGGATCGAACCCGGGTCTCCCGCATTGCGGGCAGACGCTTTAACCTCTGAGCCATCAGGGAAGCTGATAACAGTATCACATTTTCTCCTCTTCCTCCTTACTGAAAGAGGGTAATCTGATCCTAGTACTCCACCATGCCAGAAGCAGAAGTCAGCTTTGTTAATTTTTATTTTTAAGAGTTGCTTCAAGAACTATTGTTTTAAAGGAATTGAACTCTATTTAATATATCCATATAAGGGGTAATATTGAACAATTGACATATTTTTTCTCTAGGTAATCTGTGGATCTGAGTTAAAACGTAATAACAGCATTGGTAACAAAATATAAAAATAGTTCCAGGTCTCTCTCTGGATACCAACATCTGTGGGATGCTCAAGTCCCTTATATAAAAAGACATAGAACAGTCAGCCCTCTGTATCCAGGAGTTCTGTATTTGCAGATATGAAGGGCCGACACTAAGGGTAGAAAGCTTAGGTGGCAGTGGGGAGTAAGAAAGACACCTGCCTGCACCACCATCTGAGAGAACAGCGTAAGAAGTGGTGCTTTAAAAGACAGGATTTCATTTACAGCAAGTGTGTGAGTCGCCCAATCGTGTCCGACCCTTTGCGATTCCATGGACGGTAGCCCACCAGGCTCTTCTGTCCGTGGACTTCTCTAGGCAGGCATACTGGAGTGGGTTGCCATGCCCTTCCCCTATTTAAAGCAAAAAATCAAATAAATAAATAACTAAGGTTACAGGAGAATTTGGAGCTGCAGTTACAGTGGCTGCATACAGTGGTGTGGGGACACTGAGGGGAAGTAGAGGTCTTGGTCAAGGTCAGAGAGGGATAGAATGCCTTTGGGGATGCTGATGAACATTTGGTTGGACATTATTTTTTTTTAATGAGGAATGAAAACCATGATGAATTTTGTCTTACCCTTTTCTGTGAGATGGTGGGCACTTGGCCCAGTTCCCAAAATAATTAACCAACTTGACCTGAAGGGAAAGGTTCAGTTGACAGTAGTCTTAACTTGCCTGAAAGTTAAGGCAAATTCTGAAACTTGGGTCATTTTTTGTTCTACTATCTTCAAGCGAAGGCGTTTGAGGATAGAAAGCCAGAGTGAAAGAGGCAGAGAAAAGAGGGTAGTACCATACAGAAGAATACATGGAAAATTTGTGCTACAAATTTTACATTTTAATTAAATGTATTAATTAAAAACCCGAGTTATTTGATATGTGGATTTGTAGTAGTTAAATTCTATCTCGATGGATTACCCTTTGAACATAGCACATTTCTGGTATATCCCCAGTCCTTCCCCCATTTAGGATGCATTTAAGAAATGCAAATTCAATATTTGGTAAAAGAGAGCAATAAATAAATAAAGATAACATGCTGTTTTGACCCTATTAAATGGATTTCCTCAGTTTCCATAGATAATTGGAAACAGCTGTAGTTGGTCATCTCTTAAAATTATTGTAAGTAAATATGGTCCAGGTGAAGCCTCGTAAGTTTAGGGTAACAGATTTGCTTCTCTGTATACATTTTTAAAGCTGCACAGATTTTGTGAGCTCCTTTTGAGTTTACAGATTTGGGAACTATTTATAACTAACTCCCTGTTGTCTGTATCCCTAAAGAGCTCCCCCTGTTTAAGACGTTGCCAGATTGGCCATCTGCTGCTGCTTCCCACCAGTCATTAGCTTCTCATCATGACTTAACCAAAGCAGTTCTGCTCATTCCTGCTTTGGGAGCTTTCACATCAGGCCTCTCTACCGAAACTGATTGAATACCTTGTTGGTAGTCATTCTGAACATACATTTCTAAACTGGCAGACTGCTTACTAGGATTTCATTGTTGATGTATTCTCTAGCCACACAGTGCTTAGTGCAGAGATTCATCTTCCTGATTAATTTAATTCAAAATAAATTTGTTGGATATCTTTTATAAGTACAGCAATGTATAAGTACTTTGGGAAGCTTTTCAAAAAGTAATAAAGATTTTTTCTATCCTCCAAGTGCCTATAGTTTATGGACAGATAATATATATATGTTTGCCAAAATCCTGCAGTTATAATTGCTAAGACAAAGTTAAAATGCTGTAGGAGTTCAGGAATTCTAGGTAAGATTGTAATATGATCGTGATATGTGATATGATGTCACTCATTCTTTTCCTGCTGAAATCCAGATAGAAGCAGAAAACTGAATCTAAGTCGATACTTTCTAAAAGAAAATCATCTAAAACAAAGTGATGCAGAAAGATTAAAAGTTAAAAAACAAATTCATGAACTTAAAAAAGAAGATTAGGAAATTGTGAAAGAAACCAGGTATAATGGTAATATATGATATGGTAGAATTCTAGGCGTGAACCATTAAACAGAATAGAAACGGATCCTGTTGGGAGACTTTAACATACTTACTTCTGAGAGTGAAGTATGCAGAGAATAAATAAGACCGTAGGAAATGTTACAGATTTCCGCAAGCTTGTCAGGAACTCCTGGTTTCATGGCTTAATCCAGTATTTTTGTGATTTCCCCACTTTATTTCTCTATGATCACTTCTCTCCTAACTGCTGTGAGTCAGCCAGTGTACAAGCTTTGGGTTCTTTGTTAGTTTCTGTTAGAAAGCCAATCCTAAATATTTTGTGAATTTAGTAAAGTTAACTATTATTTGTCGAGAATAAAATGAAATAGGAACACTTATTTTGAGTCTAAGATCTGATTTTTCACATATGCACACCTATCTCTCTATCCAACCCTAACCCTGGAGAAAATATAAAAGTAAACTTAAAAGCGGTGCCGTGTAGACTTCTTCCAGAAAGGTAGAATACGCATTTCTCTATTCCTCCTGCTAAGTGCAGGTAAAAACCGTGGACATTATGAATAAAACAAACGTAAGACTCTGAAAAATGAAGACGAAAAGGTAGGTGGGCTTAGGACCTCAGAACCCAGATAATAATATGACTGTGAAAGTACTGGAATGCCTCATATGTTCTGGTGTGGGTATGGAGAAGCTGGCAACCAGAAGGGTTTGGCACAAAGGCCTCAAGAAAAGTCTGTCCTCTTCAGCCAGGAATTAGGAATGGGATAGCCTAGTGAGACAGAAAACTTTTAGACAGTAACCATTACACTCCAGCCAGACATACAGAAAAAAATCGCCCTGATTAGCAGAAGCCAAGTGAGGTCCTAGACTTTCATTTTTCTCGGTCGTAACAAGCAACCCCTCCCTCCTGTGGTGTCAGCAGAGATGATAGATGGCTCGGGGGACAGTGGGGATGGAGTGATAATGTGCTCTTCCCAGCCGCGGCAGCACTGCTGATGACCCAGAGTTCCCACCTTCACCCAGTGCACCGGGTTTCCTTTTCCCTTCCCCTCCCATCGTCGGTCAGCAAGCTCCAGTGAGGAACCTGCACTTCCACCCTTGCCAGGCAGTGAAGAGACTGCATTCTGCTTCCCCCACCAGAGCAGAGGCAGGAGAAGCCTACTACAGCAAGATTTTAAGCAAGATCCATAGTGTCGTGACAGTGCCCCAGATATGCAGATTTCAATTGGAAGTGTCGTATCAAGAACCAGGAATGTGTCTGCTCAGGTTAGAAAAGAGAGTTAATACACACCAATGGCAAGGTAACACAGATGTTATTCTAACAGATGTCGGAACATCTGACAAGGATTTTAAAGCAGCCACCGAGAAAATTTTTCAACATACAATTATAAACACACTTGTAACAAATGAAAAAAATATAAATTCTCAACAGCTTTGATAAAATGAACCAGTTACTTGGAAAGTACAAGCTATCACAACTCATACATCATGGTATAGGTAGTTTTAAATAGTGCTAAACTATTAAGGAAGTTAAAATTGTAATTTCAAAATGAAAACCAGACTTGAATGTTTTCATTAGAGCATTCTACCAAATTCTTGAAGAATTCACACAATTTCTACACAGTATGTATAAAATTAAGAAACCTGTACTAATTTCATTTTATGAAGTTAGTAATAACCTTGCTACCAAAGTCAGACAAAGACAATACTAAAAAAATAACAAAACTGCAGACCAATATCCCTCGTAAGCATAGAGGCAAAAATTTCTTAAATTATAACTAGAATATAATTCAGAAATAAATTTTAAAAAATACACTATGACCAAGTGGACTTAATTCCAGGAATGCAAAGTTGACTCTGTATTTGAAAATTAGTCAATATAATCAACCATAGTAACAGGATAGTGAAGAAAAAAATCACATGATTGTATCAGTTATTGCAGAAAAGGTTTTGACAAAGTTGAACACCATTCATGACTAAAGTTCTCAGAAAACTAGAAAAAGAGGGGAATTTCCTCAATTTGATAAAGAACATATGTGGAAAAGATACAATTAAATTTATACTTGATGAAAAGATAAATACTTTCCCCCCATGATTAGAAATAAGGTGGCAAGGATGTCCATTCTCACAGCTCGTTCAAGATTGAAGTTCTGGTCAGCACAGTAAGGTGGGGAGACAAAGTGTACAGAATGGAAAGAGAAGTTAAGCTGTTGCAGCTTGCCCATGCAGTGGCCATACGTGTAGAAAATCCCCAGGAAGCTGTGAAAAGTGAGTTAAGGAGTATCACAGATACAAGACTGGCAAACAGAAATCTGTTTCTGAACTAAAGCAATGAACATGTAGAAACCAAAATAAAAATTCAGTACCATTTACAATTGCTCAAAAGAAGAAATACTTAGATATGAATTTAATAAAACATTTATAGAACTTGTATACTAAAAATTATAAAATGCTGCTGAAAGAAATGTAAGAGCTAAATAAATGCAGAGGTATACTTTGTTTATAGGTTGGAAGATTGAGCATAGTATAGAAATCTGTTTCCCTAAAATGGGTACACAAGTTTAAAAAACTATCAAAATCTCAGGAAGATTTTTTTTCCTTTGGGAAGTTTATGTGTTTGATTTTTAAAATTTTTATTGTAAGTATATTTGATTTACAGTGTTTCACAGCATAACTTCTAGGTCCATCCAGCTTGCTGCAAATGGAATCATTGTATTCTTTTTTATGGCTGAGTAATATCCTGTTTGTATGTGGGGATGTGGGTTTGGGTGTGGGTGTGTGTGTGGGGGGGGTGGGGGTGTGTGTGGGGGTGGGTGGGGGTGTGTGTGGGTGTGTGTGTGTAGGGGGTGTGTGGGGGGGTGGGTGTGTGTGGGTGTGTGTGGGGGGTGGGTGGGTGTGTGGGGGGTGGGTGTGTGTGGGGGGGTGGGTGTGTGTGGGTGTGTGTGGGTGTGTGTGTGGGGGGGTGTGGGGGTATGTGTGTGGGTGTGTGTGTGGGTGGCATCTTCTTTATCCATTCCTTTGTTGATGGACACTTAGACTGCTGCCATGTCTTGACTGTTGTACACAGTGCTGCTGTGAACGTTGGAGTACCTGTGTCTTTTTGAGTTAGAGTATTCTCTGAATATATACCCAGGAATGGAATTGCTGATCATATGGTGATTCTATTTTTAGTTTTTTAAGGAATCTCCATACTTTTCTTTGTAATAGCCGCACCAACTTACATTCCCATCAACTGTGTAGGATGGGGAGGAAGATTTTTTAGGTTTAGCAAAATTATTCTAAAATTTATATGGAAAGGCAAAAGAACTAGAGTGGCTACAACAATTTTGAGAAAAAAAAAGAATAAAGTGGGCCAGTTCACTCCACTCAATGTCAAGACTTATTAAACAGCTTAGAATAATCAAGACAGTGTGGATTGGCACATAGATAGACCTGTAGGTTAATGGAACAGACTGGATAGAAAACTAGAAATAGCTCCACACAAATAAGTCCAATTGATTTGATAGAGATGCAAAAGGCAGTGGAGGCAGGATAGTCTGTACAACAAATAATGGACGCGCGCAATTGGATATCCATAGACAGCCATGTGAACCTCAATCTAAACCTCACACCTTATACAAAAATTAACTCAAAATGGATGCAGGGATTGAAATGTAAATGCTGCAACCTTAAAACTTTTAAAAGAAGATATAGAGGAAAATCTCTGGGACCTAGAGCTTGATGTAGAGTTCTTGGACATGATCCCCAAAGCACAATATAAGAAAAAAAAAATGTTCTTTACCAAAATAAAACACATGTGCTCTGTGAAGGACCCTATCAAAGGGATGAAAAGACAAGCTACATACAAGGAGAAAATATTACCAAACCACCTATCTGACAAAGGACTCATAACTAAAATATGTCAAGAACTCTTTAACACTCATCATGAAAAAACCAGTCCAGTTAAAAAATGGGCTAGAGACCTAGAGACCCATCTTATTAAAGAGGGTGGGCTTCCGTGGTGGCTCAGACAGTTAAGAAGCTTCCTGCATTGCAGGAGACCTGAGTTCGATCCCTGGGTTGGGAACATCCGCTGGAGAAGGGAATGTCAACCCGCTCCAGTATTCTTGCCTGGAAAATTCCATAGATAGAGGAGCCAGGTAAGCTACAGTCCGTGGGGTCCCAAATCGTCCGGCATGACTGAGCAGGTAACACACACAACAGGATATATGGATGGCAATAAGTGCATAAAAAGATGTCAGCATCACTGACACTAGGAAATGCAAGTTAAGATTATAATGAGATATCTCTGCACACCTTTCGAGACCATTACACTTGAACAGTGACAGTGCTGGGCTTCCCTAGTAGCTCAGTGGTTAAGGATCCACTGGCTAGTGCAGGAGATGTGGGCTCAGTCCCTGGCTTGGGAAGATCCCATATGCTGCGGAGCAAGTGAGTCCATGCACCACAGCTGCTGAGCCTGTGCTCTGGAGACCTTGGGCCACAACTGCTGAGTCCCGGACACCCTTGAGCTCATGCTCAGAGACAAGATGAGCCCTGCGAGGAGGAGCTGGGGCACCGCAACTGGAGCAGCCCCACTTGCTGCACCTAGTGAAGCCCCATGCAGCAGGGACAGTCCAGCACAGCCAATAGATATAGTAGGGAAGTGCTTTAGAATGACGGAACCGCCTGCTAGCATGGATGAAGATATCCCGAATCTCTTACTGGAGCAGCCCCGCTTGCTGCACGTAGTGAAGCCCCACGCAGCAGGGACAGTCCAGCATAGCCAATAGACAGATGAGTAGATAGTGCTTTAGAGTGACGGAACTGCGTGCTAGCATGGATGAAGATGTCCCGAATCTCTTAAACATTGCTAGTAGAAATGTAAAGTGGTACAGCCACTCTGGAAAACAATTTGACAGTCTCTTATAAACTAAACGTACTCTTATCATATGACCCACTAGTGACACTCCTGGGCATCTATCCCAGAAAAAGGAAAAACTGTCTATGTGAAAACATGTACGTGATTTTTCATAGCAACTTTATTTGTTACAACCAAAAACTGTTAACTAAAATGTCCTACAATAGTTGAATGATTAAACTTGTCTGTGGTGTGTCCATACTGGGGAGCGCTAATCTATAAAAAAGGAGTGTAATATATGCAACGACTTGGATAGATCTTAAAGTCTGCTCTGCTGAGTTAAAAAAACAGTGTCGAAAAAGAGCTGTATGGCTCCATTTATATAGACATTCTTGAAATGACAGAATTATAGAAATGGGGAACAGATGACTGACTGGTTAGTGTTGCCTGAGATGAGGGGCAGAGGGGAGAGGGAGGCATGGCGCCTGAAGGGTAGTCAGTGGCACTTCTGCATGCTGGTCACGGTGGTGACAGTTACACGGATCGACACGTGATGACGCGGCATGGAAGTGCACATATTGTACCAAAGTCAGTTTCCTAGTTTTGATTTTGTATTTGTAGTTCAGTAAGATGTAATCTTTGGAAGAACTGGGTGTAGAGTATATGGGACCTCTTTGTACTACCTTTGCAACTTCCTGTGAATTCAAAATTATTTCAAAATAAAAAGTTAAAAAGAAATCCTAGCTAAAACATCAGGTGAAGAATTCTCAGAGAAAATAAAAAACCTAAAGGCACAGAATCTCTGAGAAGTTAATTGTGTGACACAAATTGGCTTTCATGCAGAGGGTGATTTTGAAACCTGGTAAACTTAAGTTTCCTTTCCTCAGCCGCAGGAAGCATTGAGAAACTTTGGGAATAATAAGGTCTTTCTGAGATGATAAATCTAATAAGTCGTCCTCTTATCCTAAAAGCTCAGCCTCAGAGGATTGAACTGGAAACCAACCCCACCAATCCCACCATTCTTCAATACTGCAAAGAAAATTGATTTTTCTCTGTGCTTCTCAGTTTTAATATGCATTAGAATCACCCAAAGGGTTGCTCAAATACAACAGACATCCACAGGGCTTATAAGTCATGGGTATGGGATAGAGCCTGCGAATTTACAGTTCTAACAAGTTCCCAGGTCACAATGATTTTGCTGTTTGGAAACCACACTATGAAAATTATTAGTGTAGATATGTGGGGGCAAGATCATTGTTGAGAATTTTGAACAAACAGTGCTTGCTCATGTGGTTTGCAGTTTGATTTCAGTACCCCCTTGGTGGTCTAATAAGATTTCCCTGAGATAATTTAATTTGGTACCCCCCCTAATGGTAGTGATTATATATTTGCACTGAGTCTCAGTAGCTCTTGGTAGAAGCAAATTTGGATTCTCATAAGAGAAACTCATCTCTACCCCAGGGCTGAAAGCTTTCCCAGATATAAAATTCCAAGTTAGTAGAGCAACTGACAGATGAAAGTTCAAGCACAAGAAAACTAAGTACCATGAGCAGGAATCAGCAGGAGACCAGCTAGGAAATAAGAATAATCAGACATAGAATATAAAATAACTGCTTAGTAAGTTTATAGTCATGTTAAAATATATTCCAAGTTTAAGAAACTATAAAACTATCACAAAAGATTTTTTAAAGCAGCTAGAATTTAACAGAATTTAAAATTTTAATTGAATCTAACTAATTGAAACTTTTAGAAAATCTTCAGTAGTTGGATATAACCATACATATAAACTTGAAGAAGAGACTAATGGACTGAAAGAAACATAAGGAATTATCTTGCATGTTTCAGGAGAAACATATGAAAACTATGAAAGAGAAGTTGAGAGCCATCCAAGAATATCTAGATAATTACTTGAACGGCCTTCTGTAAGAGAGACGAGAGACAGACAACAGTTGAAAAGATAATGGTTTTGTACAACTTTTGGGCAGTGCTAATCTGTGCATTCAAGAACCACAGGAACCCAAACTGGGTAAATAAAAGGAAATTCTCAGCTTTGTTTCAGTGAAACAGCAGAAGATCAAGGACAAAGAAAAGGCCTTAAGATTGCCTGGAGAGAGAGGAGAGGCTTCCCTTCAAAGGCGTCACACTCAGAAGTCATCGAAACATCAACAAAGAGAAAAAGTCTAGAACTCTACACCAAGGGAAAAGGGGAAGTTCAGACACTTCCAATAGATGGGAATTCTTCACTAAAGGAAATTGTGAAGCATGTACTCTAGGCAGGGGGAAAGTGATTCTCAGATGAAAGTCCTGAAATGTAAGAAGGCATGAAAAGCACATGAAGTAGGAAGTGGTTAATAAGTCTAAACAGATAACGATTTTATGAAACAGTAGTCATGTCTCATGGGCTTTTAAAAATGGAATTAATATATACGATAATAATAACATATAAGTCAGAGAAGGGTGAATAACATTGCATATTCTAAGGAACTTGTTGGTAAGAGGAGTAAAGATACACAACTTTTCAGAGTCTAAATTAATCAGTATGCGTGTTATATGAAGATTAGCAACTGAAAAAAACTGAAGGAGTGACTTCTGATAGTATAGAAAATGGGATAAGGGACAACTGTGAAATCCATAGGAAGAAAAGCAACAAGCGAAAACATAAACAGTTCACAGAGTAAGTAGGGAATAGAAAGTGGTGGCCATACATCCACACACGTCAGTGGCTCCGCTAGGTATAAAATGGAGTAGGCCATTCTTTTCAAGTGTCGGGCTAACTTTTGAGGTTTACCACACTTACTTGTCTTTTTTGGGTCATTTTTCAGTAATTTAAAGTGCATATAACATGAAATTTACTGTTGGCCACATTCAGTACATTCGCAGTGCTGTGGAGCCACCATCAGTAGTATATTGTTGAGAACATCTGATCGCTCCGAAAGGAAGCCCTGTGCCCGTTACGCAGTCAGCCCTCAGTCTCCCAACCCCAGCTCCTGGCACCCATTAATCTACTTCTTCTCTGTGTGGATTTGCCTGTTGTGGATATTTCACAGAAATGCAGCCATTCAGTAACTTACTTTACTTTGCATAAAAACGCCCTTTTATGACTGGCTTTGTTCACTTACCTGTCTGTTTCCAGTTCAGGTCATTCGTGTCGTGATATCAGTAATATCAGTACATTGTTCTCTTTATGTCAGAACAGTACTTCATTATATATATATGTAATATAAACATTCTTGTTTATTCGTTAAGCGGTTGATGGACGTTTGGATTGTTCCCAGCTTTTGGCTGCTGTGAGTTAGTGCTACTATGAATGGGGGTGCACAAGATTCTGAGTGCCTATTTTCAGGCCTTTTGGATATATGCCCAGGACTGGACTTGCTAGGTCGTATGAAAATTCTGTGTTTAATTTATTGAGGCAGTAGCCAGACTTTTTCACAGTAGTCGCACCATTTTATATTCCTACCAGCAATACACAGGTGTTCTAATCTCTCCACATCCTTGCGGTGAACCCTGTTACTGTCTGTCTGGTTGACAAAGTTAGCCATCCTGGTGGATCTCATCACTTTGATTTGCATTTCCCTGATTGTTAATGATGTTTATGAATGTTAATGATGCTGAATATCTTTTCAAGGGCTTACTGGCCATTTGAGTGTCTTATCTGGAGAATGTTTTTGCCCATTTTTTGATTAGGTTGTTTACTTTTATGTTTTTGAATTGTATGAGTTCTTTATATATTCTGAATCCTGGACCTTTGTCAGACATGAGTTGCAGATATTTTCTCCTGTTTTAGAAATTGTCTTTTTAACTGTCTTGATAATGTCCTCTGATGTTTTTAATTTTGGTGAAGGTCAACTCACTCTTCTTTGCCCTTTTGTTTCTTGTGCTTTTGGTGTCATATCTAAAACCTCGTTGCTAAGTCCAGAGTAAAAAAGACAAAATTTAAAATATCTGCATGCAACAGTAATAATTATAAACAAAAACTACTAAAAGTGATATGTGTAATTAATGAAAAAAGATAATAAAACTTGTGGGATAAACTTATGCAGTATATTGACGGAAAGCTATATCCTTAAAATGCACTGTAACAGAATTAACATTATTTTTTCTTTTACCCACTAGATGGCTCAAGTGCACTACTTTGGCAACTCACATAGACATCTGTGTGTTTTGCCTGTGATTTCTGCATTCTGGTTCAGTTCAGTTCAGTTGCTCAGTTGTGTCCGACTCCTTGCGCCCCATGGAGTGCAGCATGCCAGGCTTCCCTGTCCATTGCCAGCTCCCGGAGCTTGCTCAAACTCCTGTCCATCAATCAGTGTTGCAATCCAACCATCTCGTCCTCTCTGCCCTGTCGTCCCCTTCTCCTGCTTTGTCTTTCCCAGCATCAGGGTCTTTTTCAGTGAGTCAGTTCTTCACATCAGGTGGCTGAAGTATTGAAGCTTCAGCATCAGTCCTTCCAATGAATATTCAGGACTGATTTCCTTTAGGACTGACTGGTTTGATCTTGCAGTCCAAGGGACTCTCAAGAGTCTTGCAGTCCAAGGGACTCTGAAGAGTCTTTTCCAGCACCACAGTTCAAAAGCATCAATTCTTCGACACTCAACTTTCTTTATGGTCCAACTGTCACATCCATACATGACCACTGGAAAAACCATAGGTTTGACTAGACGGACCTTTCTTGGCAAAATAATGTGTCTGCCTTTTAATATGCTGTCTAGGTTTGTCATAGCTTTTCTTCCAAGGAGCAAGTGTCTTTTAATTTCATGGCTGCAGTCACCATCTGTGGTAATTTTGTGAAAGTCACTCAGTTGTGTCCGGCTCCTTGAGACCCCATGGACTATATAGTCCATGGAATTCTCCAGGCCATAATACTTGAGTGGGTGGCCGTTCCTTTCTCCAGGCGATCTTCCTAACCCAGGGATCGAACCCAGGTCTCCTGCATTGCAGGCAGATTTTTTACCAGCTGAGCTATCAAGGAAGCCGCTACAGTAATTTTGGAGCCCTAGAAAATAAAGTCTGTCACTGTTTCCATTGTTTCCCCGTCTATTTGCCATGGAGTAATAGGACCAGATGCTGTGGTCTTTGTGTTTTGAATGTTGAGTTTTGAGCCAGCTTTTTCACTCTCCTCTTTCACTTTCATCAAGAGGCTCTTCAGTTCCTCTTTGCTTTCTGCCATAAGGGTGGTGTCATCTGCATATCTGAGTTATTGATAGCTCTTCCTGCAATCTTAATTCCAGCTTGTCCTTCATCCAGCCTGGCATTTCACATTATGCACTCTGCATATAAGTTAAACAAGCACGGTGACAATATACAATTTTGACACACTGCTGGAGTTTGAATACTCATTGAATATCCATACTGATATGATTAAGAGGCAGTTGAGAATACAGGAGGGAGGTCAGGGCTGAAAACAGAATTGAGAATTCATAGCTGAAGCTATGAATTTACCAAGGAAGGGTAATATATAGGATGATATGGTCGTCTTTGGTACTGTGTATGTTTAAGGAGTGGGAATTAGGAACAGAGAAAAGGTGCTTTTGCAACATTTGAGCAATTTGCAGAGAAACTTAGGTTAAGAAGGAGTTGATGAATGGGCCAGTGGATTTGGGAACTCTTGAGTGGCTCTCCAGAGGGGTCCAAGAAATAGTGGAACATGAAAGGAGGTTGTAAAGATGTGAGGGTTAACTGTGACTTTTTGGCAGCCTTGGCAACTGTGACTTATTGCCAATGAATGATGCATATTATATGCAATTTTTAAAATCTCTCCAGTAAATGACATTTAAAAAACATAACTTTGCTTTAACGTTTTTTATTAGGTGGCTTCTGGCTTTCTGAAATGGAGTACACTGATCATTTACTTTTTTAAGGCCTCAGGAGTGTCATAATTAGTGATTGTTAAACTTCACTACTGTACCTGGGCCTTTTGAGCACTGTTAGGGCTTGTTCTTAATACTGAGTGCTTGCAATGTGCCTTGTATTTTGAGGCCTTCTTCTCTAGGTCATTTGACATAATTACTCAAGGATATTTTTCCTTCAAAGTACTTCACTGTGTTATAGTTTAACACTGTTAAGAGAGAGAGCTGTTTAGGAACAAATATACTTAAAGTAGTTAACACTGTTAACATTTATGAATCAGAAAATTCCAAACCCCAAAAAGCAAATTATTTTATCACTTCTGCCATTTGGTGTGTTGGACAAAACATGTTATGTTTAAATTGTCTTCTAAGTGACTTAATGGGATTTTTCTGTATGTAGATTATTGGTCTACTCCAGAAAGTCAGGGAGTCTGAGAGGGAAGATGAGAGGAGAAACATTTAATACCTACTCTAGATTTATGTGGGAAAATTTTTGTTTTTAGTCTCTGGCTTTTGCTGCTGTTACTGTGTTAGTGAAAAAAGGAGATTTTATGGCCTAAGCTGTAGGTCTTATCCAGTGAAGGGCAACTTGAAAATAAGATAGAACTTAAACCTTGAATGTTTCTGAGTGATTGATTATAGTTTTGTAGCTGAACAATTAAACCTTTTTACTAAGGTTGCAGGTCTTCAACTTAGATTTGTCATACCTGGTTAATACAATCAAATGGAAGTGTTGTTTTCCTCCCCATCTGAAACATGCTGTAATTCACTCTGAAATTCAGTGTTTTGTGGTTTTGTTCTGCTGGGAACATGCATATTTAATTATCGAAAGCTGTTTGTCATGGGATCATTTTCTTCTAACACCTACCTAGCACTTAAAAAAAAATCTGATTATAATTTCATTGCTGGCAAGATAAACCTTGTGGTAATTATATGTGGAATTACCCAACATGAATAAAATTCCCTGTAAGATACTTCTGGGATACTTCTCATTTGCTGTTCCCAATTTGTGGTTTTAGTAAGTATCACTGGTGGTGGTTGAATGTGATCAACATTTTCTTCTCTTGTGAACCTGAAAATCTTATTACTAAAAGAGTTGGCAAAAGTTATGAGAAAATGTCAGGCATTTGACTCTTTCTCAAGGAGTATTTTGTATGCCCGGTTTTTTGGATAGTGGAAGAATTTGCCCAGGTACTGCATTGTACATAGGTGCCCTTAAAACTGAGTATTCTTTCTTGTATAAGAACTCATAAAAATGTTACAGGAATTTACATGTATGAATTTTTTAACATTAAAATGAAAATACCTTTTGAAAACCTTGGGAAATAGTATATTCTTACAAGTTAGGTTACCTATTTTTATTTAATTGAATGTCATTGACAATATTGGTGTTGCATTTTAGCCACTAACATTAATAATCTAGATACAGTTGAGACAGTTGAGAACTCCAGAACCAGTTTCCTAATATTCTGAGGTTTTTGCCATTTTGCAAACCAAGTGATTTTAAAATTTTGGATATCATCTAACTGAAATGTTGATAACCATTTCATAACCATATTGGATTCCATTATATAAAGTTACCATCATTTGTTTAAAAAGTAACCAGACACATATTACTTTACTGATGAGGACAGTGCTATAAAGTCTTTCTTAAAAAATTATTCATTTTTAATTGGAGGATAGTTGCTTTACAATATTGTGTTGGTTTCTGTCGTTTATCAACATGCTATAAAGTCTAGAGGTCTTTAAGAAGTTACTTGAAGGTGTAAAATCTTGGAAACTAATTAGGAGGTTTCCATGTAGCTGCCTCTGTTTTAGCTAGTCATCCTCAAAATACAACACTGTGAAGGGACACCTGTCTTAGCATTATTTGGAACGAAATGAACCTGCTTGAGCAGATGCATCCAAGATGAGTGTATACAGTGAAACGTCACTTGGCCATTAAGAAGAATGAGATAGTGCCATTTGCAGCAACACGGTGGACCTAGAGATGACCATAGTAAGGGAAGAGAGCCAGAGAAAGACAAGTATCACACGATATCATTTACATATGCAATCTAAACAAACAAAAAATGCTAAACTAATTTACAAAACAGAAATAGACTGAATATATCTCAATCACTTTGCTGTATACCTGAAACTTACATAACATTGTAAATCAACTATACTTCAATTTTTAAAAATCACACATACAAAAAATAATTAAATCTATTTTATGGATAAGCCTTAGAAGATCCAATTTCAGAAGTACAAACCATGGAGGGTGTAAGGGAGGTTCAATAGGGAGGGGATATATGTATACTTATGACTGATTCACACTGCTCTACAGCAAAAACCAACATAGCATTGTAAAACAATGATCTTCAATTTAAAAATAAATTTAAAAAAATGTACAAAGCAGGCTTCTTTGTGGATAGGAGTCAGATTCTCCTAACAGAAGGAATTGGTAGTGGCCTGGTCACAAAAGTTATCTCTTGGCTGGAATAATTTCTTTCTGCAATCAAGGGTAGCTGAAAGAATGATAACTACACTGATGATTAAACAATTTACTCTCTACTTTTTTACAAAGGATCTCTGAGAGTAGATCCTAACCTCTTCTTTGTAAGAAAGTAGTGCCTATGGAGAACGAAGGAAAAGTAAGAGACTCAAATTTAGAGGGGCATTATTTCAGCCCTCACTTAGTTTCTTACTTTAATAAAGTCTGAGTCACATGAATTAGTTTTATGATCCTAACTTCTTCGTGGAAGCTTCATTTTAATGCTTATGGTAGTGACATTTCATCATACATGAATTTAGTTTTAACTTTGGAATGTCCAGCTATGCATATCTTGCAGATAGACGACAATTTAAATTGTACAAACAATTAAAATTTAAACAATTTAAATTTTGTCCATCTCTGTGAACTTACTAGGCTCTTGGAGGCAGGTATCTACTGTTCTATTTTATTAGTTCCTTTATGTCTCCCATAGGGACGGTGAGCATCTTGTGTTTATTGTGGCCTTAAATGTCATTGTTCTTAAAGTTATCATTATGTTAAGATTTAAGGAATTTTCTGAAAGCGATATCTTATCTTTCCCATTGTATTGTTTTTCTTTATTTCTTTGTATTGTTCACTTAGGAAGGCATTCTAACCTCTTCTTGCTGTTGTTTGAAACTCTGCATTCAGGTGGGTATATCTTTCCTTTACTCCTTTGCCTTTCACTTCTTTTCACAGCTATTTGTAAGTCCTCCTCAGATAACCATTTGACCTTTTTGCATTTTTTTCTCTTGGGTATGGTTTTGATCACCGCCTCCTGTACAGTATTAACCTCTGTGGATAGTTCTTCAGGCACTCTGTCTATCAGATCTTATCCCTTGAATCTATTTGTCACTTCCACTGTGTAATCATAAGGGATTTGATTTAGGTCATACCTGAATGGCCTAGTGGTTTTCCCTACTTTCTTCAATTTAAGTCTGAATTTCACAGTAAGGAGTTCATGATCTGAGCCACAATCAGCTCCCAATTTTGTTTTTGCTGACTGTGTAGAGCTTCTCCATCTTTGGCTGCAAAGAATATAATCAGTCTGATTTCAGTATTGATCATTTGGTGATGTCTATGTGTAGAGTCGTCTCTTCTGTTGTTGGAAGAGGGTGTTTGCTATGACCAGTGCGTTCTCTGGCAAAACTCTGTTAGCCTTTGCCCTGCTTCATTTTGTACTCCAAGGCCAAACTTGCCTGTTACTCCAGGTATCTCTTGACTTCCTACCTTTGCATTTCAGTCCCTCGTGATGAAAAGAACATCTTTTTTTGATGTTAGTTCTAAAAGGTCTTGTAGGTCTTCATAGATCCATTCAACTTCAGCTTTTTCGGCATTAGTGGTTGGGGCATAGACCTGGATTACTGTGATATTGAAGGACCCCAGGCAAGGAAGCCATCTAAGTGCCTGAATGGGCAGAGAGCTATGGAGAAAAACTGGCCAAAGAGGCCTTCTGATCACCAGCTACAAGAGGCTCTAAAAAAACTCTGATAGGACCATAACTCCTGTGGGGCAGGCAGTCCGTTTCCCTGCACACTTGGGGCTCCCAGGGTCCCTGCAAGCCAAGCAGCTGAGCCACCTTCACACTCGAGTCTCACTGGGTAGAGTGAGAGTTGTTCTGGTAGACATAATTTTTGGTTTCCTTTGTTTCCCGGGTCAGTCTTTCTCACCGGGCAGAGCTTAACACAAGCAAAAAATATTTTGTGCCTATGCATGCAGGGTTGCTTCAGTAGTGTCCGACTCTTTGCGACCCTGTAGACTGTGGCCTGCCAGGCTTCTCTGTCAGGGAGGGGGGTTCTCCAGGCAGGAATACTGGAGCGTATTGGCCAATACTGGTTGCCATACCCTTCTGGAGCACTATGTTTCCAGCTGCCCTACCCGCCAACTCCCTTGAGTACCTGGTTCTGCCAGTACCCCTGTGACCCAACCAGCTGCACCACCTCCACACCTGACCCTCACAGGGGTAAACCCAAGTCCTCCAGGGCAGCCTCAGGAGCAAACCCCAGTGGACAACCCACATGCACAGGTGGAAATAAAACCACAATTGAAACCCAGGGGCAGTGTGACTAAGGAAGAAGACTCAAAACCCTCCCACCAGCTGTACAAGCTGCAGATTAAATCCACACGATCAACTAGGCAGACTCTGTATCTATGGAATATATAAAAGGTCATTGAGAGCTCCCACAAAAAAAAAAAAAAAGCACTAGTTCTGATAGTTGTGGACACTGGAGGCAAGAACACAGAGGCATAGGACCAGATTAGAATCTGAGCTGCCCCCACAGCAGGTCCAGAGATCAGCAGAGTGTTGGAGGGCATCCTAGGGAGGTGAGGTGGACTGTGACTCCCAGCAAGGGAAAGGACTCTTGCCAGCAGTGACTCAAGAAGAACATTTATTATTCTTATGTTTTAACTTGTTCTGTAGGTTCTTTTGGGTTTTTTTCTTAACCCCCCACTCTCTGTTGTGGTTGTCAATTTTATTGTCACAATGAAATCTAATTAAACTTTTGAGCTTTTTTTTTTTTCTCAGTCACATTTTTTATTGTTGCTATAAACCTCTGCCTCTGTGTTGAGCTTTTGCAATTCTGGGCAGTTTTGTTTTGCTTTTTCTTTTTCCTTTTTAAAAATTTTTAATCCTATTATTATTTTTTCTACATTTATTCTTTTGTTTGCTTTTCCTGCTGTTTTTCCCCCTTACAGTTAATCTTTAATATGTATAAATCTTCTTTATCTGCTTCTATTCGACTTTGAATGTCTGTTCTTTCTTTTCTTTCCTTCCTTTAGTCTCAGCATATTTGTCAGTTCTATTTTCATTGCTTTATTCCCCCGTTAACACCTTGCTTTAGTTTTGTTTTCCAGTCTGTGCTTCGGTTAGTTTTGCTCTGGTAGACATGATTTTCGGTTTCCTTTGTTCGCCGGGTCAGTCTTTGCTTTCTTTCCTTTCCTCTCAGCATGTTTGTTAGTTTCATTCTCATTGCTCTGTCACTCGGTTGGCACCTTGCCTTAACTTTGGTTGCCAGCTTGTGCTTTGGCTAGTTCTGCCGTGGTAGATAGAAGCTCTGGCTCCCTTTGCTTGCCGGGCCACTCTGCTGCACTTTGTTTTGTTGGACTGTTTTGGCTCTGCTCGTGGGTCAGCATGTGTATGTGTGATGGTGACAGAGCAGTCGCTCAGCCGTGCCCGACCCTCAGCGGCCCCGTGGGCTGCAGCCCACCAGGCTCCTCCGTCCATGGGCTTTTCCAGGCGAGAGTCCTGGAGTGGGGCGCCACTGCCTTCCCCAGGGGATCTTCCCAACGCTGAGACTGAACCCTGGTCTCGCACTGCAGGCAGACGCTGCACCGTCTAAGCCACCAGGGAAGCCCATGTATATGTGTGTATTCCATTAGTTTTATTATTATTTGCCTGATTTTGTAAGTGCCATTTGTCTGGGGTTCATCTTTGATTTCTCATTTTGGGATATTTATTTTAATCTCACTTAATGCCATAACAAACCATTTGTGGAATCTTTGTTCCTAATCGGAGATCAAGCCCTCAGCCTTTGGAGTGGGAGCACTGACTCCAAAACCCTAGACTACAAGAGAACTAGCTCTAGGGAGTATCAGATAGTGAGAACTCACACAAAGGAAACTGCTAGAATATAAGACCCAGCATCACCCAGCCACCAATAGCACCCTGTGCAGGACAAGTCATCAAAACAACAAACAAAACAAAAGTACAAACACAGTCATCAGCAGAGAGGACTACCACCTCACTCAGCCTTGCCCATCAGAGGAAAATCAAACAAAAACTCAGCACAATCTCACTCTATAAGAAGCTTACACAAACCACTGGACCAACCTTAGAGTGCAGAAAACAAAAGAAAGAAAGAAAATTCAACTTGGAAGCCAGGGAAAAAGAGACCTCAAACACAATAAGTTAAAAATAATAAAAAGTGGATAAATACTGTGCAAATGAAGAAACAAACTAGAAACACAGAAGGACAAATAAATGAAGAGGAAATAGGCAATGAAAAAGAACTCAGAATAATGATAGTAAAGATGATCAAAAACCTTGAAAGCAAAATGGAGAAAAATGCAAGAATCAGTTAACAAAACCTACAGGAATTAAAGAATAAACATGCAGAGACAACACAATCACTGAAATTAAAAATACTCCAGAAGGAATCACGAGCAGAAAATCTGAAGCAGAAGAATGAGTCTGTGAGCTGGAAGATAAAATGATGGAAATAACTTCTGAAGAGCAGAATAAAGGAAAAAGGATGAAAAGAACTGAGGATAGCCTCAGAGACCTCTGGGACAGTATCAAATGCAGGCTTCCCCAGTAGCTCAGAGGGTAAAGTGCCTGCATACAATGCGGGAGACCCGGATTCGATCCCTGGGTCGGGAGGTTCCCCTGGAGAAGGAAATGGCAACCCACTCCAGTATCCTTGCCTGGAGAATCCTATGGATGGAAGAGCCTGGTGGGCCACAGTCCATGGGGTCGCAAAGAATCAGACATGACTGAGCGAGCTCACTTCACTTCACTTCAGAAGAAGAGAAAAAGAAAGGATATGAGAAAATTTTTGAAGAGATTATAATTGAAAATTTCCCTAACATGAAAAAGGAAACAGTCAAGTCCAAAAGGCACAGAGAGTCCCATACAGGATAAACCCAGGGAGAAACATGCCAAGACACATACTAATCAAACTAACAAAGACTAAACACAAAGAATATTAAAAGCAGCAATGGAGAAGCAACAAGTAACATACAAGGGAAACCCCATACGTTTAACAGCTGATCTTTCAGCAGAAACTCTGCAGGTCAGAAGGGAGTGGCAGGATATATTTAAAGTACTGAAAGGGGGAAGGAAATCTATAACCAAGATTACCATTCCCAGCAAGGATCTCATTCAGAATTGATGGAGAAGTCAAAAGCTTTTCAGACAAGCAGAAGTTAAGAGAATTTGATACCACCAAACCAGCTTTACAGCAAATGTTAAAGGGACTTACACAGTCAAGAAATAGAAGAAAAAGGATCTACAAAATCAACCCCAAACAATTAAGAAAATGGCAATAGGAACATATATATCAATAATTACTTTAAATGTAAATGGACTAAATATCCCAACCAAAAGACACAGACTGGCTGAATGGATACAAAAACAAGAATCATATATATGCTGTCTACAAGAAACCCACTTCAGACCTAAAGACACATATAGACTGAAAGTGAGAGGATGGAAAAATATATTCCATGCAAATGGGAAGCAAAAGAAAGCTGGAGTAGAAATCGTCATATCAGACAAAAAAGACTTTAAATAAAGACGATTACAAGAGATAAGGAAGAACACTACATAATGATCAAGGGATCAATCCAAGAGGAAGACATAACAGTCGTAAATATCTGTGCCCCCAACATAGGAGTGAGCACCTCAATACGTAAGAGAAACACTAACAGACATAAGAGGAGAAACAGACAGTAACACAAAACCAGCAGGAGACTTTAACACCCCACTCACGCCAGTGGACAGATCATCGAAGCAGAAGATTGATAAGGAAATGCACGTCTCAAATGATGCATTAGACTACATGGATTTCATTGATATCCTCAGGACATTCCATCCAAATGCAGAAGAATCTACCTATTCTCAAGTGTGCATGGAACATTCTCCAGGATAGGCCACATCTTGGGTCACAAATCAAACCTCAGTAAATTTAAGAAAATTGAAATCGTTCAAGCATCTTTTCCGACCTCAATGCTATGAGACTAAGTATTGATTACAAGAAAAAACTGTAAGAAACACAAACACATGGAGATTAAACAACATGTTCCTAAATAACCAACAGGTGACTGAAGAAATCAAAAGGAAAATAAAAAAAATTTCTAGAAACAAACGGCAATGAAAACACGACTCAAAACCTGTGGGATGCAGCAAAAGCAGTTCTAAGAGGGAAGTTTTTGGCAGTACAATCCTACCTCAAGAAACAAGGAAAACATCAAATAGACAACTTAACTTTACACCTAAAACAACTGGAAAAAGAAGAATAAAAAAACCCAAAATTAATAGAAGGAAAGAAATCATAAAGATCTGAGCAGAAATAAAAAGAAATGAAAGAAATAATAGTAAAGATTAATAAAACTAAGAGCTGGTTCTTTGAGAAGATAAACAAAACTGACAAACCTTTTGCCAGACTCATCAAGGAAAAAAGAGAGAAGAATCAAATCAACAAAATTAGAAGTGAAAAAGGAGTTTACAGCAGACAATGCAGAAACGCAAAGGACGACAAGAGACTGTTATGAACAACTATATGGCAATGAAATGGATAACCTGGAAGAAATGGACAGGTTCTTAGAAAAGTTCTTCAAGACTGAACCAGGAAGAAACAGAAATTATGAACAACTCAATTACAAGCACTGAAATTGAAGCTGTGATCAGAAATCTCCCAAAAAACAAAAGCCCAAGACCAGATGGCTTCATAGGACAATTCTAGCAAACATTTAGAGAAGGGCTAATGCCTATCCTTCTAAAAGCCTTTCAAAAAATTGCAGAGGAAAGAACACTTCCAAACTTATTGTATGAAGCCACCATCACCCTGATGCCAAAGCGAAACAAAGATAACACAGAAAAAGAAAACTACAGGGTAATATCACTGATGAACGTAGATGCAAAAATCCTCAACAAAATTTTCACAGACAGAATTCAGTAACACATCAATAAGCTCATACACCATGATCAAGTTGGGTTTATTCCAGGAATGCAAGGATTCTTCAGTATATGCAAATCAATCAATGTGATACACCATATTAACAAATTGAAAGATAAAAACCGTATGATCATCTCAGTGGATGCAGAAAAAGCCTTTGGCAAAATTCAGCACCCATTTATGACTAAAACTCTTCAAAAAATGGGCATAGAAGGAACCTCCTTCAACATAGTAAAGGCCATATATGATAAGCCTACAGCAAACATTATTCTCAGTGGTGAAAAACTGAAAGCATTCCCCCTAAGATCAGGAACAAGACAAGGACATCCACGTTCACCACTGTTAATTCAACATAGTTCTGGAAGTTCTAATTACAGCAATCAGAGAAGGAAAAGAAATAAAAGGAATCTAGATCAGAAAGAAGTAAAGCTCTCACTGTTTGCACATGACGATACTGTACATAGAAAGCCCTAAAGATCGTGTGAGAAAATTACTAGAACTAATCAGTGAACTTAGCAAAGTTGCAGGATACAAAATCAATACACAAAAATCACTTGCATTTCTATATACTAACTAAGATGGACTGGAATGGGGGAATTGCGGGCAGGAATCCCTTAGAAGAAATGGAGTAGCCATCATAGTCAACAAGAGAGTCCAAAATAAAGTACTTGGATGCACTCTCAAAAACGACAGAATGATCTCTGTTCGTTTCCAAGGCAAACCATTCAATATCACGGTAATCCAAGTCTATGCCCTGACCAGTAACACTGAAGAGGCTGAAGTTGAACAGTTCTATGAAGACCTACAAGACCTTCTAGATCTAACACCCAAAAAAGGTGTCCTTTTCATTATAGGGGACTGGAATGCATAAGTAGGAAGTCAAGAAACACTTGGAGTAACAGGCAAATTGGGCCTTAGAGTACAGAATGAAGCAGGGCAAAGGCTAATAGAGTTCTGCCAAGATAATGCATTGGTCATAGCAAACACCCTCTTTCAACAACACAAGAGAAGACTCTACACATGGACATCACCAGATGGTCGACACCGAAATCAGATTGATTATATTCTTTGCAGCCAAAGATGAAGAAGCTCAATACAGTCAGCAAAAACAAGACCAGGAGCTGACTGTGGCTCGGATCATGAATTTCTTATTGCCAAATTCAGACTGAAATTGAAGAAAGTGGAGAAAACCACAAGACTATTCTGGTGTGACCTAAATCAAATCCCTTATGACTATACAGTGGAAGTGAGAAATAGATTTAAGGGCCTAGATCTGATAGATAGAGTGCCTGATGAACTATGGTTGGAGGTTCATGACATTGTATAGGAGACAGGAATCAAGACCACCCCCATGGAAAAGAAATGCAAAAAAGCAAAATGGCTGTCTGAGGAGGCCTTACAAATAGCTGTGAAAAGAAGAGAAGCAAAAAGCAAAGATAAAAGCATCTGAATGCAGAGTTCTAAAGAATATCAAGGAGAGATAAGAAAGCCTTCCTCAGCGATCAATGCAGAGAAATAGAGGAAAACAACAGAATTGGAAAGACTAGAGAACTTTTCAAGAAAATTAGCAATATCAAGGGAACATTTCATGCAAAGATGGGCACAATAAAGGACAGAAATGGTATGGACCTAACAGAAGCAGAAGATATTAAGAAGAGGTGGCAAGAATACACAGAAGAACTGTACAAAAAAGATCTTCATGACCCAGATAATCATGATGGTGTGATCACTCACACTCACCTAGAGCCAGACATCCTGGAATGTGAAGTCAAGTGGGCCTTAGGAAGCATCACTACGAACAAAGCTAGTGGAGGTGATGGAATTCCAGTTGCACTGTTTCAAATCCTGAAAGATGATGCTGTGAAAGTGCTGCACTCAATATGCCAGCAGATTTGGAAAACTCAGCTGTGGCCACAGAACTGGAAAAGGTCAGTTTTCATTCCAATCCCAAAGAAAGGCAATGCAAAAGAATGCTCAAACTACTGCACAGTTGCACTCATCTCACATGCTAGTAAAGTCATGCTCAAAATTCTCCAAGCCAAGCTTCAGCAATACGTGAACCATGAACTTCAGATGTTCAAGCTGGTTTTAGAAAAGGCAGAGGAACCAGAGATGAAATTGCCAACATCTGCTGGATCATCGGATCCAGAGCAAGTTCCAGAAAAACATGTATTTCTGCTTTATTGACTATGCCAAAGCCTTTGACTGTGTGGATCACAGTAAACTGTGGAAAATTCTGAAAGAGATGGGAATACCAGACCACCTGACCTGCCTCTTGAGAAACCTATATGCAGGTCAGGAAGCAACAGTTAGAACTGGACATGGAACAACAGACTGGTTCCAAATAGGAAAAGGAGTACATCAAGGCTGTATATTTGTCACCCTGCTTACTTAACTTATATGCAGAGTACATCATGAGAAACGCTGGACTGGAAGAAGCACAAGCTGGAATCAGGACTGCCAGGAAAAATATCAGTAACCTCAGATATGCAGATGACACCACCCTTATGGCAGAAAGTGAAGAAGAACTAAAGAGGCTCTTGATGAAAGAGGAGAGTGGAAAAGTTGGCTTAAAGCTCAATGTTCAGAAAACCGAGATCATGGCATCCAGTCCCATCACTTCATGGCAAATAGATGGGGAACAGTGGAAACAGTGTCTAACTTTATTTTTCTGGGCTCCAAAATCACTGCAGATGGTGACTGCAGCCATGAAATTAAAAGATGCGTGCTCCTTGGAAGGAAAGTTATGACCAACCTAGATAGCATATTAAAAAGCAGAGACATTACTTTGTCAACAAAGGTCCATCTAGTCAAGGCTATGGTTTTTCTGGTGTTCATGTATGGATGTGAGAGTTCGACTATAAAGAAGGGTGAATGCCGAAGAATTGATGCTTTTGAACTGTGGTGTTGGAGAAGACTCTTGAAGAGTCCCTTAGACTGCAAGGAGATCCAACCAGTCCATCCTAAAGGAGATCAGTCCTGGGTATTCATTCTAAGGACTGATGTTGAAGCTGAAACTCCAGTACTTTGGCCACCTGATGCAAAGAGCTGACTCATATGAAAAGACCCTGATGCTGGGAGGGATTGGGGGCAGGAGGAGAAGGGGACAACAGAGGATGAGATGGTTGGATGGCATCACCGACTCAATCGACATGGGTTTGGGTGAACTCCGGGAGTTGATGATGGACAGGGAGGCCTGACATACTGTGGTTCATGGGGTTGCAAAGATTCAGACACGACTGAGCGACTGAACTGCACCGAACAATGAAAAATCAGAGAGGGAAATTAAGGAATCAATCCCATTCACCATTGCAACAAAAAGAATTAAATAGCTAGGAATAAGCTTACCTACGGAGACGAAAGAACTGTACACAGAAAATTATAAGACACTGATGAAAGAAATCAAAGATGACATAAAAGGAGAGATATTCTATGTTCTTGGGTAGGAAGAATCAATATTGTTAAAATGACTATACTCCAAACGCAATCTGCAGATTCAGTGCAATCCCTATCAAATTACCAATGGTATTTTTCACAGAACTAAAACAAAAAATTTCACAATTCATATGGAAATACAAAAGACCCCGAATAGCCAAAGCAGTCTTGAAAAAGAATGGAGCTGGAGGAATCCACCTTTCTGACTTCAGATTATATTATAAATTACAGTCATTAAGACAGTATGGTACTGGCACAAAGACAGAACTATAGACTGATGGAACCTGATAGAAAGCCCAGAAATAAACCTATGCACCTATGGAAACCTTATTTTTGACAAAGGAGGCAAAAATATACAATGGGGTACAGACAGCCTCTTCAGTAAATGTTGCTGGGAAAACTGGACAGCTATATGTAAAAGAATGAAATCAGAACACTTCCTAACATCATACACTAAGATAAGCTCAAAATGGATTAAAGACCTAAATGTAAGACCAGAAACTATAAAACTCTTAGAGGAAACCATAGGCAGAACACTCGATGACATAAATCAAAGCAAGATCCTCTGTGACCCACCTCCTAGAGTCATGGAAATAAAAACAAAAGTAAGCAAGTGGGACCTGATCAAACTTAAAAACTTTTGCACAGCAAAGGAAACTATAAGTCTGGCGAAAAGAAAACCCTCAGAATGGGAGAAAATAATAGCAAATGAAACTGACAGAGGATTAATTTCCAAAATATACAAGCAGCTCATACAACTCAATGCTAGAAAAACAAATAGCCCAATCAAAAAGTGGGAAAAAGACCTGAACAGACATTTCTCCAAAGAAGACATACCGATGGCTAACAAACATGAAAAGATGCTGAACATGGCTCATTATTAGAGAAATGCAAATCAGAACTACAATGAGATATCACCTCACACCAGTCAGAATGGCCATCATCAAAAAGTCTACAAACAATAAATGCCAGAGAGGGCGTGGAGAAAAGGGAACGCTCTTACACTGTTGGTGGGAATGTAAATTGATACAGCCACTATGGAAGACAGTATGGAGGTTCCTTAAAAAACCAGGAATAAAACCACCATACACCCAGCAATCCCACTCCTAGACATATACCCTGAGGAAACCAAAATTGAAAAACATGCATGTATCCCATTGTTCATGGCAGCACCACTTACAATAGCCAGAACATGAAAGCAGCCTAGATGTGCATTGATAGATGAACGGATAAAGAAGCGGTGGTCCATATCACAATGGAATATTGCTCAGCCGTAAAAGGAAGGCGTTTGAGTCCGTTCTGATGAGGTGGGTGAACCTAGAACCTATTCTACAGAGTAAAGTGAGTCAGAAAGAGAAAGACAAATGTTGTATTCTAACACACATATACGGAATCTAGAAAAATGGTAGTGAAGAGTTTATTTACAGGGCAGCAATGGAGAAACAGAATAGACTTATGTATACGGGGAGAGGGGAGGAGAGGGTGAGATGTATGGAAACAGTAACATGGAAACTTACATTACCATATGTAAGATAGGTAGCCAACCGGAATTTGCTGTGTGGCTCAGGAAACTCAGATAGTGGCTCTGTATCAACCTAGAGAGGTGGGATGGGGAGGGAGAGGGGAGGAAGCTTCAGAAGGAACCAGACATATGTATACCTATGGCTGATTCATATTGAGGTCTGACAAAACAACAAAATTCTGTAAAGCTATTATCCTTCAATTAAAAAAACATTTTAAAAAGTGATATAAAATGTAAGTTTATTAAATTTAATAGGATTTTTGAAACATTGGCTTCGGTGTTAGGCCAGGAAGTCTCTTATTATACTCTGAAAGTAGTCAGACTTCATTAGTTAGACCTCATATCACAGAGACTAACATGCATAGGGCTGTCATATGAAAGGCTATTACCTACTTGCTGAGAAAGCAGTGCTAAGCAATTCCTTAGCATAGATGGATTCTGCAGATTGTGGCTCTGCCACCTTGGCCGTAACTGATAGCCCAGGGCAGACCTTTGACCTAAGGCTAGTGGTCTGTGAAATAGCCTGGCATGAAAACTGCACGAAAAGCAGCAGTGGGGATTCAACCTATCAATCACAGACCTCTTTTTTTCCTGTAAGTTGCTACTGGAGAGGAAGAGAATGATGGACAGTTTGTAATGGGAACTTCCAGTTTGTTCATTTGCCTATTTGAATGATCAGTATTTGCCAGTTACTATTCTAGGCTCTAATGATTTAATCACAAACAGACCAGTGTTTATGCTTTCTTGAAACTCACGTTTGAGGGGACAGATAGTCAGCATCTAATAGATGTCGGTAGTGGTAAGTGCTCTGAAGAAAAATGAAGCAGGCTGAGGAAGAGGGTGTGGTTAGAAGGCACTAGTTTAGATAGGCTAATCACGTGAGACAGAGTTTCCCAGGCGATGCTCGTGGTGAAGGGCCTGCCTGCCAGTGCAGAGGAGAGATGCGGGCTCAGCCCCTGGCTGGGAAGACCCCCTGGAGCAGGAGTCGGCACCCACTCTAGTGCTCTTGCCTGGAGAATCCCGTGGACAGAAGAGCCTTGTGGGCTGCAGTCCATGGGACCGCAGAGAGTCAGACACGACTGAGTGACTCAGCATGCACCCACAGCCATGTAGGCATTTCTGAGAAGCTGATGTTTGAGCAGAGTCAGATGAAGAGAGAAAAGGCAGCATGCAGCCGCCATGAGAAGCTAAGAGTTACACAGAAGAAACCTTCAGAGTAGAATGAGGCGTTATATTAGTCAGGGTTCTCCAGAGAAACAGAACCTGAATGATGGGTGGGTGGCTGGATAGATGGATAGGAAGGGAGGGAGAGAGAGGGAATGTGAACGAACACTGACAGGTTCCAAGATCTAAGTTGGCGTGCTGGAGACCCAGGAAAGCTGATGTAATACTTGAGGTCTAAAGGCCTAATACCCAGAAGAGCTGATGATGTAACTTCTAGCCTGAAGTTCAGCAGGTCCGAGACTCAGAAAGAATCAGTATTTCAGTTCTGGGCTGAAAGCATGGAAAAAACGATATCCCATCCTGAAGACAGTCAAGCAGGAGGAATTCCCTTCTCCTTGCAGTATGATGAACTTTTTTGTTTTTATTCAGGCCTGCAGACTGGATGTGGCCTGCCAACATTAAGGGGAGCAGTTTGCTTTACTCAGTCTGTTGACTTAAATGTTAAAGTCATCCAGACGCCCTCACAGAATCACCTAGAGTAATGTTTCACAAGTGTCTGTGTGCCTTGTGGCCTAGTCAGAGTTAACACAACTTTGACATGCAGCGTTGACCATCACTGTTGGCATCTGTTGGTAGCCATAGAAACAAGGTGAGTAAAGATGGACAGGCTCCACTTCAACCCCAGAGGCTTACCATCGAGATTATGTGATGATGAGAGCTGTCTTGAATTCTGAACTTCGTTGCATTGCCTGAATTATTTCCCTTTGTCTGTGAGGCCTGGCTTTATGGCTCTATTGAACTCACTCTTTTTTCCCTAAGTACTTTTTATAAAACTGCTAACTTTAATTTGTTTGTCTCTACATTCAGGCTCACCAGACCAACCATTTCATGGGTGAACCGGCCTGATAGCAGTTGAGTCCTGTTTGTTGTATAGACGTTACAGAAGTAAACCTTCGGTCATAAAAACGTAATTCAGTCTTTCCCCCCGCCCCCCCCCCCACTTATGAAGGAAAACAGTGATAAAGATAAACAGAACCCTTTAATTTGTTGCTTTAAAAAGGTTCATGTTCTTGGTTAACATTTTTAGCAGTTATTAAATTTTACCTCTTTTGAAGAGCTGACATGTTTTGTAAATCTGAAGGTGTAGGAGACACAGTCCTTACCCTCAGAAAGACCACCCAGTCTGGTAGTAAAATCTGCGTATCCAAGTATACAAGGTGGTTTTGATGAGAAATTAGATTCAAGCTGGAAAAGGCCTCTGAATATTATTTTTAAACTAGTCTTTGGTAGGTAGAAGGCTTCCCTGGGTGGCTCAGATGGTAAAACATCTGCCCGCAATGCGGGAGACCTGGGTTCAGTCCCTGGGTCGGGAAGATCCCCTGGAGAAGGGGGAAATGGCACCCCACTCCAGTACTGTTGCCTGGAAAACCCGATGGACTACTGGTAGGCTACAGTCCATGGGTCACAAAGAGCTGGACACGACTGAGCGACTTTCTCTCTCTGTAGATATAATTTACATAGATATAAAAAAAAGAGGTGAAAAATATTTCCCCCAAAAAGAGAGGGAAATTAGTAAATCAGAGCATGAGGGTATGGGAGTGATAATTTAGCCACATTGACATGAGTGTAGTGTTCTTGCAGAGGAATATTTTGAAAGCAGAAGCTGAAATTCATTATGTCTACAACATTCTGTTGCACGTGAATCACTTTTAGCCTAAGTTACTCATCTGTTAAATGGCATAATAAATGCCTGGCTTTTCTCTTTTTCCTGAGCCACGTAAGCTGCTGCTGCTGCTGCTCAGTCACTTCAGTCGTGTCCGACTCTGTGCGACCTCATAGACGGCAGCCCACCAGGCTCTGCCGTCCCTGGGATTCTCCAGGCAAGAACACTGGAGTGGGTTGCCATTTCCCTCTCCAATGCATGAAAGTGAAAAGTGAAAGTGAAGTCGCTCAGTCGTGTCCGACTCTTAGCGACCCCATGGACTATAGCCTGCCAGGCTCCTCCATCCATGAGATTTTCCAGGCAAGAGTACTGGAGTGGGATGCCATTGCCTTCTCCATGAGCCACGTAAGCAGTCACATCTAAATTCCCTACCTATACTTTTGTGGTTTTTAATCCACAAAGAGGCCTTTTTGAGTAGGGGAGTGAGTTACCAGACTCCGTATCATTGCCTCCTAACACTCTTCCTGTTTCAGCTTCATCATGGAGAGAACAGTATGCCAAACGCATCCTCTCTAAGTCTCACCAGTATCCTTAACACCCTTACCTTGGAGACTGCTCCTTCTGTCTTAGTCTTCTCAAGGTGTTTTCTGGCGGCAGTGCTACTTTCGTATCTTCATCTGTATGGCCACACATATGCTTTGGATCCCATTTCTTGCTATGTTTTCAGAGAGATTATTCTAACTGAAACGTTAGTTTTCTTTTTCACTCTGCTCGTCTCACCCTTCCCATCTTTTGCAGTCCTTTCTGTTAACAGATGAATATGTTCAGGTTGTCTTTGTATTACATATGTTATGCATGCTGTGCTGCAGAATGTTATATATTGTATCTAATCTGATCATCCTTTCTTGACCATATATCATTCTCCATCAGTTTCCTCTCATCTTCTTTGCTAAAGTTCTCTAAAGAGATAGTCACCCCCACTTACTTGTGAAATGGTGTTCTTTAATTCTCGCCTGCGCTCATTCCAGTCTAGCTTCCGCTCCCGTCGCTCTGCTTACTGGACGTCTCTGCAGCGTTCGGCACTTTGGGCCACTCTGTTCTCTAACACACTCTTCCTCTGGCTTCTTCAGTGTGTTCTCCTTATTGTCTCTGTCTCTGGCTACACCTTCACTGGCTTCTTGACTGGCTTCTCTCTCTCTAATTGCTCATTAAACTGTGGGTATCCACAAAGCTGACTCAAGCCTTTCTTGCTACAACATCCTCTTGAGTAATACCATTCTTTCTCGTTGCTTTAATAACAATGCCAACTCTTAAATTTGTATCTTCCACCCAGACATCTCCTTGAGGTTTAGTTCTGTATCTAGCTAACAAGTTGATATTTCCGTTTGGATATCTCAGGGATCCATCTCAGTCTCAACATGCTTAAGATTCAGCATGTTTATAACTTCTCCTCTTCCTTTGTATCTTCTTCAGCACCAAGACTTTTTTTTATCTTGGACTCAGTATATATAGTGTATGGATGAAGGACTCAAATCCTCACTCAAACAACACACAAAAACCCCTCACTTTACTCCTTACTAACTTTGTAACCAGTAGGTAACCTTTTTCAGACTCAGCTTCATCATCTGTAAAATTAGAAAAACACTGGGCCCTTTCTTAATGTCATGCAACATCAGACAGGAGTGTGTGGGACTCCAGGTAAGATGTGGTGACAGGGACTGAGTTTACTCTCTAGCCATAGGCAGTCGTTAATAGAAAACCCTCATAGGACTGCTGTGAGGGCAAAAGAGTATTAAACACTTGAAATAGGGCATAGCATAAAGTAAGCTCGCCATAAAATTTTGCTTTTTTATAATTAAATATAGATATGATGGCAAAAAATTGGGGAATGAAGCTATAAAGTGCTGCTTTAAGGGTAAATTAACAGTATTAAGTGTGTATATTATAAAAAGCAGTCCTCAAATCATTACTCTTAAGCGTCTGTTTAAAGAAACTAAAGAATAACAGTAATGCCAAAACAAAAAGAGGAGTAAAGGCAAAAGCAGAAACCAAAGAAATAGAAAAGTACAAAATAGAATCAGAAATTAAAACCTGGCTTTTTAAAAAGGTCCATAATAGTGATAAAATTCTAGCCAGTTCAGTTCAGTCACTCAGTTGGGTCCAGCTCTTTGCCACCCCATGGACTGCAGCACACCAGGCATCCCTGTTCATCATCAGCTCCCGGGGTTGACGCAAACTCGTGTCCATTGAGTCGGTAATGCCATCCAACCATCTCATCCTCTGTCATCCCCTTCGCCCCTGCCTTCAATCTTTCCCAATATCAGGGTCTTTCTTTTCAAGTGAGTCAGCTCTTCGCATCAGGTGGCCAGAGTATTGGAGTTTCAGCATCAGTCCTTCTAATGAACACTCAGGACTGATCTCCTTTAGGAAGGACTGCTTGGATCTCCTTGCAGTCCAAGGGACTTTCAGGAGTCTTCTCCAACACAATTCAGAAGCATCAATTCTTCAGCACTCAGCTTTCTTTATGGTCCAACTCTCACGTCCATACATGACTACTGGAAAAACCATAGCTTTGACTAGATGGACCTTTGTTGGCAAATTAATGTCTCCGCTCTTTAATATGTTATCTAGGTTGGTCATAACTTTCCTTCCAAGGGGTAAGCCTCTTTTAATTTCATGGCTGCAGTCACCATCTGCAGTGATTTTGGAGCCCCCCAAAAAAAGTCTGACACTGTTTCCACTGTTTCCCCATCTACTTCCCATGAAGTGATGGGATCAGATGCCATGATCTTCGTTTTCTAAACGTTGAGCTTTAAGCCAACTTTTCACTCTCCTCTTTCACTTTCATCAAGAGGCTCTTTAGTTCTTCGCTTTCTGCAGAAGGGTGGTGTCATCTGCATATCTGAGGTTATTGATATTTCTCCCGGCAATCTTGATTCCAGCTTGTGCTTCTTCCAGTCCAGTGTTTCTCATGATGTATTCTGCATATAAGTTAAATAAGCAGGGTGAAATATATAGCCTTGACGCACTCCTTTTCCTATTTGGAACCAGTCTAGTTTGTCCAGTTCTAACTGTTGCTGCCTGACCTGAATGCAAGTTTCTTAAGAGGCAGGTCAGGTGGTCTGGTATTCCCATCTCTTTCAGAATTTTCCACAGATTATTGTGATCCACACAGTCAAAGGCTTTGGCATAGTCAATAAAGCAGAAATAGATGTTTTTCTGGAACTCTCTTGCTTTTTCCATGATCCAGCAGATGCTGGTAATTTGATCTCTGGTTCCTCTGTCTTTTCTAAATCCGCCTTGAACATCTGGAAGTTCACACTTCACGTATTGTTGAATCCTGGCTTGGAGAAGTTTGCGCATTACTTTGCTAGTGTGTGAGATGAGAGCAATTGTACAGTAGTTTGAGTATTCTTTGGCATTGCCTTTCTTTGGGATTGGAATGAAAACTGACCTTTTCTAGTCCTGTGGCCACTGCTGAGTTTAGCAAGCGTCTGTTAATTTCATGGCTGCAGTCACCATTTGCAGTGATTTTGGAGCCCGAGAAATTAACGTCTGTCGGTGTTTCCATTGTTTCTCCATCTATTTGCCATGATGTGATGGGGCTGAATCAGTAGTTATTTAAAAAAAAAAAAAGGATAACACTTTGACCAAGTAAGATTTGTTACAGGAATATAAGTTTGGTTTAACATTCAAAAATCAGTTAGCATAATTCACTGTATGAACCTACTAAGTAAGAAAGAAAAACTATGATTATTGGACTAGATTCAGGAAAATCGTTTGACAAAATTGAATGTTCTATAGTGATAAAAACTCAGTCAACTAGGACTTGGAAGGGAACTTTCTCAGCCTGTTAAAGGGCATCTAGTAAAATCCAATAATTTGTATCACACTTTACATCACATTCAGTGGTATAAGACTGAATGCTTTTCCCCTGATAGGGAATGGGGGACTGATGTTTGCTCATACCACTTCTTTTCAGGATTATAGTCATTGTAGTGAGGAAAGAAAAGGAAGTCAAAGCCATCCCAATTAGAAATGAAGAAATGGAACTGCTTGTGTGTGTAGAACAGAAAGTCTACTAAGTAAGTAACAAGCGAGCTTAGCATGAAGTTATTATACAAATAAATTGTATTTCTTTGTACTAGCAATGAACAACTGAAATTTAAGTAAGAATAAAAACATTCCCAATAGCATCTAAAAGTTGTTAATACTATGGAGAAGTTGAACAGAATTTTGCAAGATCTGTATATTGGAAACTATAAAATGTTGCTGAGGGAACTTAAAGAAGAATGAACGGATGAATGAGTATCATGAATATGGATCAGAAAACTGAAATGAATATGAGAAAACGCAAAATTGTTAGAGTATCATTTCTCCCCAAATTGATGTTTGTTACTCAGTGCAGTCCCAATCAGTATATCCACAGGCTTTTTTGCAGAAATTGACAAGTCTAGGGTCTTTCAACTTAGGCAAAGTTACTGAGACTTTTGGTTTCAGACAGTATTCTCTGGAGTATTACATGACTAGTTTAGTTACTGATTTTGGAGATGTTCCTCTGGGCTTTTCTTTTATCTAATTAGTTTCTTTCCTTTCTCAATTGCTTTCAATTATTTTATTTCTTCTTTAAAGCCTATTCTGTTTGTACTTTTAAACTTTTTTTAACCCCACCAACCTAAAACTTGTTAATTTTATTCCTTTCATTTGTATTCAGTAGCTCACTGGTTTTCTTCTTCCAGCTCTTGCTCCCTCGCCTCTAACAGTGTAGCCTCCAAGTAGCAGCCCTCTCTTACTCTGTACTTTAACTTTGTGGTGGTTTCTATCCTCCTCTTAAGAACTAAGCTATTAGTATCCAGTTCTCGAACCCCTACGTGATCTGGGTACATCATAGTGCCTGACACATAGTAAGCATTTAATACACTTCAGATTAAATCTTTGCATTATAAGTCTTATCAGAATTTGGTTGTTTGTTGTTTCTGTTGTTAGCATTGTCTTAAGACCATGCACAGAAAAAGTTCTTTAGATCTCATTGGTTTCTCAGTTTATCCTGGGATACAGAAAGTAGGTTGAAACTGTATGGCATACATTTTAAGGCTCATTTTATTTTGTTTTATCTTTTGGCTGTGGTTCATGCCATGTAGGATCCTAGTTCCCTGGCCAGGGATCAAACCTGCACCCCTGCATTGAAAGCACAGAGTCTCAACCATTGGACCCCCAGGGACATCCCTTGCATGCATTTTAGAATAGGCTAGTTTTGTCTAGTAAGGATAGATAATAAGGTTTGTCAGTAACCAGTACTCAAATGGGTAGAAAAAGCCTGGTTTGGCTTTAATCAGACAAATGGTTAAAAAAAAAAAAAAGACTGCGGTCAGAACTTAGGTTATGCTTTAGGCGACCCAAGCAATTTAAAACAGGACTGTTTTGTTAGTATATCTCAGTATACTAAATGCTTCTCTCACTTATATGTTCTTATTTTTAAAATAATTTTCTTATATCTTTTTTTAATCTTACATTTTGTGTCCTAATTCTCAGTTTTCAGCCATTACGACCTCAGCATAGACAGTGCACCCAGATGTCGCTGTTGGGCTTCGGGAGCTGTTACGGTGACAGCCGAGTGCTGCTCCGTGCTTGTTAGTTTGTTTGGTGGGAGTGATACGTGATAACTAGCCTGTCAATTTGTTGTTCCTTCCACATATACTTAGTGAGATGGTGGATTGTTTTCAAATGAAAGTTTATCAGTTACAAAAATTAAGATATAATTTGTCTATAATCAACACATGAAAAGGACTAGTTTAAATTTTTAAACTGTAAGTGACCTTAAAAGCATGTTTAATTATAATACTTGCTTTTTTTGTTTTTGTCTTTTTTAAACTATCAGTTATCTCTTAAATGTAACAGATGCTAACTAGGCTCTGTGGTATTTTTTCTTTCTAACTGTGATTTGTAATGAAGCAGCTCTTTTAACATGATCTAGCAATCTGTGAACAGAGTAATGACTTGAATTTTAAGATTAAGCAAATTCTCTTTGTTAACATTGCATTTTGTTCCATTTTGCAGCTTTGTGGCGGATTTTTGGATGAAGCCATTAAATTAGTTGCTTGCCACCATGAGCAGAAGCAAGCGTGACAGCAACTTCTACAGTGTGGAGATTGGGGACTCTACATTCACAGTCCTGAAACGGTATCAGAATTTAAAACCTATAGGTTCAGGAGCCCAAGGAATAGTATGGTGAGTTTTTGCTTCCAAAAGTTAGGCAAAAAAATCATTAACTGCTTTGTTTTCTCCTCTCATAAATTCCATGGTAAATGTTTAGCTTGCCTCAAAAAATTTAATTAAAACTATAAAATTAAAGCTGTAATAATAAGTTGTTTCCTTCTGACATTAAGGCTTTTTATTATTATTCAGAAAACATAACTTTGTAAATCAGCTCTGTCATCTCTAAGTGTAAATTATGATTAAATACTTGGTCTTAAGCCACATAAAGACAAATATCTATATCAGGAAAGAATAAGTGGCATGCTTATTAATTCTTTGTCTATTCCCGTAACTAACTCTTCAGTAAGAAGCTTCATTTAATCATCACTTTTACACTGTAATGAAATTCTGGAATTTCATAAATCTTATTTTACACTGGGGAATAAAGTCAGCTAATGTCTCACTGTATGTGTTTCAAAACTATATATATCTTTAAAATTGATTTACAGGCTAATTTCTACAAAAGACCTAGGCTTTATAGATCATTATAATTCCTAATAAACTGAAAATCAAAACACTCTTTGGGACATTTCTGTTAATGATTTTAGGTCACTAAATTAGCATAATAAGCTAGTGTTGGGGAGTCTAAGCCTCACTCAAGCATAATTATATCTGTATTACCTCTTCTTGGACCAGGTTTGTTTTTGAATCTTTTAAAAATCGTAAGTGTTTACAATCCTGCAGTTCTCCCAAGTTCAAGGAAAAACTCTTGCAAACAGCTCTTGCATATGTCTAGAAAGAGACATATATAGCGCTGTTCTTTGCAATACCATTTACAGTAGCACAAATTGGTAATAGCATCAAATCTATCAGTAGGAGAATAGAAATACAGTGAAATCCTGTATACCATTTAAAATGAACTGGAGCTATATGTATCCACAAGGATAATCAGAAATGTAATGTTGAGTTTAAAAACAAGATGTAGGATATACATATATATGTAGTTTAGAATATATAAAGCAATATCATGTATAATTTATGAATGCAAAGATGTAAAAACATTCATAAACACCAAACTCAGAGTAGTACTTACCTCTGAGAATAAGGGAGAAGGAAGGGGCTTTACCTATAATAATATATTTCTTTTAAAAATCTTAAGTGAAATAATGGTGAAATATTAGAATCAATTAATTTGTGTAATGAGAACAGTAACACCACCAACTTTTAACAGGCATGACTTTGAGTAAATTCCGGGAGATAGTGGAGGATAGAGGAGCCTGGTGTACTACAGTCCATGGGTCCACAAAGAGTCAGACACCATCTAGTGACTGAAGAGCAACAGTAAAAACATCTGTTCTCTCTTCATATTCTTCACTTATGGGCTGTGATTTCTACTGCCACAAAGTGCATAAGCTGGGTCATTTCATAAAGCACTGTTGGCTGGCTGGTTATCATTTTAACTAATCACATTTAACCAACCACAAGTTAAATTTGAAGAAAATAATGTAATTATCAATATTGTAAAGAATTTTGAAAGCAAACTCTTGATTCAGATTCTAGCTCTTTGATTTATTAACTTTGTGACGCATGGCAAGTTTACTCTCCTATAGCCTGTTTTCCCATCTAATATATGCATGGTGGTTGTGAGGAATATACTATTTATAAAATGGTTAATGGTATTTGAAAAATATAGTTTCTGTACTGTTGAGTCGTGCCCCAAGGCCGCAGGTGCAAGCCTTGCAGCAAGGCCACAGAAGCAGGACCCAGGACCAGGGTCATCTCCAAAGATAATCGAGCCCCTTTGTAACTGTTGCCAAAAGCCCCCTGATCATCACTAACAAGCTTCCTGACTCCAAATTAGGCAAAGACGCCCAGTCCAGTAAACACCTATAGCACCCCAGCCAGTCACCTAACGACAGCCTGCCTGCAGGACTTTTCTGTATCTTGAGGCTGTGAAAATGGGCTGTTGGCTTAGGAAAACTGTTGACTCTTCCCTAGTATGTTAGGAGATCAGTCCACGCTCACAGTGCCCACATTATCTCTGCTCTTTGTTCTTAATAAACTCACTCCCTTCCGAAATGCTCTGTGTCTGGAAATTCTTTTCCAACCTGCGCTTGGACTGCCTCAACACTACCTTCACCTAATCCTCAGGTAAGTGCTTTTTTGAAATTTGTGTGCCAGAATTTTTTAAAAATTGCTTTGGAAAGTAACACCGGTCCTAAGGAATAAATGCCTTCAAATTTTTGATTATTCCTTCCAGAACATTACTGTGAAATAGACAAATAATAACTTTTTAAAGTCACTGTTGTATTATTGTCAGAATCACCTGAAGAACTTAATTTTTTTTGAAAGACATTATTTTGGGCCCCAGTTTTAGATAGTAAGATTCATTGGGTCTGGATTGGGGCCTCTGAATACCCAGGTGTTTCTAATTTGTGCACATTTGAGAATCAATAATTAGAAATCTAATTTCCTTGGATACAAAATAGTTCAATGAGATACTTGAAATTTTCAATTTTAGAGTTTGAAATATTACTTTGATATACTAGATAAGAAATTAATAGGAATGCAGTTAATGGTTAAAAATAAAACATGCTTTATCTGAATCAAAACTTCTAAACATTTGGTTGACCTCTGATTTTTTTATTTTGCCTTTTTTTTTAATTTGGGAAGAACATATCTGTAATAATGGTACTTTCTAATAAAGATAACATGTGTGGTGTGTGTACGTGTATACATGTATATAGGCAGTAGTCACAGTATATAGAATGTACAGATGTGCCCTGTTATGCAGTGCCAGTTTCTTAACACATACTTTCTTCACTACATTTCATATAGTGGAATAGCCACAAAAAAAGCTCAAGTTTCCAGTTAGTCAGTTCAGTCACTCAGTCATGTCTGACTCTTTGCAAACGCATGAACCACAGCATGCCAAGTCTCCCTGTCCATCACCAACTCCCGGAGTTACACCCAAATTCATGTCCATTGAGTCTGTGATGACGTCCAACCATCTCATCCTCTGTCGTCCCCTTCTCCTGCCCTCAATCTTTCCCAGCATCAGGGTCTTTTCAAATGAGTCAGCTCTTTGCATGAGGTGGCCAAAGTATTGGAGTTTAAGCTTTAACATCAGTCCTTACAATGAACACCCAGGACTGATCTCCTTTAGAATGGACTGGTTGGATCTCCTTGCAGTCCAAGCGACTTTCAAGAGTCTTCTCCAACACCATAGTTCAAAAGCATCAATTCTTAGGCGCTCAGCTTTCTTCACAGTCCAACTCTCACATCCATACATGACCACAGGAAAAACCATAGCCTTGACTAAAAGGACCTTTGTTGGCAAAGTAATGTCTCTGCTTTTTAATATGCTGTCTAGGTTGGTCATAACTTTCCTTCCAAGGAGTAAGTGTCTTTGATTTCACGGCTGCAATCACCATCTGCAGTGATTTTGGAGCCCCCAAATATAAAATCAGCCAGTTTCCACTGTTTCCCCATCTTTTTGCTATGAATTGATGGGATCAGATGCCATGATCTTAGTTTTCTCAACGTTGAGCTTTAAGCCAACTTTTTCACTCTCCTCTTTCACTTTCATTAAGAGGCTCTTTAGTTCTTCTTCACTTTCTGCCATAAGGGTGGTGTCTTCTGCATATCTGAGGTTATTGATATTTCTCCCGGCAGTCTTGATTCCAGCTTGTGCTTCTTCCAGCCCAGCGTTTCTCATGATGTACTCTGCATATAAGTTAAATAAGCAGGGTGACAATATACAGCCTTGACGTCCTCCTTTTCCTATTTGGAACCAGTCTGTTGTTCCATGTCCAGTTCTAACTTGCTTCCTGACCTGCATGCAAGTTTCTCAAGAGGCAGGTCAGGTGGTCTGGTATTCCCATCTCTCTCAGAATTTTCCACAGTTTGTTGTCATCCACACAGTCAAACTGTGAGCGCTGCCCTTATAGCTCAGTTGGTAAAGAATCCGCCTGCCATGGCAGCGACCCCGATTTGATTCCTGGGTCAGGAAGAGCCCCTGGAGAGGGAAAGGCTACCCAATCCAGTATTCTTGGGCTTCCCTGGTGGCTCAGCTGGTAAAGAATCTGCCTGCAATACAGGAGACCTGGGTTTGATCCCTGGGTTGGGAAGATCCCCTGGAGAAGGGAAAGGCTACCCACTCCAATGTTCTGGCCTGGAGAATTTTATGGACTGTATGGTCCATGGGGTCGCAAAGAGTTGGGCACGACTGAGCGACTTTCACACAGTCAAAGGCTTTGGCATACTCAATAAAGCAGAAATAGATGTTTTTCTGGAACTCTCTTGCTTTTTCCATGATCCAGCGGATGTTGGCAATTTGATCTCTGGTTCCTCTGTCTTTTCTAAAACTAGCCTGAACATCTGGAAGTTCACGGTTCATCTGTTGTTGAAGCCTGGCTTGGAGAATTTTGAGTGTGACTTTACTAGTGTGTGAGATGAGTGCAATGGTGCGATAGTTTGAGTATTCTTTGGCGTTGCATTTCTTTGGGATTGGAATGAAAACTGACCTTTTCCAGTCCTGTGGCCACTGCTGAGTGTTCCAAATTTGCTGACATATTGAGTGTAGCACTTTCAAAGCATCATCTTTTAGGATTTGAAATAGTTCAGCTGGAATTCCATCACCTCCACTAGCTTTGTTCGTAGTGATGCTTCCTAAGGCCCACTCGACTTCACATTCTAGGATGTCTGGCTCTAGGTGAGTGATCACACCATCGTGATTATCTGGGTTGTGAACGTCTTTTTTGTACAGTTCTTCTGTGTATTCTTGCCACCTCTTCTTAATATCTTCTGCTTCTGTTAGGTCCATACCATTTCTGTCCTTTATTGAGCCCATCTTTGCATAAAATGTTCCCTTGGTATTTCTGATTTTCTTGAAGAGATCTCTGTTCTTTCCCATTCTATTGTTTTCCTCTATTAGGAATAGGTTAGAGAATAATTTAGGTTCCAGTTAGGTTTGAGAATAATTTTAATCAGTATTATGCTGCCTTTGGGCTTCTCCCCCTGCCAGTATAGGAGATGTGAGTTCTATCCCTGAATCAGAAAGATTACCTGGAGAAGAAAACGGCAACACACCCCAGTATTCGTGTCTGGGAAATCCCATGGACAGAGGAGCATGGCGGGCTACTGTCCATAGGGTTGCAAAGAGTTGGATACAACTTAGCAACTAAACAACAACAAATGCTGATTTTCCAAATAGAAATCGTCTTTTATAATGCTCTAGGATGAAAAGCCAGAGAAGACAATGGCAACCCACTCCAGTACTCTTGCCTGGAAAATCCCATGGACAGAGGAGCCTGGTGGGCTGAAGTCCATGGGGTCTCGAAGAGTCGGACATGACGGAGCGACTTCACTTTCACTTTTCACTTTCCACTTTCATGCATTGGAGAAGGAAATGGCAACCCACTCCAGTGTTCTTGCGTGGAGAGTCCCAGGGACGGGGGAGCCTGGTGGGCTGCTGTCTGTGGGGTCGCATAGAGTCAGACACGACTGAGGCAACTTAGCAGCAGCAGCAGATGAAAAGCATGACCTTATCTCTCAGTCTTCTAGACTCAGCTTTGCTTTCAACCTTCTGGCTGACTTTGAACAAGTTAGTTAACCTCTCTGGCCCTATATCAGGCAGTGATTAATCCAAATGATTTTTACTCTTCGATCATACTATTCTTTAATTTTTAGGCACTTTACCTTACTTGTGCTTTACTTTCTTTGACCTGTCGTTTGTGAAGTGTACCATTTGGTCAGTGCCGTATGGTAGAGAGATGAAGAATTGATGAATGTAGTGTTACATTTCCCAGAATTATAGGTGTTTCATTAATAGTTACGAAGTGGCTTCTGGTGTCCTGAAATCTAGCATTGATAAATTACTTGATTTTTAATTTCGCCTCCAAAACAAATTTTGTGTTTACTTTTATAAAACCATCTTTCATATAGATGCCTTTATATGTACTTTCCTCTTCCTGTGTTCATTTTGTTGTGTCTGAAGAGGAGGAGGTGATGTACTTACGTAGAATTCTTCAACAAGTGTTTTGAGTAGACTTTATGACCACATGTATTTTTTATCGTGTCTTTCCTTAATGTCGATTTGGGGTGAGGAATTCATTTAGGCTCTAAGGTATATCTGTTGGACTTGAATACTCGTTAAAGATTTGTGTATTATGTGCCCATTGTATGCTGGATGGATCTTGGATGACCGACCCCCAGTGAACACGCAGTCCCTTTCTTCACAATTCACTTTCGCTTTTAATCCATTAATATTTTAAGAAACATGTTGAGTACTAAGGGCTGGAAATTGATTCAGTTGCATTTATCTTTGGAGAAAGTAAATCTACATGAATGTTTCATAATTATGTTTGCAGATTTTTGATTAAATTTTTGTTGTTTTGGAATTTCTTATTACAGTGCAGCTTATGATGCCATTCTTGAAAGAAACGTTGCAATCAAGAAGCTAAGTCGGCCATTTCAGAATCAAACTCATGCTAAGCGTGCTTACAGAGAGCTAGTTCTTATGAAATGTGTCAATCACAAAAATGTAAGTGAACATTCAGAAAATTTCTTAAGTATAAAATCAAGACTTCTAAATGAATACCTGAATATCAAAATCTTTTAAAACACTAGGTGCTTTAAATTGTTCTTTGGGCTGAAACATTGCTTAAAAGTGTATCTGCATTGTGAAATTTTTCTCAACTTCATTAAACATTAGATGAAACATACTTTATGAAATGAAGATTGTGTAATTTTCTGACATCTACTTTTCAAGAGGAATTTTAAACAGGTACATGTTTTAGAACTTTATGTAGGGTTTATCTCATCTGCTTTCTGTTTTCTGTTAAGCTGACATTTCAGAAAACTGGAACCTTAGCACATGAATGAATTTGGTCCCATTATTCTTTGACATTGTTGATAATATTGGATAAAGCAGTTTAGCAGAAACTTTAAAAAATATTTAAATGAAATTAGTAAAACATTCCTAATTCTGTTTTCTAGTGGTTGTAAAAACTTGGACATATGACTTTCACCCTGTTATATTTTTTCATTCAAAAATGCCTTTCTGAAATTCCCATGTATGTCTGGTTGCATTTCTCTCGTCTGTTGCTGTTGTTTGTTATTATTGGTATTGTTGTTTCTGTTCACAGAAGTAAAGTTTCTCAGTGAATTTTTACATATTTCTAGTGATTTATACTTCTTTCAAAGTGGTCATATACCACCCATTTAATCAGTCGTTGAATTTTGTCCAGTGTACAATTGATGTAATTTTCTTCATTTCTCTTTTGGAAAAGAAGACAGCTATCCATTTTAATCTTTTTTATATAACAGCCTTATTATGATAGAATTCACATACCATACCACTAGTCCATTTAATTCATTGGTTTCCAGTATATTCACTGATACATAGGACTGTCGCCACAGTAGGTTCTATGACATCTTCATCACCTCCCAAAGAAACCCCACTCCTTTGGCTCTCATTCCCCCATCTCCCATCCTCCTCAGTTTCTCAGTTCTGAGAAACCACTAATACCCCTTCTGCCCTTGTGTGCTTTTCATCTCTGATACCACACTTCTACTCTGGGATTGCCTAGCTATTAATGAGAATGGTTTCACTATTTCTCCAAGTGTGTAGTTCATCTGGTTAGGCATGTTAGGAGGCATTTAGAACAGTTTGATACTTATTCCTCTGTCTTAAACAAATTTGTTTTATCCTCTCTGATCTGAGAATTATTTTTCGGAATTTTAACACTGAACATGTACTGAACATGTATTTGGAAGTCTTCTGTAAGCAAAGCTTTATGCTTAAATGACTAACGTGGGTTCTTCCCTCATGAAGTTTATGTCTAGAAAACATTCTAAGTATAATTGTCAACACATTTCAAAAATATGTGTCAGGTATTTTCCTATATGTCAAAATGTAAAAAGGAGTAAGAGGCTGTTGTGAAAGCAAGACTATGCTGCAGTGTATTAAATGCCATAATAACATAGATGTGGGGCCAGAGTAGAATACTCTGCTCTGTCAAGAACTGGGCACTGTCAGACCCTACAGAAGAGGCCTACCTTGAAGACGTAGTAGCATTTAGTAGGAAAGTGACAAACATAGGGGATAGTATGTTTAAAGGCCTTGACAGTTTTTTAGAAACAGCCTTCTTGCTCAAGTATCAAGTTTAATAGAGGGCTTAGCAAGAGATGAAGTGGATTGCTATCCTGTCATGGAGGGCTTTGAATGTACTGCAAGGGAGTTTTAGAATTTTTTTTGGTGGCTTTAGATTTTTGAAAAGGTGAGTAATATTATCTTTTTACTACCAATGGACAGTAAAATGGTAGCTGGATTTGTAGAAAACCATTGTTAGGGAACTAAGTGTTAGAAGTTTTTACAGCATGAACAGTCTAGATGAGATGTTAGAATCCTCAACATATGTAATAACACAGGAAGTGAAAAGAGATTGAAACTCACCCTGACAATAGTGACTAGAACTAGCATTCTTTTATTTATTATGGTGCTACGGTCCATGGGGTCACAAAGAGTTGGACACAACTGAGCGACTGACACCCACTTTTCAGATATTGAGAAAAAGAGTAAAAAAATCACTGCTTTCTGTTGTAAAAAAGAAAATACTATGGAAAAGTAAGAGGTTTGGGTTGGAAAGATAATGAATTCAATTTTATATTATTTTGAGAGACCTCATGTGAAGTAGCAATGAAAATCTGAGACTAATAAAATAAAGAACCTTTCATGAATATTTGGAATTATCTACATAGATTTGGAGGGGAAAACCATACATAGTATCACCCAGGAAAAGGGTCAGATAGAGAAGGGAGGACTGGACAACAATAGTGGGAAAGATTACATGCCCATGGATACACTGGTGAACTAGATGGGAAATGAGGAAATCTGGGAAAGTGCAGTTTTATGAAAAACCAGGGGTCAAAAGGGCTGAGGTTATATAAAAGTATTGAGTTGGATAAAAGCTGGCAGAAAGTACTTAAGATTTGCTTAAAGATTATGTAGAGGATTGTATAATATAGGTCCATAATAATTGAATGTTTATAAATGGAATGGATTTTCTGGAGCTCTTCTGTTGGTATTGTTTGTGTGTGTGTGTATAAAATTGTGTTTTTAGAGCAGTTTTAGCTTCACAGCAAAATGTAAAGAAAAGTACAGAGATGTCCCATATATCCCCTGCCTGCATACATGCATAGCTTCCTGCATTATTAACACCCCCCGCCAGAGGGGTACATTTTTTTATGATCAGTGGACCTACATTGACATGTACTCATCACCCAGAGTCCAGAGTTTGCATTAGGGTTCACTCTTGGAGGTGTGCATTCTGTGGGTTTGGACAAATGTGTAATGATGCATATATCTACCATTATAGTATCATTCAGAGTCTTGTCTGTGCCCTTAGTATCTTCTGTGCTCTGCTTCTCTCCCTGCCCCCAACCCTGGCCATGAACGTTTAATATATAAAATAAGGCGATTACTTAAGCTTAGGACATAAGACTTGAAAAACTTCATAGAGAGGGTGTCTTTTTTTTAATCCATGTATTTGCAGTTTCCAAATGAAAATTTTTCTATTTCTCTGCTTTTGCCACAGATAATTGGCCTTTTGAATGTTTTTACACCACAGAAATCCCTAGAAGAATTTCAGGATGTGTAAGTGTAATAATTAAAATTTTGTTAATACATATCATTCTTGGATTGTTACTGCATACTTAAGCTGTTGCCTTTTTTCGCCCATAAAGTTACATAGTCATGGAGCTCATGGATGCAAATCTTTGTCAAGTGATTCAGATGGAACTAGATCATGAAAGAATGTCCTACCTTCTCTACCAGATGCTGTGTGGAATCAAGCACCTTCATTCTGCTGGAATTATTCATCGGGTTAGTAGAAAAAACCGTCATATCTTTTTTTAATCGTTGGGGTTAAATTGATGTAACATAAAATCCACAGTGTTTCAAAGCGTGCAGGTCAGTGATACTTAGTGCCTTCACACTGTGCAACCACTACTGATACCAAATTTCAAAATATTGTCATTGCTCCGGAAGGAAACTCCCTACCCCTGGTAGTCACCCCGTCCCTTCTCTCCCCAACCCCTGACATACACCAGTCTGCTCTCAGTGTCCATGGATTCACCTCTTCTGGATATTTCATACAAGTAGAGTCATATGATATACGAGCTTTCTGTCTGGTTTCTTTACCTTAGCATGATGTTTTCCATTTCACCCATGTTAGAGTGTATATCAGCAGGTCATTCCTTCTTACGACTGATGAATATTCTGTTGTATATATTTCCCACATTCTGTCTATCTGTTCATCCATGAATAGACACCTGGGTTATTTCACCTGTTAGCTTTTAGTTTTTAGCTGTTAAAAACACTAAGGTAGAAGTATTTGAGTTCCTGTTTCTAGTTCTTTTGGGTATCTACCTAGGAGTTTTATTGCTGGGTGTTATTTAACTTTCTGAAGAACCAGCAAATTGTTTGCCACAGTGAGTACACCATTTTACATTTCCAGCAATGGTACACAAAAATTCCAGTTTCCCCACATCTTTGCTGATTCCTAATGACTTTTTCATTCTAGCCATCCTAGTGAGGATGAAGTGGTATCTCATTGTGGTTTTAACTTGCATTTCTCTAATGACATTAAGCATCTTTTCATGATTGTTTTGTATTTGTTTATCTTCTTGGAAGAAATATCTATTTAAGCACTTTGCCCATTTTTTAATTGAGTTGTTTGTCTTTTTGTTGTTGAGCTATCAGGGTTCTTTATATATTCTGAATAGTAGATCCTTATCAGATGAGTAATTTGTAAGTATTTTCTCCTATTTTGTATGTTGTCTTTTCACTTTCTGGATCTCTGTTGATTTTCACTAAAATCAGTTGATGTTTTCTTTGGTGGTTTATACTTTCAGGGTCGTGTGTAAGAATCCATCGTCGAATTCGAGGTCATAAAGATCTACTCTTAGTGTTTCATCAGTACTTTTAGCTCTTATGTTTAGGTTGTTGACCCACTTTGAGTTAAGTTTTGTACATTGTATGAGATAAGGTGCTAATGATAACTTCATTCTTTTGCTTGTGAAAATCCAGTTATCCATTTGATCCAGCTAGCACCATTTATTAAGAGAGACTATTGTTTTCTCCTTGAATGATTTTGCATCCCTATTGAAATTCAGTTGGCTGTAGACAGGGTTTTATTTCTGGCCTCTCAGTTCTCAATTCCGTTGGTCTTTGTGTCTGTGCGTTTATCTGTACCGCTTTATTTTGAGCATGTAGCTTTGTAGTAAATTTTGAAATGGGGTAGTATGAGTCCATCAGCTTTATTCTTTCTCAGAATCATTTTGACTGTTCAGGGCTCCTTGTGATTCCATATGAATTTTGAGTATCAGCTTTTCCATTTCCGCTGAGAAGGCCATTGGAAGTGTAATAACAACGAGGATTTCATTGACTCTGTAGACTGCTTGGGTAGTTTCTCTGTCTTAACTGTGTTTAGTATTCCAATTCGCAAATGTAGGATGTCTCTCCATTTACTTAGGTTGTATTAGTCTATTTTGTGTACCATAACAAAACAGCACAGACTAGGTGGCCTAAACAAGAGAAAGTTATTTTCTCACAGTTTTTGGAGGTTAGAAGTCCAGGACCAACATGCAAGTAAATTCCGTTTCTAGTGAGAGCTCTCTTCCTGCTGTGGAGGTAGCCACCTTCTTGCCATGTCCTCACGTGCCCTTTCTTCCCTGCTTGTAAAAAGAGAGCACAGACTCTGGTATCTCTTTCTCTTTTCTTATAAGGACACCAGTCCTCTTACCTTGAGCCCAACCCTTACGACCTCATTTACCCTTAATCACCTCTACAAGGGCCCTGTCTCCAGATACAGTCGCATTAAGGCTTCAGTGTTTGCACCTGATTGGAGGTGGGGGGGCGGCGGGGAATGCAGTGCAGAGTCTGTGGCAGATCTTCTGAGTTTCACAGTTTTCAGTGTGCAAGTCTTTTCACGACCTTGGTTAGAATTTTTTCCTAGGTGTCTTATTCTTTTGGAAACTATTATAAATGGGTCCACTGCTAGTGTATAAGAAATGGACCTTCTATTCTTAGTTCCCACTCACATCCCATTGACTAGAATTAATCTCAGGCTGGAAAAATGTGGTAGAGAAGATGGAATAGTGAGTCGGTCCACTGCCTCTGCGACACCTTCATACAAGTTGGGTAGTTCTCCAGAGAGAGAGCGGTGCTGCTAAACTCCTGTGGAACACTGACACGTGTGTGTGTCCTCGGGCACTTAGTCGTGTCCAGCTCTTTGCCACCCGTGGACTGGAGCCTGCCAGGCTCCTCTCTCCATGGGCTTTTCCAGCCAAGAATACTGAAGTAGATTGCCATTTCCTACTCCGGGGGATCTTCCTGACCCAGGGATTGAACCTGCATCTCCTGCATTGGCAGGCGTATTCTTTACTATTCTGCCACCAGGAAGCCCATACATATTGAAATACAACGGTGAATTTCAGATGACATTCTTTTTCGAAAGTATCTTTCCCTTAACAAAAAACGACTATTTAAAATTTTTTTTATTTTGTTCTTAATTCTTCCAAAGTGTTTAAGGTTGAAATCATATTCCTAGACTAGAATGCAGTACTACAATGAGCCATTAAATCATTAACCAACATGATAGACATTGAAATAGCATCAAAGCTCATAATATTTATTTTTGAACATGCAGTGTTTCTTTGCTGAGGTATTGCATTTTGGAAATCAGGACCACATATTTATAGGATAGCAATGATAAAAATGTTCATCCTCTGTTCCAGTAAGCCTGCTGATATTTATTTTTAATTTGATAAAACCAGTCGATGACATGACAAACCTAGACAGCATATTAAAAAAGCAGAGACACTGCTTTCGTGACAAAGGTCCATCTAGTCAAAGCTGTGGTTTTTCCTGTAGTCATGTACAGATGAGACAGTTGGTCCATAAAGAAGGCTGAGCCTTGGACTGCAGGGAGATTAGACCAGTCAGTCATAACGGAGATCAGCCCTGAATATTTATTGAAAGGACTGTTGCTGAAGCTGTAACTCCAATACTTTGGCCACCTGATGCGAAGAGCCAGCTCATTGGAAAAGACCTGGTGCTGGGGAAGATTGAAGGCAAAGGAGATGGGAGCGGCAGAGGATGAGATAGACAGCATCAGCAACTCAATGGACATCAGTTTGAGCCAACTCTGGGAGATAGTGGAGGACAGAGGAGCCTGGCGTGCCGTAGTCCATGGGGTTGCCAAGAGTCGGACGCAACTTAGCAGCTGACCAGCAGCAACAAACAGGTGGCACCTCTTCTGACGCCATCTGTGACTGCTTGTCAGCACAGGCTAAAGACAGTTACATGCTGCGCTGGATGTAGGCATGCAGGAGTGGTTAACCATCGTTTTTCAGGCCAGTATTGTGTATTGTTAATCACTGATATTCAGTATGTGTGAATTATAGGCCTGCTCTTTTCGGTCTCTCCGTTCATGATAGGATTCGTGGTAGCTAAAAGGCCAGATGGGTTGAACGGGAAGCCTTGAGTATTTATGCCGCTGTCTTTTTATGATTGTAACATAGAATTCCTTGAGGTTGGGTTCACATGGGTAGCTCTTCACAGACGTTACTTAGTAGCATCAGCAGCAGGTGATTTTATGGATTAGTGGCACCAGGACAAGGCTGTCCTACCTCTGTGGGCAGTCAAAAATTGTATGAACAAATCTGTATGATTTTGGGTGAGAAATCAGTGATGGGAAAACTGGTAATGATTACTTTGGTCCTTCAGAGTTGAACATTTGCCTATTTGAAAAGTCAAATGACATGTGATTGGGTTGACATAGAATGGCCTATTGCTGATACAGAATATCTATATAAAGCTTACTGTGATTTTAAAATGAGAATTTTAAAAGCTAGTAATTTAGTATACAAGTGAATATAAATGCTAACTTATGATTCTCTCTTTATTTAACCATAAAAGTTCTTACATGAGCTTTGAGATGCCATTCCAAATCGCTTTTACACCCCTTGATTGAAAGTATCTAGCTAATCATATTTTCTAGCAAATAAAACATTACTAACTTCTAATAACTACTGTATGTATTTGTAAATTAAAAATGCCCTCAAGCTAGTTTCTCAAATCTGTCTGTTTATGATGAATCTGTGCAGTGGTAACAGTTACAGTTTGAGGAAAATGAACAATTAGCATGAACTGTTTTATGAGAGATCTCATTCATAACGTGTGGACTGCAAAGTATTTGTTTATATCATAGCAGTCATTTTTTGTATTTTTATTTTTGAAGGACTTAAAGCCCAGTAATATAGTAGTAAAATCAGACTGCACTTTGAAGATTCTTGACTTTGGACTGGCCAGGACTGCAGGAACTAGTTTTATGATGACACCTTACGTAGTGACTCGCTACTACAGAGCACCTGAGGTCATCCTAGGCATGGGCTACAAAGAAAACGGTCAGCAAACACTATTTACTTGAAATTCTGTTCAGATTTATTTGCTTTTGTTTATCAGATTTCTTATGTAAATACTTAAATTGAAATGCATAAAGAAAATTATCGCTGTTTGAAGTGTTTATCAAGAGTTTGGAAGTAACTACAAATTTTGTCATAAATGTTTGGAAAAACGTGGGGCCCCTGTTTATTTAAATACAAATACATAACCATCAGTACAACCATCGGATAAAGAATTTGTTACCATGGCCCCTGTAAGAATACATGTCTAGAATACATAGCATTTTCTTGCCTGTAACGTGAAAATGAGCACTCTAACATGGGCACAGGGAGTATACAGTGGACCCGTCTCAGCACCCGCCATGTCTCTAGTGGTGATCTTGGTTCACATTAGTGGTATTTGCACACGTTTCCTGTCCTGTGACATTAAAGTTAGTAGCAGTAGCACTTAGTGCAGACTTTAAGAGCTACAATAAGGCTGTTCTGCAGAGCTGATGGATAATTAATTTAAGGTGACCTTTCAGAGGAAATGGTGTTTCATCAAAGCCCTTGTGTCCAGCCTTAAAGAAATGGCGTTATGTGCGAATATAGCCAGTTACATAAATTATCACTAGAATTAGGTTGAAGAAAATGCTCAGGCATGTAGTTCATGAATTTTAAAAAAATGTTATACATACACATATTTATACCTAAGAAAGGTATAAATTTGCTGAATCTCAGTCATTTGGAAGATGGATAAGTCTACACATGATTTTATTGACTTTAACTTTTAAAATGTGATAATTAAAAATACTTCATAAAGTAGGACCTAGACATTTTTCCTAGCAAAAGACTCTGAAACAGCAGTTCACTCTGAATCAGGAAACTGTATCAAATCAGTTTTGAGGATTCTTTTTTTCTAAAAAAGATAACTTTGAAGTAAGGATTTTAGCTTAATATTCTTATCTGAGCCAGTTAAAAACACTTTAAACATTTATTATCAGTATTATTCTTTTGTTCTTAAATAAACACGCTGTTCTGTTGTCTTACTCTTGACCTAAAATTGTCTTATACCCTGTAAAATCCAGTGAGTTAGATTTAGTATTATACTTTTTTTTTTTTTTTGGAGAATTGCTATTTTAAGTGACAGCATGATCATTGTTTTTTAAAGTATTTGCTGTAAAACCACTGATTGTCATAAATAATGTGCAGTGTGTCACTTTGTCTTGGAATTGTGATCTTAGGCGCTCCCTAGTAGAAATTAGCACCAAGAAAAACTATCATGCAAAGAGTTGACATACTTTCCTTTCTTAGATAAGAATTCTATAGACTCACTTTATTGTGTTCCTTCAGTCTCCAGGAAACTGAGTCAAATATAGTGCTTAATGTTGGTAACTACATCGGCCAGCAAGGTTAAGCATAAGAACTTCCACCTTTTAGTGACGCCTCTCACCCATCCTACACCTGTTTTAATGACTTGTTTTATATATATGTCTTTTATTGCAAGCTACCCTCAAAGCTTTTTGGAAAGTGAGATAATGGGATATATTTAAACTGCCAAATAGCCTGAGCAGTTAGACCTGTAAAGCTCTTTTTATGTTTGAATCAGGCTTTTCATATTCTGAGGACAGTCTTCATTTGCCCAGACAGTGCTTGCAATAGCCTCTCATGCTTGTAGCTTTAGAAATGTTTTAAAATATGTTTTTCTCAAGATTATGTACATAAATTGTGTCCTAGATATCTAACTAAAGCTTGCTATTCTCTATAAAATCCACAAGGAAAAAATTGTTGTAATAGATTTTTGCCAGAAATGAAAACCCTGGAAAAAAATTTTGTCTGAACTGATAGGTAAACATTAACTTTCCCTCTAAAATTTTATCCTTGGAAGTTGAATTATGCCATAGATACAAAAAGATTTGTATGTATTCTAATGTGAAATTTTAGAGAAACTTTAGTTCCACAGGATTTCCAAAATTTACTCCTAAATATAGCTCCTAAAATTCTGTAATGAGCTAATAGTCTCCTTATGAGTGTACTAGAAAGTATGGATTTTAAGTTCCCAAGTTGTCCTGCATGGTTAAAGGTGCATCTCTAACATCTATTCTTGCCCTTTTATTCTTTTGCTATTAAAAGAGTTGAAGTCTTCAGACTGCAAAAACAAATGCAAGTTTCTAAAACTTCCCTTCGAATTGCTTATTCTTCCCCTTCTTGTATTAAACTGTAAGCACCTTCTCTTTTTATCTGTTTTCAAACCCAAAGATATAAAGTGTCAGGGTATGTGGTTAGTTTTAATGAAATGGGTGGAGATCCTCAAATTGCTCATTTCTGTGTCTGGCGCATTCTTTTCAACATTGGTTGGAACTCTCATTTAAAATTAACAAGCGTCACAGGATTTCCCTGGTGGTCCAGTGGTTAAGACTCCTACTTCTACCACAGGGGACGCGGGTCAACCCTTGGTCATCCCGTGTAGCCAAAATAAATAAAGTCGGCAAGGGTCAGTAAGTCTAGTAGGAGACTCTGTAGATGATAAATTTGCGGGAGCTTTCATACTGTGTTCAGCCGAAACCAACTTCTTAAACCAAAAGTGGTTTAGTTCTACAAGTTTAAAACACTTTAGGTGGAAAACATGAAATGTACTTTTTTTGCTGTGTTTTCTTGATTATTTGTTCATTCTCTATGAACTTGGGATAGTAGAGTAAATGCAACATGGTGTTGCCAAGAAGACAAATGATTTTCTATTCAGAGTAAACGTAGCACTTCTCAAAACAGATTGATGAACTCCAACTTGAAAATTTCCGAAGACCGTTAGGTTAATGTTTTAACTGTAATTATTCATAGAAGCGTTATTTCTGTTAAATATTTTAATATGCTGGACTGTTTCTGCTCATGCTTTTTTCTTTTATTTTACTTAAAGAGAGAGGATAATGCACAGTTGAACCTCCAAATAGTATCAAGGTTTTATTTTTTAAATTTTGGTACCTCATGTACATTTTCAGCCTTATTTGTAAATTTGTGTTGGTTTATTTTCATATTTTGTAAGTAAATTTTCAGGGGCAAACTATAGGTTTTAAAATCATATGATTTCTGTGCATAGCTCTCCCTTTAAATTAGATATGTAGCTAAAAGGCTACACTTCACATTTGCTTTTGTGAATCAAAGCCTTTTGAAAAATATTTTATGTTTTAAATTATTCCATTAGCTAAAATTAAAGTCACTTTTTTCTTTCTGTGATGTTTTGCAGTTTTTATATAAAGCAGTCATGTTATGCTTCTTTGATTTTAACGACCTTTTGCTTTGCTTTTCCTTCTTTTGTGCTGCAAACATATAGTGGATTTATGGTCTGTGGGGTGCATTATGGGAGAAATGGTTTGCCACAAAATCCTCTTTCCAGGAAGGGACTGTATCCTTGCGCTGCTGCAGCAGTTTGATCAGTTAGGTGACGGGCTTCCTTATGTTCCCTAATGAAAATGAGTATGTACATCCACACATGTGGGTTTCTTTTAAACAGACGTAAAGTTTGTGGCTGTTATAGTTCAGAGTCTGAGATGTTTGTAGGCTGCATTCGGCAGTAGGACATACAGTCTCTGCTGGCAGGTAGAGCACACTCACTGTCACTCATTTTTATTTTGTACTGCTTTCTTTAATTTTGAAGTATACATGGTGTGTGTGATTTTTTTTAATGTTTATATATTTTTTTATTTTAACCAAAATCTTTATGTTAATGTCATTGCATTTTGTTTTCAGTTGACATTTGGTCAGTTGGGTGCATCATGGGAGAAATGATCAAAGGTGGTGTTTTGTTCCCAGGTACAGATCGTATCCTTATCTTTGGCCTAAAATGTAGTTTCTAAAGGTCAAAATGTAAGACAACACTTCAGCTTGATCAGGTATAATGTATTTTGTCTCTCCCTAGTAAAGTATTGTTAAATTACTCTTTAAAATACCACCTGCTATTTGACATAGACTTTCCTTTCCCTCACCGATTGTCTCATTTGTTAATTCTGAAAACTACTCAAGTTAATTATCCACAGTTACTTGTTGGCTTTGAGTTAATTTATTTAACCTGAATCAAAAATCATGGCTTGCATTAAATTTTTCTAATAATTATACACTTGAGTAAGTCTAGAAGTACTTAGGACATGATATGAATTTTGAATTGTTGTTCCTGGTCACCCTTTTGTTTTGTCCTCCCCACCTTCTGTTTTGTTAATGTTCTGTGTGTTCTGTGTCTTTTGGTTGTTGTCTCATTTCTCTACATAACATACTGATCTTTTCATCTGAGAGTTTCAGCAGTAACAGTTGTATATGGTGATGAGTAGATTTGGGTTCATGATTTTTGTTCATCTGACTACTGATATTTGTAGTAACATTGATCTGTTATTGTGTTTATCAGCTAGTGACACTTAGAATTGTTTTAAGAAGACAAATGGGAGAAACCGTATTCATTGGGTTATAGTAAGAAAGTTTTAGGTCTTAATCCATGGGGAGCACTTGAAGTATAAAGACTAAAGACTGGGAGGAAAGAAACCAGGGAATTCTAGCCTTATACCTTAACCAAAATAGTGAGTCATTTTCTCAGACTTCAGAGCTTTAAAATATTTTAGTTAACATAAGCTAAACAAAGAATTGCAAAAAGGAATGCCATCATTTTTATTGCTGCTGCTTATTTTCTGTTAATTTAGAAAACTCAGAAAAGGACAGATGATAAATATTTCTTATCTTCTCAGAAATGCAGTCACATTTTCTGATAAGCTAGAAGAAAAGGCAAATTCTGTGTTCAGAATTGTGTCCAGTTTATATGTAGAATCTATATGGGCAGGAATTACCATTTTCCTTTGAGCCACTCATCATTTGTATTTGGAATTTGTGAGTTTAAGCTTCCATTTTTATGAGAAAATCAGTATTAGTAGACACACACATACACCTAGTAAATAAGGTTAACAAAGCTTGTCATTGATTCTTTCTGTCCACCTACAGTCATTGCCTTTTGCAAGGTGGCTATAAGATTTATAACTGCCACATTCTTTCTTAGAATTTTAAATTGCTATTTTCTTGTTATTTTAATATGGATATGACTAATATGTTGAACATTAGATGCACAGTATTTTTCTTAGCTACTTGATACTAGATATTGATCAGTGGAATAAAGTTATTGAACAGCTTGGAACACCATGTCCTGAATTCATGAAGAAACTACAACCAACAGTAAGGACTTATGTTGAAAACAGACCTAAGTATGCTGGATATAGCTTTGAGAAGCTCTTCCCTGATGTACTTTTCCCAGCTGACTCGGAACACAACAAACTTAAAGGTACTTTTAAAAATGATATCTTTAATTCCATTGTGGGTAGGTGGCTGTTTGAAGAGGAGGTTTATGGGGGTGTATTTATATTGTTACGGGATGTAACTCAACAGTATTTCTGAGTAATGGAACAGTGTGAGGTTTTAGTTATTTTTAGTTATATTTTTAATCATATGTATGACCTAATTTTATAGTAAATCTATTCTTTTTAAAGCATTTTTTAGTACATGGTAATTTCAGATTTCTGAAATTTATTGATAATTTTAAAACCTTATAAGATACGTTACATAAACATCTTATTATTTTTGCAGCCAGTCAGGCAAGGGATTTGTTATCCAAAATGCTGGTAATTGATGCATCTAAAAGGATTTCTGTAGATGAAGCTCTCCAGCACCCGTACATCAATGTCTGGTATGATCCTTCTGAAGCGGAAGCTGTAAGTTCTTTTCTGAATGTTTGAAGAATATATTGTACTCTTAGAGTTGAAGTTAGGTTTAGAGTATATATTTTTTTAATTTTAAATAAAAATATAAATAAATGATGGTGGTGCTTTCTGTTTTTGCATGAAAAATTCCTTTAGAGAATGAACATATCCAAGTACCTCCTACACAAAATAAACTTCCCTCCCATTGTTTCTTGCCTTTTTGCCGTATTACCATGTAAGTTGAGCTATGATGTTGAGCGCTTTGAGAAAACATCGTAACTTTGTTGTAAAGAAATTATTGTGTCCAAAGCATAGCACAATTCTATGATGTAAATAAAATACAATAGCTGCAAAAACAAGAAAAAAAAAGACTATTAAGCATCTTTTTTCCCGTCATGGAGTCTTCCCAAATTAGTCTGTCTGCACAGAATCAGCACTGATCGTTGGATCAGTCTTGGTATAATGGTGTATGTTTCCAAGGCTTCTGCATGGTCAATATTTCAAGTAATTGTAAGGAATTTATAGACTTTGAAGAAACTGACTCAGTTTTTGTTGCCTTGTTTTTCAGCCACCACCAAAGATCCCTGACAAGCAGCTAGATGAAAGGGAGCACACAGTGGAGGAGTGGAAAGGTAACGTCCCCCACACTGTCAGAGGGAGCCGGGAGAGCGCTGGCTTCTGTGCTGCTCAGTCATCGTCCCCCAGACTCTGTCGGATGGAGCCGGGAGAGCGCTGGCTTCCTGTCCTGCTCAGTCAGCATTTTAGGGGGATGAAAGACATTTTCTGTTATTCATAACTGACATTTGATAATATGATTTAAACTATTTTGCAGAAGTAGAAACTAAACCTCCTTCCTTCACTAACTTAATGCCTTATATTCCCCACCCCAGACAAAGGCACATTTGTACGTTCAGGAACTTTAATATTCTTTCACAGTCTGCAAGTATACAAACCTGTGTGTTTGATGTCTCCCCCTTCTCCTCTCCCACCCTGTTTTAATCACATACAGTTGTTATACAACTCGCAGTTGCTTTGTCGATACTGTCCTATATTTTAGAGACCACTCCCTCTTGCTCCCTATACCTGGCTCATCTGCTTTAATAGCTGGTTAGTGATCTGCTGTGCCGCTGTGTCACAGGGCGGCTCTAACAGCCATGTGAAGAGCATTTAAGCTGGGTCTAGCCGGCGGTTGTTACAGCCAACTCTGTAGTGTTCTTGTGCACATCTGAGAATATGCCTGTGAGAAGAACCTTGCAAGGAGATTCGGTGGGCCAAAGGATGCTTTCAGCTGTTCCTAATTACTCTCTGAAGAAACTGTAGCAGTTTACACTCACATCAGCGTTGTATAGGAATGTCTTTTACCCCCACCCTCATCAAGAGAGTGAGTTAATTTTTAATCTTTGCATATCTAATTGAATAGTGTGTGTGTGTGTGTGTTTTACTTTGGTTGAATATTAATAATGCTCTGAAAGTCTTGGAAATGTTAAAGTATTTCTTTCTTTAAAAGATTCCCTGGGACATTTGGGCCAAGTTACCCTTAGATCTCATTTGCTTCTATTTATATTGCTGTCTGTCATGTAATATTTTGACCAATTTTGTATCTGCATGACTTTGGAGAAGTCACTGAAAATCAGGTGGACAGAAGATATGTTAGTAAGAGCTAAGAACCTAAATACTTGGAAGGCAAAAGGACTGGGAGGTATAAACCAAAGCAGGTAGTCCGTTTACATGTTTATTTGGGAGGAATGAAGTTGATTCTTTCTTCGGAATAAATCAGAAATTAGTTTTCCCTCAGTGACTTGGGAGACATATAGTATTAATAAGGTTCTGTACAGCCCACCAAGATGATAGAATTAGGTAGAACCTAGTACATCTGTCTGTGTAATATGTAATATATGAGAGTATAGAAACTATGGATCAGAGTAGGTATTAAAATGTCTAGCCTGATATTTTATATATCATTACATTTACAGTAAACATACATGATAATTTGTGGAATTTTAATAGGCCCCCAGGTGTAAAACACACTATTATATACCACTAAGAGAGAGAAAACAATGCCAGCTGTACTGCACCATTAAGCTAACTGAAAAAACTACGTCTAAAAATCAGTGAAACATAGTATTTTCATTTGTATATTTCTAGGATTTTTGATTACTTTAAACATACTTGTTATTGTTCTGTATCTTTTTCTCCTACCCAAACGCAGTTTAGTAGCTACCTACAAACTCCCTTTTTTAGCATCATAACAGAAAAAATTCATTGCCAAAGCCACTAACTACAGATTAGTTTGTCAGGTTAGTGCCCCTGATTAGTTTTGGTTCTTCTGCCTTCAGTTCAGTTCAGTCGCTCAGTCGTGTCTGACTCTGCGACCCCATGAACCGCAGCACGCCAGGCCTCCCTGTCCATCACCAACTCCCGGAGTTCACTCAGACTCATGTCCATTGAGTCAGTGATGCCATCCAGCCTTCTCATCCTCGGTCGTCCCCTTCTCCTCCTGCCCCCAACCCTTCCCAGCATCAGCGTCCTTCCCAATGAGTCAACTCTTCGCATGAGGTGGCCAAAGTATTAGAGTTTCAGCTTCAGTATCATTCCCTCCAAAGAAATCCCAGGGCTGACCTCCTTTAGGATGGACTGGTTGGATCTCCTTGCAGTCCAAGGGACTCTCAAGAGTCTTCTCCAACACCACAGTTCAAAAGCATCAATTCTTCGGCGCTCAGCTTTCTTCACAGTCCAACTCTCACATCCAAACATGACCACCGGAAAAACCATAGCCTTGACTAGACAGACCTTTGTTGGCAAAATAATGTCTCTGCTTTTTAATATCCTGTCTAGGTTGCTTTTTACAAAGAGATACTATTTTCTCTCTCTCTCTTTTTAATCCTCCTATCTGGAATGCTTATCATTCCTTTTTGTTTCTTAAAGCCATCTCCCGTTTTTGCCTCTATCAAGACGTCCTATTTTTCTTCTTCCTAGCTCAAGTAGGTTACCATTGCAAGCAGACTTTGGTGTCTCCAGCTCTTGTATCCACTTATTTTGCCTTATTGTCAACTTGAATATCACCATACCCTGTGATCAGAAGTCATTTATCAGATGTCTAATCTAATGAGTTACAGATTCCTTGAAACTCTGTGCACGCTTCCTGAGTTCACGTTTTTCTCAGAAGAGCATTCGTCGCTTTTATGCAGTCCTCAAAGAGCTTCATGGCCTGAGAAGAGTAAGGGCAGTGTTAGCACACTCCAGAAAGGCCTTAAGCTGACAGGCAGACTCATGAGGCACATCACACTTGACATCAGATCGCATCCAAGAACACAGGGCAGGGGCCGGATACGCTGCAGGGTAGCATCTGCTCTTTCTCTTCAGTTGGAGTGGCCCTGCCAGCCGTCCACCCGCCGTCCAGAAGCCTAGCTAAGGAACGAGATGCTCGTGGAGAAATCTGTATAGTAATGATAGGCCGTGCTTCAGCTCAGAAGGTGTTGAAGGATAGGTACCTGATTCTTTCCCTTTAATGAAAATGTATTTGTATTCTCTTCTGATTAAAGAAGGTTCCATATACTCTTGCATTTATATCTTTTAACAGGTATCTGGGTAAGTACCTACAGTGTACCATGCTCTATGCCAGGCTCTATTCTCTATTGGGAATTAGGAGTTAGTGAGACAAATTTGAATCAGGCCCTCATGGAGAGAATTAAATGAGTATTTTTAGTATAGCATGATAGAGTGTAAAGTCCTGGTGGAGTATAGAAGATAAAACTTACAACCTCAGATCTGCCTTAATCTAACTTTTGGAATATTACAACAGAGATTTTTTTTCTTTCAATATAATTCATGGTTGAGGATCGATAAATTGTTATTAACACCTTTGAACCTTTGGTTGACACTTTTCAACCTTCTACCATTGCAAGGACACCTTTTGAACTATTTAATGTGTGTGAAAATTTTTTGTTTAACATATACTTATCTTGGGAGATTGCCTGTCAGACTTTGAAAAGTTTTTATTTACCTCTTTTTCAGAATTGATATACAAAGAAGTTATGGACTTGGAGGAAAGAACCAAGAATGGAGTTATACGGGGGCAGCCCTCTCCTTTAGGTTGGTTACAATATAAGCTTAGTTATGATTACAGTTTACTTCTTGTGTTGTGATCTTCAGTGGCGTGAAACTTTCAGTTCTTTCTCTATTTGCTGCCATTAGTATCCAAAGTTCAGTAAATGTAAGGAGTACAGCTTCTGTGGTTAAATTTGAAAGCACTGGCACACTGTTCTATCAGTACATTGTACTAATGTATCAGTAACTGACTTCATAAAATGCGCATCTTTTTTCTGTGATACTGACATCCCAGTGAAGAACTGAAATTTAAAATCTTCTTTATTGTTGGCATTATTGTTGTTAAAACTGCTGTCAGAAGGTATTCTATCTCTTAAGAATGTTGGCTTTGTATGAGTTAAACATTTTCTTTTATCATAAGCTCATGTTAACTTTTAGTACTTGTAAAAGTGGGAAGAATTTAAGGGAAAAGTCAGGTGACATGTGCATAGTAAGTGCGTGTCACAGGATAGACATAGGTGGTTTTTGTTCTTCGTTTCATTCAGCCCCGGAAAACCCCAAGGAAGGGATTTTTATGCACATTTTACAGATGAGGAAACAGTTTAGAAAAGTTAAATGATATAAGACTACAAATCTTTTGTGTAGAAAAGTGAATACTTAAAGCCATGTGTATCAGTAACCTCAAGAGGGCGTGGTTTTTCCAGCATCCAGTTTGGTCTCTGGCTGGCAGCAGAGACTTCTGGCTACAAAGGTTAGGGAGAGATTAAATTTGAGCTGAGTCTTGAAGAATACTGTTTCAACTGATAGGTCTTGAATTAGAGTAAAACTGTGCCGTTTTAATCATCCTTCTAAAACTCTTATATAATAATTCTAAGAAAAAAATTGGATATCTAGCATCTTGTTTATGAAGTAATATTTATAACTGTAGTTTCAGGTACCCAGTTTTTTGTACTGTAAACATATATTTAATTTTTGTAGCTTTCTATGACATTTTTGCTTATATTTTAATTCTTTGTTTTTTAAACCCTTGATCAGAAATGCAGTCTTCCAAATTATAATACAGATTCTCTTGCAAATATAAATTGAAAATATAAATTTTGACAGCTTATACCTACAATTAGTTGTAACAAAGGGTCTATTATAAATGCTTTAATAACTGAGTTAATTAATTGGCTTTGTAATTGATATGCAGTAGTCATATAAGTGAATTGTTCATGATGGAGGCTCAAATCGGATTTGAAAAATCCATTATTTAGGAGAGTTTTATACTTTAGCATAATATCCTAGTCAGTGGCACATCGTGTCAAATGTTTGAGTAAACTTAATCACCTCATGAGATAGATACAGCAGTTGTATTCTTAATTTATAAGTAAAAATTTTGAATCCTAGACAACCTTTAATTTAGTGACTAAGTAAGTGAAAGGACAGGACTACAAGTTTCTAGACATTTTCTAGATTCTCAGTTACAGCTTGCAAAGAGCGTTAGTAAATTAATGCTGTAAAAATATTCAGTTCTTGATTATATGCAAAAACAGAAGAAACAATTGACTTACTCAAAATATCAGGAATTCATAACACCATTTTGTCTTGATTTTAAAAAGTAAATATATAATTTAGCCCCCTGGATTTCATCTTGTCTTTATTTTGGTTTAGGTAATATTAAAATGAGTTTGCATGCCTTTGAGTATGTAGACAGTAACAGAGAGGGAAATGGTAGATACCTGAAATTAAAGATATCAGATCCAGAAATTGAAGACTTTCAAATACAGATAAATTAAAGATTTTTCCATATTATTGCCATTCAGAGAATTTACTGAAAATTTACTATATTGCTTGAAAGGTCAGAAATAAACAAGTTTTTTTCCCTTAGGTATTTGATTTTCAGATTAAAAAGTTTAATTTATGATGCATTTAAATTTTAATTTTTATTAGATTAAGAAATTTGGATAAAATAAAATTTGGATAAAAAATAGAGGCATGAGAAAGTATATGTGATAAAACACTTTTATGATTTGACTGTTTCAGTACAGGTCTTTGAAGCTATCCATGGGATTGTATACTCTGGTCAGAAAAGGTGCATCCTATAGTGTACGAATTGAACTTTTTTTTTTTCTGAAGTGATTTTAATCTGTAGATGAAAGACTCTAAGTGATACTCAGAATTGAACTTTTAAAAGTTTGGTATCATCATCTCGCTGTGACTGGGAGCCCGATAGGCTCCTGGGTCTGGAATCTGAGGTCTCACCCCTCCTTCTCCTCTCTCCTGCCGGCCTGAGGCATCCCATGCACCTCCTTTCCCAGTGCGCCTCCCATTGCCCGCTCCGTCCCTTGAGGTTTCATTCTCCTCTGTCTCCCAGCCCCTGCCCCAGCGCCCTAGAGATTTGCCTGTTCCAAGGCCTCTAGTTAGTTCATTGCTGGACTTGAAGACAAGCTCTCAGAGGACCGCTCATACTTTAATGTTTTATTTCTTGTCATTGGACAGAAAGGAGGGATAATTTCAAACACTGAGGTACTGGGTTCTGGAGCAGTGGTTTTCAACTCGCTAGGTTTTAACATCACTGGGTTCCTGAAACTCACCCCTAGAAATTTTTATTACTCAGTTTGAAAACTGTTGCTTTTTATTCCATAAATGTGTTCTTAAGAACTTCTGTATAACTTGCATTATTTAATATACTCATATTTGGAATGATTCCTATTTAGTGATCATGTAGTTCAAAAGCTCTTGTCCATTGCATGAGTCACGGGTCATATTCCCCACCCCATAATGTCATTTCTTCTTCCTGACCCAGTTGCACTGTGAGAATGTTTCTGTAGGTTAAGTATTCCTCTTACTTTTTAAAATCCAGGAAATGCTTGTTAGGCTATACTTTTGGTAAAGGAAAAGAGTCTCCCCTACTTTTATCTCTTTATGAAGCCCATGTGTACATTTATCAAGTACTTACTAGAACAGAAATAGCAAGACCTGAGTTTCCCTATCTGGAGCACTTGTGTGGCTCTGGCAAGTCATGTAACCAGATGGAGCAGCTGGACCAAGGATCCTTCGAATTAAAATGATTTTAGTCTTTGTCCTGGCTTTTGCTTTAAAACAGGATGTATCAGAAGGATGGTTTGTACTTTACAGTGAGAAGATGTCATGAAGCATTTTTTATTAGGGCAGGTGTTTTATTAAAAACATTTATTTTATTGAAGTATAATTGATTTACAATGTTGTGTTTCTGGAATATAGCAAAGTGCTTCAGTTATCCGTATATACAGTAGTTTGCCCTTGCTCATCTCACACTCCCTGTCCAGCCACCCTCACCCCCCTTATTTTGGCCAACTACCAGCCTGTTCTCCTTGTGAGTCTTTTTCTGTTTCATAGATAAATTCATTTGTCATATTTTAGAGTCCACATATAAATGATATCATATGGTAGTTGTTTTTCTGACTTAGAATGATAATTTCTAGGCCATCCATATTGCTGCAGATCACTTTATTTTGTTATTTTTTATGGCTGAGTAGTATTCCAAGATGTGTGTGTGTGTCTGTGTGTCTTTGTGTGTGTGCGTGTGCACGCACGTGTGTGTCTGTCTGTGTGTGTGTGTGTGCGCGCGCGCCATGTCTTTATCCATTGATCTGTTATTGGACATACAGGCTGCTTCTGTGTCTTGGCTGTTGTGAATAGTGCTGCAGTGAATGCTGTCTTTTCAGATTATAGTTTTGTCTGGATATATGCCTAGGAGTGGGATTGATGGATCATATGGCAGTTTTCTTTTTAGTTTTTTGAGGAACCTCAAAACTTTTCATGCAAAGATGGGCACAATAAAGGACAGAAAGGGTATGGACCTAACAGAAGCAGAAGATATTAAGAAGAGGTGGCAAGAATACACAGAAGAACTGTACAAAAAAGATCTTCATGATCCAGATAATCATGATGGTGTGATCACTTACCTAGAGCCAGACATCCTGGAATGCTAAGTCTAGTGGGCCTTAGGAAGCATCACTACGAACAAAGCTAGTGGAGGTGATGGAATTCCAGTTGAGCTATTTCAAATCCTAAAAGATGATGCTGTGAAAGTGCTGCACTCAATATGCCAGCAAATTTGGAAAACTTAGTGGTGGCCACAGGACTGGAAAAGGTCAGTTTTCATTCCTATCCCAGAGAAAGGCAATGCCAAAGAATGCTCAAACTGCCACACAGTTGCACTTATCTCACACGCCAGCAAAGTCACGCTCAAAATTCTTCAAGCCAGACTTCAACAGTATGTGGACTGTTGGATTTTAAAAAGGCAGAGGAATCAGAGATCAAATGGCCAATATTCGTTGGATCATCAAGAAAGCAAGAGAGTTCCAGAAAAACATCTACTTCTGCTTTATGACTATGCCAAAGCCTTTGACTGTGTGGACCACAACAAACTGGAAAATTCTGAAAGAGATGGGAATACTAGACCACCTGACCTGCCTCCTGAGAAATCTGTATGCAGGTCAGGAAACAACAGTTAGAACTGGACATGGAACAACAGACTAGTTCCAGATAGGAAAAGGAGGACGTCAAGGCTGTATATTGTCACCCTGCTTATTTAACTTATATGCGGAGTACATCATGAGAAACGCTGGACTGGAAGAAGCACAAGCTGGAATCAAGATTGCCAGGAGAAATATCAATAACCTCAGATATGCAGATGACACCACCCTTAAGCAGGAAGTGAAGAAGAACTAAAGAGCCTCTTGATGAAAATTGAAAGAGGAGAGTGAAAAAGTTAAGTTAAAACTCAACATTCAGAAAAGTAAGATCGTGGCATCCGGTCCCATCACTTCATGACAAATAGATGGGGAAACAGTGACAGACTTTTTTTCTTGGGCTCCAAAATCACTGCAGATGGTGACTGCAGACATGAAATTAAAAGACGGTTGCTCCTTGGAAGAAAAGTTATGGCCAACCTAGACAGCTAATTAAAAAACAAACACATTACTTTGGCAACGAAGGTCTGACTAGTCAAAGCTATGGTTTTTCCAGTAGTCATGTATGGATGTGAGAGTAGGACTATAAGAAAGCTGAGCACCAAAGAATTGATGCTTTTGAACTGTGGTGTTGGAGAAGACTCTTGAGAGTCCCTTGGACTGCAAGGAGACCCAACCAGTCCATCTTAAAGGAAATCAGTCCTGAATATTCATTGGAAGAACTGATGCTGAAGCTGAAACTCCCAATACTTTGGCCACCTGATGTGAAGAACTGACTCATTGGAAAAGACCTTGATGCTGGGAAAGATTGAAGGTGGGAGGAGAAGGGGACGACAGAGGATGAGATGGTTGAATGGCATCACCAACTCAGTGGACATGAGTTTGAGTAAACTCCGGGAGTTGGTGATGGACAGGGAAGCCTGGCGTGTTACAGTCCGTGGGGTCACAAAGAGTCGGATATGACTGAGCAACTGAACTGAATGGCAGTTTTCTTTTTAATTTTTGAGGAACCGTCATACTCTTTTTCCATAGAAGCTGCACCAGTTTACATTTATTAGGGCTGTAGTTTTTTAACTGTTTGAGTCACACATCCCTTGAGACCCTCTCTACAGCAAAATGCAATACAGACAGTTTTGCATGTATTATCAGTATTATTCACACGCAGTCTGAAGCGAGTTCATGAATCTTGCTATAGGACTGTTTCTAAATATTGCTTGGAGTTGAGAATTCTTGTCTTGAATAATTCTCGTCTGAAATTGAAAAATTAGTAGAAAGGGCAGGGGCTCCAGGTTTCCAGACATTTTCCGAATTCTCGCCCCGTAGCTTGCAGTGAACTGTTTGTAAGTTAGTGTTGTGCTGTGTGTCACTTGTGGTTATTTTTAGTGAGCCTTTTAAAACCAAAAGAAAAATTATTGACCACTGGAGGCAGTCAGCGCAGTACTGGTAGCTCCATCTGCAACTCTGTCTGCAACTGATTCGCTGTTCTGTTCCTCAGCACAGGTGCAGCAGTGACCAGTGGCTCTCAGCGTCCGTCATCATCGTCGTCTGCCAATGATGTGTCCTCAATGTCAACAGATCCGACCTTGGCCTCGGATACAGACAGCAGTCTAGAAGCGTCGGCTGGGCCTCTGGGCTGCTGTAGATGACTACTTGGGCCTTGGGGGGTGGGAGGGATGGGGAGTTGTTTAGTCATTGATAGAACTACTTTGAAAACAATTCAGTGGTCTTATTTTTGAGTGATTTTTCAAAAATGTAGAATTCATTTTGTAGTAAAGTAGTTTATTTTTTTTAATTTCAAGTGATGTAATTTAAAATTTAAGTTGTGTTTTAAAACAGCAACAGAACTGTGTATTTTTGCTGTAATTAACTGTATAATGTAAACCTAATTATTTTATCATGGTTTAAAATTTTTGCATATTTGCTTTATCTTATGCTGCTGATTTTTTTTTTTTACTGAATTTGTAAGATTTTGTTTATCAAAGCAACTATTATGTGGTGACTTGCCTATATCATGAATTATTTAAGATTTTATAGTTTTTTTTATTAGAATTTATTTCAAATGTTTTGTTCATGATGCTATCCTTTAGGGTTATGTGCTTATCAATGAAATAACCCCAGAGGAGTGAGGGAAAATAACCTGTAGCCAGTTATATTCAGGAATAACTACTGTAAATGATGAACGTGTTTTTTAAAAAAAAAAAAAAAAACCTCCAATATTTGCTACTTGCCAATTCTAATTTAGTTACATACAACTGATAGGTAATCCTATGTGAATTTTGGCAAAAGCCCCATCATCTGAATGGCAGAATAACTCAGAGCATGTCTTTGAAAGTGTTGGGCATCTACCACCATCTTCCTATCCCCGTATCCCACCCACCAACAGTACAGTAAGAGAATATGGTGTTTCCTGCAAATTTGTGGCATGCTCAAAGCTTATGATCACATAAAGTCAAGAGGATACTTCATGAATAATACATTTCAACGCAAATAAACAGATGGTTCACCTGTACTAGCTGTGAGCCTGTTTTTGTATACACTGAGTTAATCTACTCAGGCTGTAGGTCCTAGCAATGATCTAGAGTCTGGTCTTTCTCTTTCCTACAGCCTCGGGCCCTTGGACCTATTCAGTCTCCTGTTCGAGTGTCAGTCAGTTGAGCACCAGTTCTCAGGGTGTTTCTGGCCATTTGATTCTACCTGTGGCGTAATCATATTTATACTAGCTGTTGGGAGGTTCCAAAGCCTACTTAGATTTCTGTAGGTGATGTATAAAATGAGCAATATACCGTTCATCTGAAAATAGTAGCACACAGCCATATATAGGATATCATTTTCTAAGGACTGTTTCTTCATATTGAGCAGAGCAGGCATAAGTGGTAGTTATTTAGTCTGAGTCTTTCATTTTTTTTAATACCTAATTTTCAATAAAACACACGATGTGGATGTTGAATAGTGTAAGAATGGTGCTGCTCCTGACAGTTGTATGTTAATTGTTTACATTTTATATCTGCAAAATTATTTCTCTATAACAGAATTTTTCTTAAGTAAAATGTCATTGAAGTCTCATTATCTCTGAAATATGTTGTCTGTAATGCCCCAGGCACTTTTTATTATTTTTGGAACAAGAGGGATTTCTTGTAATGAACTGGGAAATGCATACTTAAATAAGCAAAAAGTTCTAGGCAGAATGCCCAATGGAATTAATGACCAGCAGGAGTAGGAACTGGTGCGATTCAACGTGTGGCATATGAACGTCCACTTGGCACGGTATTCATGTATTCAGTGCAAAATTCCTTTTGAATAAGGTATTTTAGGTCATTGTTAATGTGCAATATATAGGATCAAAATACATTAACAGCCATTTTATATGTTTTAAAATAGTAAGATTGTTTTTGATTGTTTAAGCCATGATTTCCAGCCTCTTTCGAAGTGGCAGTCTTTTTATTCCTTTTCTACTCATATGACAGGGTGCATTAATTTTATTAGGCAAAATAAAGTTTTGAGACTATGACACCTCTTGAATTGTAGAAACAGGATTGGATTTGCAGTTTCAGGAGAATTTGAGCACGAATGTGCTGAGGTTTTATTAGCTTGACAGTTACCTAGCTTTATTTCTATAGAATAGATTATTTCACTGTTGCACTTTAACAACTGACATGCTCCCAGAAGATTCCCTTCATTTTCTGCTTCCTTGCTGATGAGCCATCTCTTGGCTCAGGTGTTGGTTAAGCAAGGAAAACCAGGTGTTTTAACAGTATCATTTGTTGTAAATGCCAGCTCCACTTGCCACCCAGCATGTTTCAGTTGATTGAGAGAAAACAAAACTCTTAATAGTCATGTAGACTTAAGATACATCCTAAAAACAAAGTCTGTAAGTGTTGTGTGCCCTGGGTTTTTAAAATGCAGTATCTCAATACAACTTTCCCTCTTCTCTAACTGTGTCAAATAAGCTAAAGATGGGCTAGTTCTTTTTAGTTTTAGAAGTTTTTGAAACTTTAAAACATCTTAAACACCTTTTAAATAAGTGGAAATAAGATTTCTGTCAAGCAGTATTTACGTAAAACCACCTTGCTTATCTTATAACTTTGGGTTTTCAACTTTATATACTTAATATACCCATGGTCTTACTGTCAGAAAATTATTTAGACCAAGATTTATTATTCAGCGTTATAGGTTAGGAAAGTAATTCTGTCTGTGTATTTCTTCCTGGTTACTACTCTGTGACCCTCTAATATAAACTGACCATTTGTTAAATGATTGTATTGTTGGGATTGCTGAATTATAACAGGCAAAAATAGAGCATCTCAGCGCTTTCGTACTGTTTGCTACAGTTCTCATTTTGTTATACACCCTCAGCCGCTGATTGTTCCCGGTATGCATGCCCTATGTTGGTAAAGGCACAGTGTATTCACACCAGACTTCCTAAGAGAAATGCCAGCCTCTTAAGTGAGAAGGCTGTCACACAACCCCCTTAACAATAGCAAGAAGCTTGATTGCATGTAAAACAGCAGACTTTCCCATAAGCCCTTTTGTTATTTTTTTCCATGCTGATCCTGTTGTGTTGTCTAAAAAGGTGAAGGTGAAGAGGATGTGGATATCTGATAGTGCAATCAGCAGCAGGCGAATGAAGCCATTTGGGGTTACAGATAAGACTTGGTAGACACTATCGGCCAGTATGTGCTACACTGTGAGGATGTAACTACTCACTGTTGCCTAGACATAAGCCTGTACAACATGTTGAGGTAAAAGCATAGTCTATTTTCAAGAATACTGTTGTAGTTTGTTTGTGAGTGTTGTTCATTAGTCACACACTAGCTGTAGAGTGAATGCATGACGCCCCGTGACCCCAGGAAACTTGCCAGTAGGAAAACCAGACACCACTGTCCTGTCATTAGCAGCCCTTAAGTGTTGCCTCTGGACCCGTTACATTTTAGTATACTTGTGTTTCTACTGATCTCTCTTAGGTTTTTCCTGAATCAGAGGAAACTAATTTTTCCTGAATAGCATGAAAGATGAAGGGGTAAAGGGCATTGAAGCAGAAATGTATAGTTTGGGGTATGATTAAAAAACTGGTAAGGAAAAAAACGTCCTAATTAGTTTCAAACTAACTTGCTCTTAGTTAAGTGCTCTTAAGGAGAGTCTAGTAAGAGTAACACTTTCTGGCCATTTCCGATTTAGATTCTCTTCATTACTGGAACTTCTGAGAAATATTACCTGTGGGTTAGTTTTGCACAATGTTCTATTCTCACAGTAACTTACAAATTAAACTAGGTTTTTATTGAACTACCTCACACTAATTTTCTATGCTTTCCCACGTAAGCAGTTGCCCTTACTGTTAGATCTTCACTGAGTGTGAATTATGTGTGTTAAGTACTTTATAGCCAGTGTTAACACTATACCAGTAAGTATGTAAAATATATACCTTGCATCAGTAAGAGAGACTCACCTGTAAAATCTTTCACTATGTATCTTAGAAAATTGTGTTAGATGTGCTCGTTGGACGTTATTACTGTCTCTTTTTGTAAGTAGAAACCTGCTCGTGATATCAGTCCATTCTTTACATTTTACAAAAGGAATAAATCTTAGTAAATTTTACGAAGAAATAAATTACTTTTGTAGGCCCGATATTTGGTATATTTTTGAGAAGCTCTTAATCTTTTAGCCGAATGATGAAGTTAAAACTGAACTAGCTGTCTACCTGGACTGTGACATCTATTTTCTCATAGTTTATCCTGTTCAACAGGTTCTGAAACCTGAAACCTAAGTATGATAATCGACATTTGCTTTTCTCCCTGTATGATGCCATTCCTTTTCATTCCGCTCCCTTCCCTGTGTTCCAATCCCTCTCCTCTCCCCTCCTCTAGACAAAACAGAATGGGGCGCTTTGTAGGGAATGCTGAGATAATTATTGTGGTTTTTAATCCTTCATGCCCTAGTCATTAAACATGCACCACTGGAATGTAAACAATGTTATCTTAGTATGTTAATTGGTTATAATATTTTAAATAAAAAAGAAAAAAGTGATATGAAAATTATGAAATTAAGAGTTTTTCATTGAAAACAAAATACAAATTTTTGGTAAAAAGTTTTTCTGAGCAGGTATCAGATTTCCTATGGATTTGGGATTAAAGGGATACTAGGGCAAGTCTCTTAGATTTGGATTTTATATAAATTGTGAAAAGGCTAAACTGTCACCCTGGTTTTCTGGTGTTTGAACTTGCTAGAGAAACATTATCTTAAGAAAGGAATTTGCTTCAATGCCCTTAACCTAGTTCTAGTAGCCATGTGAGATAGCAGTCACATGGACCGCAGACCACTTGGCAAGAAGTATTTTAAAAGGATCTGTTTCAAAGCCACCCAGGGATTTCAGCTCAGTGCATTTCCAGCTTTGCCATGCAGGTGTTCTCTTTGCCTGTACTAGGCAGGCTAGCAGGCTCACTGATTGCATATGTCCAGTCTGTTGACTCTCATCTATCTTGCTCGACTCTTGCTCCAGATAACCGTCATATCCACAAGCTCACACCCCTCCTCACCTGAATTCATGCTCGCCTGGTTCTGAGGAAAGGACAGGCAAGGCCCAAGTATCCACCTGACCACTACTGCTCCATCAGCTGATGCGGTTGCCAGCCTGACGCTCTCTGTCTCATCACAGTCATTGGTGAGACCGCCGGTGATAGACTGGACGGCAAGAGCGGACGACCGTGCTGAGTGCCGAGTTAATCTCCACTCGATCGTAACGCCCTAGTGACACCAGATAAAATGAAGTGGTTCTTGTTAATTGCGGCGTTACATTTATTTTAGTACTGCTCCTTAAAAGATCCATTGACTCTGTCATTGAAAATTGATCTGTAGTGATTTTGTGGATTGAGGTTTTTTTTTTCTTAGCTTTTATAGCAGTACGTCTTTGGACTTCATTTGAAACTAAAAGATAACTTCAAATATGTTCTGTGAAGTTAGACTTCTGTCTGACATAATTCATTCACCATATCCTGTTGTCTCTCTCTCTGCTTCCGTGCTTGGTAACATATTTCATTTAACTCCATCTGTGTGTGCAAATATGTCTGAGACCCTGTGTTGGAAGCTGGGCATGAGAGGTCTAAAAATGATGACACTCGAGCCTAGTAAGCCTGATCGAAATAAGTTTTGAATGGAGGAGCGAAGGTCATGCTGAAGGAACACAGGGAAGGACTGATTAGAGGGAATGAGGGTTTTTGCAGAAGAAGCATTTTTTCAAGGAAAGTTTGGAGAAGAGGGCATTCCCACGTAAAGGGAATGAGAAGGGAAGAATGGCCTAGTGGGGTATGACTGTAAGGAGAGAATGATGGGAGGTAAGACTGAAAAGTTGATCAGAAGTGAAACATTTTGAAGAGCTTGTCATCATTTTAAAGGCGGTAGGAACTGCTAGTTTGTGAATGGAGTTAATATGAACAGGCTTAGAATAACTGACAGTGGGCGCGGATCTGATAAGAGTGGAGGCGTGGGAATTGTGAAGCCAGAGATTGAGAACTGAGGTCCTCTGCGCATATTGAGAATGGAAAATTGGGGATTTAGATTACACCACATAAGTGAAGTTGGCAAGATTAGCATTTGGGGCTCATTGGTCAGCACACAAGAGGTTGTTTGGGGAGAGTACCTTGGGTGTATTTTACAGATTGTACATCACAGCTCATGACGGAACACACTTCAGGTATGGCATCAGCTTGTCATTTAGTGTTCCAGGAGTGGAAGGAAAGGAAAGATTGCCACCTACTTGCCTGCCAGCCTCTGTCCGCACAGTCTGTTCCCTGATGGAGTCTGTGTCATGCGCCTGCGTGGCCTGCGCCCCATTTTCATTAGTGTCCTTTTGTAGACAGAGGGAAAAGAGAGGGGTTCCTGCTGGATGTAACGTAAATAAGACTTGGAGTTGCCTGAACAGGTAGGGGCATAGTTCTGATTGCTGAGGATCGAGTGAGTGGTAAAGCAGCAGTAAAAAGTACTTTCGAAAAGTTGGCAGGAAATACAAAGAATTATGACAGTGTCTTGAGAGACAAAGGGTAAACTGAGGGGTCAGAACAAGTTGAAAGGGAGAATTCAGAGGCACCTGTGCCTTGATGAGACACAGTCCTGGAGAGGGTGGGATCCACTGAGTCTTAGGGGTCCAGACTAGCCTGACCTCCAGATGGAGAGTTTGGTAATCTTGGGACAAATCTCAGCTTTGCCAAGCCCGGGGCTGCGTCGTCTGTTGCAGGATGGGAGATAAGTCTTTCCCAGGGCTGCGGAAATGATAGACTGTGTGTACTTCTGTCAGGATAATCCATGTAAAGCAAATATAATTGTTGACTTTAGCCGCGGAAAGGAATAGAAACGGTTTAAGATAATGGGCAAATATTGAAGCGAGAGGGAGGAATTTTGTGTGGTCTCCCATTTGAGAGCTTAAATACATGCTGACCCCCAGGCCATCCTATTCATCCCCAGTAGTCTCAATCTTCATGTGGTTGGTAAGAATAATTCTCACGTGAGAGAAATGCCTCAACATCAGTATTGACTGAGGATTTTTGTTTGTTTGTTTGTTTTTACTTTCTGAAAAGTAGGACTGCTAAACATTGTTTTGATTCTTTTGCTGTTTTTTATGTATCATTCCTGCCATTCAGTTCATTCCAACTGAACCTCCTCCGTGACACATACTTCACATCTTTGTGCGCGTTACTCCCGCCACTGGTTCATTTGAAATCTTCGTGGCTGAAGGCCCGATCCGATTGTTCCTCCTCTGATAAAGCTTCTCTGCAAGGACTTACTCTTTCTTGTCCCTGTTGCATGTTCCCTTGCTGTGTTCATTTGTTCACGCACTCACGGTTCTGTCCTGTGAGGCAGCAGTGTGCTTTATGTCTCTCCTGTTCTGCGAGGCCATCCTGTGTGTTTATCTTCGCTGGTGCTTCACCCAGAATCCCTTGAATGGAGGAGCCTGTTCACAATGATTGGGAAGTAGGCATTCAATAAATGTTGGTCTGGATAAGTTATTGACAGAGGACCTAGCTTCTGTACTGTGTCTGTCCCCTGAAATTCAGTATTCAGTCCTTTCAAGATCTGCCATAAGGAAGCTGCACGTAGCTCTGTGACACTGCTATAGTAGCGTGAGCATGTGCTCTGACGGTAGACACCTGAAGTTGGATCCGGGCTTCACACTGGTTGCCTCACCTCCAGCAAGTTGCGTAAACTCTCTATGGCTCTGTTTTCTCAGAAGGAGTCAGAGGGAGAAGGTGGTTCTGATGCGGTCCCTCCATTCATTATCAGCTGCCTTGAAGAACGAAGTACCAAATCTCCACCGGGAGCAGTAACGAATGGGAAGCAGGATGCAGCAAAGAACGCGGCAGGTCATGCTCCGGGGGGAGGTAGCGGGACGCCACTGGAGGAGGCCAGGAAGGGCTGGGGGAGGGAGGAGGCACAGACCAGGCCGCCGAAGGGGGCACCACGCCCCCACGCTGCCCAAGTTCCTGCCAGGACTCGATTCCCAAAGTTAGTTGCACAGAACACTAGTTCTGTGTTGAATGAGTAGCAGTATTCATGGAGAGCTTACTCTGTGCTGGGCATTAAGTGCTGTGACTGTATGAGCTCAGAGTTTTTATAACAACTTTATGAGGTAAGAACTGTTACTCTCCCCTCTTAGGTGATCACACTGAGGCACAGGGACGCTGAGCAAGTTGCTCAGAGCTGCACAACCGTGTGGCAGGGCCAGGATCTGAGTCTGGATAGCCTGCCTCCCGTTTTCACTCTGTGACCGCTGTGCGCCACTGCCTAAGAAGTCTTATGTGAATAAAGGGTCTCGTGCTCAGATAAATTTGGGGGCTGCTAGTTAAAGGTAAGCATGTTTGTCATTTTTCGAGGCTTCTCAGACTCCGCTGTGCATCTCCAGAAACCTGCCTCAACCGTGGCCCTGTCTCCCTGCCTCTTCTCTTTGCACCAGCCCTCCCACTTGTCCTGGTCTTGTTCCTCTTTTTCAGACTCGCCTCTCCTCGTCGTGGCACGCTCTTCTCTCCCTCACCAGTCTTTCCCTCTGCTGGGTCACTCTGGGCAGCACACGTGTGCTCTAGTAACCGCCTGGGAAAGCTCTCCTCTGCCCCTCCACTTCGCCACCCTGTCTCTGCTTCTCGTCACATCTGCGCTTCTGGAAAGACTGGCCTGGGCGTGGGGTCTTCTCTTCAGCTCCCATGCAGTCTTCCGTCGGTTCCTGCTAGCTTCTGGCCTGACACTGCGCTCCACTTGGCCTGGACCCCACCGATAGTTCCCTGACTAGTTTCCCTGCTGCTCCTCCCTCTGTGGGCAGATTTAGCCACTGTCCAAAATAGCAGGGGCCAAAATAGCCTGCCTTGTTGAGTGCAAGCCAATTCATGTCCGTTTATTTAAAGCCCTTGAGTGCTTTCCAGTATCCCTTCAAATAAAAGTGACTCTTCTGTAAGCGACGGGTCTGCGGGGTCGGGTCCCTGCCTGGCTCTGGCCCCATCCACCTCCCGCCGTGCCAGCAGGGCACTGGTGCTCGTGTGGACTTCTGCCTGGACCTAATTGAGTCAGTGTCCCTTCCTGTCCTTCAGTCTTGGCTTCAGCACACGGTCAGTGTCTCGTCTGTCCGAGCTCCCAGCCAGGCAGCATGGCAGCTGCCCCACGCCACTGCTGCTGCCCCTCACGCGGTCCCTTTGTGATGGGACTAGGCAAGGGTCCTGGGAGAACCCTCCAGGGAGGTGGGGCCCTGCCCAGGACCGACGGGATGTTGCGACTGACCCCATTTATTGCCCACAGATTGGAGCCTGGTTACCTGGACTCTGTTCTAAGTCCTTTTACTGTGGGGAGTGAACCCAGTTCACACCTGGTCCATTATTCTACCAGCCAGGTAGACAAGGAGCACCTCTTCCACTGTTTCTGTCTTTGCCTGTGTCTCTTTCATATACACACATTCTTAAAATTGTATTCTAACATGGGGCACTTACCAGGCTTTTTAAAAGTAAGCCAACTCATTTTTTTTCAGTGTAAGAGTTAAAATTTACAGTTTTTTCTTTAGAGTAAAACACACATTATAAAACAATTTAAAAATTTTTAGAAGTAGTTTGAGAGCAGAACCCTACAGGTTTTTTTGTTTTTGTTTTTTTACCAATTTTCCACTATTGTATGTTTGATTCGTTGACAATTTGGCAATTTTTTCTCAGTAAGTTGTGGTTACTGAATCTTTCTAAAGCATTTATGTAGGTTTTCAAAAAATTGACTCCCTATCTTTTCACATTTATAATTCATTGATTTACTTATTATTATTATTTTCAAATTTAAGAATTTACTGTTAATCCCTTAATCTCTAAACTTTGATTACAGAGTTTAGTGGCAGGCTTCTAGAGGTCTTTGAAAGCTAAATTTTTTGTATATGTGGTTTTCTTCTTCAGTGGGTCTATAGCCTTCATCAGATTCTCAAATTTATTTTCTTAATTGAAGTATATAGTTGACTTACAGTGTTAATTACTGCTGTACAGCAGAGTGGTTTTTATATATATATATATATATATTTTATGTTCTTTTCCTTTATGGCTTCTCATAGGATATCGAATGTAGTTCTCTGTATTAGACACGGGAACGTTGTTGTTTATCTATCTTACGTGTAAAAGCCCACTTCTGCCACCTCCAGCCTCTCAGTCCATTGCCCCCCAGTCCCCTCCCTCAGCGACCCGTCTGTTCTGTGTCTGTGACTCTGTTTCATAGATGAGAGGCTCGCTTCTCATATTTTAGAGTCCACTAAGCGGGCATCACTAAGTGATACCATATGATCTTTGTCTTTCTGATTTCACTTAGTATGGTAATCTCTAGTTGCATCAGTGTATTTAATATTAAATGATGTCATTGCAGTAATAGGAATAACTCGAATCCCCAGGTTCGGGAGCAGGTTCTATGAATGTAACTGAACTGGGGAGAATGTGGTGGACGGGACAGGGTACTGGGCCAGAGCCCCTCAGTCTCAGTGTGATTTACAGGCGGAGGTCAGTCTGTTTTACAAACAAAATGGAGAGTGCTAATTAAATGGAAACTGGAGGACAGAATATCTACTGAGTACTGCCTAATTTTCAGAGAAAAACTGAATTGCAGGTCTTACGTTTTGCCAGCAGGTGGAGTGTGGCTCACAAGCTGGTTTGGGCCAAGCACTTGGCCAAAAGCTGAGCCTCTGCTACTACTGATGGCTGAGCGGACAGACAGCGTCCCCATCATCACGTGGGGTCCCTTTGGGCATTTCTGCTCCTTTCATAGCCTAGCAGCATTTTTTCTCTAGGTCAAAGTTAGCAGAACTGAGGACCATAAAATACACTGGTGTTCTCACCTCTCTCTTCCCGGCCTCAGTTTCTCCACTGAATAGGGAGCATGTGGTTAATTCCTGTGTTACTGAGTTGTGAGCAATCAGTCACTTCATACTGCTTTCTTTCTCCTTGAACAGGAGGAGAAGGGCAATACTTTACCCCCTGGGAAAGCTGGTCACCCACACTTCTAGGATAGTGATGGGCTTGGGAGCAGATGCAGGTAGTGCTGTCCACTGACCCCACCCCTCAGAGCTCCCCAAGAGAATCCTGGCTGCTGATGCTGCTGAGGGCCCTGGGCAGGCACCTCTCCTCTTGGCTGCTGAGGCCACCAGTGACCTGGCTGAGGGCCCGTCATCAGCCTCCTCATTACCGCGGGAGTTCCTAGTCAGCCTGGGCCTGTGGGCTTGCGCCTTGATGATGGAGAGCCAGCGCTTCTGGGAGCACCAGCCTCCTGGCATTTGGAGCACTGCTGTGATAGTTTATACCCGCCTCCAGGTAGAGGGGTAGCTGGCCTGAGTGATTTCTCCAGAGATGGCAGTCAGAAAGCGGGGCACTTTGGTGACCCCACTCCCCACAAAACCATTGCAGTTGGCTGCTGAGGATAGTGGAAGGTGACAGGGAGGGTGCTGTGAGCAGGGGCAAGTGAAGGGATGGCGCTAGCACTGCCTGCTCTCCAGACGCCAGTCCCCTCTGCTCAGAGGCGGCTGCTTTGCTGCCACTGAAGGTCCGTCCCGAGGAACTCTGGCCCAGGCCTGGGCTGAGTGTGGCGGCAGCCAGGGAAAGGCTTGAAGGAACTGCCCCCATGGAGCCTTGAGGATGAACCGGAGGTAAGCAGGCAGGGAAGGGAGAGGGATTGGTATCAGCTCAAGGGGAATCTGCAAAGAGGGTGGGCACAGCTGAGGGGTGGCCGTCACTTGCGCTCACCTCTCCATTATGGAGCCATACTGTCACCCTGCACATACCCAGGGGAGCAGAAGCAGGGAGCGCCGCACCCCTGCTGAGCCCTGACTCATGGGCTCTGGCTCTGCAGCAGAGCCGGGGCCTTGCAAAGGACAGCAGGTTACAGCAGAAGGCCGGAGAGAGATTCCCGACAGACACCAGCTGCAGATGCCCAGGTGGTGGGAGGGGGAGCAAGCAGTGAGGAAAACCATCCTGCCTTGAGCGCAGGAGGTGGAGCCGAGAGCACACAGATGTGCCTGTCCAGCGTCAGTGGCCATAACACTGGCTGCTCAGAGAGCTCTGACACCCACTGCCCAAGGCTCCTCCATGCCATCCCACCCGTGGGACACCTGGAGGACTTCCAACCCTGTGAGAAGCGGAAGAGGCCTCTCGGTACCCTGCCTCTGCACGACCATAAAGGAGTCAGGCACCCAGGCATCATGCTTTGAGAGCACATTTAATAAAGAGTGCAGAAAGGTCCCGGTGGGCTACTCAGATCCCAAGTGCCGTCTGTTCTGGCGGTCACGGGACTGCCGCTCTGATGCCTGCCACACCGTGCACGGTCGGAGCAGCCTCCAGATCCCGAGTGGGGCTCGGGCTCCTGAGGGGGTGTCAGGGCTGCTCTCCCCAGCCCGTGCCGGATCTGCTGGCACCGCTGAGGCCCAGGTCCAGCTGCAAAGGCTCCGGCTCCTCTCGAGGCTGTGGAGGGCCGGGAGGGCGAGCACGCAGCAGGGACGAACTCTGCTGGTCCCTTCACTTCAGCGCCCTGGCACCTTTCGCCCCAACAGTCAAGCTTCCCAGGGTTGAGAAAAACTCCTCCATCTCCCTCTGCAGCAGCTGATTCCTCTTTTCTGCGTCTTCCCGAGCCCGCTCCGAGTTCCGCAGCTTTATCTCCAGCATCGTGTACTTTTTCTTTTCTTGGTCTAGCTCCTCTTCTAGCCGTGACATTCGTTTCCTCAGGTTGGCACTACCTTCTTCGAGTCTTAAAAAATGAAAGAAGAAAGACACCGTTTTAGACTTGGGCTGAGGTTGGCAAGCGAGCTCCACTGTCGGCAGACACTTGATGGGGTAAAGTAGCTGTTCAGACCTGATACCCAAGGGGGAGGATGCTGTGGATTCAGACCCGGTGCCAGGCGAGGCTTCGCAGACTGCATATCCTCGCAAGACTCTGGGGCTTCACCCCGCAGAGATCCTCCTCTTGGCCTTTGGCACTCAAGGTCAGGGGCCCTCCCTGAGTTCTCACTCCAGTAGAAGACCACTTACCCTCCTGCCTGGCTACCTGGCATAGTGAGGGTTGGACTGCCCGCTGGCAGAGAACAGGACTGAACCCTGCGCCGAGAGGGAAGCTGGAACCTGTCCCCTTGTTTGCTCAAGAGCCACCGAGCTCCATCCAGACACAGCGACTCACAGGAGTCCCCACTCAGGCTGCCGCCTCACCTTCTACCCCCTCTCGGCCTTCACACCCCAGCCCATGCCACCCTCTGGTGAGCTTCTCCTGATCCTCCCCAGCATGTCAGACACTGCTCCTTTTTGCTACCACGGAGTACACCACAGGCCTTTCATCTTTTCAACCAGATGACGCACTCCTCTGAGGCCTCAGGGGCGGGCTGTGCCTGGCTCTGGGAACCGACCTGACTACAAGACGTAAACTGGGCAGGACACAGACTGAACCCTGAAAGTGCAGGGCTGACCTTCCACCCGTGCGCCGCAGCGACAATGGGCTACGGAGACCCGCAGCACTTCCCTGGCACAGGACGTGTGTGGAGCAAACACCCCTTCCACCCCCGCAAGGCCTAGGCCCTCACCCGCAACTACTGAAGACAAAGCATGGAGAAGCGCTAGAATCCGGAACAAGACAGGGAGGCCCACTCACAGTTTCTTTCATTCAATATAGTATTGAAAGTCCTAGACCCGTCAATCAGGCAAGAGGCATAAATAAAAGGTATTCAAATTGGGAGGGAAGAGGTGAAACTGTCATTATATGCAGATGACATACACTGTTTGTAGAGAACCCTAGACTCCACACGAAAACCAGCAGAACTGATAAATTCAGCAAGGTAGCAAGATGAAAGATCGCCGGAAAGAAATTGGTTGCATTTCTTTACACTGACATTGAAACAACCCCCTTTAAAACTGCATCAAAAGAACAAGAAACAGACAAAAAACTTAGGAATAAACCTCACCAAGGCAGTGAAAGACTTACATGCTGAGAACTACAAAACATTAATAACGGAAGTTGAATGGAAACATGACCCCATCTCTGGGCCTGGAAGAATGTTGTTAAAACAGCCATGCCACTCAAAACAATCTACGGGTGTAGTGCAATCCCTATCAAATTACCCATGACATTTTTCACAGGACAAATAAAATTTATATGGAGCTGTAAAAGATCCAGAATTGCCAAAGCAACCCTAAGGAAAAGGGACAAAGCAGGAAGCACAACACTCCCAGACTTGAGACAACACTACAAAGCTACAGTCATCAAGAGAGCGTGGTATTGGCGCAGAAACAGATACACGGATCAGTGGAACAGAATAGAGAGCCCAGAAGTAAGCCCACATGCCTACGGTCAACTAATCTTTGAAAAAGGAGGCAAGATATGCAAGGGGGAAAAGACAGTCTCTTCAGCAGGTGGTTTTGGGAAAGTTGGAAGCTGTGTGCCCATCAGTGAAGTTAGAACACACCTTCACACGATACAGAAAAATAAACTCAGGATGGCTAACGACCTGAATAGTAAGACATGACACCATAAACGCCCTAGAAGAGAACGCAGGCGGAACATTCTCTGACATTGTGCCTGTGTTTTCTTGGATCAGTCTCCCAAGGCAACAGAAATAAAAGCAAAAATAAACAAATGGAAGCTAATCAAACTCACAGCGAAGGAAACCACAAAATGAAAAGAGACTAGGGACCGGGAGACGATATTTGCAAATGATGTGACCAACAAAGGATTAATTTCCAAAACATACAAACAGCTCATTCGATAACAGAAAACCAAACAACTTAATTGAAAAATGGGCAGAAGACCTAAACAGACATTATCCAAAGATGGGGTGGAAAGTGAGAGTCACTCAGTCATCTCCAACTCTGTGACCCCACAGACTACACAGTCCCTGGAATTCTCCAGGCCAGAATATTGGAGTGGGTAGCCTTTCCCTTCTCCAGCAGATCTTCCTGACCCAGGAATCGAACCAGGGTCTCCTGCATTGAAGGCGGATTCTTTCCCAATTGAGCTATCAGGGAAGCCCAAAGATGAGGTAACAGATGGCCAGCAGGCACGTGAAAAGATGCTGATATCACTAATCCTTAGAGAAGTGCGAGTCAAAACTACAGTGAAGTGTCGCCTCACGTCAGTCAGAATGGCCACCGTCAAACAGTCTACGGATGGTAGATGCTGAAGAGGATGTGGAGGAAAGGGAGGCACTCACCACTGCTGGGAGCGTAAGCGGGTGCAGCCACTAAGGAGACCGCATGGGGGTTCCTCAAAACCAAAACCTGGAATTCCCCGGCTGTCCGGCGGTTAGGGGGCTTCTCAGCTGGCACAGGGGCAAAGAATTAGGAAGACGCAAGAGAGAGACGGCTCGATCCCTGGGTTGGGAAGATCCCCCTGGAGTACGAAATGGCAACCCACTCTAGTATTCTTGCCTGAAAACTTCTGTGGACAGAGGAGCCTGGCAGGTCACAGCCCATGGGGTCGCAAAGAGTTGGACACGACCAATACGTGTGTGCGTGCATGCATACGCCCACACGTGTGTGTGTGTGTGTGCACGTGTGTGTGCGCACCAGTGGTGAGGATTCTGCGCTTTCACCACCGAGGGCCTGGGTTCAATCCCTGGTCAGGGAACTAAGATCTCATAAGCCATGCGGCATGGTCAAAAGTAAAAAAAAAAAAGAAAATCAGAAACATACAGAAATATGAGTTGCCATATGACCCAGCAGTCCCACTCCTGGGCATATGCCCAAACAAAACTCTTAATTCAAAAGCACACACGCACCCCTGTGTTCACAGCAGCACTGGTTTACAGCAGCCGAGACATGGACATAACCTCAGGGTCCATCAGCAGGTGACTGGGTAAAGAGGATGCGTGTGTGTGTACACACTCACAATGTACTACTCTTAAAAAAAGAGCCAACGCCACTTGCAGCAGCACGGATGGATTGAGAGATGATCATGCTGAGTGAAGGAGTCCAGAAAGAGACAAGTACCACATGCAGAATCTAAACTACGACACAGATCAACTTACCCGTGAAATACTCACAGAGAACAGACTTGCAGTTACCAAGGGCGAGGGGAAGGGGTGGGGGAGGGAGGGTTCAGAGTTCAGGATTAGCAGATGCAAACTGTTTATATATGTGTGTGTGTGTGTGTATATATATATATGGATGGATAAACAACAAGGTCCTTTTTATAGTACAGGGAACTATATTTAGTATCCTGGGATAAACCATAATGGAAAAGAATATGAAATAATACATGTATATTAAAACTGCATCACTTTGCAGAAATTAACAATGCTGTAAATCAGCTGTACTTAAGGGAAAAAAAAAAAACATGGAGAAGGGAAAAAGCCTCCCTTTGCTCTAACCTCCCATCTGGGAGGGACACAGTGTCAGAAGAGCGCCCCCCACAGTGGGGGCAGCAGGTCCCCCATGAGCCTCTTCACTGCTCCTCCTCCCCTCTGAGCTCCTCCTTCACCAGACCCTCCTCGCCCCCTAGTGCTCCGGGGAATGGCTTGGGCCACCCGTCTTCCTTCCTAAAGGGATTCTGTCCAGTCTCAGGCTCCAGGCACCACCAGTGGTGAGTGAGCAACAGGTTGAGTGGCAGCCCTTAATCTTTGTCTCCCTCAAGTCCACTCAGAAACTTGATAAGCACCTACAGCTTAACAGACCCACAGCTCCTGCTCCTGTGAGTTCCTGCCCTCCTTTCCCAAGTCACCCTCCTACAGCCCCAGTCTCTTCACTCAGAGACCACCTTCTTCCAAAACAAAACTGGTATCCCTCAAGTCAGCTCTTTTTCTCATCCCACATCTGATCAACTGGAAAAACTCAAACATGTTCTGAATCTGGCCACTTGCCCACCTCGACTGCTGCCTCTGAGGTCCATGCCACCCACAGGTCTGGCCTGGATCTCCATGGCCTCCTAACTGGTCTTTGCCTTGTCAAGCACTTCTGCACACAGCAGCCAGCGCACCTCATCAGAGTGATCAAAGTACTCTAGGCCTGCCCGCAGCTTCACATCTCGCTGGGAATAAAATCAAAGCATCACTCCTGGTAAAAGGCCTCGCCCCCTACCCCACCCCCTCCACCTCGCTCTTTCAGAGCCTGCCTGGACACTCAGCAAATGCACAGTGCGTCAAGGATTGACCCCAGAGCCCCTCAGACAACAATACTGCATTTCCCCTGAGAACCCCAGCCCCCGAGAAGGTGAAGGCTTGAGTCACCTCCACAAATAGCCAAGGAGGTGACAGGTGGGTTCTGACCCCCGCTGAGGCTGCCCTCAGACAGCATCCGCCAAGTAACACGCCCTGTGTGCTCTGTAAGCTCAGCTCCAGCAGCGCTCGCCGTCCCGTGAATCTGCACGGAGTTCCTGCTGCTATCTCTGCAGGGTGCCCCACCCCCTGCTTACCCTGTGGGTTTTCCCCACAATTTTACACCCGGGGTTTCACTCATGCAGTGTCCTTTCTCATCCTTGTTCAGCTCAATCCTTTTGGTCCTTGGCTCCTATTGAGCCAAGTCGTGGCTCAGATATCACCTGCTGTGACCCCACCTACCCCTGATCTCCCCCTGGCAGTGGCCACTGCCCTCAAAGCCCCTTTGCTGCCATCTTCCCACCAGGAACACAGAGCCAGCACACACCTGACCCTCCCCAGGTACCCAGGAGACAGCTGCCAGCAGGACAAGAGGGTCAAATGCTGCCATTCCAGCTCCCCTGGGAATCCCATGCTCAGAAACAGAAGCATGAATCCTTTCAGCCTCCACTGATGGAAAAAAGCAGCACTCAGAGCCCACTGAAGCCTTCTGCTAGTGGGTGGGACATGGGTTCATAGGTGAGTCAGCTGATGCAAGGCCTGGGGTGAAAGGAGCTAAAGGGTCTGAGATGTTGACGGAAGCGCTGCTCACTGTCTAGTGTGGGCTCTGTGTGCATGCTAAGTCGCTGCAGTCGTGTCTGACTCTGCAACCCTATGGACTGCAGCCCACCGGGCTCCTCTGTCCGTGGGATTCTCCAGGCAAGAATACTGGAGTGCGTTGCCATGCCCTCCTCCAGGGGATCTTCCGGACCCAGGGATCACACCCGAGACTCATGTCTGTCTCCTGCATTGGCAGGCAGGTTCTTCACCGTTAGTGCCACCTGGGAAGACCAACGGGCTCTGCTGGCCACCATAATGAGGGGAAAAGCCCTCTACATGCGGGGGCTGAGAGGACGGAACCAGGGCCCATCAGAGAGCAAGCCTGCAAGCCTTAAAGGGTGGCATGGGGCGTCTTCTGTGACCCAGTAGAAGGGAGGCTTGGCTCAGCAAGGTCAGCTCCCTCTTCAGAGGAAATTCGATTTCCACCCAGACGTCCTCACTCGACAGCAGGCCCAGCCATGGCCAGTCAACCATGACTGGCCTGGGGCCTGCAGTGCACAGTGGCCCTGCCCCACTCCCAGCTCCTGAGCTACAGGACATAGGGGGCCTGCCTCCTCCCTGAGGGCCACATAGGGACCTCCACCCGGAACCTCGACATCAAAGGTGCTCTGAGCAGCTCAGGCTGAGATTCTGACGCGTGCCTTTTTTCAGCTGGCCTTATGGAGTCCTGGCTGCATGCCAGGCCCTTGGCTCCCAAGCTTTCCCAGACAGAGGACCCCCATCCCTCCATTCCCGGCCCTGTCCTAGGGAACCTTCTCCCAGAGAGGCAGCTTCCTGGGGGCTGGCTGCTCTGGGCCCTGCCTCCGGGAGCTCTCTTTCCAAGCCAGAGGCTGATTGCCCAGGACCGGTGCCCAGTGAGCTGCTGGCTGCGAGTGCTCTGCCCAGCCCGGAAGTGCCAGTCTTGCACTCGCCCAACAGGCTTTGTACCTTTTCACGCTCGTCTCATACTCAGTCCTCTGCCGGCACAGTTCTGCTCTGAGCTCTGTGACCAGGCCCTGGAGAACCTCGGTTCGGCGGGCGTGGTCCTGGGCAGGGCTGCCCGGGTCACTGGGCTCGCTGCTGCTGATGCAGGCACCCACTCCATCCAGGCCATGGTCCAGATCCAGGGATCTGCGCTCTTCGCTGCTGCTGAGGACAGGGGAGGGCTCGAGGGCCCCCTCGATGTGCAGGGAGCTGCAGGCAGAGGAGTCGCTGGCCCGGCATGCTGTGCAGCTGCTGACCGAGCCCCTGGCCGAGGCCTCACAGGAGGAGACCCCAGACCATGGCAGGCTGGCCACACTGGGTGTGCTGGGGAAGGAGCTCTGCGGGGGCACATTATCGTAGGTGGAGAGTCTCTGCTCAGAGCCTGAGTCCTTGAGCCGGTCTCCTGATGAGGCCCGGCGGTGGCCTCGCAGGGAGGACAGCCCATTCATGAGCCAGTTCCCTCCAGAGATGATGGGGACCTCCAGGGATGAGGTGCCCACCTTCGGACTCCCTGACCGGGACCCTGACTGCCGGAAGGAAGACCTCCAGTTGGGCAGAGTCTGCACCTTCTTCCCGGGGCTGGTGGCAGCAGGGCTGCCTCGGCTCCCCAGGCCCGTGGGAGAGGTTCTAGAGAGTGCCGCCACGGCAGCGCCATCCAGAGAGGAGGTCCTGTGCGAGGGCAGGCAGGGGGCGCTGGGACTGCCGGGCTCCGCCTGGTCGTCCCTGGGGACCTCCTCGGAGCCCCATCCCACGGTGCACGGTGGGCCCCCGCGTGGGGAGGAGGCTGGCCCCTCCGTGGTCCTCGGAGTGAAGAGCTGGCTGTGTTTGCGGATCAGGACGGTCATCAGCTGCTGGACCAGAGAAGTGCCTGCCAAGAGGAAGCAATAAGAAAAGGCTGACTGACTGCCTCCCGTCCAGCTTCTCCAGGCCAGTGGGCAAGCTGCAGCTCGGGCCCAGGGCGCCCCGCTCTGCGAGTAGCCTCAAACCAGGCTACTTAGGGGTGGGCTCTACAAGAGCCCGCCATCGTCCGCTCGAAAGGTAAGGATGGCCACCACACTTTCCAAACACAGACAGGGACAGAAGGACCATACCGCAAATCCGCCTCCTCCAGTGTGGGGTCTGGAGCACGGAAAGGCACTCAGCCTTCACGCCCACTCCAACCAGCTGGCGGAGCGGGAGCTGACACGGTGCTGGCTGAGGCTGCGGGCTGAGCCGAGGGCAGGCTGGAGCCGGAGGCCAGGGCCTAGCGGCCGGGGCCCTCCTGGCTGCCCCATCTGCTGCCCACAGCAGCCACGCCTGCCTGTCCACTCCGGGGGCCCAGGGCTCTGGGGCACAGAAAGGAGATGTCCTCATACGCAGTCACACATAGACAAGCTCATACACCAACCCCAGACAGCCACACACATACACAACCCCATATACACACATGTAAAACCCCAGACAGTCACACATATACCCGTACACAGTCACACACACACAACCCCATACACAGTCACACACATACACAACCCCATACACAGTCACACACATACACAACCCCATACACAGTCACACACACACAACCCCATACACAGTCACACACATACAGAACCCCATACACAGTCACACACACACAACCCCATACACAGTCACACACACACAGCCCCATACACAGTCACACACATACACAACCCCATACACAGTCACACACATACACAACCCCATATACACACATGTAAAACCCCAGACAGTCACACATATACCCGTACACAGTCACACACACACAACCCCATACACAGTCACACACATACAACCCCATACACAGTCACACACATACACAACCCCATATACACACATGTAAAACCCCAGACAGTCACACATATACCCGTACACAGTCACACACACACAACCCCATACACAGTCACACACACACATACACAACCCCATACACAGTCACACACATACACAACCCCATATACACACATGTAAAACCCCAGTCACACATATACCCGTACACAGTCACACACACACAACCCCATACACAGTCACACACACACAACCCCATACACAGTCACACACAAACAACCCCATACACAGTCACACACACACAGCCCCATACACAGCCACACACATACACAACCCCATATACACACATGTAAAACCCCAGACAGTCACACATATACCCGTACACAGTCACACACACACAACCCCATACACAGTCACACACACACAACCCCATATACACACATGTAAAACCCCAGACAGTCACACATATACCCGTACACAGTCACACACACACAACCCCATACACAGTCACACACATACAACCCCATACACAGTCACACACATACACAACCCCATATACACACATGTAAAACCCCAGACAGTCACACATATACCCGTACACAGTCACACACACACAACCCCATACACAGTCACACACATACACAACCCCATATACACACATGTAAAACCCCAGTCACACATATACCCGTACACAGTCACACACACACAACCCCATACACAGTCACACACACACAACCCCATACACAGTCACACACACACAACCCCATATACACACATGTAAAACCCCAGACAGTCACACATATACCCGTACACAGTCACACACACACAACCCCATACACAGTCACACACACACAACCCCATATACACACATGTAAAACCCCAGACAGTCACACATATACCCGTACACAGTCACACATACACAACCCCATACACAGTCACACACACACAACCCCATACACAGTCACACACAAACAACCCCATACACAGTCACACACACACAGCCCCATACACAGCCACACACATACACAACCCCATATACACACATGTAAAACCCCAGACAGTCACACATATACCCGTACACAGTCACACACACACAACCCCATACACAGTCACACACATACAACCCCATACACAGTCACACACATACACAACCCCATATACACACATGTAAAACCCCAGACAGTCACACATATACCCGTACACAGTCACACACACACAACCCCATACACAGTCACACACATACACAACCCCATATACACACATGTAAAACCCCAGTCACACATATACCCGTACACAGTCACACACACACAACCCCATACACAGTCACACACACACAACCCCATACACAGTCACACACATACAACCCCATACACAGCCACACACATACACAACCCCATATACACACATGTAAAACCCCAGACAGTCACACATATACCCGTACACAGTCACACACACACAACCCCATACACAGTCACACACATACAACCCCATACACAGTCACACACATACACAACCCCATATACACACATGTAAAACCCCAGACAGTCACACATATACCCGTACACAGTCACACACACACAACCCCATACACAGTCACACACACACAACCCCATACACAGTCACACACAAACAACCCCATACACAGTCACACACACACAACCCCATATACACACATGTAAAACCCCAGACAGTCACACATATACCCGTACACAGTCACACATACACAACCCCATACACAGTCACACACACACAACCCCATACACAGTCACACACAAACAACCCCATACACAGTCACACACACACAGCCCCATACACAGCCACACACATACACAACCCCATATACACACATGTAAAACCCCAGACAGTCACACATATACCCGTACACAGTCACACATACACAACCCCATACACAGTCACACACATACACAACCCCATACACAGTCACACATATACAACCCCATACACAGTCACACACACACAACCCCATACACAGTCACTCACACATACAACCCCATACACAGTCACACACATACACAACCCCATACACAGTCACACACATACACAACCCAATATACACACATGTAAAACCCCAGACAGTCACACACATACCCGTACACAGTCACACACACACAACCCCATACACAGTCACACACATACAACCCCATACACAGTCACACACATACACAACCCCATACACAGTCACACACATACACAACCCCATACACAGTCACACATATACAACCCCATACATAGAGTCACACATACACAACCCCATACACACATAAAACCTCAGACATAGTCACACATATACCCGTACACAGTCACACATACACAGCCCCATACACAGTCACACACACACGACTCCATACAGTCACACACATACAACCCCATACACAGTCACTCACTCATGACCCCATAGTCACACACACAGTCACACACACACAACCCCATACACAATCACACACAAATGCACATAGCCACCCCCCTAACATGAACAACCCCACCCACAAGCACATGCTTCCTCTTCCCCAGGCCACAGCCCCTGAGACACAGCCTGCAGCATATGGGGGACTCGGTTCCTGAGGCTGTGGGGTGGGGAGAGGGGTCAGTGACAACGGGAGGCTTTGCGGAGGGACCATGGCACCCACCCTCCTGTCATCCTCCACCAAAGGCCAGAGGCGGGGGAGGCTTCTGTGTGAGGAGGAAGGCCAAGTGCTCCAGCTGCCACTGGAAGTAATGGAGAGTCACGGGGAGCATTAAGCACAGTCTTTAGTAGGTGAAGCAAGATCCTGGCAGTTCAGCAGGGTGAGCATTTGCCCTCAGGCATTTGTGCAGCCTGGCAGGTGGGAGCTCTGGGGAGAAACTACCAGTCAGGCCAAGGGCGTGCTAAACGAGAGAACAAGGCCCCGGGGACACCCTGTCAGCTGTGGGTGGGGCAGGGAAAGCCCTGCACCCACCCTCACCCCCTCGCCTCCCCTAGTTCACGTTCCACAGGCCTGGCCACTCTGCCCTCAGCCGGCCTCGTGCCAGGGGCAGCTGGCGTCAGGCGGGTTCTGCGTGAGTTCTGCCAGCCTCTCTGCTCTGTGGCTCCACTGGCTGCGGGTCTCCTGTGAGCAGCTAGACTCTCACACTAGAGAGGATGGCCTTTCTATGGGGCCTCCAAGCAGTGCGCTCATTTCCAGGCCAGCCTGCACCTGTGTGCCCTCTGAACAGTCCGACTAACAGAGTCACCTCACCTCTTGCGGCCTGTCTCCTCGTCTGTCAAATGGGGGCAGTAACCGGGGGCTTCTTGTGAGGGCTGAGATGCTCAGTAGGAGTAAAGCACTTGGCAGAGGCCCTGACGTGTGGAGAGCGGCTGCTATTGCTATATTATTTAAAATCTTTCATTATGACTTCATTACAGAATGTAATATCCCTAGGGTTTGCTGAGCTCTAACACCCAGAAGAAGGCTGTGACAATTACTTAAGAGAAAATCACTTCAGTAAAACAAAACCATTTGTGTGTATTTAAGGGCAAGGGCACTGACCTTTCCACCCCACCTCCACCCGCTCAGCCGCTCCCATCATTCTAACTGCACCTCACGACCCCATCCACAGGGCAAAGCTCCTGTCCCTTTTAGAGCTGACCCCATGGGGGAAGAGGAGCTGGAGAAGGCAGTGATGAGGTCCAGAGAGGCTGCTTCCAAGTGCCCAGGGCTGGGGCCACCCTTCCTGCTGGCCTGCCATGAGGGTTCTGAGGACTTGCCCAGGGTCGACATGAGCCCAGAGCACCTAACACCACCGCGCACACCCCACAACTACCTTCCATAATGGCCACTGGGTCCTCTATCTGTGGCCGAAGGATATTAGGCCCAAAAACAGTTGCCAGGTTCTGGACGCTCATCTTGTTGACATCTGAGTGGGACTGAACTTCATCCAGAAACCTACAAAGTAAGGAAGAGACAGTTGTCAGAGAAGCAAATCCTGACTACAGATCTGCTGGGAGCTGCCTGGCCCCCGAGCTCAGCTGTGCCCCTCTTTCCACAGCTACCGGGCACAGTCAGCTGCCCCTGCCAGGCTCAGGAGAGGGCAGCGCTTCCCTGAGATCCGGAGGGCCATCAGAAGTAAAGGCCACTGGAACCAGGGCCTGTTGTTGGTGTGGAAGGACAGAACTCCCCCACCTGCCCTGGGCGCAGCTGCCTAGGAAGGCTCAGACCCCCAGATGCGGGGCTGGGTGAAGGCTCACCCTACCTGTCCTCTCCTGGCACCCTGAGCCTAGGTCATGGTCAGGAAGCAGACCCACGGGGAGGGATGGTGAGAGGCACCCAGGGGAGGCGGAAGGAACACAGGCCATCCGGCTTTCCTTCAGGAAAGATGCGCTCAGGACTGTATAACACTGCCTGCGCCGGCCAGGACCGTAATAAGCTCTGTAAGCACAGAGACCTCTTTTATATCCCCCACTGGCTTGACAGAGGTGTAGGTGGTCCCCCGACCCCTGTGAAGGGCACACGGAGCCAGACCGCAGGAGAGGGAAGCCCCACCCCTAGTCACTTACTTGCAGATATATCTGAGCAGGTTGTAATTGACCAGGGGAAGGCTGCTCACTTGCTTAGCCAACTCCAGAGTCCCCTTGGGATTGAGAGAGAGAAAACAGCATTTCAAAGATCAGCAGGGAGGCCCCAGGCCTTCTCTTGCTGGAGGGAGGCAGGATGAGGAGGGGGTGGGAATCTGAGTCCAGACCTCCATCCACAGCCCACGGGCCTGGCTGCCAGTGACCAGAGGGCACCACCACTTTCATCCCCCTGGCTGGTGACCTCTGGGGGGAAAGAGATTTACTTTCGAGATGCTGTTGTGAGGGATGTGCCTGTGCAGAGCCACAGAGGAATGTCAGGGCCAGCGCTCAGCTCACTTATCGAGGCACAAATATTTGCTAGATAAAGACCCCTCATCTCCCACACAGCCACAGGGAGGGCAAACAGTTCTTCCCCAGCTGGAGCCAACCAGGGCTGCAGGCGGGGGGGGGGGTGGGGGTGGGGGGGGCTCTGCCCTGGGGGCAGTCTCAAATTCTTTTGGGAGGAGGCAGGATAGAAATAGATGAAAGGTCTGGTTGTTTTTGAATCCCAAGGCCGGCCTGGGTAGCCTGAGTTAGATGTGGGAGAAGGTGATGGAGCAGGAATGCCTACTGAGTGGTGGTCCAGCCTGGGCACGCTGCACTCAAGAGCATGGCTGGAACACAGCCTGCTTCAGGAGGCACCTGTCCCTCCGAGCGATGGACAGCTGCACACAAGGAGGGGATGCCCCAGGCATCCCACCCCAGAGTACCTTCCCGCCTAGCGGGGAAATAGGCTAGCCCTCCCCAGATTAGGAGCTTCTAGGCCTGGCCCCCGCCCCCAGCAGAGCAGGCTACAGGATCTATGTACCATGAACAGTCACGACAAGTCCTGTGTCCACGGCCTCCCCCCGCCATCACCTAGCAGGCCCGCTCCCCCAGCAGGGTCCCCGGGAGCCACTAACCTCCCCCTCGTCCTTGGTGAGCAGCTGGGCGCAGCTAAGGAAGTCCTCGTACCTGGAGAAGGGGACCACAGGCTCGGGGAGCTCCCGCAGGTAGAGCTTCAGCAGCGAGGCCACCGTGTGCACATCTGTTGTGCTGCAGACGGAGGGACGCCCGTGAGGCTGGCGCCAGAGGCCCCGGGGCGGCCAGCACCCTGGCCAGCACCTCTCCCGCCCCCCGCAGGGGCAGTCTCTGCTCTCACACCCATGTATGTGTGTGCATTCACACACACGCGCTGTGGCGACCAGCCAGGGAACAGATGGGTGTGAAGGGCCACCTTCCACTGGCCTGGTGCCTGCCCCAGGTACTCTGGGGTCGCGGAGCCAAGGGCACAGGAGCCAGGGGCACAGCTGTCCTTTGGCCCAAGTCTGAGCCTGCTTTCTCTGCCCAGGCTCACCCTCTAGTGGAAGCGGGAGGACCGTGTCAAACATGCCCACCGTGCAGGGCTGCCAAGCCCCTTGGAAAAGGGCAGCTGTCCTTGGGCACCGAGGCTGGGCAGGCCAGAGGTCAGCCCCTCTCCCCAGCTCTGGGCTCCTATTCACACTACAGATGCCCCATCTCCAGTGTCCCAGAGCCCCATATGTCCACTCCCAGGCATCAGTCTCCCGCTTGCAGCTCGGAGCTGCCCAGGCTGCAGCGGGCCCTGTAGAGGATGGTGGCCCTGGGCCTGTTTGGATTCTGGGACTAAGTCCTGGGCTGCAGCCCTGGTGCCTCCTCCAAGCTCGCCTTCCCGGCTGGGGGGCCCCAGGTGTTCCGTCTGCTTTTCCCTCATGGCAGGTGTTCAGGGAAGATGGGCCTCAGGCCAAAAGTGGCTGTGCCATTAAGGCGCCTCCCGGCCTGCTGCCCATCTCATCGCTGAGATGAGCCCCGGGGTCCCTTCCACCCTGGCACTTGGAGTTCTGGGGTTCCATAGGGCCGCATGTACCTCGAGTTTGTACCCCAGAACCCCTCCCTGCCTCAGGACCGGCGGCTCGATGGCTCTTGGTCTGGCCAGCTGAGCAGCCCCCATCCCTGCCCCCACCTCCCCTCTCCAGCCAAGCACATGACCGCCCTCACCCTTCTCTGCCTTCTCCCAGCCACTCCCCTGCTGACACCCCCACTTCCTGGAAGCTTACGTCCCCAGTGGGTACCTAGCCTTGAGCCTAGCCACCTTCCACCTGGGGACCCCATGAGCTCACTGCCAGCCACTGCATGAGCAGGAACCCCAGGAAGATGGGGGGAGGGACGGGAAGCTGGGAGGATGGACAAGGGCCCGCCATTGTGTCTCCCCCTGGTGGGGAAGGCGAAGCATTTCTGATCTGGGCAAGCTGACTCAGAGGGCGGGCCCTCTGGGCTGCAGACCTCGTGGCTGACCCCGAAACTTTGGGCGTCCCTGCCCAAAGCCCCATCCCGACTCCTCCTGGCTGCCCGAGGCTACAGTGCTCCTGGTCCCGGGAGCTTGGCTCAGCCCTGCCTGCCTCATCTTTCCTCCCTCCCTAGAAATTCACTTCCTCACCTTCTCCCCACTCCACACTGTTGGCCTGTGCCCGCTCTGGGCAGGCCCTCTCTGGGAAATGGCGATCAGACCCCCACTCCACGTCGGAAACAGAGAGGTTCTCCTGGCTGTGGTGATGGGCTGGGCAGAGGCTGGAGGGGCTGGCGGTGTTCTGCCCTGAGAGGAGGAGAGCTGAAAATGCCAGGGCTGCCAGCAGAAACCTGTGGGCCTGTCCTGCAAGGGGCGGGGGCTTGTCTGCCCCAGGGGAGGGCGGATCTGAGAAGGGGCAGAAGCTCCATGGGGGCCAGGGCTGGCTGGCTGGCTGCAGAAAGAGCTTTCTATGAAAAACTACCCCATAATGGGGGTTTCGTCCGAGAGAAGAAGCCCCCTGCTCTTAGCCCCTGGGCCCTCAGTGAGGCTGACTCTATCCCAGGGTGGACCCTAGGACCCAGTAAGCCCCAGTGGTGGGGTGAGGACAGGTGGAGGAGACTCGCTCCCCTGCCCCCGAAACTTGTGAGGATGTGCATCTCAGTACTGGCACCTAAGGAGCCAGGGGGTGGGGGAATGGCTCGCCCTGAGACAGCAGAGCCAAGAGAAGGACACGGGCTTATAAGGGGCATCTGCACAGCAGACAGAGCCCACATGGAAGTAGCAGGATCTACCCGTGTGGGAGACTCAGGGCTGCTACAGTGGTTCCATGCCCCACACTCCGCCCATCAGGAGGGCTGGCTGGGCACACGTGTGCCAGCGTGGGGCTTCACCCTACCCTCCATCCTGCACCCAGGCCTCTCAGCTGGCATCCTGAGAGGAGACTCAGGGGGTGATGGACAGGTGGCCCTATCTACATCTCCTCCCAGGAGCTCACCTGTCAAACAGTGGCTTCTCCCCACAGTCAAAGGAATCCTGCAGGTCCCTCACCAGGTTGGCCTGGCCGGGCATACGGAAGAGGCCCTCCTCGGTGAGCCCACGCTCCCGGATGAAGTCCACACACTGCTCCACCAGCAGCGGCGCCAGGCGTGGGCCAGACTTCCGCTCGTGGTGGACTGTGTCCTCCAGGCGCTGCCCAAAGACCCCTGGGCACAGAGAGGAGCTGGTCACACCCTCAGCTAGCTGGCTCAGCAGCGGGGGGGACGCTGGGGACAGCAGGGGCAGCGAGCGCTGTCAGGGCCCAGGGTGGCACCCCCACCCCCGCCCCGAGGAAGCACATCAGAAACTGGGAGGGCAGGCGCCAGGTGGTTGGGACAGGGCAGAAGGGCATATCGGGCCGCAGCCGAGGCTGGCCTGTGGAGCCTGTCCAAGCGTGAGGACCCTTTGGGCCCTCGGGAAGCATGCATTGCACATTTATTTATGTACTGGTTTATATATGCAATACTAACTTTCAAATGGCAGTGGCTTGCATTTAAAAACCTAACACCACGGGCACCGAAAGACGCACTCCAGAAAGTTCTTAGTGGCACCCCCTGCAATCTCTCTGAGTGAGAAGCCAGCTAATGCCCACGAGGGGCAGAATGAGCGGGAGCATCGTGGTCTACTCACGCCACGGAGCAGAGGACAGCAGTGAGCACCGCTGAGGCACAAGCACCAAGACAGAGGACAGGCAATACGAGGGCAGAGCCGCGAGCCAACACTGGAGATCGTTACGGAAACGCGAGTCGAAACTCTCACGCCCATGAGGGTGGCTGCCATCCAAAGAGCAGAAAACCACCCGTGCTGGTGAGGATGTCGAGAAACGGAGCGCCTGTGCCCTGTTCATGGGAAGGTGAGCTGGTGCAGCCACTACGGAAAATGCTACGGAGGCACCTCAAGCAATTAAAGCAGAATTCCTGTGTGGCCCAGCAATCCCGCTTCTGGGCATATCCCCAAAACAGAGCAGAGATGGGAGCAGACACAGAAACACCCATGTTCACAGGAGTATTATTCACAATACCCAAACGGTGGAAGCAAACCGAGGGCCCGTCGCTGGACAGGTGGATAAGCACAATGCGATGCACATATATTATTAATATTATGCAACGTAATATTATTCAGCCAGAAGAAGAAGGACATTCTGACAGATGTCGCAACATGGACAAACCTTGAGGACATGTTGCCAAGTGAAATAAGCCAGTCCACTAAAACAGCGTGATTCTACTTATGAGACACTCAGCATAAGCAAATTCAGAGAGACAGAAAGCAGAATGGTGGTTGCCAGGGGCTGGAGGAGAGTGGAATGGAGAGTTATTGTTTAATGGGTACAGTGTCTATTTTTGTGTTGTGTATTAGAGAATGTTCCAATTTCATTCTTTCACGTGTTGCTGTTCAGTTTTCCCAGCACCACCTACTGAAGAGACTCTCTTTTTCTCATTGTATATTCTTGCCTCCTCTGTCATAGATTAATCGACCACAGGCATGTGAGTTTATTTCTGGGTTTTCTCTCCCGTTCTTTTGATCCATATTTCTGTTTCTATGCCAGTACTATACTGTTTTGATTACTATAGTTTATAGTATAGTCTGAAGTCAGGGAGTCTGATTCCTCCAGCTCTGTATCTCTTTCTCAAGATTGCTTTGGCTATTCATGGTCTTTTGTGTCTCCATACACATTTTAAGATTTTTTTGATTCTAGTCCTATAAAAAAAATGTCATTGCTAATTTGAAAGGGATTGCATCAAATCTCTAGATTGCCTTGGGTAAGTAAGCTGTCGCTGTTTGCAGAGGACATATTATACATAGAAAATCCTAAACATGCTGTCAGAAAATCGTGAGAGCTCAATGAATTTGGTAAAGTTGCAAGATACAAAATTAATACACAGAAGTCTCCTGCATTCCTATAATAACAATGGAAGATCAGAAAGAGAAATTGAGGAAACAATCCCATTTACCATCTCATCCAAAAGAGTCAAATACCTAGTGGTAGATTTACCTAAGGAGGCAAGACCTATACACTGAAAAGTAAGATGCTCACAAAGACACTGAAGATGACGCAAAGAGATGGAAAGATGTACCGTGTTCTTGGTGTACCAGCCCTGGAAGAATAAACATTGTCGAAATGACTATACAAAGCAACCTACAGAAATAAACCGGAAAAGGATCAAAGACCTAAATCCTAAATGGAAGACTGAACATGATAAAACTCTTAGAGGAAAACGCAGGCAGAATACTCTGACATTAATTGCAGCGGTACCTTTTATGATTCACCTCCTCGAGTAATGAAGACAAAGACCAAATAAACAAATGGGACCTCGTTAAAAGTTTCTGCACAGCAAAGGAAAAAATAAAATGAAGAAACAGAATGGGAGAAAATATTTGCAAATGGAGCGACTGACAAGGGATTAATCTCAGAAATATACAAATAGCCCTCATGCATCTCTATGTCAAAAAAAAAAAAAAAAACCAACCCTAATCAAAGAATAGGGAGAAGACGTAAATAGGTATCTTTTTAAAGAAGACATACAGATGCCCAAAAGGCACATGAAAAGATGCTTAACATCACTAATTTCCAGAGAGATGCAAATCAAAACTACAGTGAGGTATCACTTCATGCCCATCAGAATGGCTATTCTCAAGAGGTCGACAACCAATAAATGGTAGACAGGATGTGGAGAAAAGGGAGCCTCCTACGCTGTTGGCGGGAGTGTAAATTAGTACAACTACTATGGAGAACAGTATGTAGGCTCCTCAGAAAACTGAAATTAGAGCCACCATATGATCCAACAATTTCACTCCTCACCGTATACCTGGAGAAAACACGTAATCTGAAAGGCTACACACACACCCCAGTGTTCATGAAAGTGAAGGTGAAGTTGCTCAGTCGTGTCCGGTTCCTTGTGACCCCATGGACTGCAGCCTAGCAGGCTCCTCCATTCACAGGCTTTCCAGGCAAGAGTTCTGGAGTGGGTTGCCATTTCCTTCTCCAGGGGATCTTTCCAACCCAGGAATCGAACCTGGGTCTCCCGCGTTGCGGGCAGGCGCTTTACAGTCTGAGCCACCAGGGAAGCCCTCCGGTGTTCACAGCGGCACTATTCACAGTGGCAAAGATGCAGAAGCAACCTAAATGACCATCGTCAGAGGAACGAACAGAGATGCGGTCCACACACACACGGACTATTACTCAGCCGCAGAAACGGATGAAATAATGCCATTTGCAGCAACGTGAAGAAACCGAGGGATTAGCATCCTAAGTGAGGTCAGAAAGAGGCTGTTATAGATCGATGTTATAGCACTCATATGTAGAATCTAGTTTCAAAAATAAAAATGAACTTACTTACAAAACAGAGGCAGACTTACAGATATTGAGAACAAACTTAATGGTTACCAAAGGGGGAACATGGAGGGGAAGGATAAAGCAGGGGCTTGGGATTAAAACACGCACACTATGGTAACCAGCAAGGACCCACTGTAATAACCAGCAAGGACCTACTACAATAACCAGCAAGGGCCTACTGTAATAACCAGCGAGGGCCTACTGTAGTAACCAGCGAGGACCTACTGTAACACCAGCGAGGACCTACTGTAATAACCAGCAAGGACCTACTGTAATAACCAGCGAGGGCCTACTGTAATAACCAGCGAGGGCCTACTGTAATAACCAGCGAGGGCCTACTGTAATAACCAGCGAGGGCCTACTGTAATAACCAGCGAGGGCCTACTGTAATAACCAGCGAGGACCTACTACAATAACCAGCAAGGGCCTACTGTAATAACCAGCGAGGGCCTACTGTAGTAACCAGCAAGGACCTACTGTAATAACCAGCGAGGGCCTACTGTAATAACCAGCGAGGACCTACTGTAATAACCAGCAAGGGCCTACTGTAATAACCAGCGAGGACCTACTGTAATAACCAGCAAGGGCCTACTGTAATAACCAGCGAGGGCCTACTGTAATAACCAGCGAGGACCTACTGTAGTAACCAGCAAGGACCTACTACAATAACCAGCAAGGGCCTACTATAATAACCAGCAAGGACCTACTGTAATAACCAGCGAGGACCTACTGTAATAACCAGCGAGGACCTACTGTAATAACCAGCGAGGACCTACTGTAGTAACCAGCGAGGACCTACTGTAGTAACCAGCGAGGACCTACTGTAATAACCAGCGAGGACATACTGTAATAACCAGCGAGGACCTACTGTAACACCAGCGAGGGCCTACTGTAATAACCAGCGAGGACCTACTGTAACACCAGCAAGGACCTACTGTAACACCAGCGAGGACCTACTGTAATAACCAGCGAGGACCTACTATAATAACCAGCGAGGACCTACTGTAATAACCAGCGAGGACCTACTGTAATAACCAGCGAGGACCCCCAGTAGAGTACAGGGATTTCTACTCAACGTTCTGTGATAGCTTATACGAGGAAAGAATCTAAAAAAGAATGAACACATGTATGTTATGTATCACTTTGCTGTACACCTGAAACTAACCCAACATTATAAATCAACTACATTCCAATAAAATAAAAATTAGAAAAACGAAAGAACCCAGGCAGTCTGGCTCCAGGCCTGGAGAATACCCCAGGCCACATGCCTGCTCTCCACGCTTCCTGGAGCATGGATGCCTATGTCCATGCTGTTACCCCACCAGGCTTGCTTCCCATGTTTGTCCTGTCTGTCTTCACCAGTAGCTCCCAGGATGCGGTCATTTGGGCAACAGGAAAATTCAAAAAGAGGAATTCAAAAAAAGGACAGCTCAGCTGCCCTTGCCCACTGGGGTGTAGCCGGTAAACAGTGTTGAACACAGGGGCAGATGCTGCCCAAAGACTGGCATGGGGGCTGCCTGGGGCAACTCTGAGGTGCCCACCCCAACGTCCCGGCCTCTCTGCCCAGGCCAAGAGAGGCCTAGGCTGGTCTGGAGACACAAGGACACTGTTCCTTCTACGGCACACTGAGGGCTCAGTCACGCATGCCCAGCAATGAGCCATATGGGCTCACAGTGTTCCTGTTTAGCTAGGCACATGTTTGAAACATTTTTAAATTCGTTACTTTATACTTTAGAAAAGATTCATATTAAAAAAACTAGACCATATAAAAGATTTTTTATTCATATGAAAATCTGGAAAAAATCCTCTTAAAAGAATCCACAGATCTGGTGCTACCAGGCCAGGATTTCCAGTCACACTGATGGAGTTCAGCGGCCCCTGTGTCTTTCTCGAGAAGGAAATGGCAGTATTCTTACTGGAGTAAGAATTCCTAATACAGTTTCTTACTCCAGTATTCTTGCCTGGAGAATCCCATGGACAGAGGAAGCTGGCAGGCTATACAGTTCATGGGATCGCAAGAGTCAGACATGACTTAGCACTATCTTTCTTTCTTTTCTTTCTGCCCTTCTGATGGCCCATGTATCTGCTAATTCTCCACAGTCCCCAGCATCCCCTACTGCCTCACACCCAGTCCACATTCCATTCCTGCAGCTTTGCCAAACACTCACCTCTTTTCCATGGCACAGACCTCCCCACTGGGCACTGGGTCAGAATGAAGTAGGAGAGGGGCTCTGACTCTCAGAAATGGGAAGTCAGGCCTGTTGTGACCAGAGGCATTGGCTAGGACCTCAAATAAGCAGGCACAGAACATACAGGGGCAACTACCCTTGAGCAGAGCGTCCTTAGGAAGGGCTGGAGCCGGCCTGGCCCTGCGCCTTGGCGCCTGCCTCCTGCCTCCCTCCCCACTCGGGCATAGGCCCTGTCCCTTTCACCTCCGCTCCACCCACAACTCAAGCATCTTGAATATGTCTGCTCTCCTGCTGCCTGGCCTGTGCAGAGGTCTCTTCCCTGTTCACTCTGTGCAAAATTCTGCTTAGCCCTGGAGATCAGCTGCCACAGATCCTTTCTTCAGCACGACCACAGGGCTCTTGGGCCCCTTCTCTGGCCCTCTATCATAGACCATGCGAAGACGCTTGCCTCTGCCTGGTTCCTCACTGGGAACCAGCCCCTCTCCCCAGTCCCAAGCCAGTGTGGGCTTGGAGGGGAGGTCAAAGAGTGCTGAGTGAAGGAGGGGAGCACACAGCCCAGGATTATCTCCCACCCAGAGTTCGTGCACTCAGCTTCCCACCCTTGGCTCACAGGTAACTAAAGGGCACAGTCAGGGAAGAGAGACACTGAGGAAAAGGACTCTAAAATTCTCTCTAGAGAGTCACAAAGCCTGGGTAAATCTATCTAGCCTCCTCTTGGCCCCAACCCTTTCCGCTCTCCAATTTCCTGTTTCCAGGACATCTGCTGTCCACCGGTCCATCCATCCTTCCATCACTCTTGCGTTTGTGCCCCACCCTGTTCTAAGTCTTAGAGGGTCCCAGATCTGTCCAGAGGACTAGAAACATATAAATACCACCACAGGCTCCTCTGCTGAAACCCCTTGTTGCCTCCCTCCTGCCCACCCAGGATAAAATCTAAACTTGGCAGGCAGAGAGACAAGGGCCTGCCTACCTCTCCATCAGGTTCTGAAGCACAGAAGAGCCTGGGCCAGGCGAGGGCAGCTGCTGCACGGCCAGACCCGCTGTTTGTGCGGTCACACAGCTCCCATGTCTCCGAAGCCCTCTTTCAACATCATCTCAACCACCCCCCACAACCCTGGGGAAGCTTTCCACACCACTCTTCCAGTCCCCTGAACAAGGCTATGGCTGTGGGAAGTCCACAGGGTCCCAGGTGCTTCCAAACAGAGGTGATTTAGAGGAGAAGGGGACATTAGGACTGGGGTCTAAGAATGAGCATGAGATAGCCAGGAAGGCAGGGGTGGGGTCTGGGGGTAGGCATGAGCAGAAATCCCCAAGGCAGACCTGGGCAGACCTGGCGGCAGGGGGCGGGGGCGGGGGGGGCGGGTGGTGCGGGTCTGATGAGGACCCTGGGGTTTGGAGGGTGAGTGTGAGAGAGTATGAGTGAAGAGGCTGGGAACACGGCAGTCCCGGGTCCTGACAAGGACCATGACCCCTGGTGAGCACTGGACTGACCTCATGCAGAGCTCAGGGGCTCTGAGAAATGACGAGACTCCCCCAGAGGCCCTCCAAGTGCTGAGCCTGGTGAGAGTGCTAAGCTAACGATAGCGGTGGGGAACACAAGAGGCTGATGATGCTCAAGGCTGAAGGCCATAGAGACAAAGATTCTGAGGCTGCACCTGCACATCCTAAGCCACTGTATAGAGTGAAGTGGCCTCCTTTCTTAGACCTCAGTTTCTCCATCTATAAAATGGGGATGATGACACTTGTCCTTAGGGGTGGTCCCAAGGCCCTGCCCCTAGGCACCACCAGGCCTGGGGCTGACGCCACTTTGCCAGCAAAGCAGTGTGGCGCTTTGCATTAGACCTTGTTCAGGCTTCGGGTGCAAGCTGCCCCCTTACCTTGAGGGCACATCTCCCTGGAGGGGGAGATGCTACCAGAGCCCCGTAAGAAAGGACAGTTCCAGCTCCACCTCCCAGGGCTTTGTTCCCGCCTTCCTCCTGCTGGAGGCACCCTGCGCTCAGGCTACAGACCTGGCCTCCCTCAGCCAGGGACCTTCCCCACCACTCCCCTTCTCAGGGGCTCTGGGGCAGAGCCTGGCAGGGCCTGGGACGGCTGTGCTGAACTTCCTCAGCCCTCCTGGCATGTCTCATGGGGGAGCCTTGCCAAGAACCAGCTCTAATAGGCCTGTCAGATCCCTGGAAACCCAGCCAGCCAGCGTGCGGGTTCCTCGAGGTCCCAGCCCACGCTCTTTACAAAGCATCAGCTCTGCCACCGGAGAGGAAGCTGGCATGGACCTCTGGATGAACCTGCTGACGGGTTCAGAGCTGGGCCGGGCCTCCCCTCCTGCCAGCTGCTCCCTGGCAAAGCCTGGCCCTCACTCCCCTCTCCCCCGAATCCCATGCAGGGGCAGGAAGGCACAGGCCCAGCACTCAGCTGACTCAGATCCCTGTCCTGGGTGACCTTGGGCACGTCCTCAGTATCTCTGAGCTGGTCTCTGCCACGGCACAGGGCTGTCAGTAGCTGTGGAAGAGCCTAACGCACTGGGCACACGGAAGCAGGTGCCTGATCAAAGTGGGCGTCTCCTGACCGGGAGGGCCAGCCCAAGCCTGGGTGGGCTCTGCCTGCCCTGGGAGCCCAGCAGGAAAGGGAGACAGCCGAGATTCCCTCTTGGAGCTGATCGGGTGGAGACGTCAGGCTGGCTCTCTCCAGTAAAGGGGAGAGGCAGATAGCCGAGAGGCGCAATGAGGAAAATAGTTATTAAATTCTCTCCAGAGATTCACAAACCCTTCCTGTTCTCTGCGCCCCTCCCCAGGACACCTGCCACCCTCCCTGCATGCAGCCCACCGTGTGTGAATCCACTTTCCGTCACTCCCACACTGCCCATGCGCACTGCCCTCCTCCAGGTACTGTGTGCGCGCGCAGTCGTGCCTGACTCTGCGATCGCATGGACTGTAGCTGCCAGGCTCCTCTGTCCATGGAATTTTCCAGGCAAGATTACTGGAGTGGGTTGCCATTTCCTACTCCAGGGGATCTTGCCGACCCAGGGATCGAAGCGGCCTCTCTTGTGTCTCCTGCGTTGGCAGGCAGATTCTTTATCACTGGGCCACCTGGGAAGCCCCCTTTAGCAGCCTCAAAGCTGCTCTGAACAGCTGCAACAAATTGGCTGGGCTGTAACCAAGTGTCAACAACCAACAGGCTGAAAATCAGCCAGGGGAGAGAAATACAAGGAGAGGCTAACATCTTAGGGGGTTGTTCTGCCCAGGGCAAGCCCATCCTCGGGGCAGAAATGACCTCCACCTTTCTGGTGTTAACCAGCCCCCAGGCACTGGGGACTTCCTGAAGTCCGGAGAGGCAAACGTGGGCTGAGCAGTGGACTTGAAGTTGGTAGCCGAGAGCTGGCATCCTGCCTGGGTCCCTCAATAGTGGCGATCCTTTGCACGTCTCCGTGCCCTGGAAGGCTAGGTTCTTCATCCCTGCACAGGGGCTGCCCACCACCCGGGCGAGAGGTAGGAGAAAGAGTCCCAGCTCTGTCTCTGCCCCTCAACACGCGTGCTCGCTCCCCCAACCCGGCGACCGGTTCCGCTGCTGCCCTCTACCCCCTCCCGCAACCGACCGTCTCCCGGCTCCCTCCCGGACGCCCCGCGACGCGCCGGCTCTACGCTGTCCTGGCACAGGCGCAGGACCTGGGTCCAAGCGCGCAGTCGGCCTGGGACGCAGCTTCCACTCGGCTTCGCGGGGCGCCCGTCCCCCCTCCCGCGCTACCTGGGGCGGCCGGCGCGCAGCAGGCGGGCATGGGGCAGGGCGGCCGCAGGCAGGCGCGGCACCCTGAGGAGGCCCGCGCGGCCGGCATCAGGCCCATGGCGCTCCGGCGCGGCGGCGCGGCGCGGCAGGAATGCCCGGCACGCGCGCAGGTAGCGTCTTGCCCGCCGCCCGCCCGGGGCCCAGACCCTGGAGCGAGGGAGGGAGGGCCGGGACCTGCGAGTTTCTGAAATGCTGCTCCTGGAGTGCAGGCTCCTGACCCGCTTCTTCCTAACGCTCGATGTTACAGCACCGTAGGGATACTAGCAACTCCCAATGATCCGCCCCTTCTTCCTAAAGGACTGGCTTTAGGAGCTTCCGCTCCTAAAGAATGAAAGGCAGGTGTTCCAGGTGGAGGCAACGGAGGCTCAGGGAGGGCAGGTGACTCTGTTTGGGTCAAGCAGCGGGATGAGTGCTGAGCCTGATCTATAGCAGGGCTGCCGACCCGGAGATGGTGTTCTGGGCTCCAGCCCTCTGCCCTGCCGAGGGGCCAGCGCCCCAGTGCCACGGAGGGTGCTTAGGACTAAAGTTAGGCGTCCTGTGCAGTCCTGAGCGGTATGAGTATTAATGTCCCCATTTTACAGATGAGACAGCTGAAGCTCAGAGAAGTTACGTAATTTTCGTAAGGTCACACTAGTAAGTGACAGATCTTCAATTCAAACCTATACTGTCTTTCTGCAAAGCCCATGAACCCAGCGAAAAAAGCCCACAATCCCACACCTCCAAGGGTGCGAAGTGTGAGCACCGACGCGGTGCACAGCCTTCACCAGGAGGGAAGGCGGGCAGAGAAGCAAAGCTGGGGCCCTGAAACACCAGAAGAAGGACGCAGATCCCCAGGGGTCTGTGGGAAGAAATCTGTAAGCGAGGGGCTTAGGGGAGCCCTGGGGGGGCGGGGGTGGGGGCTCATCCGAAATAAGTGTGCGTGGTTCTAAACTGCTCAAGTTGCGGCAGAGCAGCAGTTGGAGACTACCACAATGGATTTTTTTTGCATTAATTTTCATTCTAAAAAATTACAATAAAATATTCATTTTGATCAGAGTTTTTTGGTGTCCCAGGCCAGCGATGCCCACTAGTCCTGGTCCTGACACTAATGCGGGGTGCGGGCTGAAGTCCTCCCAGGCGCTAGGAATGTGTGGGAGGGGTTCGTTCAGTGTTCTTTCCTCCCAGAGTCCAGGCAAACATGCAGGTGGGAAGGGCGATTCATGGGGACAGGGGCCATAAGTCAAGGAATATCCTGCCCTAAATCTGCCCCCCAGAGCCTGGGGCTCCCAGGGCCCACAGTCCGCAAGGTCTGATCAGCTCTGTCCACATTAGAGAGAGGTCCAGGGATTTCCCTGGTGTTCCAGTGGTTAAGACTGCCTTTCAATGCAGGGGATGAGGGTTCAATCCTTTGTCGAGGAACTAGGATCCCACATGCCTCGAGGCAACTAAGCCCAAATGCCACAACTAAGTCCAAATGCCACAACTAAGTCCTGATGCACCTACATTAATTAATTAATATAAAATATAAAGAGAAAGGTCTGAGGGCTCAGGTGGAGCACCTGCTCCAGGAGCAGAGGCCCTACCAGTTAGGCTGACTGGTCCTGGTGCTGACTTGCTTTGTTTTATCTGAGCCCCGGTGTTCCCACCTGTGTTGTTAGAGTTAGACTGGCCAATCTCTAGGAAACCCCTTCACCTAACTTCCCTGTGCCTCCGCCCCCTACATTCCCAGCTGGATGGAGGTCTGCAGCTGCCTCCTATTTAGAAGGCTCTGGACTCTGGTGAGCACTGCCATAATGAACTCTAGGATAAACCCTGGCTAGGTCAACACCCATGCCACCTTGGGGGTCTTTTTTTATCCATGAGGCCTGGAGTGAGGGGTGGGTGTGCAAAGATAGTTATGAAGCTTTCCTCTTGGGCCAGGACCAGGGAGCTGAGAAGCTGGGGGCGGGAGTCGTGTCCTCTCACATGAACAAGAGGTGAGAGGTGACCTCTTGAGCTGGGGAGGCTCTCATTTCTGGGCCAAGTCCAGTCCCTTGGGGACTACCTCTGTCCCCACACCACTATTAAGACAAGGCAGATCCAGAGGCTATGGTGCCTGGCAACAGAGCATCTTTGGATAGGCTCAACCTGAAGGCCGGCTGCGCCTGCTCTCAACCCTGCTGTGTGCTGTTAAGGCAAGTTGCTGAACGTCTCTGGGCCCCCGTCCCTCTCTATACTAATTTTGATACAATAAACCCGTCAGGAGTATCAAATGGCAAGCATGCGATCACTTCCTCTTTCCTCAGACTGACGTGGAAGACCAAGGCTGTCTGGGAAGAAACTGGGAGCCACTGAACCCGACCACAGGACACCCCGAGCGGCCCTGGCATCCCACTCTTCCAGAGCCAGCACCCAGCCCCAGGGCTCGGAGCTCCAGCAGACCTGCTTACAGTGCCGGCCTCCTGCTTACTCCTCTGGGACCTCGACAGATTACGTGAGCCTCCCTGCTGCTCAGGCTCCTCACCTTAAAAGGGGCTGTAGTGGGACTGACTCCAAAGGGCCACTGTGAGGGTCAGTCAGGGTTGCAGAGCCCACCACTGGGACACGCTGAATAAACACTAGCTGTTCTGGAGAGTGGCCCAGCTTCTCCCCTTGTGGCTGGCAGTCACCAGGACATCGCACAGTGTTGCTGGCAACACCCTTCATTGGCCTCAGCTTAGCAACGACCACGACAAGCTCTCTTCTAGCCCTGGGGTCTGAGCTCTTCTCAGCACACGCGGGAAGCCAAGCCGGCCCAGTCGCAGGGGCATTTCCACCACAGTTGCTGGGAGGGAAGGAGGACTCAGTGAGCCAGCAAGGCGGGCAAAGGGCAGTTAGTTGAGCAGTTAGCATCCTGAGTATCACAGGAAGCAGTGGTGAGCAGCCCCAGGTCAGCAACAGCCGCATCTTTCTCCTTTTGGAAAGGCCGCCAGGAAAGGCCCAGACCCACTGGTTTGGTGGGTTAACATAAATCACCCTTGCTGGCTTGCCAGGCTCTCCCAAGATAAGGCAGCAGCTCCTCCGCCTTGTTCCCCTGGTAAACCGCCCCAGGCTCCCTGGCTGCGATCAGTGGGGTCTGCGGTTGGGGACTATTTCCCCTGTGGGGATCTAAGATTGCAGACTCCCGGAGCTCTCCAGGTGAGAAGCCTTGAGGGCTGCAGGAGAAGGAGGCCAAAGGGTGATGTGTACTGACCCTTACACTTGTGAGAGGACTGATCTGGCCTCTGTGAGCTTGGGGCTGGACGGGGTTCAAGGCCTGTGGGTGTGATTCCTCTTCCACTCGACACGTGGCCCCTCAGGGCCCACCAGAACGGGGAATGGGCCCGGGTGCCAGAATCAGGCTCAAGTGCCCCCGTCTGCTGGTGCAGTGACTGAAGCCCAGTCCAGGTCACCAACAGCCGCATCTTTCTCCTTTTGGAAAGGCCTCCAGGAAAGGCCCAGGCCCACTGGTTTGGTAGGTTAACATCCAGTGGAAATGGAGCTAAGATGTTTTCTTCCTGAATCTCCTGGAGAGCTGGGATCTGGAGTAAGTAGTGCTGGGCAGAAGGCTCCACCACTGCCAGCCTGGGCTGGGGCCAGTGACCTTTCATCTTCAGTCTGTGCCTTGAGGGCTTCCATTTGGAGATATCATTCCAGCAAATAATGACCACAACCAGCTGGCCTAACAAGGATGCTTTGTGTCTCTCCAAGTTATCCTGAGGCTGCATTTTCTCCATGTCAAGTGTCCTGCCCCGTGGCCTCCGGGAGCTGCCTTTGTCCCCCTCCTTCCTTCCATGATTTCTGAGGAATCTAGGACAGGACTGTCAGCTCTGGGGGGAGAGGCCGGGGAAAGCCTGCACAGGCCTGTGAGAGTCACATACACATCGGGGTGGGGCCGGCATGGGCAGCACAGGTCCGAGGGCCACGGCAGGCCTGCTGCCGGCCCCTCGTGCCCCTCCTCAGTATGGGGCTGTCACCCTGGGCAGGGACACCGTACCCAGGCCAGGCTCCTGGTGCCAGGACCGCTGCTCTGTGCCGCAGCCTGTAAGGCTGAGACAGTTTCTGGGCTTTGCTTGGCACTGCCCGCTGGGTAGGGGGGATGGTTACTATGCTCCTAGTTACTGAGCTGCGAACCCTGGTCCTCAGACTCCTGCATCCAACTGCCCACTCAGGGTGCCTGCAGTGGGCAGTAGTGTAATGACTAGGAGGCACTGCAAACTCCCCTGTGCCCAGATGGAGCTGCGGCCTTGCTGCGTTGTCCCAAACCTGCTCTGGGCTGTCTTCCTCTCTCGCTTAATCCCAGTTCTTTCTTGCCGCTTGATCAGACCCCTGGGTGTTCACCCTCCCTGCTCCTTCTCTCTCAAACCCACATCCAGGAGATCTTGTAGGTCCTGTTTTCAAAACAGATTTGGAATCTGTTCCCCTTCACCACCACCCACCATAGGGAAGTACTCTTGCTTACTGCCTACTTACTACAGGTAGACCCCTGGCTTCCCCTTGACCCCCTGTTGTCAGCAATCAGGCTGCCCTTTAACTGTTTCTCAGATCACGTCCTTCCTCTGCCATCTGGCTCCTTTCATCCTCCCTGTCCCTCAGTCCTTCAGCTCACCTGCCGGTGCATGGGTTCAAGAGCACATCAGCACTCGCTGCTGCTGCCCGGGTCTGACACACACCCGCCCTCCATCCTCCTGGCTCACTTGCACAACCTCTTCAAGGCTCTGGGCGTCCCGCTCTCGGGAGGGCCAGGCTCACCACTGCGCTTTGTTGTTGTTCAGGCGCTCAGTCGTGTCTGGCTCTTTGTGACCTCACGGACTGCAGCACACCACGCTTCCCTGACCTTCATCATCTCCCGGAGCTTGTTCAAACTCATGTCCATCAAGTCAGTGATGCCCTCCAACCATCTCATCCTCTGTCGTCCCCTTCTCCTCCTGCCTTCAATCTTTCCCAGCATCAGGGTCTTTTTCAATGAGTCGGTTCTTACGTCAGGTGGCCAAATGGCTCTATTTTTTTCTTACCGTAACACTCACCACCTTCTAACACAGTAGTTCTCAAGATGTGGGCCCTAGACCAGCAGCATCACCATCACCTGGGAACTTGTTCGAAACAAATTCTAGCAACTTAGAAACAGGTTCCCAACTCTCAGTCTCCCTTTACAAGCCTTCTCCTGGGTGGTTCCAATGAGAACAATTGTCCTACGCACTGGAAAGCATAGAATGGAACCTCAGTTTGATCCCTACTGGGTGCCCGGCCTGCACGTGGCAGATACTCTATGTTGAATAAACAGAACTATTCAGTACTGAGACTGCTGGGCACTTTGTATCCATTTCTCACGACAATTCTGCAAAGAAGATGTTCTTTTTCCCATTTTGCAAACAAGAACACAGAGAGAGTAAGTGGCATGCCCATGGTCACACAGTAAGCAGAGGGCAGAGCCAGGTCACATGCAGACCACAGCCTGATGCCAAGACCTGTGCGCACTCAGCCTCCTTCAACACTGCAGTGCAAAAGGCTTTGCTAATAAGCACTTTCCTATGCACACAAGACACACTTTCAAGCACTTGCTGGCTCTCTCCAGATCCCAGGCAAGACAGGACTCACCCACGAGCACTCACCAGATACTGGGTGACTCTGGTACCCCATGACTCCTTTCTCTCCCCTTTTACAGAGAGCTAGCTGGGAGTGCCGCCCAACAGGGCCTCTTGGGGGCCCATGTTGCTAGAGCTGGGCCTGGGAGTCCAGAGACTCACTGGGGAGTGGGGCCCTCTTCACACTGGCAAGTCTTCTGATCCATGAACATGGGCCACCTTTCCCTTTACTTAGGTCTTCAATTTCTTTCAAGAATGTCATTTTCAGAGTACTAAGTTTTGTACTTCTTATTTGTTAAATTTAGTCCTTAGTATTTTGTCTTTTGGATGCTATCATAAATGAAGCTTTCTTAGTTTCACTTCCAGTTTCCTCAGCGCAACTGTATAGAAATACAGCTTACTTGACCTTGTATCCTGCAATCTTGCTGAATTTTTTATTAGATCGAAAATAGATTTCTTCAGATTTTCTATATATGAGATTATGCCATCTGCAGATAGATTACTTGTTTCTCCTTCCTAATCTGGATGCATTTTATTTCATTTTCTTGCCTAAGTGCTCAGCTTGAATGTCTAGTACAATGTTGAACAGAAGTGGTAAAAGCAAGAATCCTGTTTTGTTCCTGAAAAGCATCCAGCTCTCTCCATTAAGCATGATGTTATCTGCAAGCTTTTTATAGATGCCCTTTAGCAGGCTGAGAAAATTCCTTTCTGTCTCTAGACAGTTGAGTGTATTTATCATAAAATGGTGCTGCTGCTAACTCGCTTCAGTCGTGTCCAACTCTATGCGACCCTGTAGACCGCAGCCCACCAGGCTCCCCCATCCCTGGGATTCTCCAGGCAAGAACACTGGACTGGGTTGCCATTTCCTTCTCCAATGCATCACAGTGAAAAGTGAAAGTGAAGTTGCTCAGTTGTGTCCGACTCTTCGCGACCCCATGGACTGCAGCCTACCAGGCTCCTCCGTCCAGGGGGCCCTCCATGCAAGAGTACTGGCGTGGGTCGCCACTGCCTTCTCTGAATTTCATCAAATGCCTTTTCTGAGTTGATTGAGACGATCATGTGGTTGCTGTCCTTTATTCTACTGGCGCATCACGTTAATTACTTTTCAGGCGTTTGGCCACTGTGCATTCCTATGGTAAATCTCGCTGGTCATCATGTGTGACCCTTTTATAAATGGCTGGATTCAATGACTTTTGTATTTTGTTGAGGAATTTTCCATCTATATCCACAAGGTATTGGTACTCCAGCAATTCTTCTCTCCCTCACTTGCACCATCATTGCTGTTTTGTCTCCCAACTTAAAAAAATAAAACTCTCTCTCTGCCTGACTCCCCACTTCAGCTACTGGCCCATTTCTCTGTTTCCCTTTACAGCAAACTTCCTGAAAGAGCTGGCTATGCTCACACTTCACTTCCCCTCCTCTCATCCTTTCTCATTCCCACTATCATCTGGCTTTACCCCCAGTACTCCACCAAAACCACCCCCGTCCAGACACCAGTGAACTGTGCTCACCGCCCACTCTCTCCTGGTCGGTCCATCAGCAGCTCATGGACACTTTCTCTTTAGGTGGTCTCTTCACTCAGCTCAGGAGCCACAGTCACTCCTGGCTCTCCTCAGCCCCCGTGCTGGCCCCTCCTCTGCTTCCTGTCCTCCTACTTGAGGGCAGCTCAGGGCTCAGCCCAGGTCCTCCGCTGTCTCTTCACTAGCTTCACGATGTCTCATCCAGACTCGTGGCTTCAAAACCCCATCTATGTGTCAGCGGCTCCCAATTCCCTTTCCAACCCAGTGCTCTCTTCTGGCCTCTAGCCGTAACTGTCAGACTGCCCCAGTTCAATTCAGTCAGTTCAGCCGCTCAGTCGTGTCTGACTGTCTGCGACCCCATGAATCGCAGCACACCAGGCCTCCCTGTCCATCACCAATTCCCGGAGTTCACTCAAACTCACGTCCATCGAGTCAGTGATGCCATCCAGCCATCTCATCCTCTGTCGGCCCCTTCTCCTCCTGCCCCCAATCCCTCCCAGCATCAGGGTCTTTTCCAATGAGTCAACTCTTCCCATGAGGTGGCCAAAGTATTGGAGTTTCAGCTTTAGCATCATTCCTTCCAAAGAACCCCCAGGACTGATCTCCTTTAGAATGGACTGGTTGGATCTCCTTGCAGTCCAAGGGACTCTCAAGAGTCTTCTCCAGCACCAGAGTTCAAAAGCATCAATTCTTTGGTGCTCAGCTTTCTTCACAGTCCAACTCTCACATCCATACATGACAACTGGAAAAACCATAGCCTTGACTAGACGGACCTTTGTTGGCAAAGTAATATCTTTACTTTTCAATATGCTGTCTAGGTTGGTCATAACTTTCCTTCCAAGAAGTAAGTGCCTTTTAATTTCATGGCTGCAGTCACCATCTGCAGTGATTTTGGAGCCCCCAAAATAAAGTCTGACACTGTTTCCACTGTTTCCCCATCTATTTCCCATGAAGTGATGGGACCAGATGCCATGATCTTAGTTTTCTGAATGTTGAGTTTTAAGCCAACTTTTTCACTCTCCTCTTTCACTTTCGTCAAGAGGCTTTTTAGTTCCTCTTCACTTTCTGCCATAAGGGTGGTGTCATCTGCATATCTGAGGTGATTGCTACTGAGTCCAGCTGCCTACTTGATACCTAAACTTGAGCTTCTAACAGGTACCCCAGACTAAGTCCAAAGTGAACTCTCTATTTTCCTTCCAAACAACTGCACTTTCTCTTTTCTCTCTTGTCTCAGTTAATGACTAATCCACCCTTCCAGTTGGCTTAGATCAAAACACCTTGGAATTACCCTTGACTCCCTCATCCTCTTACGCCTTTCACCCTTTCCAGTAAGGGAAGTACTATTGGCTCTGCCTTTAAAATATATCAAGAACTCTATTGTTCCTCATCCCCAGTGCCATCTGGAGCCAAGCCACCGTCGCCTCTCACCTGCATGACTGTATAATGAGCTCCTAACTGGTCTCCCTGCTTCTGCCTTTGCTTCTTTCATCCATTCTCGACACAGCAGCCAGAGGGATCCTGTTGGAACCTGAGTCAGACTCGGCCACTGCTCTGTTTAACGGTACCACCTCGCCAGAGCCATCACTGTGCAGGGCCTCCTGATGACCCAGCCCTGCCTCCTCTCTGCCCCTTCACAGCTGGCTCTAGTCATACTGACTTCCTTCCTGCTCTTCCAACATGGACACCCCTGCCTCTACTTTCAAAACTCTCTGCCCAAATGTCTGTGTAGTCACGCTTTCACCTCCCTTAGTCAAACGTCACTGTACACCGAACCCTGCATCCCTCCCGCTCGCCCTCCCCATCCCAACCAGTTTGCTGTCTGTCTTCTCTCCTAGAATGCATGCTCCACAAGGGCAGGGACCTTGTCTGTCCTACTCATTGCTGTGACTCCAGCCCCTAGGACACGTCCTCCAATGAATGACTGGCTGGTTCAATGAATGAATGCCCAGACAAGAGGCACTCTATCAGGGCCACTCCTGGGCAGGCCATCAGCAGTAACCAGCTCCCCTGACCCACTGGCCAGCCCTGTTTTCTCTCTGGGGCAGCCAGGCTCTCCCCTGCCTGCAGGAGGCATGTTGCCCATTTGTGCCTGTCAGAGGTGGTCGCTTTCTGCCAGAACAAACATGCCTGAAAGGGTTCACAGCCTCCGTTATTAAACAGTGAAAGAAGGGCTGATCCCCTAAGCCTCCTTTGCCGGGGAACCCAGGCTAATAACAGCTTTGCCAGGAAACCTGCAGAGGCGGATGAAGCCCCCCCTTTGAGAGCCCACACTTGCCTGGACATGTCTGTCACCGCTAACCCCTGGGATTTCTGCGTTTCCTCTATACTTCTGGTCGAAAGGAGATAAACACCTTTGATGGCAGTTCCTGTTTAAATTCTTGTGAGTTCTTCGACACACAGTGCACTGCCTGGGAAGTCTGTAAATGCTGGGGGAGGAAGGCTGGGGGAGGGGCAAATCGGGATTCTGTGTGGGATTCTGCAAACGGTGCCCATTCGGCAAGCACAGAGACAGACAGGTAAGCGCAGGCGTACAGGGAGTCAACACACCCTGATACAGGCAGGCCCTGTGCAACGCGACGGGGCCCTGATGGGCTGGGGCAAAGCACAGCAGAGGTCAGAACAGCTTTCTCAGTTCTGCTCCCAACTAGCTCTGTCATCTTGGGCAGATTATTTAGCCTCTTTGACCTTCAGTGTCTCTCCTTTCTTTGTTCTATTTAGTTTTTGATATTTTAATATAGGCTTCCCTCGTGGCTCAGAGGTTAAAGCATCTGCCTCCGATACGGGAGACCCAGGTTCGATGACCTGGGTCGGGAAGATTCCCTGGAGAAGGAAATGGTAACCCCCTCCAGTATTCTTAAAATAGTGAAATATGCAGACATTCAAAAAGTATTTAAAGCACATACCCACAGAGATGCATAGTACTGAAAATGCACCCCTGTGTAACTAGGGCTGCCGTCTTGACTGTACAGCATTCATCTCTTTGTTTTACTTTATACTTTTTGCTGCCTAATATTTGGCCATAAATCGTATAGTTTCCCTCTGCCCTATTTTCTAAAAATTTTTATTTTTATTATGCCCCAAGGCATGTGGGATCTTAGTTCCCCAAGAAGGGACTGAACCTGCGTGGAAGCTCTGGATCACCAGGGAAGTTCCATCTTCCTGCGCTATTTTTGACTTTATATTAGATGGTATTCCTGCCCTAGCCTCACTGTATGGCTTCATATAGATGGGATTGCTGTCCTAGCCTCACTGTATGGCTTTATATAGATGGAATTCCTGCCTTAGTCTCACTGTATGGCCTCATATGGATGGGACTGCTGCCCTAGTCTCGCTGTATGTTTTTAGGGCTCATGCATATTGTTGGCTGGAGCTATAGCTCATCCTTTAGGGCTCATGCATATTGTTGGCTGGAGCTATAGCTCATCCTTTAGGGCTCATGCATATTGTTGGCTGGAGCTATGGCTCATCCATTCTCACTGCTGCAGAGTTTTCTGTTGTAAGAACGAGTCGTCTCTTTCTCCACCGCACTGCCGCTAACCTCGTGGAGCTTTCTGTGACTCATTCAAAGAGCCTCTTGCTGCCCAAGATCATGGTGACGTCCTCCTTTCCCTAGTGCTCAAAGATGCCACCTGAAAGTCCAGCCACATAGGCATCTTCTCTGGGTTCTATTCTCCTCCACTGGGTCACTTGCAACTACCTTGCACCAAAAGGAGCCTGTAGAGGCTGCAGAAGTTCCTGGGTGGGCTTGAGTATTCCCAGGCCATTAAACTGGGGCTGTGGGTCAAAGGCACCATGATCACCAGGGGGCAGGGAGGCCATGGCTAACAGGGGCCACTTCAGTGAACGTGAACGTGAAGTCGCTCAGTCGTGTCTGACTCTTTGCAACCCCATGGACTCTATCCTACCAGGCTCCTCTGTCCGTGGGATTTTCCAGGCAATAGTACTGGAGTGGATTGTCATTTCCTTCTCCAGGGGATCTTCCCAAACCAGGGATTGAACCTGGGGCCACTTAGGAAGCCCCCAAAGGTGAGCTTCTGCCCCGGCCTGGATGGTGCATCAATCGAATACTCTGCAACGTGGAGAGAGAGGATGAGAGAGGATGTTGACGGCTCATGTGGTGAGGACACGGCCGGTCCTGTCTCCATACTCGGTGGCAAGTTGGTGGCCCCAGCCCAGCCGACATGGTGATCCTTCCTAAAAACCCTTCCCGTGATGACCGCACAGGGACACTGGCCTACAGAGACGGCACCTGCACAGCTGGGCATCCCCACTGCTTTCTGTGCCCCAAGTCCAGACCTGTGGCACACCCTGCGGCCCCATCTTCAGGACAAGTCTCAGCTGACCATTCTCCATGTCTCCTCCACTGCCACTCACGCCCAGGCCCTGCATCCTTGTCAGATGAGTCTCAGCCTTGTCTTTCTATGGCCCACCCCTCACAAGGCAGCCAGAGGGCTCTTGTAAGTCAAATAGTGTCTGTCTCCTGTTCAGAGCTCTCCCTGGGGTCCCATCAGTTTAGAAGGAAATCTGAAATCCGCACTATATCCCCACGGCTTCGGGCCCTCCATCTTCCCATTCTCACTCCTCAGACCCTCTGGTCCTCCTGAGGGACCTCGTGTCTCCACGGCCCCTCCCCAACGCTGTGCACTCACTGGTCCCTCTGCCTGCATCTCTTTTCCGTATCCTCGGCGTTCCCGGTGGCTTCACTAAGTTGGCTTTATAAACAACACTTGGCACAGCACCCCCCGTCCTCCCATGTGGCTCTGCTTGGCTCCCTTCATTTCTCCCCAGGGGACATCATGAGTCACCTTTACTTGCCTATCGTCTGTCTCTCCCAGGACCAGGAAAGGGGGAGGGGAGGGGAGAGGCATCCTCTAGTTTAATTCTTAGCACCTGGAATACCACTCCATATATTGCTGCTGCTGCTGCTGCTAAATCGCTTCAGTCATGTCTGACTCTGTGCGACCCCACAGACAGCAGCCCATTGGGCTCCGCCATCCCTGGGATTCTCCAGGCAAGAACACTGGAGTGGGTTGCCATTTCCTTCTCCAGTGCATGAAAGTGAAAAGTGAAAGTGAAGTCGCTCAGTCGTGTCTGACTCAGCGACCCCATGGACTGCAGCCTACCAGGCTCCTCTGTCCATGGGAGTTTTCAGGCAAGAGTACTGGAGTGGGATGCCATTGCCTTCTCCGCCATACACTGCAGGCACCCAATAAAAGTGTAGCATAAAGGAGCAGGTGAGTAAATGGCAACTTTTGTTTTCAGGTCAGTCCAGGGCTGTGTAGGCCATGCAGGGGCCACAAGTCGCAGCAGAGGGAAGGACTTGGTACCTCACCATCCAATATGGCCCTGAGTGCCTACTTCTGGCCTCAGACACATGCAACACTCAGCAAGGATCTGGACACAGAGGCAAGTACACATAAACCACGGGACTTTAGGGTCAGAAGAGGGCACGTTTTTGAAAAGTGGCCCAAGTTTCCCCTGCTAGGACCTGCTTGGTCCACCAAGGGGTGACTCCTGAGGGCCAGCAGCAGAAAAGGACACCACCGCCTGTCTGCTGCTGCAAGAAGCATGGGACTCAGCCAGCAAGTCCTGAGAGAAAGGGATCTTGCAGGCTCAGTGTGGGGCAGAGGGGCGTGATTACCTGAAGGCAAGGGTTCTAGAGGGTGAGCATGCGCGCTACGGGCAGTACCTCGGCCAAACGGGGCCCAGATGACCCGGCGGATGGCCTGCACCCAGTCTTCCATGTCCCGCTGGGAGCTGGCCATGAGCAGGAGCGCCTCGGGGTTGGCCGGCACCTTCTCCCGCTCCCCGGCACCACCTGCAAGACAGAGAGAACAGGCTTACTGCAGGCTCCCAGGCAGACACGGGGTGCCCCCCAACAGGGCTCTCTCCGGCCCAACACCAGCTGGCTTTCATTCCCTGGGGGTGAGACAGCTGTCTCTCCAAAAACCATTCAGCAGCAGCTGTGCTTTCTGGTTCTATATTTGCACATCTCCACACCTCGCATATCTGTCTTTGGGGCCCTCTTGGGTTTCTCCCTTAGCCTTCTTGGTTATTTTTCCCTATTATTAAAATCATCCTGGGGTACTATTAGGAAAAAGCATGCAGATTTGACAGCAGCTCAGAGAAGTTCAGACACCAGAGGAGCTTCAGTATGTATTTTGTTTAAATTAACTTTATACATCTTTAAACCCAGCTAAATGTCACTATGTGCTTTTACCATGGGCTCTGACATCACAGCCTGCTCTTCCATCCCTGAAAACAAGGCCTGATTCTTCACATGTATTAAAGGTACAGAGGGAATTATCCGGCGGTCCAGTGGCTAGAACTTTGCATTTTCATTGACGGGACCCTGGGTTCAATTCCCATTAAGAGAGAGAACATCCTGCAAGCCGTGCAGTGCAAACAAAAAAAAAAAAATTTTTTTTTTAAGTTACTGAGATGATATTAAACCAGGATGGAGCAAATACTCCAGAATTCTCCACCTGTCTCCACTCACAGCTGGATACTAGATTATTATCCAAAGGCAGAAAGATAGGAATGCCCAGACAGTTTTTGATGAATTGACTTTTTCTACAGTAGCTGCAGAGGTCCTTGAGTTTTCATGTGAAATGAAATAATTTGGAGATAAACCTAAAACAATTTATACTGAACTGAGGTCTATAAAGAATAGGCAATTTAAGGGATTTTCAAGAATAATCTTATCTTTATGGCCCATCCCATAACATATAACTCACCATTACTTGCTAAGGTCCCAGAACCTCAGACCCTAAGTGGGTTTATCTGCTGATGGGGTGAGTCCCAGACATCCCTGTTCCCAAGGGAGTGGGACGACAGGAGAGCTGTGAGACCCAGGCCATTCCTTTCTGGAACCCGCAGCCCAGCGATGGAGACCAGACAGGAGAGTAAGTGAGCCAGAGCATATAGGACTCTCCTGATGAACAAAGCCGACACGCATCTGTCCTTCTAGGATTCTTTCATCTTCACAATGACCCTGAGTGAGGTACTGTTACCATCTTCATTTGACAGGCAAGGAAACTGACGTACAGAGTGACTACGGAAGTTGTCTGAATTCACACAGCTAATACATGGCCCAACCAGCCCATCCTAAAGGAGATCAGTCCTGAGTGTTCACTGGAAGGACTGATGCTGAAGCAGAAGCTCCAATACTGTGGCCACCTGATGCGAAGAGCTGACTCATTTGAAAAGACCCTGATGCTGGGAAAGATTGAAGGTGGGAGGAGAAGGGGACAACAGAGGATGAGATGGTTGGATGGCATCACTGACTCAATGGACATGAGTTTGAGTGAGCTCCAGGAGTTGGTGATGGACAGGGAAGCCTGGCGTGCTGCAGTCCATGGGGTTGCAGAGTCAGACATGACTGAGCGACTGAACTGAACTGAACTGAATACATGGCAGAGCCTGGGATTCAAAGTCCCGAGCTCTGGGCTCTGATCCAGCCCACGCGCCTGTCGTTTCCCCATGAGTGAGGCAGCCCGCTGGGGCCAGGCTGACAGTGGCCAGAGCAAGGCCGCTGAGGACTGGGGAAACCGAGGGGGCTGCTCTGAGGGCTGGAGCCTGGGAGGAGATGCATCCTTGCTGAGGCCACACCACACATGAGGCCTGGAGGTGGGGTGAAGAGAAAGCAGGCCCAAGGGGCCTGTGGAGCCTAAAGCTCAGCAGAGCGGTGGGCCAGGGTCCTAGGATGCCTCCTGAGCCCTTCAGGACACACACAAGAGTCCGACTCCTTTGGGCCCAGGCAGCAATGCAGAGGTGGAGAGGAAGGGTGCTTGCAGCAGAGACAGCAGAGCCTGGAGCCCAAGAGACAGCGAGGGCCAATGGGAAACAGACTGTAGGCAAGGCTGGGGCAGCTGTGCAGCCATTCACAGGGCAAGGGCACCACCACTGAGAAGGGGATGGCTCTGCATCTTTAGAACTCAACGCAACATGGACTACGAGGCAGGGCTGGCTGAGTGAGGGGACGGGAAGCGAGGTGCCGCCAGGAAGCTTTCCTATGTATGCGTTTCTGCAGAGACATCCCAAAATAACTCAGAAAAGGACCTGGAGATGGACGGCTCCAAGAGTTTGTTGTGGTTACTTGCTTGTCCTAAATGAATACTGAGGTTTGTGTATAACTGGAATTTCTCATTTTTTCAATTCTCTTTTTCTAAAGAGGGTGACCCACGTCAAATAAGCTCAAAACCTGGCTCTGCGCTACCCGCAGATTGACAGATTCTCTCGTGTCCAGTTGCGCCTCTGCCTAGGGTCCCGTCCTACTCTCCTGGTGCTCTCAGCCTGCGGGGTTAACTTTTCAAGTATTGTTCATGTGTGTATATTTATCTATGTGTATTTTTATATAGTATTTTTAACTTTTTAAGAAACTGCCATAATCTGTTCTCCAAAGTGATTACACTACTTTATGCTGCCACCAGCAATACATGAGGGTCCAGCTCCTTCACTTCCTCACCAACACCTGGTGCAGCTGGTCTCTTTACTTCTAGTCTTTATAATGGGTGTGTAGGGGCAGAGTATCATGTTTGAAGGTGCATTTTCCAAACGACTATTGATGCTGAGTATCTTTTTATGTACTTTATTGCCATCCGTGTGTCTTGTTTGGTGAAACATCTATTGAAATCTTTTATCCACTTTTAAAATATTTATTTTTATTTATTTGGCTGAGGTGGGTCCTAGTTGCGGCCTGCAGGATCTAGTTCTCTGAACAGGGATCAAACCCAGGCACCCCACATTAGGAGCTCAGAGTCTTTAGCCACTGAACCACCAGGGAAGTCCCTGTCCATTTTAAAAATCGGTCATTCATTTTTCATTATTGAGTTTTGAGAGTTCTTTACATCTTCTGGGTAAAGGCTCTTTATCAGACATATGCTATGCAAATATCTCGCCCAGTCTGGGCCTTTTCTTTTCATTCTATTAACAGTATGTTTGCAAGAGCAGAAGTGTTTAATTTGGGTAAAGCTCTACTCATCAATTTTTTCTGGTGGTGTGTCTAAGAAAATTTTGCTTAATCCAAGGTTATAAAAGTTTTCTTCTAGATTTTCTTCCAGAAGTTTCATGTCTTAGGGTTCATGTTTAGCCTATGAGTTAGTCTTATAGATGGTGCAAGATAAAGCTCGGAATCCACCCTTTTACACGTGGATGTCCAGTCGTGCCAGCACCACTTGGTGAGCAGACTGTCCTCCACACTGACTGGGGCTCTCACGCAGGCGATCACATCGCTGCACTAAAGACATTTTTACTTTTTCCTTTCCACTCTGGGTGCCTGTATTTCTGTTTTTTGCCTAATTCTGCTGACTAGAGCCTTGTTCTTGCCTGGAGAATCCCAGGGACAGGGAGCCTGGTGGCTGCCGTCTATGGGGTCACACAGAGTCGGACACGACTGAAGTGACTTAGCAGCAGCGGCAGAGCCTTAATACCATGTTGAATAGAAGTGGTAAGAGTGGGCATCTTATCTTACTCTCGGTCTCATCGCAGAAGCGTTCGCTTTTCACCATTCAGCATATCTGCCGCAGGCTTCCTACTCGTGCCCTTTCTCAGGTTGAGGAGCTTCTGTCTCCAGTTTGCTGGAGAGTTTTTTGTTTGTGTTTTTTAACAGAAATGGACGTTGCGGTTTTGTCAAATGCCTTTTTCTCTAGCTTTTGAAAAGCCACATTTTATGCTTTTAGTTTTTTATTACAGTGAATTACGCTGATAAATTTTCAAATGTTAAACTACCTTTGCATTCCTGAAATCCCAATTGGTCATCTTGTATTGTCCGTTTTATTATTGCTGGGTTCAATTTACTAAAATTTTGTGGAGAATTTTTCATCTGTATTCACAAAGGATATTGGTAGGCCATTTTCTTTTATGTCTTATTTTGGTATCAGGGTAATACTGGTTTCACAGAATAAGCTCGTAAGTATTCCCTCTTTATCAATATTTTTGAAAGAGTCTGTGTAGAGTTGCCATTGTTTTTAATATTTGGTAGAATTCATCGTGGGAAGGTTTTTAATAACAAATTAAATTTCTGTAATACAGACGCCTATTTCTTTTGAGTGAGCGTCATAGTTTGCGTCTTTCAAGGAATTTGTCTGTTTCACCTAAGTTGTTGAATTTTTGACATAAAGCTGTTCAGAATATTTCTTTGCTGTGTTTTCAGTATTTGAAGAGTCCGCAGCGGTGTCGACTCTCTCACTTCTATTATTGGCAATTTGTGTCTTCTCTTTTCCCCTAGTCAGTCCTCTAGACGCTTACTGATTTTATCAACCTCAAAAAAGAGATTTTTGTTTTACTGACTTTATGTCTTTGTTTTTCTGATTAGCAACCTTTGAAAGGGCTACAGTAAATATTTCAGGTTTTCAGGCCGTATGGTCTCTGCCAAAACTACGCACTCTGCTGTCTAGTTAAAAAGGAGCCTAGACAACATGCGAGTGAGAGGGCAGGGCTGTGCGTTTGTGTGCAAATCTGTTTTCAAAAAGGGGGAGCCAGTCCACGGGTCGTAGATTGCCAGCTTGTGTTGTACCTCATTAATCTGCACTCTGATCTTTATTGTGTCTCTTCATCTGCTCCCTTTGTGTTTAATTTGGCCTTTCTAGTGTCTTACAGTATTTAGTGTTATAATTGCACCCTAAATACTGCTTTAGAGGCATGCACAAAATTTGCATATTGTTTTTTCATCTTTATTCAGCTCAAAATATCTTACTGTTTGGATTTCTTCTTTGACCTATGTGTTATTTAGAAGTGTGTTATTTCCAAGTTCGGGAGGATTTTCCAGAAATCTTTCTGTTACTGATTTCTAAGTTAATTCCCTTGTTTTCAGAGAAGATACACTGTGATGTATGGAAGGGGAAATGTGTGATTTGAACATATTTTTGGCTGTGCCACATGGCTCGAAGGTCTTAGTTCCTGGACCAGGGACTGCACCAGTGCCCTCCGCAGTGAAAGTGTGAAGTCCCAACCACTGGGCCGCCAGGGAATCCCCGTGGATATGGCCTGTCTTCCTAAGCGTTCCGTGTGCACCGAGAAAAATGATTCTGCTGTAGTTGGGTAAAGTGTTCTATAAATTAGGTCTAGCTGTTGACTTTTAAAAACAAGTTTACATTTTCTACTGATTTTCTGTCTATGTCTTCTTATATATTTGGTTTCTAAGACTTATTTGGCGGGTCCAGAGCTTTTCAGTATAGAGCAAACTATCCCCCACGCTGACAGAAAACACTTGTGTGCGCTCTATGCAATGCCCCAGGAGTCTGGCAGATAGCGACAGGCACTGCTCCCTGCGCCGTGTCAGAGCGCTCAGTGTGGCCTCTAACCCTTTCTAGTGCTTCTCTCCTTGGCCTCAGGGATTTTCCGCACGCCCACTCCTGGGCACGTGGCGAGCAGCTCCCAAGGGAGTTTCCTCTCGAGCAGCCCTTTCCTCCCTGGTGCTCTACTCTGAACACTTGAGATGCTTTGGTCTCCCCAGCTGTCTCTCTAACTCATGGAGCCCATTGGGTTCCACCCGGGTTTCCCCTTCCTGCATCACAGCCTGAAAACTTTCCCAGGGCTGGAAGCTAGTGCGTGGCGTAGGGCTCACTTCCTTTGTTTCCATCTCTTGTGGGGGGTGGGCGTCAACAGTCCTTCACTGCCTAATGTTTTGAAAGTAAGTATCTTAAAAATCATTGTTTCATATTATTTGTCCTTTTGGGGGGATTGTTTTAGGTGGGAGAGCAAACTGGTCCCCATTGCTCTTGCATAATAGGGTATATAGAGCACCCCGGGCCTCTACCCACTAGATGCTGGTAGCAGCCTCTCCCTCCTTCCCAGGTTTGACGATCAAAAATGTCTCCACATGTTCTCAAATGTTCCTTGGGAGTCAAGGCTGCTCCCAGTTGAGAAGCATTGATAGAGAGCAATGAGATCTAGACCTCCTCTGAGCCTAAATGACTATGAGCCTACAGCTGTAGGCACAGTATGGCTTGTCTGAAAATCATAACTGTCTCACCCATCACCCCCGCTTCCTCTTGTGCTTCTGTCTTAGTGCTGGGCCTCCAGGTACCCAGAGCAGGAAATTGGGAGTCACCTGGCCTGTTCCTCCCCTCGTCCCCATTCTGTCCCATACTGACCCCCGATGAGCTTGTCCAGTCTCAGGGCTTAAACTGCCAACCCTAAGCCGACAACTTCCAGACTCACTCTTTCCCTGCCCTCCAGAACCTTCTGTGCCCTTCCCCAGAGAGCTGCAATGAGATGTCTCCAGGCATCTCCCAAATATGAATTCCATCTCCACATCTGGGACCCCTCCCGTTCCTGGGTGAGGTCAATTCCACCTTCTGGTTACTCAAGTGGAAACCAGACACATCCTCGGCTCCACTCTGTCTCATAGCCATTCCAGTGAGTGCATTCGTATTTTTTTTAATTAATTATTTTAATTGGAGGCTAATTACTTTACAATATTGTAGTGGTTTTTGCCATACATTGACATGAATCAGCCATGGGTGTACATGTGTTCCCCATCCTGAAACCCCCCTCCCACATGCCTCCCCTTCCCATCCCTCTGGGTCATCCCAGCGCACCAGCCCCAAGCACCCTGTCTCATGCATCGAACCTGGACTGGCAACCTATTTCATATATGATGATATACATGTTTCAATGCTATTCTTTCAAACCATCCCACCCTAGCCTTCTCCCACAGAGTCCAAATGACTGTTCTTTACATCTGTGTCTCTTTTGCTGTCTCGCATTGAGGGTCATTGTTACCATCTTTCTAAATTCCATATATATGCGTTAGTATACTGTATTGGTGTTTTTCTTTCTGACTTACTTCACTCTGTATAATAGGCTCCAGTTTCATCCACCTCATTAGAACTGATTGGTGAAGAGAAAAGGGAACCCTCTTTCACTAGTACAGCCACTATTGAGAACAGTGTGGAGATTCCTTTAAAAAAAATGGAAATAGAACTGCCATACGACCCAGCAATCCCACTGCCGGGCATACACAGTGAGGAAACCAATGAGTAAATTCTATTGGCTCCTCCTTCAAGACATTCAAAATCTGGCCGCTTATCACTGTCCCACCCAGTCTAAGCCAGCATCGTTTCTCCTCTGGGTTACTGGTCTTCAGGCTCCCTCCTTTGCCCCCAGCGGCTTGTTTTCAGTATCATTCAACAGATAATCAGAAACTGTTGAGATAGTACGTTTATATACTTTTTGCACTAAGTCTTCAAAATCTAGCGTGTAGCTTGTACCAACAGCACGCTTCCTCCAGCTATATTTCAAGTGCTCAGTGGTCACATGAGGCTTGGTGGCTGGAGGTTGGACAGCTTTCAGGTGGGTTAGACTGAGGCTGGAGGGGAGTGGGAGAGCCCACCATCCTAATTTCCTGAGACTCGTGTGTGTGTGTGTGTGTGTGTGTGTGGTGTTTGTGCGCGCGCACGTGAGTGTGTGCATGCAGCTAGCTCTGGGCAATGCTTCATGGTCAGCTAGGCTTTTCTGCAGTGTCCCCAGGGGCAGCGTCCCCTGCCTTTCCCTGCCTATCCCTGCCAGGCTGCACTGGGCTGAACTCGAGCAGCAGTTCCAGCCTCCCGCGTATCCCTGTTGTCTCGTCTGTACCCTGCTTCTCTCACTTGGAGCCACCAAATGCCACTTGCCCTTCAAGGGTTAATCACCCCCCAGTCTGGTGTCCTGCAGCCGGCTCTTGGCCTTGGCTGTACACTTACCCCTGGGCAGCAGCCTGATCCTCTTCAGATGCCTGGTGGGGCAGAAAGGCATGGTGCCAGAACTGGCCGGGCTGTGGTAGCAGGACAGCAGCAGCCAAGCTCGCCCAGGAACAGGCGCCAGGCGCGCGGGGCGCTGGCCAGACCAGGTCGCAGCCTCCTGACTGCCTGTGCGCTCTGCCCGGAAACTGGGGACCGGGCACTTTTAGTCTCTCCTGGGGAACTTCTGCACTTCTCAGTGCCTCAACGGGACTGTCCCAGGTGGGAGGGGTGAGGAGGAACCTTGGGTCCTGCAGGGGTGGGGCTCCAGTTGGTACTGGCACTGAGTTGGGGCCTGTCTGGGTGTCTACGGTGGAAACCCCTGGGCAGGTCCCAAGTGCCTGCCACCCTGCATGTTCCCTTCCTGTTTTCCAGGACTGAGAGCGCAGGGCTGGACCCCCAGCCCCACCAGTTTTGTGCCTCCTGGTCTTCCTCTCCAAGTGGAGCCTCCAACCTCCTCTCCTGGTTGGTGGAGATTAAGTGAACACATGGGAGAAGGCTGAGAAAACCTAAGTGCTTACTGGTTCACATAACCCTTCTATGTTTCCAATCCTTCATCAGCAAAATAAGGCCAATGGCTAGACCTGCCTTGGGAGATTCTGGTGAGGACTGAATGAGGCAAGGAGGCCAGGGGCTGGGCAGGACCCTGCACGTGCTCCCTAAGAGCTGTCACAGCCTCTGTCTTCTGTGTGATGACAGGGCAGCTGGGGCTCCCAGTGGCCCAGGGCCACCAGGCAGGGAAATGCCCAACAGGATTTGGATTTAGCAGTTTGGGATTCTTTCCATGAATCAGTTGCCACCCCTTAGGCTGTATCCCTGATCCTGGGGGCAGAGAGCCTGAGACAGCCTTCTTGCCAGGCCTGGCTGCCTCTCCTGTATCGCTCGGTCCTCCAGGGCACAGTGTCAGGAGTCTGGACGGCAGCTCTGAAGATACCATCCTAAAGAGCTGGGACAGGCAGCAGGCATGAAACTCTGGTGAGAGCACAGGGCAAGAGGCTGCACTTGACTTGATGCCACCTGTCTATCTGCCCATCTCTCCTATGTGTCTGCCTATAACTGAACTGAACCGATCCTCTCCTAAGGGTTCCCTGGTGGCTCAGATGGTAAAGAATCACCTGCAATGCGGGAGACCTGGGTTTGATCCCTGGGTTGGGAAGATTTCCTGGAGAAGGCAACGACTACCCACTCCAGTATTCTGGCCTGGAGAATTCCACGGACAGAAGCTTGGCAGGCTACAGTCCATGGGGTAGCAAAGAGTCAAACATGACTGAGCAACTTTCACTTTCATCCTCTCCTATTTGTCTGCCTATCCGTCTGTCCATTCACCCCTCCCTTCAACAAAGAAGAGCAGCCAATTAAAACCAAAGCACATCGGCTTAAAACTCCTCGGAGGGCCTACTGTTCCTGGAATAAAATCCATCTCTGATGTGGTCCTGTGCCTCCAGGCCCCCTGGCCACATCTCCTCCCTCTTGCCCACCCTTTTGCTGCCATCAACCATCCTGGGCCTCTTTCTCTTCCTCAAGCTCATCCTCTTCCAACTGGAACCCCTCAGTTTCAGGTTGTTAGTTTCTGGCAGGGCTGCCCCCCCCCCCTCACCTTCAGACCTCAGCTTAAACATCAGTTAGAGAAAACCCTGCCTAGGTGGGAATCTTTATCAAGTAACTGCTCATCCTGACAAACGACATTCCCTCTCTTTTCTCTGTATAATGTAGCACAGAGGAAACCTAGCTTCTTTATTTATATATTTGTTTATTGTGTCTCCGCTAAGGCATTTAAATTTCATGAAAGCTCTTGCCGCCCTTGACCTCCCAGAATCGCCTGGAAAGGGGTGGGAGTTCAGTGACGGGCAGCGGTCTCTGTGGGGACACATGGAGAGCTCTGTGCAAGTGACAGGCAGTCTCTCCCTACAGAACACCCAAGTTTTATTGGGTGTTTATCACATGCCAGGCACTGTCTTAAGAGCTTTGCATAGCTCAGCTTCATGTCCTCAGGACAACTCTAGAAGGCGGTAAAATTAGGATATCCATTTTACAGATGCAAAAACAGAGGCTGGGGGAGGTTGAGCAATTTGGCTGAGGTCACAAAACTAACTGGAGTGGCGCTTCCAACTGGTTAGTAAGGGGAAATCACTTGCCAGTTGGTCTTCTAAAGTGCTGGCCATTCACAAGGTGCTCTTGGAGGTTAAGGATCTGAACCCCGGCAGTCTGGCTGCAGTCTGATCTCCCGGTCCCAATCGCTGTGCTGGGCAGCCTCCAAGATGGCCCCCATTGAACCCTGCTTCCTGGTATTCACACTCTTGGACAGTCACCTCCCTTGCATGTGGTAGGGACCTAGCATCTTACTAGAACAGAACAGGGCAGAAAGCAACAGGATGTCATCCCTGTGGCTGGTGTCTGTGTGCCCTCCACTGCCCCAGCCCTCATCGGGGGTGTGAGGAGGCTGATATCCACCTCTGCATTGCTGGGCAGCTTATTTTATTGCCACAGATGCCGAGAGAAAAAGGGAGAAAGGGCAGGTGGGGAGGGGAGACTAGAAAGAATGTTGGGCAGTCGTCTGACACCGGGCTGGAAGAAAGTCAGGGAGCTTGTGCTGGGGCCTAATGTGCGCCACAAGGCACCTCTGCATTTGTAGGGAAAGAAGCCACCCAGCACACACGGCTATGGAAGAGGGCTGCTAGAGGCACGGGGATGAAGCCTGGGTAGCCTGGCATCTGCCTGTCAGACGCTCCCGCCGAGCGAACGAAACCTCCCTGCATTTCTGTTGTCACAGGGACAGCAGGGCCCAAGGTCTCACAAGTGCTCACCCTCCCCATCCTGCTCTGTCCCCAGCAGAGCCCTGCAGTGGGCGTCCCAGCTGTTACTAACGGTCACTGGGGAGGAGCGCTGGCTGGGGGCTGGGAGACTGGAGGGTAGACGCTCCAGGAGGGGAGGAACAGAGACTTCAGGTCCCCATGATTCCTTCAGGGCTCTCTGGAATCTGTGCCTTGGGGTTGCTGCATCGCACCAGGAGGAAAAAGGATGCAAATCCCAGGGCAGGTCCGCAGTCTGCGCAAAGCTCCATGCGTGTACTATCTACCTGGGCCCCTGTGCTGTTTTCTGAGAAGGATCCTGGGAAGAATAGAGGAAGCTTACTCAAGCAGACGGGGGATGAGCAGGCACCCCTCTTCCAGCACAGACTGCACCCCATGTCACTGCACTGGGGCACGTGAAAACCTTACACTGGCCTCTCCCTCCCTCAGTCTACACTGGTTGAGAAGGCTCTTTTTTTAATCCCAGATAGTGAAACCCCTGAACAGAGTGCCCTGGGTGCCTGGCTTCCTCCAGGCCCCTGGATATTCCACATTAGGGCCAGAGCAGGCAAGGAAACAGCTGACACCTTGAACAAGTGTGCCCCCCACCCCAGTCATGGGCAGAGAATTGGAGCCCCCACCCCAAGCAGTCAGCGTGTAGTGGAGCCCCCTGCAGGCTCCCCACGGCCTGAGCCCTGTCCTTTGCAGGGCTCTGGGCCCCGACTCTGAGTCTTCCACTGCGCCTCTTGATGAGCTGGAACCAAAAGTAAACTTCTAACTCGCCTGAGAACGGCAGTGGTCACAGCGCACCCAGAGCGCTGGGAACTCAAAACGCCCGGCGGGAGGCAAGAGCAGAACCCAGCGCAGCGACGTCAGGGGATGGCTTAGGCAGGTGGGCACAGAAGCCGGAAGGAATCATGTAGCCATTAAGAAACGAGTGCTTAAGAAAGAGTTTTGAAGAAACAGAAAGCAGCTCTGCTTCACAGGCTAGAACTGGAGGATGCAGCCTCCGGGACACGAGGGAGCCTCAGATTCCGAGAAAGGCTTCCTGACACGAGGGAGCCTCAGATTCCGAGAAAGACTCCCTGACTCTAAGAAGGACCTCACCAAGGGTCCCCTCTTTTCGAGGGGGGTGACCTGCTTGTCTGTCTCTGGGATGTTTGGTGGTCATGTGACCAGGGGACCAGCCAGCAACGCAAACCGAAAGGCCAAGGAGGGTGGGGGAGGGAGGGGCCCACGTTCCTGCTGACTTGGCCGAGTCCCTGAATCGCTCAGCCAGGAGCTGCGTCCCTCAGGGCTTCTCGATCTGTGAGAAGAACACTTCTCCTTTGATTTAAGCTCATTAGGAGGGTTTTTCTGCTCCTTGCAGTGGAAAGTATCCCAGTCCAGAAATGAGAGTCCCCAGACAGCCCTTCATTGCTGCACTAGCTCCCCCAGGAGCTGCCAGGGAGGGGCAGGTCTGGGGCCAGCCAGGGACCCTGGTAGACCCAGAGCCGGGGTCCAAGAGAAAACTCAGAAGGTATATGACAACATTCAACATCCATTTTGATAGAAATTCTGTGTTAAGTAGGAATAGATGGATCCTTCCTCAACATAGATGTACCCAGAGCCAACACAGGGAGAGCTGCTAGCAGCATTCCCATCAAAGTCAGCCACAAAACAAGCCTGCCCACATCACCACGGTTATTTACCATTTTCATGGAAGTATCTGCCAGTACAATTAGAGAGCGAACACGAAATTATTACAGCAGGAGGGGAGGGTATTATGTTATTATCATTGCTGTTATTACGTATATGTGTAAAAACCTAGGTCAGTGATATGAAAAATCACTACCAGCAATATGCAGTTCAGTAAGGTAGCCAGATACAAAATACACAGAAATCACAATCTGCTTATAAATTAGAAGAAAGAGAAATGCACACCACCCATAGAGTAGAAAAACTCAGAGATACCAGTTCCCCCAATTTAGTCCATAAATTTGACACAACAAAGTACGAATAGCATTTCTTTTTAAATTAGACAAACTGATTCAGAAGTTCATAAGCAAAAACAGCAAATGCATTTTTGTAAAAAATAAGGAAGTCATACCAGCCCTACCAATTATTAAAACACAGTAAAGTGTACCACAATAATGATTAAAACAGCATGGTACCGCAAAACATGAACAGAGATAGACTCAAACGTACTTGAGAGTTTGGAACAGAATTAAGAAGTTATTTCAAATGGGCAAGGACAAGACGGATTATTTAATAAACAAAACAGGGACAACTGGATAGCCACCTGGAGAAAAAACATCAAGTTGGATCCTTACAGCACATCTTAAAACAAAATTAAAAAATCATGATTGACCAATGATTTAAAGATTAAAAATGAAACCACAAAAGTACCAGGATCAACTGTGGGAGAAGTTTTTGTATAATCTCAAAGTGGGAGAGGCCTTTCTAATACCACCCCAAATCCAGAGCCCATGAAAAAAATTTCACTACAGGAAAGTTTAAAACATTTTCAAGGCGAAGAAAAGAAAGAGAAATGACACATGACAAAAGGAGAGGAAAGGGACAGATATTTATCAGATGCGACGACTTGCAGGGTATTATTTTTAACGAGGATGCATTGTACCTGGGACGTCCTCTGCTAGATACTGTTAAGTGAAAAAAGCAAAAGGACGAATAACAGGGGATCGTTTTTGTAAAGGAAGGGAAGCGGGAAGGGAGAACAGAAACAAGGGTTTGTACAAAATATCGCTGGAAAGAGACAGACGGTGGGAGCTGCAGTCGTTTCGGGGGAAAGTGGACAGCTAGAGCAAGGGGTACAGGGGGACTGGCTTTGGCCTTTTGATGCTTGAACCACGATACTTGAAACATTAGATGAAAACAGAATTTAATATAAAGTGGCAAGTGAAAGAACCTCACAGCACGTGGGCTGCAGACTGCACACAGTGGGAGGCAGGTTGGGTGCTGGGCGCCCTGCCAGCGTGGAGTCACTCAGAGCCAGACGGCCAGCTCACCAAGGGGTGTGGGGCTCACAGCGGGATGCACTGACCTGGGGCAGACAATAAGAAAGTCAGCAACTTTCTTCATTGTAAGGAATGGTAATATGGAATCGCCTACAGCCTCTTTGTGCTCCATAACTTGATAACAGCCCTTCATCCCCATATTCGCTGGGGATTTGCTCCAAGACACCCAGAGGATGCCTGGAACTATGGATAACATCGAACCCTGTACGGATGATGTTTCTCTATATACACATATCTGTGATAAAGTGTGATTTTTAAATTAGGCCCAGTAGGAGATTAGTAGAGCTTCCCAGCTGGCATCAGTGGTAGAGAACCCGGCCGCCAACGCAGGAGACGTAAGACATGCGGGGCCGATCCCTGGACCAGGAAGGTCCCCTACACGAGGGCATAGCAGTCCACTCCAGTATTCGTGCCTGGAGAAACCCACGGTCAGCGGAGCCTGAGAGGCTACGGTCCACAGTGTCACAGAGTCGGATATGACTGCAGCTGCTTGGCATGCACCCAGGAGACTAACAACGAACAGTAAAATAGAACAATTATAACAATATACTGTGACAAGAGCTATGTGAATGTGATACCTCGACAGCCTGATAACCGAGTGGGCTGCTAAGTGTATGTAACATTGAGCAGCTGGGTTTGTGTATATACGGAGCCATTGGACAAAAGGGTTAATCTCCAGGGGACAGAGCAGGACGGCACAAGCTTTCAGGCTGATACTCGGAGTGGTGTGCGATCTGAAACACACGTACTTTATTTCTGGGATTTTCCATGAGATGTACTTTCACACTGCAGTGGCTGTGAGTAACTGGAACCACAGAGAATGAAACCACAGGAAGCAAAACCAGGGGCTGGGGGCACTACCATACCCATCAAAAATTTAAATGACTCAGCAGTCCTTTCCTAGGGGATTTATCCTTCAGATAAATTTGCACATGTGCCTAAGGAGCTGGTGGGAATAACAGGGTAACAGCCCAACTGTCCATCAGGTTAAATATATAATGCGCTGGTTAAATAAACGATATACATCCAAAAACAGAAGCGGGTGGGACTATGTGATACGAGATGATGGATTATTATGTGGGAAAAGCAACATACGGCGTCAACCACATGCTGCCAATTGTGAGAGTGGCGTGGGTACATGAGGCGGGGGCGGCTGTTGTGCTCCTTCTCTGGAAGGACAAGGACTCAGGGAACCAGGCTCGCTTCAGGAGAGGAGGCAAGGGGCTCAGGAATAGGACGGTTCAGTTCAGTTCAGTTCAGGCGCTCAGTCGTGTCCGACTCTTTGCGATCCCATGGGCTGTAGCACGCCAGGCCTCCCTGTCCATCACCAACTCCCGGAGTCCACCCAAGCTCACGTCCATAGGAGGCTTACTTCTCGCTATAGGCTCTTTGAAGTGTTTGTATGTGTGTTATTGTGTGTGTGTACTATTGCGTCTGTGTGTTATGGAGCATATGTGTTATTGTGTGTGTGTTTTCACAGGCACAGATTACTTTCTTGAATAAACACTGCTTCTGTTCACGGTTAAGGGAGGTGGCAGCTCCTGGTTTGGCCCCGGAGAAGTCAGACCTGCCCTGTGCTTGGAGTACTTTCAATGTAGAAAAATGTCCCAAATGTCCTCCACTTGGTTTGCACTCCGTTCCCCTCTGTCACCCATCCCCTCAGCAGAGTTTCATTTCTCAAAACCAGGCTCTCCCCGGGAAATCTTCTTTTGTGGTTCTGGGGATGTTTGGGTTTTTAGGGAATCCGTGTTGACCTTGCTCGGGGTAGCACCCTGTGGGAAAACTGGGGCTGTGATTTTCCTCACAGGGACGATCGCAGAGGTGAAGGAAGAACATGGGGCCAGCTGGGGAATGCCTGGATCTGGCCAGAGTGTTCCCTCTGAAAGATGAAGCAGGTCTCTCCCTTCTCTGGTAAAATTTCCACATTACTGCCTCTGTCCTTTACCTCCAGGCAACGTCCCTGCCCACTGCCTCCCCTGGGGCTCCTCTGTGATGAGCTGAGGGGGTCTCTTCAGCCCAGCTTCATATCGCTCCTCATATCACTGGGCCTTCAGGCACTCCGTCCTATTTCTTGTCCCAGGATACGCCCTGTGCTCCGTGCCTCTGTCTTTGCACATGCCGTTCCCTCTTCTTGGGATGCTGTTCCCATTTTGTCCGCCTGGTAAACTCCTACTCATTCATCAAAACCCAGCTCAAATTCACCTTCCCTGCTTGCCCCTCACCCACCTCCAAGTTTCCTTATCCCAGTCCCTCTTCCACAAAGCGTGTATTACAGGCCCGCTGAGCACCAGGCACTGCGTCTCGTGCTGGGAACACCCCAGTGACACGGGCCTGCCCCTTGGATAATGCAGCCTGGCTGCGGGGGGTGGGGGGCGGGAGGGACAGGCTTCAACCATTACCACAAAAGCAAAACTGCACCTTCAGAGCATGACGGAGTCCAGAAGGGAAGTCGGAGGTGAAGGGTGGGAATGAGGGTGGGCGTGTTGGGGGCAAGACCACACTTTGAGCACTGTATCCCCAGGGCTACCTCCCACCAACAGCTCAGCTCGCCGGGCTCGGGGCCTGGCCTGACTTGGCTCCTCTTGTCTCCTGACCTCCCAGGAAACCCAGAACAGGACTGGAAAACACCACTGATTGTAAGGGCAATGTCCCCCCACCAGCCCACCCCCTCATTTAAAAATAGCTTATGCACAGAAAAAAAAAAAAAGCTAAAAATAGCAACATACAAAAATGGAATATGCCAACTGCCAGATGAGGAGGTGGTTCTGAACTGTTCCAAGGTGGGGGCTGCAGAGGAGGAGTGGATCTGGCACTTTCAAGTGGGGGAAAAAATGTGATTTATGCTCAGTGACCTGGAGGGAAAATTGGCTGAATTCATTATTCTAAAGAAGGAAACGGGAACTAACCTTTATGAAGTGCATGCTCCGCCCCTGCTTCCTTGGTTAGTACCCGTGAAGAGGGATTAAGTTCTACACCATTGCAAACATCAGCTGCAGAGAGAAACCAGGCCCTCCTGCAGCTCTACTAGGCTTGCCATCCCCACACGGCTGGTACTTGCAAAGCTGGGCACCCTCCAAGTGACTTTAGGAAGCCGATGTTCTGATCACATCACTATCGGTACTACGTGCAGGAGAAGCTGAGGCCAGCGGCTTGGCTTCCCAAGCCCTGTGTCTGTGAGTGTTAGTCGCTCAGTCGTGTCTGACTCTTTGCAACCCCATGGACCGTAGCCCATCAGGCTCCTCTGTCCACTGAATTCTCCAGGCAAGAACACTGGAGTGGGTTGCCATTCCCTTCTCCAGGGGGTCTTCCCAACCCAGGGATCGAACCCATGACACCTGAATTACAGGCAGATTCTTTACTGTTTGAGCCGCCAGCGAAGCCCCTCCCAAGGCCCAGGATCTAGTAAACGGCGGAAACTTGATTTGCACCCAAGACTGTCTTCAGTCTCCTCCCAGCCCCAGCTCCCCAACCTCCTGGGTCTCCTCGGGCCTGAGACGCATCCCCCTGCACCTCTCCTGACACCGAACGGAAAGCTTTGTCCAGGGGGCGTGTGGATATTGGTTAAACGGCTGCAGCACGCTGGGCTAGCAGCAGCTGTCTTTCAACCACAGGGAACTGGTGTCTGGTTACTTTATGTTACCACTGAGAATGTTTCCCCCTAACACTGTGTGTCTTAGCCTGCCTTCCCCAAAACCAAAGTCAGAGACTCGCAGTGGGCGTGGGAAACAGGGCAGGAAATGAAATGGGGAGCGTGAGATGGTGAGGGCCACTGTCGGGGGCCTGGGGCCTCCATCCCGCTGGCATGGTTAGTGCAGCCTCCTGAAGTGTGGACCAGAACTGCCAGCCCGGGGACACAAGCAGGAACCCAAGGGTTCCAGTCACCATGGGCCATGGAGGGGCCCAGGGGTTTTAACACCCCTCTCCCACACCCCCCTCCACCCGCACCTTCTCTACAGGACTTGACTGATGCAGGAAATCTCGGCAGGGCTGGGTGTGGCCTGGCCAGCATGTGTCCAGAGGCCCTTTCTTTCAATGAGGCAGCAGACACTCCTCGAGGCCCTGCTGTGTGGCTGGCACAGGAGTGGGGTGGAGGGAGTGCCCTGGGGGAAGGGGAGGGCCAGGCCCTACCCACCTCCCCACCCCCCAGCTTCCTCTTGGTGGAGATGGACAAAGGATGAGGGAGCGAACCAAGGAGGCAGGGGGTGCAAATGGGGTGACTGCCACAAAGATGGGGTGGGCTTGTTAGGGGAAGCACGCTGATTGGAACCGCCCACCCTGGCCAGCCACCACAGTAGCCATTTGCATGAGCTGTTTTACAACAGGAGGTCCTGGTGAGGAACAGGGAACTAATAAGCCTCCACCAACCGGAAGAGTTCGGGAAAGGTCAAAGGAGACACCACATGTCCGACCACCTCCCAGAATCCTTCTCTCGGGCATCCATCTTGGCTGAACAAGGCTTGCACCACCAGGAAGGGCTCTGAGTCAGAATGATTGGCTAAAGACAACCAGGAAACCAATCCCATCACCATAAAACCTGAGACTGCCAGCCACACGGCAGAGCAGTTCTCCTGGGTTCCCGTACCCTACTGCTCTCCACCCGGGCGCCCTTTCCCAATAAAATCTCTCGCTTTGTCAGCACATGTGTCTCCTCGGACAATTCGTTTCCGAGTGTTAGACAAGAGCCCAGTTTTGGGCCCTGGAAGCGGTCCCCTTCCTGCAACAGGCTTGATACTTAAACAAGGGGTCAGGAAGGGCCAGTCTTAGGGGACCATAGGCCCAGAACTAAATGACTACAGGGGCTGGTCCTGGCATGGAGGGAAGGGGGGTAGGCAGCAAGTGCCAAGGTGGGAAAACTCCCGAGATCCTCTGTGAACTTTATTGCACCCAGGAGGGAGAGAGTGGATCCAGAGGTGGGAAGGATGGCAGAGTTCCGGGGAAGAAGCACTGGAGTGAGAGAAGAGGGTGACGACGTCTGGGTTCAGGATCTGTCTTGGTCTCGGTGGCGATCTGGAGGAAGTGTAGGCTTCTGGGGCTCCAAGCCCTCCCACCCTTGGGGCATAAGAAGAGCCTAGGCAGGTACTCTCTTCCCTGCTAGCTCAGCTGGTGAAGAATCCGCCTGCAATGCGGGAGATCCTGGTTTGATTCCTGAGTCATGGAGACCCGCTGGAGAAGGGAGAGGCTGCCCACTCCAGTAGTCTTGGGCTTCCCTGGTGGCTCAGATGGTAAAGAATTTGCCTGCAACACAGGAGACCTGGGTTTGATCCCTGGATTGGGAAGATCCCCTGGAGAAGAGAATGGCTACCTAACCCAGTATTCTGGCCTGGAGAACTCCATGGACAGAGGTGCCTGGCAGGCTACAGTCCATGGGATTACAAAAGAGTCGGACACGACTGAGAGACTTTCACTTTCAGGCAGGTGCTGAGCTCCTTGCTGGGGCGGAGTAGGGGGGTCGCAGTGTCCTATGTCCCACTACACCCGCTTTCTGTCTCCAGAAACTGCACAGTTAGACTAATTAAAATCACTTTGGGAGACTTCCCCGCGGCTCAGTGGTAAAGAATCCACCTGGCCATGCGATTCCAATCCTGATCCGGGAATATCCCGCGTCACCAAGCAACTCAACCCACGCATCGCAACTACTGAGCCTGTGCTCCAGAGTCTGAGAACCGCAAGTACTGAGCCCTTGAGCCCTTGAGCCCGTGCTCCGCAACAAGAGAAACTTCTGCAATGAGAAGCGGGCAGGCTGCGACTAGAGTAGCCCCCACTCAGCACAACTAGAGAGGGCAGGTGCAGCAAGGAAAGTCCAGCACAGGACAGAAATATACTAATTCAATTTTTCTTTTGAAAATTACTTTGTAATTGCAAGCATCAATTTTAAAAAATGCCAGTGGCATCCCCTCTCACCCCTCTCCCAAAGAATCCCCACCTTTGGCTCAAGCCCAGCTGCTTGAAAAGCACAGACCCAGGACACCTGTCCTGAACTTCTTTTCCTGGCCGTGCGCTCCCGATGCCCAGGTGCCCCAGCCTGGCACCATGGGGAACAGCCTGGGGCCTGATGCAGGGGCTGACGCTATTCAAGGACCCGGAATACATTCTTATCATTGACACCAGCCTATGCCCATTGGCAGCCAGCCTGTGCCTACATCTCCACTCTTACCACCGCCAGGGGGAAGTTCTTGTTTGTCCCCAGGTGCCCCTCTGGACAGGTGCTTGAGAACCGCTGCCCTGATGGACAGTCTCGAATCCCGTCCTGAACAACCTACCAGACATCATGGCAGGAACTGGGGACACAGAGGTGAAGCCCTGGACCTCACGGAGTCAAGGGCAAGTGGGTCAGCCACAGACTGGGAAGCAGCCCAAGAGCCAAATGAGCAACAAGGACATCCGCTCTTCCTTCAGAGTCTGGGAGAACCGCTGTCTCTCTGCTCTTTATCACGGAGATGCTCAAGCCCCCTCCCCTGCTCTGCATCAGAAAACCTCCGCATCACAGGAATTCTTCCAGGTGGGGGAGAAACGTGGCTGGAGCCGAGTTACCTTGGAGCACTTGGAGGAGTGGGGGAGAGGTGTTCCTACCTTCTCTGCCTCCACCAAAGGTGGGTTCAGCCCCCTCCCCAAGGCCGGGGTGGAGGCAGCCACCACAGCGATACCCAAGGAGAAGGGCTGAGAGAGGAGACTGGGGCTGCGGAAAGAGACCTGCCGGAGAGCAGCGCAGTGCCCGGGGGCCTATGGGACTCCCACCCAGCTCTTCATAACTCAGTCCAACCTTCCCAGTTCCTTTCTGCTCTGCTCGTGAGTCATGTGGACGTTTGTTGAGCCACAAACTCTATGTTGGGCACATGAGAAATCCTTTCCTTTGATACGGACACCATGGATCTCTGATGCTCTTTTCCTTTCGGCATGGGTTCCCCAGAATGTGGGCCCACCTTCAGCAGATGTATGAGACCTCAGGGCTTTAGCTAACGTTCTCCTGAAACTCTTCTTCAACCAAATTCTTCAGATTCCTTAAAAAACAACATTCTGTTAAAAAAAAAAATGGCCTCCTTCCTGGGGGCCAGTTATACACAATCAGGAGAGTAAGAAGTCATGCTAATGCCAGGATGGAAGTTTAACAAGTTCACTGTTACTGGTTTGATCCCCGGGTTGGGAAGATCCCCTGAGGAGGGCATGGCAACCCACTCCAGTGTTCTTGCCTGGAGAATCCCCATGGACAGAGGAGCCTGGCGGGCTACAGTCCATGGTGGGCTCTGGGGTCGCAGAGTCAGACATGACTGTGACTAAGCACGGCACAGCTGTCACCCAGCACCACTCCCCCACACAACTCCAGCAGGCAGCCACTCCCACGGTACTCTAAGTGCCTGGAACCCTCTGGAAGCATCCACCTGATAGTTTGCATGAATGGGACACCCCTGGAGGCCAGCACCCACAGGAGTCTAAGTGCTTGCCCACCCCTGTCCCCCAGACAGCCATTCTCATTGTAGTATAAATGAATGGCGCCCTCTGGAGGCCCCCGTTCACACTGCAGCTTCTGTGAATCCCACCTTGCAGGAATTACGCAACAACCTTCCCACATTCTACAGACGAAAACTGCCCCAAATTTCCAGCCAGAGGGCCCAAGCTGAGATTTTTAGGCCTCACCAGTTTGCTGTCCGGTGATTTTTCCTTCAGCAGAGCTGGTGGGGCTAGGGATCAAAACCTCAGCTCCTCCAGCCTCTCAGAGCCTCCCACCCATCAGAGTCCCACAGCAGCCCCCAAACTAGGTCCACTGCAGGCTGTTAGCCTTGGGCAGAGGCTAGGGCAGCTAAGCTGCCTCCTTTGGAAGAATGTCTGATTTTCTATGCAACACATGGCTAGGTACCAATGAACAAAACCCACAAAGTCGTCAAAACTTTTGAACAGATGGGTACTCCGTCTGAGGCTCCAGCCACACCCACATTCTGGAGGGGCCACAGGAAGGTCCGGCTAGAACGTCACTGCTCAGCCAGCAGCTGTGAGGAAGGGCCTGGAGGGTAAGTACAGGGGACCCAGGCCATGGTCCTTGGGAATGTTAAAGGCGCTGAGAGGTCCAACCGCAGAGAAAACACTCAGTTCTGCTGAGCACTTCCCAGGTACCACAAAGCACATCACTAATGGTGACACTTGTTAAGATACTGAGACAGGCCAAGAGCAAATGTTCCTGAGAAAATGCTGTGGGTACTGCTGAGGTGGGGGAGAGAGACACAGCTGATGGGGACCCTGCTGTGACCCATCTCATGATGAAACAGAAAAATCTCACAGGGACCTGAGATGCCAGAGCCTTTGACTCTGGATGCAAAGGCTACATCTTCATGGGTCCCTCCCTGATGACCCTTTTCTGATCTTTGCTTCTGTCCATCCACACTACTGTCCTTGAGCAAGCCTGGGTGTGGCCTGCTGATGGGATGGACTAGACCCGACCTCCCCAGGAAGAGCGACCACGAAGTGCAGGATCTTATTCACAGAGAGCCTGATGCCATCCTGCACTCCCTCTGCTGGCCAGCCTGGTCCAGGGTGCACTGCAGGCCAGCATGAGGGGCCAGAGTCCATGCCGGGCCCCACAGGACCTCCCTCAGGAGCACCCAGGACAGGGAGGGCCTCAGCTTCCCCGCCCACCAGCGCAGCGGAGGGCTGCCCTCTGGCTGAGGCCTGAACGGGATGCCGAGCACAGCAGAGCTTTGTTCCAGACTCCGCCATCGATCGCCATGCAGACGCTCCGTGAATGGCACTGTTGTGGTATTTTAAGAAGATTCTACAAATAGCACCGACTCAGAATCGGCCTCAGAGCCAGCTGATGAATGCTGCAGCGGCAAGGGAAGGCCAGCCTGCGAGCTCGAGCCAGGACAATGGGGCCTCACAGGGGAGACAGGGCAGGATGTTGGGCGACCCAGGCCTTTTCCGGGGCTCCGTGGCCTCATTTCCCCCAGACTCACCAGGCAGCACACTCCCCCACCCCCGTCGCCCAGTCCTGGTTGGTAGCTTGCTTCCTGGGAGTTTATTGGGAAGGAGTGACCCCCCAGACTCTGAATAAAGAAAAGGGGGCCCCTAACATCCTTTTGGCGTCTGCATCTCCTGTATTTCCAAGTTCGGCCAATGTCCTGTAGGTCATGGAGGAGGGGGTCACAGGAAGGGAGGATATCCGTGGGTTTTCATCAGAAATCACTTTATTAGGAGGCCAGAGAAACCTCAAAGACCCACAGTCCTAGCAGCCAGACTATTAATTGGAGTCATTCCAGAAGACTCCATTCTTGAGACTTGAAAGACAGTTTAGGGAACAGATACATAGCCTGAGTTTGGAGTCATTCAGAGCTCAGTTTAGACTTAGCTTGACCAGTGACACCTGGGTGGGCTGGGGCACGTAGTTTACCTTGCAGGGTCTTGATTTCTTCACCTCTAAATTCCACAGTATTGGACACCCCTTGCAGGGAAGGTTGAAGCAAGCCAGAAGCAAAGCGTGCGCTGTGCTTGGCATAGTTGGAACTCAGCAAATGTTGGCCTCTCTTCCTTCCCAGATGAAAGACCATTTATCTAATACATGTGTGCATTCCATTCATAAAACGTTTCTGAAGTACAGCGGGGAAACCTGGAAGGCATTAAGGGAACCCCTCTCGACCCGTGAATCCACAAAGACAAAGGGCTGTGGTATCAATGCAAATGAGCAAAGCAGGACAGTAGGGAGGCCTCAGCCTGTGCAAAAAAGAGGCTTAAGTCTAAGCCCGTCTGGTACTTGGAAATGTTGAGACATTGAAGGAAGGAGTTTTGACAGAGCTACTTGGCCCTTCCTCCCCTCCCCCCACTCCCCCCAGCACATTCTAAGTGGGGGCGGTGAGGGGGGCTCTACAGACAAGAGGCTGACTACCCACCCAGCTGCCAGGAGTGGCCTGAGTGGCTCCCCATCAGCTCCGTGCCCTACCCCCACCCTTGCCTTGCGTGAGCCCTGTATGCCCGGCTCCCTCCTTCCAGTACTCTATTTGGAGTAATAAGGTGTGATACCAGCCCTGTAAGTGGCCCAGCACAAACCTGTCCTCAATCAAAATTAAATGACTAAATTGGAATGAAGTTTGGCAGCCTTATTCAGAACCAAGAGCAGGGGTCCCTCGACTCGAGAGTGAGGTCCAAACTGGGTCACAGATATGGTGGGGGGCCTTAGGCAAGCTTTTGGGGGCTTTTAAAAACATTCCCCTAGAAAATGAGGTCAGACTAGGTGGATCTCTGAGAATCCACCCACGCCTGCCCCATCTGAGCCTGTAATCTCTTAAGTCCACATGATTCCATCATTAGCGAGATGAAACTCAGAGTACACTCTCGGCTTAACTCTCCCCAGGAGGCCTATACTGGAAAAGAGCTTGCTTATTCCCCACAATGGATTGGGACGAGGCAGGTAGGGGCCTGTTTGTAGGCAGCTGGCCCTGGACGTGATCACTGAGTCAGAGGTGCAGGTGTCTCCCAGAGGACCCCCGAGCCCTCTGTCCTAGGGAAGACTGGTGGACTCTCGTCCTACACAAGCACTTTCCCTCCATGCCCTCGCTGCAAGGGGACAGCCTAGCGAGGCAGTGATCTCGTGGCTAGGTGATACCGAGGTGTAGAGTCCAGGCGTGTGGTCAGAGGCACTGCAGGTCAAAGCAGGCGAGTCAGGACTTGGGCCCAAAGCAGCCTGACCCCAAGGCTGTCCCCTCATCTGCATCCCCTTGCAGAGTGACCTGGTCTTTTTCAGTCTGTCTTCAACAGTAAACTGAGGAAATGCAAACGACTTAAGTTCAAAGGCCTCTCCATGCTCCCAAGTTCAAGCCTCTCTACCTCCAGAAGTTGCTGATGCAAACTGGGCAATTTTTTTGGAATCCTCAAAAAAGGCTCTGCAGGGACCAGGATCAGACAGAACAAAAGTGGGCCATAAGCCACGTCTGATCCTAGGTGGCCAGTCCTAGACAGTGGGGAGGCTGCGGGCAGTGACAATTTACTAACTGGTTTGGGAATGTTTCAGCAGTTTACCAGCCTCTGAGCTCTTCTGGTGAGCTCCCTCTGCATGTCTGCCATGCCTGCAGCCCTCCTGGGCAGGAAGGTGTCTGGGAGATGGCAGGTGAGGGCCCTCCTGCCGAGAGGCCTAGGAAGGAAGGTAGGGGACAGGAGCAGGGGGCCCCTGCGTCAGCTCCTGAGTTACACCTGGTGCTCTGCCCTTGCAGAGACAGTCACGTGGCAGGCGGGGCCACTGTAACTCACTGATTGTGCCTGGGCTGCTTATAGGAGATTGAATGGAATCCCGGGGGCGCCCGCATCTTCCTGGCCCTGGTGTATCAAAGTGAGCACCAAGTTATTAACTATCCCTCCTGCTGCTGCCAGCTCCAAGGCATTCGCATGGAGAGCTAACAGGGGAGGGGGTGCAGGGAGAAGCCTGCAGCACTCCCTCCACCCCCAACAAGCCCTCAGTCCCTGCGAGGGTCTGAGCAGGTTCAGGGAATGGCTGTGCTTGGGACAGCGGCCAGCCCCAGGGAAGGGCTGCAGTCTCCAGCCCAAGAGGAACTCCAGTGGGGAGAAGGTCCTGTGTGTGCCTGATCTCAGAGAGGAAGCTGGCTGGGTGTTGTGGCCTGACTGAAGCTACAAAGGAGAAGCTTCTGGGTTGAGACTACCCTTTGACTTTTTCCAAAGTGAATGTGACTCGGGAGTATCCAGCCCTTTCATCCCAAGTTTCGTCAGTAAAGGGCAAATGCCGCTTTTCATTTCACTCTCGTCTGAGCGTTCTCCACTGCCAGTCATAAAAGTGAATACCTGGCTTGGAGCTGTGTGGCACCAAAATGAAACTGTGCGTGTGAGGACGGCAGACTCTGGTGCCAGACAGCCTGAGGTGGGTTCTCAGTTCTGAGTGGCCTGGGGCAAGGGCCTCTATGCCTGTTTCCTCATCTCTACAGGAGACTTGTTCCAAACGAACTCGTTCCAGTGAACCGGTTCCAAATTGGGAAAGGAGTACATTAAGGCTGTATACTGTCACCCTGCTTATTTAACTTACATGCAGAGTACATCATGAGAAACGCTGGGCTGGAGGAAGCACAAGCTGGAAGCAAGATTGCTGGGAGAAATATCGATAACCTCAGATACACAGATGACACCACCCTTATGGCAGAAAGCAACGAAGAACTAAAGAGCCTCTTGATGAAACTGAAAGAGGAGAGTGAAAAAGTTCGCGTAAAACTCAACATTCAGAAAACTAAGATCATGGCATCTGGTCCCATCACTTCATGGCAAATAGATGGGGAAACAGTGACAGACTTTATTTTGTTGGGCCCCAAAATCACTGCAGATGGTGCCTGCAGCCATGAAATTAAAAGATGCTTGCTCCTTGGAAGGAAAGCTATGAGCAACCTGGGAAGCATATTAAAAAGCAGAGACAGTACTTTGGCAACAATGGTCTGTCTAGTCAAAGCTATGGTTTTTCCAGTGGTCATGTATGGATGTCAGAGTTGGACTGTGAAGAAAGCTGAACGCCAAAGAATTAATGCTTTTGAACTGTGGTGTTAGAGAAGACTCTTGAGAGTCCCTTGGACAGCAAGGAGATCAAACCAGTCCATCCTAAAGGAAATCAGTCCTGAATATTCATTGGAGGGACTGAGGCTGAAGCTGAATCTCCAATACTTTGGCCACCTGATGTGAAGAACTGATTCACTGGAAAAGACCCTGATGCTGGGAAAGAGTGAAGGCAGGCATAGAAGGGGACGACTGAGGATGAGATGGTTGGATGCCATCACCAACTCGGTGGACATGAGTTTGAGCAAGCTCCGGGAGTTGGTGATGGACAGGGAGGCCTGGCGAGTTGCAATCTATGGGGTCGCAAAGAGTCAGACACAACTGAGCGACTGAACTGAACTGAACTGAACTGAGCCTTGTAAAAGAATCCACTTGAGGATTATGGTGAGCACGAAATGAATTCTTATGTACAAAGCACTTAGGATAGTGTTTGGCACACAGTGAGTGCTATGTGGACTATCATTGCTTTCATTTCAACAAAACAACACTAGCCTCATCATTTTTTAGAGTCTTACCCTAAGCCTTAAGACAAATAATAATCATTTCCATGACTGAACATTTTTCTGTGTGCAAGCAGCCTCATATACACAGACTAATTTAAATTTTCCCTTGACACAATCTGGTGAGGTTGCTGGTATCCCAATTTACAGACAAAGGTATCCCTCTTTGGCTCAGAGAAGTAACTTGTCCCCAAGGCTGCAAGGACAGTAGAAGGAAGAGCCAGAATTCAGCACCAGGTCCGTCCAACTCCCAGATGCAAGAGTTATAACATTTCACACTACCCACTTGGCACCAAGCCCTCAGGCACCTTAACTCACCCCCAAGTCATCACTTGGCATCCAGGTAAAGGTGAGGTAAGACAGGTAAGACCTGAACCAGAGAAGAGCTAAGGACCTACCCACATACCCTGGTATGAAATAGCATCTTAGAAAGTCCTATCCTGGGACATTGTTACAATTGGACAACTCCCCAGAAAAGCCCCATTTACAAAGCATTGTCATTATTTGACCTCACTCTGTGGAAAAACCCTATCTCCAGGGCATCTGTCAAAAGAAATGGGTAGCAATTCTTTAATATTACAGCTGCCTAAAACTGAGACTAATTTGGGCAAATAAGTTCTAGCGAAAAAGAAGTTATGGGGAAGGGGAAATATACTGGGGGCTCTGAAGAACTCTGGCATTTTTCTGGATGCCTGCAAGGCCGTGCACATGTGTAGATCTGTGTCCATGAGCAGCAAAGACCGGGGAGGTCTCCAGTCTCTGATCTCTGGCCAACTTTAGGTCCCTGAGCAAGCAGGAAGTAGAGATTAAGCCACAGTCACAAACTACCTAAGAACCGAAGGTGTGCCCCAACACACATACACACACACACACGCAGCAAAAAGTAGAAGACTTATTGGTTAAAGGCATGTAATGGTATCTCCGACAAATCATTAGCTGACCACTAAGCTAATCAAGGAAAGGCTTCCACGGCTGTATACTACAGATTTATAAATTCAGTCCAGGCAAGTCACTAAACAGCTACAACAATAACAACAACAAGTGCAGGGGAGGGAAGGGAATCTAACTTGCAGAGCTGACACATTATATTATTTACAGTGTCCACTTCTCAACAGAAGATTGTAACATGCATAAGGAAAGAATGAAATGAGGTCTATACACGAGGGGAAACAAGCGGTCAATAGAGACTACTCTCGACTCAGATGTTAGATTTCTTAGGCAAAGATTTCAAATTGGCTATTAAAAATATGTTCAAAGAAATCATGTCTAAAGCACTAAAGGGAGGTACGAAAATGATATCTCACCAAATAGAGAATGTAAATAAAGATTCAAATAGAAAATTTGAAGTTTAAAAGAACAATAAGTAGCATGGACAATTTACTATAGAGACTCAACAGCATATGTGAGCTGGCAGAAGAATCAGTAAGCTTGAAGATAAGTCAGCTGTGATTATGCAATATGAGGAGTAAAAGAAAGAAAAGATGACGGCAAATGAACAGCGCCTCTGAGACTGGTGGGATATCACCAAGCATACCAAGACACACACAGTGGGAGCCTCAGAAGGAAAAGAAAGGGGTAGACAGGTATTTGAAGGAGTAATGGTCAAAAGCTTCCCAAGTCTGTTGAATAACGTTGATCCAAGAATCTCAATGAATTCCAAGTCTGATCAACTCAAAGAGATTCATACCAGACATATCAGAGTGAAGCTATCTACAGACAGAATCTTAAAAGAAGCAGAATGAGTCATCACATACAAAGAATTCTCAACAACAGGTAACATCTTATCAAAAACCATGGAAACCAGAAAGCAGTGGGACGACATTTTCCAAACACTGAAAGAAAAGAGACCGTCAACCAAGAATCCTATACCTATCAAAACCATCTTCAAAATGGAGAAGAAATTAAAGCCATTCCAAGATAAACAGAAACTGAGAGGATTCAATTCTCTGTTGTAGCACATAAGTAGTACAGGAAATCCAAAGGTGAAACAAAAGGACATTGGATAATCACTTGGATCTACATGAAGAAATAAAGAATATCAATGAAAGTAACTATGATTAAATATAAAAGACAGTGTATATGTATTTTTTGGTAGCTCTCTTCTTCTGTCTGATCAAAGGAAAACTGGATTAATTACAGAACTGTGTTGATGGACTTATAATGCATAAAGATAGAGTAAGTATTGACAATAATGGCAGGAGGGAGAGAGAGGGAACAGAGCTACATCAGACCAAAGTTTCTGTATACCACTGAAGTTAATGTAGTATTCAGTTCAGTTCAGTCGCCCAGTTGTGTCCGACTCTTTGCAACCCCATGAATCACAGCGCGCCAGGCCTCCCTGTCCATCACCATCTCCCGGAGTTCACTCAGACTCACGTCCATCGAGTCATTGATGCCATCCAGCCATCTCATCCTCTGTCATCCCCTTCTCCTCCTGCCCCCAATCCCTCCCAGAATCAGAGTCTTTTCCAATGAGTCAACTCTTCTCATGAGGTGGCCAAAGTACTGGAGTTTCAGCTTTAGCATCATTCCTTCCAAAGAAATCCCAGGGCTGACTCCTTCAGAATGGACTGGTTGGATCTCCTTGCAGTCCAAGGGACTCTCAAGAGTCTTCTCCAGCACCACAGTTCAAAAGCATCAATTCTTCGGTGCTCAGCTTTCTTCACAGTCCAACTCTCACATCCATACATGACCACTGGAAAAACCATAGCCTTGACTAGACGGACCTTAGTCGGCAAAGCAATGTCTCTGCTTTTCAATATGCTGTCTAGGTTAGTCATAACTTTTCTTCCAAGGAGTTAAGTGTCTTTTAATTTCATGGCTGCAATCACCATCTGCAGTGATTTTGGAGCCCAAAAAAATAAAGTCTGACACTGTTTCCACTGTTTCCCCATCTATTTCCCATGAAGTGATGGGACCGGATGCCATGATCTTCGTTTTCTGAATGTTGAGCTTTAAGCTAACTTTTTCACTCTCCTCTTTCACTTTCAAGAGGCTTTTTAGTTCCTCTTCACTTTCTGCCATAAGGGTGGTGTCATCTGCATATCTGAGGTTATTAATATTTCTCCCGGCAATCTTGATTCCAGCCTGTGCTTCTTACAGCCCAGCATTTCTCATGATGTACTCTGCATAGAAGTTAAATAAGCCAGGTGACAATATACAGCCTTGATGTACTCCTTTTCCTATTTGGAACCAGTCTGTTGTTCCATGTCCAGTTCTAACTGTTGCTTCCTGACATGAATGCAAGTTTCTCAAGAGGCAGGTCAGGTGGTCTGGTATTCCCAACTCTGTCAGAATTTTCCACAGTTGATTGTGATCCACACAGTTAAAGGCTTTGGCATAGTCAATAAAGCAGAAAATAGATGTTTTTCTGGAACTCTCTTGCTTTTTCGACAATCCAGCAGATGTTGGCAATTTGATCTCTGGTTCCTCTGCCTTTTCTAAAACCAGCTTGAACATCTGGAAGTTCACGGTTCACCTATTGCTGAAGCCTGGCTTGGAGAATTTTGAGCATGACTTTACTAGTGTGTGAGATGAGTGCAATTGTGCTGTAGTTTGAACATTCTTTGGCATTGCCTTTGTTTGGGATTGGAATGAAAACAGACCTTTTCCAGTCCTGTGGCCACTGCTGAGTTCTCCAAATCTGCTGGCATATTGCGTGCAGTACTTTCACAGCATCATCTTTCAGGATTTGAAATAGCTCAACTGGAATTCCATCACCTCCTCTAGCTTTGTTTGTAGTGATGCTTTCTAAGGCCCACTTGACTTCACATTCCAGGATGTCTGGCTCTAGATGAGTGATCATACCATCGTGATTGTCTGGGTCATGAAGATCTTTTTTGTACAGTTCTTCTGTGTATTCTTGCCACCTCTTCTTAATATCTTCTGTTTCTGTTAGGTCCAGACCATTTCTGTCCTTTTACTCGGTACTAAACTGATTTAAACTAAAAGACTAATTGTAATCCCCAGAAGAGTAAGAAAATAACTTTTAAAATACTGTAAAGAAACAATAAGGAAATCAAAGCAGTACATAGAAAATATCTATTTAATGCAAAAGTAGGCAGTAATGAAAGTACAGAAGCACAAAAAAAGATGTCACATAGAAAATAAATAGCAAAATGGCTGGCATTAATCCACACTGTCAGTAATTACATTAAATGTAAATGTATCAAGTACTCCAACAAAAAATAAAGAATAACAGAATGGATTTAAAAATCAAACTATATACTGTCTATAGTAAACACATTTAGATTTTAAAACACAAGTAAACAGAACGTGAAATGATGGAAAAAGATATGCCATACAAACAATACCCAAGGAGAGCTCCAAATATTGAACAAAACAGACTTTAAGACAAAAATGTTACTGGAGACAAACAAGAAGATTTCATGATGAAAAAAGGCTGATCCAGCATGAAAGCATAATAATTATAAACACATACGCCTAAACAACAGAGCTCCATAATTTATGAAGGAGAAACAGAATTGAAGTAAGATTCAGTAATAATAGTTGGAAACTTCAGTTCTCCATTTTCAATAGTGGGCAGAGCAACCAGGCAGCAACTCAGTAAAGAAACAGACACCTGACCACGATGAGTAACCAAGGAGGCCGGGCTTGTAGCTCTCCACCCAGCACGCACAGAGCACACATTCTTTTCAAGCGCACGGGGAACGCGTTCTAGGACAGACCACATGCTGAATCACGACGCAAGCCTTAAACATTCAAAAGGGTTGAATGAACCAAAACATGAAAGTGTACTCAATGATGATGGAGAATGGAGTACAGGCGATAGAGGAGTGAATGAAAAATCAATAAGAAGGGCCTAGAGGGTGCGTGAATATGTGGAGACCAAACAACTCACTCTTAAGTAAGAAGAAGTAACCACAGAAATTTAGAAACCATTTTGAAATGAATGGAGATGAAAACACAACATAGCAAAACCTATGGCGTCCAACATGCTTAGAGAGAAAGGCACCGCTGTAAACGTCCACATCAGAAAGCAATGAAGGTGTCAAATCAAAAACCCATGAAGCTAGAAAAAGAGACAAAGAGAGTTTCACCCTCCATGAAACTAGAAAAAGAACAAACCAAGCTCAAGTCAAACAAGCAGAAGGAAATAATGAAGATTGGAAATGAGCAAAACAAAGACGAGAAAAACAGAGAAAATCAATAAAACAAAAGTGTGGTTCTCGGAAAAGATGACCCTATCCAACAAAATTTAACTAGACTGACCAAGAAAAAGTAAGCAAAACTTAACTTTCTAAAACCAAGGATGAAAAGGGCCAACCTTATAGAGATAAAAAAGATTACAAGGGAATAATATGAACAATCTTATGCCAACAAATTAGACAGCTTAGATGAAAAGAAAAACTCCTAGAAAGATATAAGTATCAAAACTGATTTAAGAAGAAACTGAAAATCTAAACAAACCTTTAACATAAGACTAAGTTAATAATTTAAACATCCCCCCAAATGTTTCAATAATGACTTCTACTAATCATTTAAAGGATGAATATCAGGCAGTTTCACTGGTGAATTCTACCAAACACTTCAAATGTTAATACCAATTATTCACAAGCCCTTCCAAAAAGCACAAGAGGAGCAAATGATTCCCAATTCCAGTATTCCTCTGATATTGATAACAAAAACAGAGACACAGCAGAAAAAAAAATAACTATAGACCAACGTTCCTTGTGAATACAGATATGAAAATACTCAATAAAACAGTAGCAAAATACAAGCTAAATGCTCACCAGTTGACGAGTGGATAAACCAAATATGGCATAATCACACTATGGACTGGTGGTTCAGTGCCAAAGAATCCACCTGCCAATGCAGGAGACACAGGTTGGATTTCTGGGTTAGGAAGATCCCCTGGAGGAGGAAATGGCAACCCACTCCAGTATTCTTGTCTGAAAAAATCTCACGCACGGAGGAGCCTTGTGGGCTACAGTCCATGGCGTGGCAGAGTCGGACTCCACTGAGCGAATGATCTCACACGCACGGACTATACCCAGCCATAAAAAGGAATGTAGTGGTAAGATGCTGCAACGTGGCTGAACCTTGAGAAGATCATGCTAAGTTAAAGACGCCAATCACAAAAGGCCATATATTGTCCAAAGGTGTGCTGTTAAGTGGTTGCCAGGGGCTGCAGGATAAGCAGGAGGGCTGTCTTAGGAATGGGAAGTGACTGCTAATGGGCAAGGGGTTTCTTTCTGGGGCAATAAAACTGCTCAAAAACCGGATTATGGTGATGGTTGCATAACTCTAGATATATTAAAAAATATATAGAGCTTTGCATGCTAAATAAATGCATTCTATGATATTTGAAATATATCTCAAAAAAGATGTTTAAAAGAGTCAGGTGATGGGTGTTTGGAGGAAGAGCCCAGCAAAAGGTCTAATTCAGGCAGGGTGCGCATGAGCTACATAGCTGGGTTGGGGCAGGTGTGATAAGGAGAACTATTTAGGGGTTCACTTTACTTGGATGCTCCCCATTTGGGGTCCAGGATTCCTGAAAGAGCATCCCTTTATGGTGCAAGAACCTACAAACAAAGAGGATGGGAATACATACATTAGGCATTTTTTTTTTTTTTTTTTGCCCTCTCCCTCCAGGAATTTAGGACTCGAGCTCTCTGGGAGGCTTGCTGCCCTAATGGCCAAGGTCAAGCACTTCAAGCCCCTCCAGGACTGGCTCCTCTCCAGGCCATAAGTCCACCCTCCAACCCCAGTAACAGCCGTGTTGCCCGTGGCTGTGTGCTGGTTAAACAGACCTGCTCATAAACTCTGACCGCTGACTGTCCTTGCCATCTCTCCTTCACCCCTAGATGAGTGCTGGCTGAGCCCCTCTCCAAGCAGGTAGGAAAAGGCATTTGACCTTCTTGTGCCCCACTGCTAAGAGCACAGAGCAGTTCCGAGTTTCCTCAAAAAATCCTCTAAGGTTCAAGCTGAGAGGGACCTTGGAGATCACCCAGTTTTTCCTCCTTCCCTCTTTGAAGATGAGGAAGCTGAGGCTCGGAGTGGTAACTCAGTTTGAGAAGGGTAGTACTAGGGTTGTCGTCCAGCCTTCTGACAACCCTAGAGGTTGGCATGCCTGTGGCCATTTACAGGTGAAGATGCAGAGGCTCAGAGAGGTGAGAAGTGGCCTGGGGTACTTGGCTGGGAAATGGCACCAAATAGTCCACCAGAACCTGCTTCCCTTTTTGAGAAACCCACAGGCCTGCTACCCCAGGACATCGGAATGGGGAAGAGGTAACGAATGGGGACACTTCTTGGAAAGCAACTGTGACCCCTGCAAGCCCTGAGCTACAGATTAGGAGGCCTCCAGGCTCTGGGCTTCAAGCACAAGTCTGCAGCGCGAGGCTGGAACATTCTGACATACCCAACCCCCCTCACATCCATCCTCTTCAGCTCATCACATCCTTAAGGTCGAGTGAGGCTGCAGGGCTCTCTCGCCTGGGTTCTGCCAGCCCTCCCAGAGGAGAGAAAAGACAGAGCCTGTCCTGCCTTCCCACCAGGGGGCTTCACTTGGTGAAGGGACAGGTTCTGCAAACTGACACGCAAATACTTACTGTGATAGGTGTTCTAGAGGAAAGGAAGGGATGGTATGTGAGCAAACGCCAGGGGTCAGAGAGGGCCTCTCAGGAAAACGTGACACTGAGCTCACAGTGGGTGCCACTGGAGTCCCTTGAGCGTTTCTGAGCAAGGGGCAACGGGACCCGGAGGGCCGCTGGAGCAGGTGCTGGCTGCAGCTGGAGGACGGACTGGAATGGGGAGGGTCCAAGCAGAAAGACCGGGAGACCACTCTAGTGGTTGGGCAGCAGGCTGGTGGCTGGACCCGGGGAGCTGGCACGGACAGAGACAAGTAGAGAACCTCAGACGGGTTTTGGAAATGGAACTGGCAGAACCTGGCGTGGGCAGATTTGAGGAGGAAAACGGGAGTGTTTAGGTCTAGCCTGATCAGCTTTGGCCACTCTCTAGGCCAGGAGACAACCAGAGGAAGCGTCGAGTGAGTCTGGTGCTCAAAGAGAGGCCTGGGCGGAATACTCACTGTGATTCTGAGAAGGTTGCCAGCAAGAGGGCCGAGCGGATGGGGGCAGAAGTGAGCCCAACAGCGTCTGCTTGTGCAGGAGCCTGGAGCAGCGGCAGAGAAGGAGCGGCTGGGAAGCTGCCCTGCTGGAGGAGCCTCGACCTGACCCACCTCCGCAGGCCTGGGAAGCCCTTCCCTAGGATGGCTGTTGCTCTGGCTGCTTGTCCTGAGACAACTCGGGCATCAGCCCTCCCAGAGCACGCAGGCCTGCTGCTCGCCCCACGTCTCTTCTCAGCCAGTAGCATCACCTTCTGCTGCCTGGGTCTCTGCTTCGTCAGGCTGTGAACACAGTGAGGGTGGATGCTGTACCCTCCCTAGCTCTTTATCTTCATGCCAGGCACTAGGCCTGGTGTGGAGCGAGTGCCGCAAGTGATGCCAGGCACTAGGCCTGGTGTGGAGCGAGTGCCGCGAGTGATCGTTAAATGAACTGCCCGAGGCTGCCTATTTAGCAATCTTGGAAGAGTTTGTGGGAAATGGAACCGTCTCAAGAAAGTGGGCTCACAGGTTGTACAGACGTTTATGGAGGAGGACCAGTTCTATCACCCCCAACCCTGGGATGGCAGTCCCTCCCTCCAGGTCAGCAAGGGGCACCTCTGCCCAGCTTGAACTCTGCTCAGCCGCAGCATTCCTGCCCCGCCCGCTGGCCTCTGTGCCCTGGCCACCAGACAGCCAGACACGTCCTTGGAGATCAGGAAACGGACAAGGAGTCCATGTCAACGCCTCACTCTCGCTCGGAGAGCTACACCAGGTGCGGCTGGACTCTCCCCGGCGGGCTGCCCCCGGGACCCTGGGCGTCAGGAGATGGAAGCAGGCGCAGGTGAGCACAGCTGTCTCCCTGTTCCTGCCGCACCCACTGCTCTCCTGCCAGCTTCTCCGCCAAGTGCAGGGCCAGACCACAGAGGCGACAAGGCGACTGTCAGCTGGCGGCACAGACCCGCGCCAACCAGGCACTAGGCAGAATGAAACGGACTGGGCTCGTGGGGCAGGGCTTCAGAGCCGCTTCCAGGTGTGGGCCACCTTCCTAGGGCTTGACTGAAGGCATCGTGAGAAGGCTCGGTGTCTGCAGGGGCCAGGGAGGCCCAGGCTGTGTGGCGGGGGGAGGTTGGAAAGGTGCTGGGGAGGGGTGTCAGGGAACAGCAGCAAGGCTAAGAAGCTGGGCTTTCTTTTGTAGGCACTGTGAGGCCAAGACATGGTGTGAGGAGGGGCGTGAGGTGGCAGGGGCCAGGCACAGGCTTGGGCAGGGGACTAGAGGACGCAGGGATGCCCTTGGGATGACCTGAGAAAGCCAGTGCAGTGGAGATGATGGGGGTCTGCACAAGCAGTTCAGTGGCCTTGGGGGCGGGGATGCGGTCACAGCCCTGGGCAGGATCTCAGGAGCTGTCAGCCTTCGGTCACCGGAAATGACCCTGGGCAGGGCTGAGAGCCAGGAAACCGGGAGAAGGGGCTCCAGCCGGGGCTCTGGATCTGCAGGCTGGGAGCTGGGCACTGCACAGGTGAGGGGCAGAGGACCTGGGGGCCCTTTCCTTAAAGGCGATCACAGCCACTGGGACCTGGGGTGAGATGTGTGGGAGAGACTCACTGCGGAGTCAGAGGGCGAAACAGGATTCACAGCCAAGCTTGGCGAATGGGTGGGCGAACAGCCGGCCAGGAGAGGGAGGAAGGCCCAGGCAGGCACAGGCTGGGAGGAGGGGCGCGGGGCAGGCTCTCGGCGCTTGGAGTCGTGGTGCTGTTCTCTAGGTCCAGCACTAGCGTGGGGTTGCAGGTAAGTGCAGGAGGGCAGAACGAGGCAGGGCCAGCAAACCGTTCCCGGGGGGGCGTGGTGGTGGCCGAGGGAAAGAGAGGGGGGCTGGGCCTCTGGAGCACCTCAGGGAAAGAGGCTTACACACAAAAGTGTCCTGACAGAGATGGAGGGCGGGCTCACAGGCCGACAGAAGGAGTCAGTGGAAGGAGGCGTGAGGGTGCTGGGGACAGAGGACGCAACGGGGGCAAGGTTCCCGAAGACAGGAGGGCGCCCAGTGCTGGGCCAGCGGGAAATGTGGCGGGCAGAGCAGCAGTGGGGGCAGCCAGCAGGCCTCGAAGGCCTCAGGACCCCGTCTGCCCTCGCCCCTCCCCAGCCTTGGGCAACAGCTGCCTCAGCGCTGCTCCAAGCCCTGGCCTTGGGTCCCAGTGCAGAGCTGAAGAAAATGAAGCCTGCCACCGCACAGACCCACCACAGAGCTCAATACAGCAGAAGCGTCTAGAGCTGTCGTCCAAAAACAGTGAAATGAGATGATGTCCTGAGAGTTCAGAGCAAGCTTGTTCACCCCTGCTTACTGAAGTCTACGGGGTCGCTGCAAGTCGGACATAACTGAGGGGCTTCGCTTTCTCTTTTCACTTTCATGCATTGGAGAAGGAAATGGCAACCCACTGCAGCGTTCTTGCCTGGAGAATCCCAGGAATGGGGGAGCCTGGTGGGCTGCCGTCTATGGGGTCGCACTGAGTCGGACACGACTGAAGCGACTTGGCAGCAGCAGCAACCCTTCTCTGCACAGCAGACCCTGCTCGCTGACGTTTGGGCTTCTGCAGAAGCACCAGGGACCAAGGACTGCTCCAATTGTATATGGAGAGATGTATGACAGAGGCTTTGCAGAGAGACACAGAGAATTCACAGCCAAACTCAGCGTATATGTAGGAGACTAGCCGGCCAGGGGAGGTAAGAACGACCAGTCAGGCACAGTTCGGGAGGAGGGGCGCGAAGTATGATAGCATCTGCGTATGACAGTGAACGGATTTATATTGTGGCACATTGTGCCCCCAAAAGTGTCTACAGTAATCCCTCCCCAGGTCCAGGATGCCCCCCACCCCCGCAACTCCACCACCAGCAGGAGCGAAGGTGTCCTCTGGAGAGAGTGCCAGGCTTTGGATTTTAAAGACATTAAGCCCAGATCCACTACGGTGATTCTGGCACGTGCTATATTTTTGCCGCCCTCTTTATGCAATTCACTACTTGAGCCTGCCGATTTTATCAAGCACACTCCTGCTCAGAGACAACATGGTCAAATATCCCGCTGTAAAAGTCTGATTCAGAAATATCCAAGAATGAAATCGATAACAACATCTGTTGTCTTGGGGAAATGTATACCAATGACTAATGGATTCTCTTTTGATCTTAAAGTAAACACACACACTTTTCTAGTCTGGAAAGTCAGAAAGCTTCTTCACAGGTAGCTTGTAACAGCTACACAACACGCACACACCTACATACACACCCCCTTAAAACAGATGGACTGGGTCCCCGCTATGGCAACTGAATCACAGGCCGAAGAAGGGTTTCTCAAGGTGTGTACAAAGATACAGATGCCACGAGATGCTCTGCAGAAGGCAGGTTCCCTGGGCAAAGGTTTGAAGACCGTGTCTGTTAACATTCTCCACCTGATTTGGAGATGCACATTTGCACCAATTAATATGTGGAAAGTTCTGAAGTCTTGCAGGGAAAAGCCTCCCAAAGTTTAATAACTCATGATTTCTAAGGTTGCGACCAAAGAAACCTTGCTCCCCTGTTTATAGTAGAACCCATTTGGAACAACGATCCAAACTGTCTCCTGCCCAGCCAGACGGGTCACATGGGTCCAAATTTGTTAAATGAGGCAACAACATTTAAACATTTGGAGATTTTTACATTAAAAAACCACATGTTGGGACTCCCCTATGGTCCAGTGGCTAAGACTCCGCGTTCCCCGTGCACGAGGCCTGGGTTCGATGCCCTGGTCAGGGAACTAGCCCCCACATGGCACATGGAAAGATCCCACATGCTGCAACGAGGATGCAAGATTCCACACCTTGACCAAGAGCCAGTGCAGCCAAACAAATACTTTTCTTACAAAAGCCACAAATGTCTCCGTTTCCAGGCCCTCCTTCCTGCCTGCCAGTGGCTGCCTGTCTTCTCTGGACAGGGCAGGTGCACTCTGGCACCCTTGTGCTGCCCTGCCCCTCCCACTCTAGGACTGTCCAGCTTTGCTGCTTTAGGCAGGCTTCAGGACTTTGTGAGTGATTCACACTGGGTCCCTGCTCCCAGGCTGCACCGGCCAGCTCTGTCTTAGGATGGGTTGGGAGGATGGGAGCAAAGTGGGAAACACACTTGCACCAGGCCTGTTTCTCACATGGACTGTGCAACCTGGGGTCCATAGTCCCAGAAGACAGCCCCAGAAGCAGACCCTCTTACTGCTCCCTTCTGGGGTTACTAGTTGAGTAAGTACCTTCCCTAACCCAGCCCTGGCAAATCCACCTTTGCTTCTAGGATTTAAGCTCCACCTCCCAACAGGATTTACTGAGAAGTGGTCCAGAAAGACCAAAGCTGCTCTAGGCCCCTATTGAAATCCTTGCTGCTCTGCTCTGGGCTCTGGCCTGACCTCAGTCAGCAGGAGCCAGACCCTGCCCTCTGAATCCTACGAATCCTACGAATCCTACGGAGGCGCTGGTTACTGCAGCAGCCAAGATACACTTGTCCTCCATCTATTCCTTCCAAACACAAACTAACTTTGATTTTCTCGTTAAAATCAAAGTTAGGAAAACTGTTGCTCTAGGGCAATGAGGACCATGAAACTCGTCTTATTTCATTTGAGCTGCACAAAAGCTCAACCACAGATATTATCTTATGGCCAGATTAACTGGGCTCTTTCTCCCTTTGCTCTATCTGATGTTTACGTGTAGGGCCCTATTTGGTTTTGTTATATTTACTTCTCATGTTAAAAACGACCTCAAACTCTTTGTGAACAAACCAATACATTTGTGCCATCTTTATCATCACCTGGACAAGAGTTCTTCAAGCTGCTTGACATATTCCAACCTTTCTTTATCAGGATCCAGAATATACTTTTCAAAGAACCAGAACCTGGAGCCCATCTGGTAAAGCCGGCACCCACCTTATAGTTTACAGACAAGACTTTCCAGACTCACCTTGTCACGCCAGTCACTTAGGGAAGCCCTTAAACACACAGCCTTGCAGACCCCTCCCCAGAGCCTATCCAGGAAGTAGGTCAGAGTGAGGCTAGGCAATCTGCATGTTTAATAAGCGAGGGACAGGTGGGTTTTAGGTTCCCACGAGCTTGGGAGGCGCTGCGGTAAAGGGTTGCATTATCTTGTTTCTGGCAATCAACAGGGATAGTTTCAGCCAGTCAAGGGTTAAGTTAGAAGGGCCACTGCCCAGAGGAGGCCGGACCTCCGCAGCCGCCAACGTCCTCGGCGCGTTTCTCGGCTTGGAACCCTCTCCAAGCCCGCTGCGTTCCACAAGCAGCTCCCCGCGACTTTTGGAAAACTCTGAGTCAGGGCCCTTGGGTCCAAGTTTGTGACAGAGGCGGGCGAGGAGAATGAATGGCCCCGCTCCGAGGCGGTTAAGCCGCAGAGGCGGCGACGGGAGCAAACCAGGCTCTCTGCAAAGGACCTGCGGGCGGGGCCGGGAGCCAAGGGCTCCGCCGACCCAGCCTTGGACTTGGCGGACCAGCAGCCGGCGCTCACCGTCCGCGCCGGACCCCTTAGGGCGGGCTTTCCCCTCCTCTCGGCTCCCTTTCTACCCCGGGATGGGACCCTAACCTCCAGCCGGGCTCCGCCGAGCAAGAGGAGCCTCTGGACGCGCGCTCCGAAGTTCGGACACCGGGGAAAGTTGCAGCCACATCTGAGCCCTTTCCACGGCGGAAGCAGGTGTCGGGCGGCCCGGGGGAATCCTGCGGACGAATCCCCGAGGCGGGCCCGGGCAGCTTCCAGTGGCTGCAGGAGGGAACCGGCGGCGCGCGCCCCTCGCCTGGGCGCCTAAGTCCCGAGTCCGCGGCGCACGTGCACGCCCGGGAGTTACCTTTGGGCGCTCGCAGGTGTCCCCTCCAGTCTTTGCAGCAACACAGCCCCATAGCCGCCGCCTGCGCCCGCGGCTCAGCTTCGCTGCCTGGCGCGCCGCCTGCTGCCCGCACCCCCGGAGCAGGGTGGCCGATGTCCGGCTGGCGGACGGTGCCCAGCCCGGCACGGGGCCACAGACCCGGCCGCTCCGTCTCCCTTACGCTTCGTGCCGGTCCCGCTCCGCGGTATCCCGGCCTCCGGGCAGACCCTGCTAATCAATAGGAGAATGCGCAGATCGCGCCAGCCGCGGGGCCGGCCCGCTTTTATCTCCGCGCGCCGGGGCGGCCCCTACGCCGGCTCCCTGCCCTCGCGGGCGCCCTCCCCACGGCCCGTTACTCTCCCGGGGCGCCGGGCTGTGCGCTCGCGAGGGGCCGCCAGGGGGTGCTGTGCGAGCCGGCGCGGCCTGCGGCTCCCTCCTCTACCCGCAGGGAACCCGGGACGGGTGGTGGGCGATGCAGGCAGACCGGAAGGAAAGGTCCCCTCGCGCTGCAAGGGCGGCGCCAGCCCTCCCCCAGCATCCTCCGAGAGGTCATCTCGTGGTGACTTGGGACGCGTCTACAAGGGCCACCCTGCTCTCGGGTTCCCAGCTCGCCTGCACTCTATAACTGAGGAATTGAAGCTTCTCCCAAACCTGGCTGGGCTATCCATGGACTGTGACTCTGGATAAGTCACTTCCCCTCTGAGACCGGTCTCCTGAGCACAAATTAAAGGTTTGATGGTGTCAAGTTACTCAAACACTCTGTGCTCAGTTTCCTCATCTATCAGATAGGAAAAATAATAGAAATGCTTCGAGGGATCCTTGCGAAGATTTAATGCATAATCGCTAAAATGCTCTAGGACACATCCGGCGTTTTGTGAAGTGCTATGTAAGTGGGATGGAGAAGGAAATGGCAACCCGCTCCAGTATTCTTGCCTGGAGAATTCCCTGGACAGAGAAGCCCAGTGGGCTACAGTCCATGGAGTCGCAAAGAGTGGGCAAGTGGCACTCGTAAGTGGGCACTATCATCAAGTGCTGGTGAGGGCTTGCTTGGTGCCATCACTCTGGAAGGTAACACTCGACGTGCACATTAAAACTAAAAATGCTCAGACCCTGGGACCAAGCAAGAAATCAGCCCACACTCTCAGGATAACCTATACCAGGCTTTTCACTGCAGCCCTGTTTGTAACTGCAAAAAATTGCAACCAAAAAGATGTTCGTCAGTAAAGGGATGATCAAATACACTTGCATTTCCATAAATGCTATCAAGGGAGGGAGCTGCAGCTGGATGTTGAAGATCTATGGATTCGTAGTCCTTACCTAAAACACACACCTTCAGAACATTATTCCACTGTACAGCGCCCATTCCATGCCAGGCACTGCTCTAGACACTTGGGCCAGGAAAAATACTTGGGAAGAAAACAAAATAATCAAGTGGTTCCCTCCAGGGAAAGAGCAAGAGATGGGAACGGACTGAAAGTGGGTGTCAAGGGAATCTGGCATTCTTATAGTGGTCTAATTTTTTAAAAGGAAGGCGTATTCATATATTATTGTAGAATTGAAGTCGAATGAGAAGAATTATCTGGCACAGAGATGGATTCTTAATATTAGATTCCCTCTCACCCATCCAGTTCCTAGGTTCTGTTCCTGCCCCTGAAACAGGGCTATGGTCAACCTCTGATGGCCTCTGCTCGACTGGGATTTTCTCCTTCCCTCCCTACCTCACCCCATCTTGAGAAAATAGACACAGTCTGTAAGAGAGCAGTGGCAAGGCCAGGCCTAAGGCAGAGGCTGCCTAGAGCATGGAGCAGAAGAATTAATTGTTGGGGGCGGGGGGAGGCAAGGGAAGAGAGGAAAGAATGACTTGGAATAGGGGAGAGGTTTTCCCAGGAGTTAAGTCTCATTCAAAGGAGAGATTAACAGCAGTGGGACAGATTTCTGCCTCCCTCTCTAACTCTCCAGAAAGACCCGGGTGAGGCTTCTTCAGGGAGAGAGGAGCGCTGTCCTGCACTAGATCCGGAAAGAAAGATGTTTTCATTTCATGACATGAAGGCGGGGGTTACAAAGAGGGAGTAACTGAGAAAAAACAGAGAGACCTGACTTCTGGTTGTTGCCAAGTCATTTTAAACAGTTTTAGCACCAGGCAAGATCACTTAGTCACAGCGGGCTTAATGAGGCCCCAGGAATTCCAAGCTAGAGCTTCCTGCATTCAGGGAGAGCATGTGCGGGGAGCGAGCCCCCGGGTGATTGTCCAACAGCCAAGTACTACATTTGGAAAGCAAGATTTAAAAGAAAACATCACAGCAGCCATTGTGGGCTGCTTGTTTATCTTTCTAAGAGGAAGTAGCAAAGCAGGATCATTTCGAATGAACCTATTATAGAGGGTCAGCATCCCCATTGAACCGTTCAAATATATTTTGGGATACTCAACTTTTCAAATATATTTTGGGATACTCAACTTTTCAAAGTGGCTTTAAATATCAACTCCCAGGACAGTTTATGAGACAGAACGCAAGGCAAGAGTTTATAATATTACTGCCTTTGGTTTCACACACTTTTATTGTCCTGATTATATACTGTCTTTTTATAGTTTTCTAGTTGTGTGTCTATTTCTCAAGAGGGAAGGAAAATAACATTAACAATGTGTTTAACTATGTGTTTTCCACCAGGCAACTCATATGTGCTATTATCTCAATTAATCACAGGACTACCCCATAAGGCACCATTAGATTCAATTTACTGAGGAAGAAACGAAAGTTCAGGAAGGTAAACAGACTTGCCCAAGACCAATGAAATGACAAGTGTCAGAATCAGGATGGATGGATGGATGGATGGGTAGATAGACAGGTGGGTGGGTTGAGTAGGTGAATGAGTGGATAGATGGATGAGTGGGTGAGTGGGTGGGTAGGTGGGTAGGTTGGTGGGTGGGGGGGAGGTGGATGGGTGAGGGGGTGGGGGGGTGGGTGGGTGGGTAGGCTGGTGGGTGAGGGGTGTGGATGGGTGGGGGGTGGATGGGTGGGGGGGGTGGGTGGGGGGGGGTGGGGGGGGTGGGTGAGTGGGTGGGTGGGTGGATAGATAAATCGGAGAATGGCATTTACCCCACCAGGCATAGAGTCATGGGTTGCAATTGCAAAAGCACGTACTGAGCACAGAATTCACCTGAAAAATTAAACTCTGAACAAAGCCCCTGAATTGATAATGACCCCAGACCATCTTGAACTGAGTCAAAACCTCAGGATCACTCGGTGCTCCAAGGCTCCAGCCAAGCTCAAGCCACCAGACTCTACAAAACTGAGCAGGGAGCTGGGCCCTGAGACATATTCCTAAGTTGCAAGGCCAACATCCGAGACGCCATGGGAAAGCAGAGCCTGAACCAGGGGGTGGGCATCCAGCGAGGACGATGGGCTCTGGGAGGAGGGCTGGACACCAGCTTTGCAGGACGACGATTCTGCGGGGCTACCCCTACCCACCCAGGCCTCCACTTCCTGCTGCTTTAGTCAATTTCTCTGAAAGACTCAAAGTTTGGTGGTGAGAATATGGGTTTATTTTTAAGGAGGCTGCTGCTGCTGCTGGAATCTTGGCCCTCTAGAACCTGACTGTCAGATGTGTGCAGGCCATTCAAGAACTAACTTAGGAGACTCAGGGCCTGACCTTTCTGCCCCTCTGCAGGAGGGTGGTTTCCCCTCCCAGCTCATACCCAAGGTAACCCCAGGGTGCCATCTCAAGATGGGGGCTCAGCCCTGGGCAGCTCAGGGCAGAGCAGCAATGGGGACATGGCATCGCCATCGTGGACGTGGCTTTGTAGGGCTACTGTGATCATTCTTTCATTCATTTATTCACCCAGGTACCAAATGATGGCTGAGCACAGCTGAACGCCCGAGCAGAGCCCAGGCCTGAGCTCTGGGGGTGCCAGGAGGACCCCTGGGGGCTCCGGGGGAGACAGGGCCCAGTCTACACAGGGTGGTCAGAGAGGCTCTCCAGAGGAGCGGTCTCTGAGATGACAGCTGAGATGCGATGAGGAGTCTAGCACCTTGGGGGTGGCGTGGGAATGGTCCTCCAATGAGCAAGCAGTGTTATCACATGAAGAAACAGGGCATTTAGGGTATGATGCGGTCTGTGATTCTGACTGATCAGCCTGGTGCTGGGGTGAAGGGGGGACGAGAAGGGCGAGACCAGAGCAGGGAGAAAGCCGGCATAAGGCAGACGAGAGATGCAGAGGAGACGGAGATCAAGCTGAGCTGTATACTAGCAAGGTAGCCCCCAGCAATGCACACCCCCAGACCTCACACCCTGTGTGCCCCTGTCTCCTGGAATCTGGGCCGCCCCACGGCTTGCCTTAACTAACAAGGTGACAGAAGTAAGTGGCCCTGGGCCAGCCCTGGGCCTAAATTCTAAGAAGCTTGCTAGCTTCCACCGTTGTCGTCCAGGGAGAGCAGTGGGACTCTCCTGATCCTGCCACGCTCCGGGAAGCTGGACCCAACCAGGTCAGGCTACGCGAGTGGGGCCACTCTGGAGGTGCGTCCTCCAACTGACACAAGTGGAGCAGAGGCGAGCTCTCCGTGCCGAGCCCTGCCCATGCTGTAGAACAAGAGCAAATGAACGTCTAAGTCACTAAGGTTGGGGGTAGTTTATGAGGCACTAACACAATGAGACCTGGGGGCTGGGGGTGAAACATCATCCTGATGGCCAACGCTGCCTGGCTAAGAGCACGGCAGTCCACGGAAACTCAGAGCAGCCCCGTGTGTCCCCTACCGTCATCATTTCCACGTTACAGAGGAGAGCTGAGGCACAGGGAGGTGAGGTAACTCCATAGCTGATTAGTGGCCGAGCTGGGATCAGAACCCAGCCTGTCTTGTTTTGGAGCCTCTGTTCTTAACTCTGTGGTAGATATTTTAAAGGGAGAAGGAGCAGAGTTGGGACGCAGGCCCCACAGGTCTAAGGCACGTCCATAGGCGAGACTTAGGGTGAAAAAGGTAGCCCTTGGGGAGTCCTGGAGGGCATCAGAGGGCATCCGTCAGTCAGGCCGTGTGAGGCTCACTGCTGTCTTAGCTTTCCAGGGTAATGTCTGTTCCCTGGTGGCCTCCCTGATAGCTCAGTTGGTAAAGAAACCGCCTGCAATATAAGAGACCTGGGTTCGATCCCTCGGTTGGGAAGATCCCCCAGAGAAAGGAAAGGTACCCTCTCCAGGACTCTGGCCTGGAGATTTCCATGGACTATATTGTCCATGCGGTCACAAAGAGTCGGACATGACTGAGCGGCTTTTTCACTTTCACTGTTAGCCTTGACACCTGATCAGAGGGGGCTTCCTGAAGATAAAAGCACTTTGTACAATGCTTATTACAAATCTGCCCCTACGGCTGGCGGTATCTCATTTAATTTTCACAGCAGCCTCATGATGGTGACATGTCATAACGCTCACGTTAGAGGTGAGAAGATGGACACCTGCCCAGGTTATATGAGCTCTCAAAGTCACAGAGCTGGAGGGTGGGAGAGCCTGTCCTTGAATCTGGGCTGACCTGGACTGACCACCACAGGACACCTTTTAACAGCCAGCCCCCTGCCTCCGGCTTTTTGGCCTGTGTTCCCCTCTCTCATCTTCTCCTCCTATCATGGTTCTGATCTGATAGAAATTTGGCCCAAATCCAATGTGCATATGCCATCTCACGGATGTTGTGGAATTGGAAGGGACTTCATCCATTCTAATACAGCCTTCTCATTACCATGGGAAATGAGAAGTCCAGAGATGCTAGGTCCACTCCTCATAAGCATTTCTTCAGGGCCTATGATGTGCCGGGCACTAAAGCTGAATTAGTGGCAAGTCAGGGCTTTCCCCATTCAGCCTCAGTTTTTGCTTCGAAACAGATGTAGAAATATGATAAGCAGAAAACAGGCCTCCCCTACAATCTCTCAAAATAAATGTTGTGTGCTATTACCTCAGTACACGGAAGCCAACTGATTTGGATTTAACTATGGATGCTTTCAAGTTGTGGTGCTGGAAAAGACTCTTGAGAGTCCCTTGGGCTGCAAGGAGATCAAACCAGTCAATCCTAAAGGAAATCAACCCTGAATACTCATTGGAAGGACTAATGCTGAAGCTGAAGCTCCAATACTTTGGCCACCTGATGAGAAGAGCTGACTCACTGGGAAAAACCCTGATGCTGGGAAAGATTGAAGGCAAAACAAGAAGAGGGCAGCAGAGGATGAGATGGTTGGACAGCATCACCGATTCAATGGACATGAACTTGGGCAAACTCCAGGAGAGGGTGAGGGACAGGGAGGCCTGGCACGCTGTAGTCCGTGAGGTCACAAACAGTCCAAGTGACTTAGCAACTGAACAACAGCAGCGATTAGGTTAAACATGTTAACTAACTCCCTCCGATACCCGCATTATCCCTCATCAACAGCACTGGTGTTATTCACCTTACAGACTCATTGGTCTGGGTTCTTTTCTTTCTTTAATGAAGAATGTCATTCTGGGGAAGACAGAGTTTATTTGAAGCAAGCCCACTCTGCTTTGTGCTAGAAAAGGCTGTGGATTCCATATGGATTGGTATGTCTTTTCCTTTCTCTTAATGAGACTTAAGTCCGTTTCTCTTCTTCCTTTGGCTACCAGGATGCTCAGGGAAATTTTAAAGTTCAATTTTGGCAAGTATGAAGGCCCCACAGTAGGTTTTCACGTTTATGTTTTTGTTTCCTGATTTTACTTTTCTACTTTTATTTGCATTTTCTCAGGTCCTTAATTTATAAATTTATTACTATTTTGTTACTTCATTTCAAGTGTTCTCATTAGAAGCCATTTCAAAGCCTTTGTGGAATAACATGAGTATAAGTTAATAAGTGAAAGTAATACACTGCAGCCATGAAATTAAAAGACGCTTACTCCTTGGAAGAAAAGTTATGACCAACCTAGACAGCATATTCAAAAGCAGAGCCCTTACTTTGCCGACTAAGGTCCATCTAGTCAAGGCTATGGTTTTTCCAGTAGTCATGTATGGATGTGAGAGTTGGACTGTGAAGAAGGCTGAGCACCGAAGAATTGATGCTTTTGACCTGTGGTGTTGGAGAAGACTCTTGAGAGTCCCTTGGGCTGCAAGGAGGTCCAACCAGTCCATTCTGAAGGAGATCAACCCTGTGATTTCTTTGGAAGGAATGATGCTAAAGCTGAAACTCCAGTACTTTGGCCACCTCATGCGAAGAGTTGACTCATTGGAAAAGACTCTGATGCTGTGAGGGATGGGGCGCAGGAGGAGAAGGGGACGACAGAGGATGAGATGGCTAGATGGCATCACGGACTCGATGGACATGAGTCTGAGTGAACTCCGGGAGTTGGTGATGGACAGGGAGGCCTGGTGTGCTGCGATTCATGGGGTCGCAAAGAGTCGGACACGACTGAGCGACTGAACTGAACTGAACTGAATACATTCTATTTTAAACAAGGAATTAAACTTTTTTTAAGGGGCAGATGATAAATGTATTTAAACTTTGTCACGTTATCTCCATAGCAGCTACTCAACTCTGCCCTGACAGCAGGAAATCAGTCATGGACAATACAGAAACACATGGGTGTGGCTGTGTTTCAATAAAACTTTATTCACAAAAGCAGGTGGTGAGCCATATTTGGCCCATGGGCTTTATGCACTTTGCCCTCTGTTCAGAAGAATTTTAGAGCACTGGGAAGTTGTTTCCTCTTGACGTGGGAAGTACTTGGCTTAGAAAAAAAGTGAATTCCCATCTCTAAGAGGTGGGGATTCTGTCCAAGATGTCTAGTTTCCGCTTCTGGGTGACAGATTAGGGAAATGCAGCTGCACAAACTGTCTGGACAGCTGCTCTCAGGAGAGGCCCGCAGTGCCCAGGAAGGGCCAGTGTCTGACACGGTGGGATTTGAAGTCTGCCAGCCAGAGCCTATCCTCCTGCACATTTGCTGTGCCCAGCGCTCAGGGAGGAGGGGGCCCTGAGGGCAGGGCCCCAGAGCTCCATGGCCAGCTGGTTCCCCAGCTCTGGCCAATGGGCCTTCAGCTGCTGCAGACGTTGTTCATGGAAGGAATGTGTCTGCAGCTCCAAATTCTCACAGAGAAAGACAAGGGGCATGGTTGGGGAGAAATTCCTGGGCTACATTTTTCTTGCTGTTCATGTGGCCTGAAGCCATTGAACTTGGCCAGACTGCCCAAGAGGAATTTTACAAAGCTCATTGTCTTTCCCGGAGTCTCACCCGCAGCCCTGCTCCCACCTGCTCTTTCTGCTTTTCTTTCTTTACTCCCCCAGCCTCAGGAGAAATGCAGCATGGGAAAGAGCAGGAGCCCACAGACATGGTCCTGGGGGCTTTTGTTTCCTGTCCAGGTAGACCAGCTGCAGCAGCCGCTGCAGGGAGCAGGGGCCGGGGGGCACTTTCTGGCAGCTGTGATGGCGTCAGACCTTTCCATGGGCTACGGCGCAGAGGTGGTCTCAGCTGTTTCACCAGGAGTCACCAAGTGGGATACTTCCTTCAGTAATAAGAGCCACATGAATTGAGCACCTGCTGTGTGCTAAGCACTGAGCATTCTACATATATTAAGCCATACTCCACCAGAACACTATTAAAACTCCCATTTTACTGATGGGGAAACTGAGGCACAGAACTGCTAAGTGATTTACGTGGGATCCCACAGCTAGTAAGTGGAAGAGACAGGATTTGAACTGAGGAGCCTCAGTTCAATCCCCTCAGCTCGTCATTCCATTACAGATACTGCCCTGTAGCCATTACAGATAATGGCTAGTCTCCACAGTATTGGCAAAAATCCAGCTGACAAAGCATTTGCATAGGTGGGGTCTGTGCACCTTTGAAGACTCCCAGTATCCCCGCTCGCCCCTCTGCCATAAGCATGGCCCACCTGCCATTTGGTCCGCTTAGCTCAGGGCGGGGCGCTGTAACCTGGGGGTCTGTGCACCTTTGAAGACTCCCAGTATCCCCGCTCGCCTCTCTGCCATAAGCATGGCCCACCTGCCGTTCAGTCCGCTTAGCTCAGGGCAGGGCGCTATAACCTGGGGGTTAGTCAGTCCCCCCTGTGTAGGCACCACTGCTGCTGCAGATACTGACTGTGCAAGGGAGTGACCTCAGTTACCTGGTGACGCTCTGAATGCTTGGAGTGCACCAGCCCCAAGGATTGGTGATTTGAACACACTGTATGTCACAGACACAACCCTTAGACTGAGTGTAGAAAACCCCATGTTAGAGGCAAGGAAACCGCAGGTTAATCAGAAATTGATGCTGGCCAACATTACGCAACAACCACAAGTCTCAGAGTCTTAACCCTATAAACAGACACTTTTGTGCTGGGGTTACCGCGTCAAGTAGGTCAGCGTGAAGTGCGGGAATGAACCAGAGGGCTCCGCTCCAGGCAGTCACGCAGGCACTCAGGCTCCTTCCAGGACCCCAAGTCCTCCCCCTGGATCCTGTCTATCAGAGGAGGAAGGAGGGAACACGGAGCTCTCAGGGGATTTTACGGGCTGCGAGCAGACTGCACCCAGACTCCCACCCACATTCCACTGTCCAGAGTTCAGTCATGTGACCTGTCTTACTGCGGGGGAGGCTGAAAAGCTGCATGGCCACGGGAAAATGAGTTTGACTGCCACCCTGGGGCTCAAAGAGGTGAGGTACCTTGAGGGGCAGCTGGGCCATTTGGTGCGCGAGCCTGTGTTTGGCCTCTGTAGTGCCTTGACTGAAACGGAATTGAACTCCACCCTTCAAAGACCCTCAGTCTTTCAGTGGGGCACTGGATGGGGCTGAAGGTGCTGAAGGGCTGTGAGGATTAACTGAGGCATTGAGAGAAGAGATCATCGGAGTGAGTACGTGCCCCGCAGACTTCCCTGTCATAGTGCAGAACTGTAGCCAGGACTGCTGGGCAAGGGGAGGGGAGATGGTAGGGCTGGACTGGGAGAATCTCAGCGCAGAGGAGAGAAGTGGGATGACCCTGTCCACAGAGGGGTTCAAGTACTTCTGCTCGCTGCTGCCACCTAGCCGTGGAAAGAGGAAGGGCAGCACAGCCTGGCTTCCCGATTCTGCTTCCGGTGGGTAAGCTCCCAGGCCACTTCTCTCCCATCCTGACGACCATCAGGTTTCTTAGCAGAAGCTGGCCTTGGCGATGTGTCTAAAGCATAGGTGCCAGGATGGGTGAAGCCCCTGTTTCCCAAGATTTTGCTGTGGAAATAGCAACTTCTCCAGGGTGTTCTGCTCAGGCCTCAGCATTCCCCTCAATTGGAGGACTCCCCGCCTGCTAAGGCAGGACCCCTACGGTATACTCGGTGGATAAAGAATCTGCCTGCAATGCAGGAGACACGGGAGGCACGGGTTCGGTTCCTGGGTTGAGAAGACATCCTGCAGAAGGAAATGGCAACCCAGTCCAGCATTCTTGACTGACAAATCCCATGGACGGGGGGCCTGCCAGGCTCCAGTCCAAAGGGCCACAAAGAGTTGGAACTGACTAAAGGCCAAGCACCAGGGTGTGACTATGGCTTTTCTGGCCGAGTGCTACCACAGGGCTGCCCCCGGACGGTGGGCATGGGGCAGGCCCCTCCCAAGCAGGCCTTGGTGGTGGCAATGAGATTATAGCTGTGTGGGAATGGATTGCTGGGCATCACGGAAATATCCCCAAGGGGGTATAGAGGGTCTGCAAGTCTCTCCAGGGACACACAGCACCTCTGTAACATGACCTGCGTGGGGAGAGAGTGCAGAAGCTAGCGTATTCCGCTCTGTCAGATCACACACAGACACAATTTCCAGGGCAAGTTGGCCTCAGATAACCTGATCAGACCAGCTCTAGTATCAAGGACCACCATTTTCATCTCCCTGGTTACAGTCCCAGGGGGAGCTCACTAACACCAAAGTCTCTGTTTCCATAGCAGCAGCATCCTTCCCACAGCCAGGCCTTAGTGCACTCAACAGGTCTCCTGACCACCAAACCACAAGAAGCACTCTTCAGACTATGGACTCCAACCCAATAAGGGGTCATGAAATCAACTCAAGGGGTCTTGGCCTGTAGGTTTAAAACCGAGATAGACACACAGAGTGCAAAGTGCCAGCTGCACGGCATATGGAAACAGTGCTGTCCCGTGAGACCCTTGCTTCCTGTGTGCCTGCGCTCTCACAGGTGGGATGTAATGGTTCTCGTTGTAATAAAAACAAATGTAAAAACACAGTGGTGAGGTAGCCATCTCATTCCTTCCAGAAAGCCTGGGCTCTTTGTGTAACTTAGTCCACACATTTCTCTTCCGCCCCATTTCTCCCCACGGATCCCACTTCTGAGGCATGCCAAAGAAGCGCAGGATTTTTGCCAAAAGCCACTTAAGATACAAAACAGGACCCACCACTACTGGGCACAAAAGGGCCCCGGTCGAGCACTGATCCCAGGACGCTGGGTGCCTACTTGTCTTGTATTTGCATCTCTAAGAAGGCCACTTAAGTGACCCTTCACAGAACAAAGAAGGACAGCTTCTCTCAATTTAAAAGAAAAGAAAACCCGCCAGGCTGCACATTCCTTCCTTGGAGGCTCCTGCGCAGCGGGCTGGTCTGACAGCACCTGGTCCTGACCCATCTGGTGGGTTGCTCGTTCCCTCTCCAGCATCATTCCTGAGGCAGCTATTTGTGGAGAGCCACTCTGTGCCAGACACGGGAAACCACAGACCCGAGCCCCCTGCCCGACTCAGCCCGGCCTGCGTGCGTGTGTGTGTGTGTGTGTGCGTGTGTGTGTGAGTGCGTGTGTGTGTGTGAGCGTGTGTGTGTGTGAGCGTGTGTGTGTGTGAGTGTGTGTGTGAGTGCGTGTGTGTGTGTGAGTGCGTGTGTGTGTGAGCGTGTGTGTGTGTGAGCGTGTGTGTGTGTGAGTGTGTGTGTGAGTGCGTGTGTGTGTGAGTGCGTGTGTGTGAGTGCGTGTGTGTGTGTGAGAGAGAGAGATGAAGACAGCGGCTCCTAGAGCACAGCACCGCCCGCTGCAGGTGTGTTCCGGGGCCCACCTGCTCCAGCACTGCCGTGGGCGGTCAGAAAAGGCCCAGCTCTCCAGGATGCCCGGATTCTCATCGCTCCTGCCGGGGGGTGGGAGGGGCTGGGTGATGTACCGCTGCACCCCGCATCCCTGCCAAGGCCCATCGGGGTCATCTCTGTCACCACCCAATGAGGCTCAGGAGATGAGGTGACTGTTCAAGGCCAGTGCACAGCGGGAAGGAGCCATTCCTCTCCCGGGAGTCCTCTGGGGCTCCTGGGGCTCTGCTCTTCCCACTGGACCGCTGGCAGCATTTGCAAGTGACCAGGCAGTGCCACAGGTAGAGCAAATGATGGGCCATAGCTGGGGCAGCAGGCTGCTCAGAGGGAGGGGCTGTGCAGGAGGATGGGGACCCTCCAGGCAGGAGGGGACGGAGGTGAGGCGGGCCTTCGGGGGTGGGGGCCTTAAGAACATAGGCTGAACTCTCCTGGCCAGTGAAAGTCCTGCTGCCAAACCATTGCTCTGGCCACCTGGCTCCGAACTGCATGGCTGTCCCAGTTTGCCAGGGCTACTGTCAACAGTTAGCACTAACTGGGTGGCTTACAACAACAGAAGTCTGTCCCTTAGCGTTCGGGAGGCCGGAAGTCCACAGTGGAGGGGCTGGCAGGGCCGTGCTCCCCGCTGCAGGCCCTGGGGAAGGCTGTCCGAGCCTCCCTGCTAGTTCTGGCGGTGTGGGGAATCCTTGGCCTTCCTTGGCCTGCAGCTGCATCGCTCCAGTCTCTGCCTCCTCCTCACATGACCGCCCCTGTGAGTGCGTGTGGGTCCAGACTTCTTCTCATAAGGACGCGCCATTCAATTTAGGACGCACCCTATTCCAGATCTCATCTTAACTAACTGCACTGGCAAATAAGGCTACATTCCAAGACTTCTGCCGGACGCGAATTTCAGGACAACGACGACCTCTCTAATGACCTCCCTGCTTTCCCAGCCACAGCCTCCCAGGCTGTTTCCTCTAATGCAAGCCTGCAGAAAAGCATCAGGGGCAGCTGTGCCCTTGGGACCCAGGAAGGTGTCACTGACTTGGAGAAGAACTTCCAAATCTGGTGGGGTGTTTTATTTAGTGATTATAACTCCAGTTTTTAACATTCTGGAATTCCAGAATAGTGGGATTTTAAAACACACTGGACTACAGGTATTTTGTGATATGTTTTTTAAAAATCGGAATCATTTACACTTGGGGAACTATTTTAACAGAAGTTTGGATCCTGTAAGGAAAACTTATTTAGAAAGTGGTTTTCTATTCCTCCACAATCCACAGGGGGAAAAGAACCAAGGCGCCTCTATCACAACATAAATCCTTATTCTGTTTCAAAGACTTTCTAAACCAGTGGCCTCCAAGTACAGCTGTTCCCTGTGACCCATCCACCAGACCCATGGGGTCACCTACCCAGGAGAACACTGCAGAGGGTGAGACAAACTGGAAATGCTTTTTATGAAATACAACTGGGCTCATGATCAATTGAAAGATGTGGCCCCTGCTAACCAAAAAAAAAAAAAAAAAGAGTTAAAAAACCCTCTAGAATACTGAATAAGAAAAAAGATTATTTAAAGATAAAGTACTCATAGGACAATATTAGTTTGAAATTTAGTTTAGAACAATCTCAAAAATTTTATAGCAGTTAGAAAAAATGGGCACCAAAATATGCTCATGATTCAAAAGTAACATCAAATAGTGTGATTTCATTTCAAGGGTTCATTATTATTAAAATTTTCTTTGTTTTAAAGGGCTTGGTTTATTATTTTTGAATAACATTTTATTAATTTCATCTACTAATAATTTTTATTAGAAGGGTAATACTTTTAACCTTTATATTTCATAAGTTTATGTTTTCATTTCATGCTTTCCATATGTATATAATTTCTATTTGAAATGTATATTTAGCTTCACTGAAATTAACAACTTTATGCATTCTGTATGCCTTTTGGTGGAAAGTGTTGATAACTAATGCCCATATTTTAGCAATGCAGGGAGCAAACACCTGCATGCCTGTGCGTTATTTTGCTCTGGTAACCACAATTACCTACATCTTACTAATCAGCTACTGCTAACTACGTTGCAGGGACAAGGCTTAATGCTTTACGTGAAGCTACTTTTACTGAGTCCATTTTACAGAAGAAGAGACTGATGTTTAAGGGGTACTGTGACTCCCTCAGGACCCCAGACCTAGGCAGAGGCTGAGCCAGAACTGAGTCTCAGACAGCGTGATGGAACAGTTCAGTTCAGTTCAGTCGCTCAGTCGTGTCCGACTCTTTGCGACCCCATGAATCACAGCGCACCAGGCCTCCCTGTCCATCACCAACTCCCGGAGTTCACTCAGACTCACGTCCATTGAGTCCATGATGCCATCCAGCCATCTCATCCTCTGTCGTCCCCTTCTCCTCCTGCCCCCAATCCCTCCCAGCATCAGGGTCTTTACCAATGAGTCAACTCTTCGCATGAGGTGGCCAAAGTACTGGAGCTTCAGCTTTAGCATCATTCCTTCCAAAGAAATCCCAGGGTTGATCTCCTTCAGAATGGACTGGTTGGATCTCCTTGCAGTCCAAGGGACTCTCAAGAGTCTTCTCCAACACCACAGTTCAAAAGCATCAATTCTTTGGCACTCAGCTTTCTTCACAGTCCAACTCTCACATCCATACATGACCACTGGAAAAACCATAGCCTTGACTAGACGGACCTTAGCCGGCAAAGTAATGTCTCTGCTTTTCAATATACTATCTAGGTTGGTCATAACTTTTCTTCCAAAGAGTAAGCGTCTTTTAATTTCATGGCTGCAGTCACCATCTGCAGTGATTTTGGAGCCCCCAAAAATAAAGTCTGCCACTGTTTCCACTGTTTCCCCATCTATTTCCCATGAAGTGATAGGACCGGATGCCATGATCTTCGTTTTCTGAATGTTGAGCTTTAAGCCAACTTTTTCACTCTCCTCTTTCACTTTCATCAAAACGCTTTTTAGCTCCTCTTCACTTTCTGCCATAAGGGTGGTGTCATCTGCATATCTGAGGTTATTGATATTTCTCCCAGCAATCTTGATTCCAGCTTGTGTTTCTTCCAGTCCAGAGTTTTTCTCATGATGTACTCTGCATAAAAGTTAAATAAGCAGGGCAACAATATACAGCGTTGACGGACTCCTTTTCCTATTTGGAACCAGTCTGTTGTTCCATGTCCAGTTCTAACTGTTGCTTCCTGACCTGCATACAGATTTCTCAGGAGACAGGTCAGGTGGTCTGGTATTCCCATCTCTTCCAGAATTTTCCACAGTTTATTGTGATCCACACAGTCAAAGGCTTTGGCATAGTCAATAAAGCAGACACAGATGTTTTTCTGGAACTCTCTTGCTTTTTCCATGATCCAGCGGATGTGATGGAACAACTCGCCCTAAATTACAGCTTCACAAGACAATAAATGGAGGTGTCGAATGGCTCAGCCAATACACAGTAGCTATCATTTTCCAGCCATCTGTTCATTATCTACACTAGAGTTCACAGACTCAAACTTTTATAGAGAGGTGAGAGGGTAAGGTGTACCGAAAAAGCAGGTGTCGGCGGGGAGGAAGACTGGGATGGGGCAGTAGGAAAAGGTGGGGATTCTGGCTAACTAGTGGATACTCAGGCTCTGTCCAAAGAGGCAGCTGTTACTGAGCTCCTGTTAATTGTTTGTATGGGGAAAGCAGCCCCAGTTTCACCCTATAGAAATCTCCATTGAATGCACGTGTGCTAAGTCACTTCATTAGTGTCCGACTCTTTGCAACCTTATGGACTGTGGACAGCCAGGCTCCTCTGTCCATGGGATTCACCAACTAAGAATGCTGGAGTGGGTTGCCAAGCCCTTTACCATTAGCGCCACCTGGGATCTATGCGTAAAATCTTTTGTGCATAAAAATGCTCCATGAGCCAGACAAAATACGTCCTATGGGCCAGAATCAGCTCATGGGCAATCAGCCCCGGTTTAAGCTTGGCTTGCAGCCTGGGAAGTAGGCTCAGTGTCTCGCCACTGTTTGCCTCTCTCTACCATCACTTTCAGCTTCCTTCCTGCTTTTGAGTTGCTGCTTTTTCACAGCTTTATTGTACCAAGCATCTTGAAAAGCCCAGCACCCGGCCCTGCGTGCACCGGTGTAAGGCCCTCTTTCAGGAGCTCGTAGTCCAGGGTTGCATCACACTGGTGTTGCTTCACTTGGGAGCATTGCTTTGCATTTTAACATGGACATGAATCCCTCAGGACATATTCCTATAACCCAGATTCTGTTTCAGCAGTTCTGGGTGGGGCCTGAGAATCTCCATTTCCAAAGAGCTCCCAGATGATGCTGATGCAGCTGGTCCATGGACCACATCTTGTTTAGGAAGGACCTAAAGAATAGCCCTGCATCTAAAGAAGTTCCTAAGCTGAAGGCTCGCTTGCCAGAGGAGCCTCTGTACCTGGGCTTGGCTTCTCAGAGGTGACCTGGGTCATTCAACTCCCCACCACTAATCCCCTGCCACATTCCTCCCCACATCCTAATTTATCTAGAGATTTAGTCTAGCTGAGGTCACTCATAAAGAATTTTATCTGCATCTTTGTTCTGAGCTGGCACTGAGCAGACTGCACATCAACCTTCCTACCCGGGATTTATGTCTCTAGCTGAGGCATTTCTGTCTGCACCCCTCCGTGTCTCAGAGCTGTGGTGCCCAGCACCCGCCTCAGCTCCTGTTGGCAGCCTAGGTTGGGACCCTGAGGGGGGACTCCCCAGGATGGACCTTGGGCTCCATCTGGTACTAGTCATATGACTTTAGACAAGTGACCCCTCTGCGCTTCACTCACCATATCGGTACAATGGGAGTGTAAGGCCTGCATACTGGGTGTCAGGGAGATTGACCCAGTACCCTGTATGATGCCCCTCCCACTTCTATTTCTAAAAAGAAACTCAACAGATGACTTTAAGAATCTCATGTTGCTTGTGTCTCGTGGAAGATGTTAATATAGGAAACGTACTCCTATTGCTATCCCAGGAATATCCAGTTGCTCTTGAAGGAATTAACAAGTTTCCCCTGAGACTGGATTTCTGTTCCATCAGTCAGCAGTCATGTTCCTGTACCTGGTCTGGGTCAGGGCACATGAGAGGCAGCCATACAGAAGGTGGGCAGACACGTGAACAGTCACCAGGGCTGCAGGGGTGCCACACACGGTGTCCGAGAAGCCACGAAGCATCAGGTGAGCAGTTCAATACCGCATTTGCCGATTTTCAAGTAATATTCTCCATGTTTTTTTTTTTCCCCAGCTGAAATACTTCTGAGAAACAAGGGACCTGGTTGTTAATCATCAATCAGTAAACCACAGAATGGCCAGAAAGTCACAAAATTAGGAGAAAGTCCTGTATTTGCCATACTTTTTAATATGAGCAGCTGGACCCATTCATCTAGGTTTGCAGACATTCTGGCTGAAACGTATCTGAAGGTTAAAAAACATACTGAGTATATCGTTTGAAAAGGTTGCTAACCACTTTTTAAAATACGCTGATCTTTTATTTCTTGACTCTGTAGACACCTTGCTATAATAACTGCTAAACTTTACAGAATACTTAACACAGGATAGTATTGTCATAAGATATAGATTCGGAGAAGGCAATGGCAACCCACTCCAGTACTCTTGCCTGGCAAGTCCCATGGACGGAGGAGCCTGGTGGGCTGCAATCCATGGGGTCGCACAGAGTCGGACATAACTGAAGCAACTTAGCAGCAGCAGCAGCAAGATATAGATGATCATATCCCCAAAACACTATGGGATAAGTTTTCTGAAATAATTCGAGATTCACAGGAAATCGCAAGGAATTGCACAGCAGGGCCGCGTGCACTCTACACCCAGCCGCCTCCAGGGTTAGCGGCTTGCGTAGCTGCATCCCGCCATGGAAACCAGGAACCTGGCCTTGCGCGATCAATCCACAAAGCTGATTCAGATTCTGCCAGTTATGCACACTGGTGTGTGTGTGTGTGTGTGTGTGTGTGTGTGTGTGTGTGTGTCTGCTGAGGGGTCTGTATAGTTTTATCACACGTGTAGTTACATGAAAGTATCACCACCATTAAGACACTTAACTATACCACCAGAATAAGGCTGCCTCTGCTCCCTCTGTGGAGTCACATCCAGCCGCTTCACACCCACCCCTAAGCCAACGTATAGACACTTGATTCTCATTTTATATATGAGGAAACTGAGGCACGGAGAAGTTAGCGACTTGACCAAGTCCACGTAGTTAAGGTCTGGGTCTGTTTTTTTTGAACACATTTATTTGGTTGCACTGAGTCTTAAAATAGCTGCGGCACGCGAGATCTTCCATCACACAGACTCTCTAGTTACGGTACTCGGGCGCAGTAGTGGCGGCATCTGGGCTTAGCTGCTCTGCAGCACGTGGGATCTTGCCTCTCTGACCAGGGGTCGAACCGGCATCCCCTGCATTGCAAGGCAGATTCTTAACCATTAGGCCACTGGGGAAGTCCCTGGGTCCAGTTTTTGAACTCTGTCGTTAAGGAGACTCGTTGTGGGGAGGGGTTTGCAGGCAGCGTGTGGAGTCTGGACCGCCTCCTAGATCCTTGATCCTGGTCTTGAATGGAGAAACCGCATCACTTACGGCGGGGGAGGGCTGGGACATCAGATGCCACGGGAGCGGAACTGAAGCCTCAAGAAGCCCTGCTCCCTGCAACACCGAATCCAGGTGTCACGGCCACCAGCCTGGGCTCCTGTGACCTCACTTTGACTCTATCATCTTTATCCCTGAATTGCTGCTCGCTCCCTCTGTCCTTTCTTAGTTGGCCATTACCCAGCAGTCATCCTGGATTCTACTTCCAACATCCTGTCCCTCACCAGGCCTGAACATCTCACCTCCCAGCCATCCTCCATCCTCCTGGCCTCTGCTTGGTTCTAACTTGAGCAGTCCCTGCTGCTCTACTGAAGCAGCGTGCCACGCCCCCCACCCCACCCCCACCCAGCTCAATCCAGTCTTTTCATTGTTGCTAAATATGATCCTAGCTTTCCCCTGTTTAGGACCTTCTGTGGGTCCTCATCGCCTATAAGACTGTCCACATGCCAAGGCTCTCGGGATCTAACCAAGCGAATGGCTCAGAGCTAGCCAAGCTGCTTCCTGCCCCAGGACACCGGCACGGCTGTGCATGTCTCCCCCAGGGCTTCCCATCAAGGCCAGACACACAGCACTGGGCCGGAGCTGGAGACGTGAGTCAGATGGGGACCTTGCATCTAGAGACCTAAGTCTGATGAGAGAAACATAACCGCCCCAAAAGAAAAGAAGGGAAAAAACCAAGAGGCGCTTTTCAAGCTATGCATGAAAGGTGCAACCACAGAGGGAAGCACAGGCTCGAATGAGAAGCCCCAAGATGGGAGAAGGTGGGTCGCCTGGCTGGAATAAGGATGGCAGTGGTGAGCCTAGAGCCGGACTCATGCGCCTCTCCCAGCCAGGGCGTGACACTTCCTGGAGTCCCCACGGGCCATGCAGGCGGCCCTCAGGGTGCAGACCAGAAGGCCGTGGGTTAGAGAGTCAGGAAGAATGTCACACTTGCCAAGGTGAAGTTGAGCCAACACACTAGAGTAAGGACCGTGTTACACACTCAGGAAGCCAGGCTAGGCTGCCTGGTGACGGACAGTCCTGGGTGAGCCACTAAAGATTCTTTCTGATTGGCCTCGTACAAGAGAGACGGCTTCAGTCCAGTCTCCTGGTGGACCACAGCCTTACCTTGCAAGCATGCAGGCGACACCTCCCAGGTCAACATTCCCTGATGCCCTCTGCGGGTACCAGGAGATCCACTTAGAGTCCCCTCTGCCTTAGCAGTTCAGGATGTGGGAGAAGCAGAGACTTGCAGCGAATTTAGGAGCATTTCTGTCAACAGGACCGAAAGGAGAGGACAGAGGGCAGCAATGGCCTCGGACCCGGGGCCAGGGATGGACGGAAAGAACGTGGAGCTGCGCCGCGATGGGGGGAGTACACTCAGCCCCTGGAGAAGCTGTACGCCTTCTGGGTGCCAAGTTTATGGATGGGATAAGAACACTGGTAAGACGAGAACTGAATTTATTTATGACTGGAGGCTGCAAGGGCTAGTGAATTTTCAGGAAGAGGTCAACAAGGGGTGTTAGGCTGCATTCACAGGCTGGAGCCTAGTGCAAAAGAACAGACAGGTCCTGCGTTTACATCCAGAGGCCCACAATCAGGGCTGGCTTCAGGGGCCTGTGACCAGGGCAGGTACAAAGGAGCCCCTGGGAAGGACCCTGTGCTAGGCACTCGGTGCTCTCTGGTGGCTGTCTTGAGGTTGTCAATCATTTTGTCTTTAAATTTGTATTTGGTAAGTGAGGTCTGATGGGCCACTGGAGTGTGTTCAAGGGCTTGGAACCTCAGCTCTCCTGTGGTCCTGCCCCTGAGCCTCCTGCCTCCAGGGATGCTCAGCCGCCCCCTGCCTCCTGGTGCCCCGGGCCAACAGCACACCTCTGCCTCCCCCCGGTGACTGCTGCCACCCCTTCCCCTAGTCTGGTGGAGAGCTGGGGTCAGGAGCACATACCCGGCAGAGTCTCAGGGTGGAGCACGGTGGTGGCAATCCCTGGCTTGGCTGACAGCACCAGAGCACGGAGTAGGGCTTCGGACTGTGGGAAAGAAGATGTCGGGATGGACTTTCTTGTCCAGGATGGGGCATGGAGCCGTGGTCCAGGGGCTGTTGGGAGGGAGACCCGGCAGCTGATGGGCGTGTGCACTGCACGTCGGGGGACCCTGGGTGCCTGCGAGTGGTCTCCCCTTATCCCACGAGTATCTCCATGCCCAAGGGAGTGTGCTAGTTAAATAGCAAATAAAAAACCCCCTGCCTGGTCTGTCTGTGGCCCCCACAAAGCACAACTACACCTGCTCCTACATTGCAGCATTTCACATCTGTTTGGCCGTGAAGCCCCTCGGTGCCCTCTTCCCTCCGCAGCGGAGCAGCTCAGCCTTGCTTGCACTGGACCCTCCTAGCACAGTGCTGGATTCTCACTTCCTTTATTCCAGACTCATGTCTCCATGAACAGAGCCTCTGGTCTCCTCACTGCCCTCCGCTATGCTTGGGACCAAGTACGTAAATTGTGGGGCCTAGTGCAAAGTAAAGCTGCTGGACTCTATCTTCAAAAAGCAGGAAAAAGCCCCGTTAAGGGCATTAAATATGAAATTTCTCCCTTTCTTCCATGAGCTCCCTTTCAAACTGTCTAATTATCCCAGGCCAGCAACAGTGGCATTATCTGGGAGCATGTTAAAAAAACACAGTCTCCAGCCCCATCCCAGATCTCGGAATCTGTAACTTTGGGGATGAGCCTAGTACCCAGGGATTTTGAGGAGTGCTGCGGGGGCTCGGATATACAGGTAAACTTGAGAACCACTGCTGGAGGGCTGGAATTTGTTTGTTTTGAAAAAGCCACAAACGGAAGAAACGTGAAGTTTGCTTGTGTGTGACAGATAAGAGAGAAGTTGAAAGATAAGGAGGGAGGAGGGAGGGAGGGAGGAGGGAGAGGAGGGAGGAGGGAGAGAGGGAGGGAGGAGGGAGGAGGGAGAGAGAGGAGAGAGGGAGGGAGGAGGGAGGGAGAGGAGGGAGGGAGGGAGAGGGAGGGAGGGAGGGAGGAGGGAGGGAGGGAGGGAGGGAGAGGGAGGGAGGGAGGGAGGGAGGGAGGGGGGAGGAAAGAAGAGAGAGAGAGAGAGAAGGGCGGGCGGAAGGGGAGAGAGAACCGGCTGTGGAGCGTGCACGGCCTCTGCACGGCCACATATCTTAGTTCACGTGATGTGCACAGCTTTCTTGCCAAGTAGGGAGCTTTACTACTGCTACGAGCACAGGATGAAAATGAGACACAGAGCATGGACGCTACTGGCCTGAATCCTTGGCGTTAGTGAGCGGGGGAGCTAAGATGTGAATCTCAGTATCTGACTCCAAAGCCTCGGCTTCCTCCCAACCCCTTTGCTCCTCTCCCATCCCCTTCATTTCTGGAGCACCTGTCGAGCACCTGGGCTCCCCAGGCGGCACAGTAGGAAAGAATCCACCTGCCAAGAAGGAGACACTGGTTCGATCTCTGGGTCAGGAAGATCTCCTGGAGGAGGAAATGGCAACTCACTCCAGTATTCCTGCCTGGGAAAATCCCATGGACAGAGGAGCCTGGAAGGCTACAGTCCTTGGGGTCACAAAGAGTCAGACATGGTTTAACAACCAAACGGCAACAGCATTGAGCTGCTCTCTGTCAGGCGCGACATGCAGTCGCCTCCGCATCCAGGCCTCCACCGAGCAGTATGGCCCTACCAGACACGTGTGACCGCTCGAAACGCAGCTGGTGCGACTGAGCCAGGCGACTGTCGATTTCATTCCAAAGGTGGCTTGCTTTGTATTTCTACCGAACGGGGCTGCTCTAGGACGTGGTTTTGGCCAAAGGGATGAACTGCAACTTCCTCTGCAACTTCCAGGGGCGCCAACGGGGGTCCCCCGTACCTGGTCCCGTGTTTAGTAAAGAAAAGTGAGGTTAAGGAGGGCTAGACCACAGAGCAGGAGGTGCCGGAAACCACTTTCGTATTTGTTGATTCTCCCACCCTCAGGGATGGGGAGTGTTTGTGAACTGCTCATCTAATTTCATTTCTGGTCATTACCCATCGTCTGGCACGCCACAGGGGCCACACGGGGTCAGGCTGATACGCTGGCTGGCTGGTACCAGGTGCCGAGATAGGCTGAGCTCGGCATCCCGCTCAGGAGGCGGCTAATGAGATGAGCGATGCTCCAGGGATGGCAGGAGCCCCGTTATCAGTCTGCTTCTGCAGAGTAATCTGTGTGTGCTGGCTTTACTTCAAGGTCAGGCTATAGAGACAGCAGGCAGCAGTTCTCCTATCTGCTCCAAGCTGCAGGCAAATAAGGACGGGTAGCTATAAGCTTAAGGCTTGAGACAGGCTTCAAAGACCCAGCACAGCCTGAAGAAATTGCTGGAACCCATTCTCCTGGGGGAAGCTTGGTTGTGGAAGGCTACTCTCCTCATCTTACAGTTGGGGAACCAAACCAAGGCCACCTGCTCCGGCTGCCCCCAGCAAGTCAGAGGCTGGGCTGGGTCTGTCGTTATTGATGTTTAGTAGTTGAATAGTGTCTAATTCTTTGCGACGCTATGGACTGCAGACCTCCAGGTTTCTCTGTCCATGTGATTTCCAAGGCAAAATTACTAGAATGGGTTGCCATTTCCTTCTCCAGGGGCTCTTCCTGATCCAGGGATTAAACCTGCCTCTCCTGCACTGGCAGGTGGATTCTTTACCACTGAGCCCCCAGGAAAGCCTGGGCTGGGTCTGGGGACCCACCTAAACAGACCTCAAAGGCATGTGCACGATCAGGATCCCCTTGCCAAGAACTTGGCACGCGAGCTTGGAGCTACACAGGAAGAATTAGAGCTTGACTCTAATCAGCTCAGCTTATGAGGTGCGCCCCACTCCCACCTCGCTCACTGGCGAGCATTCTGGCAGGGCAGGGTGGCCTCCTCTGTGGACACTGTCCGGGGCGAGGGTCGGGGCAGCGGGTGGCAAGGAGGAGCAGCAGTCTACCTCATCGGCCAGGTCCTTGCAATCCCCCCCCCCCACCCAACCACTGCATCGGTGGCTCATCTAACACACAGTTCTGGTTTTAACCATCCCTCCTGCTTGCTGAAGATGTGCAGTGGCTAAGTCCAAGCCTCTTTGTCCAGCAGCCAAGGCCCTTTATGACCAGGTCCCCACCTGCCTTTCCACTGTGGTCCTCCGCACACCACGTCTCCCGCACAGCCTACTGCTCCAGCCCTCTGTGCCTTTGTGTACTCTCCTCCCTTCTGGATCATTCCAGGGCTGATCTTCTCTTGTTTGCTCAGCTGGGTCATTTCCCGTTCCCTGTCAAGGCTTAGCTTGAGTGAAATCTTCCCCAACCACCCAGGTGAGCCACCCCCACCCTCTGCTCTGGGCTCTCAGCCCTGTGGATACCCGTGTTGGGGCATGCATCAAACGGTATTGGGATTGATAACTTACAGGTGATAGCTAAGCGGGAACTGTGTTGTTATCATTAATAATAAGGATACACAGACTGCAGAGAGGAGGGAAGAATGAAAAAAATACCAGCGTCAATGCTGAGCCCTGGGCTCTTACTGCATCCTCACCAAACCCAAGGCAATCGGCTTTATTATCTCCAAGTTGTAAGTGACGAAACGGAGGCACAGGGTCATTGAGTGACTTGTCCAAAACCAGCAGGCTGTGGGTGGCAGGGTCGTGCTTCTGACCAGTTCTCCCTGACTTTGGAAAGGACGGTCGGGAGCTGGTCAGAGCTGGGTGCTGTGGGGACACGTGTCCTGCTGGGGGAGCGCAGAAAAAAGGCACAAACAGCGGGGTGGCACATGGGCTGGGCCTCTCGACTCTCCGCCCTGGAACCTTCCTTTCTGTGTGCAGACGCCTGCCTCTAGGGAGCAGAGGCATTGCTGGCAAGCCCGGGTTCAACCTACCACCTCCCCAACTTCCACAGGGTGCTACTTCTTGCTCTCTTCATACCTCAGCCCCCAATGCCTGGGTGGAACAGAAAACCCAGGGCCTCAAAGCCATCCCCACCCAGGCGGATGCCTGCAGGATGTCCACCCAGCGTCTGGGGAGAGGGTGGGGGTCCCAAACAGTATGTTAGGGGGAGGGCACCTGCCAGACCTCTGAACTGGGCAGCGTCCCCCACCAGAGCTTCCAGCAGTTTATCTTGAGAAATGTGGTCTGCAGGGCCCAGAGCAGACAGGCGCTCTGCGGTGGGAACCAGGCCCAGATGTCAGAGCCGTGTGGCCCTCTACGTGTCCTCCTCCTGCTCCAGAAGACAGCACTGTCCTGCTCTGAGATTCTGGGCAGCCGTTCACATCTCACCTGGGTTATCCTCAGTTCTGCACACTGGGGTGGAAATCGCCCTCCAGGAGGAAATGCTGCCTGGAAAGGGACCCGGACTTGGGGCCTCGGTGTGGATTTGCAGAAAGAGCCACGATCAGTATGACACTTGGCCCCCAGAGAAATAGCCATGGACTCTGATGCAGCGTACCTCCTCTCTCTTCCCTGGAAGCACCTGAGTTCAGTTTGGCAGGAGTAGGAGTGGGGTCCTTGTGCCTACCAGGGTAGGTTCATGGCCTAAACAAAGCCACTCAGACCTCAGACCCTGAGCCATCGATGCCGCCTGGACTGAAGAGAGCAGCGTTCCAGATGCAGCTCCCCCTGCACGGAGCCCCTACCACTCTCTGAACTTGGCTCTGGGGGTCCTGAGCAGCCCTGCCACTGCCCTTTCCACATCCACCTCTCCAGCCTCCTGGGGGTGGATTCTGCATGGCCCCATAACTTCTGGCTATTTCCCCTTTGCCTGCATTGGTCAGAACAGGATTCTGCCACCTGCCACTGGGGACTCTGGAAAGATATGCCCAGCAAGAGAGGACCCAGATAGACCAGCAGCCACTCTCCAGCAAGGTTTAGAGCTCCCGTCTGAATCCCTGCGGTCAGTGCACTGTGATGGCATCACGCTCATGCCAGAAGAAGGATGTGAGCGACGAGTCATTCTGCTATACGGGCCACCTAGCTCGGGCCACCAAGCACAAGCATCTTGTGAGTGTAGCGCTTTTCGTCCAGAGCACTACAGCAGGCCTCTCTCCTCCTCACTCTACCCTGGAGATTCGGAGGAAGGCCTGTGTTTGGCCTGTGGCCAGATGCCTGGTAGGCCAACAGGATCAAGTCCACAGAGGGCAGACAGCTCTCAAAGGCTGAGAGGGCTGGGTTTTGCCAGACAACTTCGGGCTAGAGAAGAGGTCCAGGTGGGAAGGAGACCTAGGGTCCTTGAATCCCAGCCCCTTCCGGGGGCCTGACTCCTTCAGGCCTGACCCAGAACCTAGCCTTGGAGTGCCGGTGGAGCTCGGGTTTCTGCGGCTAGAACTGGCTCAAGCTGCAGCCCCACTATTTAGTGACTGTCGGGGCCTGTCAAGAATCAGAGGTGCTGCCTAGCTGAGCAGGCTCGGGGCTGGCTGGAGAAGAGGAGCTGGCGGAACGCGCAGCCGGCATAGAATTGGCACGTCTCTCCACTAGATGGCGCTCACAGTACAATTTTTCCTCGTTTTAAATTCTATCTTGATGAAAGGTTGTGATTTTTTTTTTACACCGTTGAAGAGCACAGATGACTTAAAATTCATGTGACTGATCTCATGCATTTTCATTCCTGTGTTTCTGTCACGTGTCCAAGAGTTGTCAAGCTTCCCTCCCTCTGGGGTACTGGGTGTGGCCGACACGCACCGCTGCCTGGCTTTCTCCCCAGCCAGAAAAATGCAACCAGTGGAGGTGATCGAGTCTTTCCTTTTCGGCTCTCCCGAAAGGCTGTATGGACCCCTCACCGCCTACCACCTGATCCGCTTTCCCCGAGTGGTCTCACAGCTGCCCTCACCGTCGTTCCGGGCCTTCAGGAGTGGCTGCAAGTTCAAAGGCAAGAGGACAGAGACAGGCAGGCAGTGCTGGGAAGCTGCATACGTCTGGTGCTTCGACCACTGCTGTGATTGGGATAAAGGAGTGTGGGGAGCCTTGATTCCCTCCCTGGACCTCTCTGGCCCAGGTAGGGAAATTACCAGATCTGTACGACGTGCCTGTGTTGGAAGACTTTGGAAGTCAGACTGTTCAAGTCTTGACCCCACTGCCATCCAGCTGTGTGTTGTTGGGCAAGTGACCAATCCTTTTTAATCCCCAGTGTCCTTTTTTATAGACTAGGCATGGAAGTACCCCTTACCTTAGTGGGATGTCTTGAGTATTGTGGCAGCAGAATAATGGCCCCACAAAGATGTCCACATTCTAATCCCTAGAGCCCTGAGGTCAATCTTCCTTAAGGTGAATATGTTACCTTACATGGCAAATGGTCTTTCCCCACCCCCCCCCCCCCGAGTCCAAGAAATCTTTGTAAGCGGCTCTGACCAGATAAAGAGCACACGCACCTGTGATCATTCCTATCTGGTCCTTGGGGCGCATGCCCAGGGTCTTTCTGGATTTATGGTGGTGCGTATTGACCTCTACCTTTGGCTTCTGGCCTCACCTCCCTCCTCCCCAACTCCCAGGCCCAGGCCCCTGGCCCCTGCCCCAAGCCTGCCCTCCATGTGTCCAGCTCCCCCTCCCCCACACACCTGGGCCCTGCCCACCTCAGTCCTCTCTACCTTCTCAGCAGAAGGTGCCTTCTCTACTTTACTCCTGTTCCATAGTCGACCAAGCCTCTATTTTCCACTCCACACCCCGGGATCCCTCTGTTGCCACCTTCCAATGTGCACTTGCAGCATCAAGATTCTTGCAGTGGATGAAATAATCAAATGAAACCGTGGGTGCTTGAATTTTCAACATGGAGCATGCAGTTGGGAAGGCCTCCCTACACCTAACCTGCAGACTGTCCTGGAGCTCCCAGTATGGACAGAGCAAAGGTGAATACTCTTTGTCCCAGGCTTGGATTCATTCACTTCCGCTCCTGATGTGCCGTAGCTTGCTGGGCTGATCTGTGCCTGGGCTGACCTGTCCCGTGGCCTGGTCACTTCACCAGAGTGGTTGGGTGGCCAGGTCGCTCTGGGACTGTACGTGGACTGGCTCACAGATGCCAGTGAGGCCTTAGCACACTCGGGGCACAGCCACGACTTCCCAGAAGAAAGTCAAAATTCAGACGGCGCATGATAGGATGTGATGATGAGCTGCCTGTAACTGAGGCTCTTGGTGCCCTGCCCAGGCCCCCCAACGCTGGCGGCCTCTTTCCTTAAGCACCTGCAACTTTGCCTAAAGACTTTTTCTGAATGCAGGGAACTTGGCCAAGTGCAGGGCAGGCCGGAAATGCCAGAGTCAGCCCCCCATGGAGCAGCTCTCAGTGAATGGCTGGTGGGAGTCGGTGGGTAAACCCCCAGCCCCCTCACTCCTTGGGTGAAACACTGAATCCTTCCGTTGGAGCTGAGCCTGGGGGCTCAGGGCAGCTCTAGCTCACTAGCGCGCCCTGCTGGCTCTTCCCTCTTCCTGCTCCTTTCCTGGCGCTTTGTGCTTTCGTCTCCAGAAAAATCACTCAGCTTCCTTGTCCGAGGCTTTGCCTCCAGGATAGGCCAAGCTTAGTAAAACGCCACCTCGCTGTAGAAGCTGGCCCTTCTGTAAACAGACTGATTCATTTGCAAGACGCATTTACTTAGTAAGAATCACGTTTTAAAACTGGGAACTTTAAAAATCTGCTTTGTAACTGCAAACATAATAGCAGTTGAGTTAAATTATTTCCCTACATCTCAGTTCTGTTCTGGGGTTCACGATAGAGCTTATTTTAATGCTCTAAACCTGTGCTCTGGTTCTCCTTGGACTTATTTTCATGTGACTCAGATACTGTGTTTGGACCTTCGCTCTAAGGTATCCTCATTGTTTGCTTTCCTCTCTTGTTTGATTTTGAATTTTAAAATCCACATTTTCCTCTTATCAAAAGCTAACTATCTAGATGATTGATTGAGTTTTTGAAATTCTCCCCAAATTTACAATATCATCTAGATTTGACCCGAATTTCTGAATTGTGCTTAGAGACAGAGCTCGCTTTTGTGCAGAGAGGAGTGTTGTAAAGATGGCCCTTCCCAGTCCACAGCTGCAGCGACACCCCGCACCCCCCGCCCCCGGGCCACCGGGACCAGCGCCAGCACAGAGATGAAGGTGCTCCGGCCTACCTGGGCTGATCTCGAAGAGGTGCTTTCCCGGGTCCTCAGGGCCAGGAAGCAGTTCGGTCACCTGGGTCCCTTGCAGAGAAATAAAGCCCTAAACAGAGAAAAGAACACAAACGTGAGAGATGAGATGGCCGGGAAGGGGCCTCTGCGGTCAGGGTTCTGGGGGGAGGGTGAAGCTGAGGGTCAGAGTGCCAGTCCCCCCAGGCCCTGGCTGAGTAGGTTGGGAGGGGCACAGGCCTCTCCATGGCACGGATGGGGTACAGAGGAGGCCCTGCATGGGGACCCCAGTCCAGTGGAATGGCGCGTCCTTCTAATACTCTTGGAGGTACTTGACTCACAGGAGACTGCCCAGAGTTATCACTCTTCTGGTTAAGGACTGGAGAGCCCGTCAGTAGCAGGGAAGAAGACTCCATACTAGGTGGGGGCCCCTGTCCCAGCGTGCCCATTTCAGGTTTTCGGAGGCAGGAGTTTTAGGTGGGAGAGAGTCCAGGAGAGGAAGGCTTCTTGCATGTAACTGTCCAGGAGGTGACGTGGGGGAAGAGATCTATATGAGCCCAGCTGTGCCCCCTCCTGGCTGGGTGAGACTTCATTTCTTTACCCGTTGCATGGGCGTCAGCTAGCACGCAGAAGGCGTCAGCACAAATCATGCCTCAAGCCGGGTATATCCCTGTGTGTATATTACAGGGGATGGGGCCCTGTGGGGCCCACCCTCTTCTCTAATGCTGAAATCTGGTAGCCAGGCTGAGAGACGCAGAGGAAGAGCATGGGATACAGAGGCCTGCAGGTCGGGTTTGAGACCCTGCGCTGCACTTCCGGGCTGGGTGACTACTTAACCTCTCTGAACCTCAGTTTGCATGTCTGTACAACAGGATAGTAACTCCCACTTCTCAGGGGCACTGAGATGCCAGATTCCTGTTGAAGAAATCCTGTTCTAAACAACAAGGCGCTGTTATAACCACTTGACTTGCCCTGTTCCCACACACGGGGCTAGGTGGGGCCTCCTTCATCCCCTTTCTCGATGTTAGTAACTCATCTCCACTGAGACCTTTCATTCATGCTCAGATTTGTTCAACTCAGACTACGCACAGCTCTAACTACACATTATTGGTTCTCTCCATGGGAAATTCATTTTAAACTCCATACCTACAATCTAACTACCAGGGTTCAAATCCTGGCTCAGCTACTTCCTGGCTGTGTGACGTCAGGTAAATTGTTTAACCTCTCTGCACAGCCTCCCAATTTCCTCACCTAGGAAGTAAGAAGAATAGTCACCCTTTGTCAGGCTGGCTGTGAGCACTAAGTGAATTAGTACTTGGGAAGCCCTCCGAGGAGTACCTGGCCCAGTGGAAGCTGAGTATTTGCTAAGCAAACCCCAGCTCTTACTCTGCGTCAGGGTTCCACGCCAAGTGAAGAACATCACCCCTCCCTGAACTGGCCCAGGTGACTGGCACCGTCATCTGCTTCATCCACACGGTCGCCTCCAGTCCCCACTCCCCGGTGTGCTCACAGAGCGCTCTTCTTTCCACCCCTATCTTTTCCAGGCAATTTCTGGCTTTAAAGGAGACTGGAGGCTCCACAGTGGGGCTTCCCAGAGGGCTCAGCGGAATAGAATCTGCCTGCCAATGCAGGAGACGCAGGTTCAATCCCTGGGTTGGGAAGAGCCCTTGGAAGAGGAAATGGCAACCCACTCCAGTATTCTTGCCTGGAGAATCCCATGGACAGAGGAGCCTGACAGGCTGCAGTCCATAGGGTCGCCAAGAGTCGGACACGACTGAGCGCGCACTCCTGGCGGCACCACGTGGCTGCTGAAGCCTTGCGCTGCACGAACACATGGAGATGCCTTTTCTCACTTAAGCAATGTAAAGGCAGAATGGCATTTTTACCCACGGATGCTTGCTTTAGAGAAATTACAGCAGTAAACCAGAGAACCAGATGGTAATCGTTGTAACTGAATTAACAGTTTCTTTCCAGGGAACCTAGAGCTAGTGGGAATAAATCAGGACCGCAGCCCCAGGAAGGGGATACATGTTCATTGCGGGATGTGGATGAGATCCATCACTGGCTAATGGGAAGGATCTCTTGTGTGAGCTGTTTCAGTAACTGTCCCGGTATAACTTTTGAGCACTTTGCTTTTTTTCTTCTATGCTTCCATATCTGTCTTCCATAAATTGGGAGTAACAGTATTGACACCAACATTATTTTCTACTCCAGCGAAACGGAAAAGCAGCAATAACTCCTGTTTACAGAACTGGTACTATATTCCTGGCTTTTGTCTAAACTACTGGATTTCATCTTTCCAGAGGTGCAATAGTGGTGAGCACTACTATTCCATTTTCTTGGACAAGCAGATGGAGGTTGGAGAGGTTAAATGGCCAGTCTCCACGTACTACTGCTGGCAAGGGTGAGCTGGGATGTGCCCCCGGGGGTGTTTGACTCTGGAGTACTTTCCCTCCACATTTGTGACAATGGCTGCCGCTGACTTTGTGCGCAAGAAGCTTGCCTGGAGAGCCACCAGGCTCTGGGACCCACCAATCAGTGCTCAGAATCCCCGTGCGGCTCCCGTCACTGTGAAGGGGCCTCAGAACCGGCTTTTCCGTTTCCAGCGTGATATTCATGACGACAAATACACAGGAGTCGGTATGAAGCCTCCAGCATTCTTGGGCTAGGTCTCAACCTTCAGCAGGCATCAGAGTCAGGGCTTGTTAAAAGAGAGTACTAGGTCTGGTGGTGTGGTAAAGGTTTAACAACAGACTCTCCGATACAAACCAGGCAATCTGGTTTGCAATGTCTGCCAACTTCTGTGATTTACTCCCCGTGGCCCATTTCATGTCGTCGTTGAATGTGACTCCAAGAAGAAAGTCACTACAGTGTTCCTGCCACACAATCATGACAGTGGTCAGCAGGCCCTGTCCTGCCGCTGTTCAGCCGCTAAGTCATGTTTGACTCTCTGCGACCCCATGAACTGCCTCACACCAGGCTTCCCTGTCCCTCACATCTCCCTGAGTTTGCTCAAACTCATGTCCACTGAGCCAATGATGCCATCCGACCATCTGATCCTCTGTCACCCGCTTCTCCTTTTGCCCTTAGTCTTCCCAGCATCTGGGTCTTTTCCAGTGAGTTGGCTCTTTGCATCAGGTGGCCAAAGTATTGGAGTTTCAGCTTTAGCATCAGTCCTGCCAATGAATATTCAGGGTTGATTTCCTGGTTTATCTCCTTGCTGTCCTAGGGAATTTCAAGTGTCTTCTTCAGCATCATAGTTTGAAAGCATCAATTCTTCGGTGCTCAGCCTTCTTTATGGTCCAATTCTCACATCCATACATGACCACTGGGAAAACCAAAGCTTTGACTAGATGGACCTTTGTCAGCAAAAGGATGTCCCTGAGCACAAATAGTAGTAAATGAAGTCAAACAATTGGGGGTGATACATTTTGTTTTAGCTATTTTTAAAATTTATTTTATTGAAATATAGTTGATTTACAATGTCATGTTAGTTTTATATGTACAGCAAAGTGATTCAGTTATATATATATATGTATACACTTTTTCATATTATTTTCCATTATGGCTTATTAGAGGATATTGAATATAATTCCCTGTGCTACACAGTAGGACTTTGTTTATCCATTGATTATCTTTGTTTTTAATATAATTTATTTAATTGTAGGTCTGTATGATTTAAAGTCTAATAATGGAAATATTTAACAACTAGTTGGCAAGCAATAGCACTGATAGACCCATCCTTGGGGTTTCTGATTATAAAGGTTTGGAGAAAGAAGGAGAATCTGAGGAATTCCCTGGAGGCCCAGTGGTTAGTACTTGGCACTTTCGCATGGGTTCAGTTCCTTGCGGGGAACTAAGATCTCAGGAGACTCGAGGCTTGGCCAAAAAAAAAAAAAAGGAGAATCTGCATTTCCAGCCAGCTTTCTGATGCTGCTCGTTCCCAGGAATACACTTGGAGAACTACTGTTTGGGGGCAAAACTTAGAGTATCCAAAGGAAGGTGCCTTTTCCATAAACTTGGTCTGCACGTGAGCTTCCTCATGAGTAAAATGCGGATAATAATCGTATCCACCTCCGGAGGCTATTGTGAGGGTTAAAGTGATCCGATACTTTCATGCTGGCCTTGGAGAGCCAGGTTTTGGTGGAGCTGCTGTGTCTCCAACACCTGCAGTTCCCAAGGACAAGGGGTGCCTTCAGCGCCTCAAACCACGCTCTGGACTAGAGGTGTCCGGGATCTCCCCGAGGAGCCCAAAGTGAGCGTCAGCACTTTGCAGCAGGAGCGACATCTTTAAAGGCAGTGAAAAAATCTGTTAACTTCATATTCTAAATCCAGAGAAAGTACTCCTCAAAAATAAAGGCTAAGTAAAGATCTTTTAAGATATACAAAACAAATATGAAATAATGCATCATTAGCAGACTCATACTACAAGAACTGTTAAAGACAGTTAGACAGAAGGAAAATGAGATTAGCTGGAAAAAAAGGACCAAAGGAATGAAGATTAGTGGAGAAATAGAAAATAGAAATATTACTGTCAACCACCGGGGAAGCCCCAATTATCGTAAAAACGTCATTATCTATTTATCAAGAATCTAGAGAATGAGCAGATAAAAAAAATCAGTAAGGATATAAATGACCTGAAAAAAACAGTTTTGACCAATTTGACCTGATTCCTGCTTCCTTGACAGTAGAATGTTTTCAAATGTCCGTAAAACTTTTCCTAAGACAACCATGACATGACTTAATAAACGGAAAAAGGAACTGGAATCTAACAGATGTTCTCTGACCACAATGGAATTAAGTTAGAAATCAATGACAGAAAATTTTCTGGAGAATCCTCAAATATTTGGAAACCAATTAGTATACTTCTAAAGAACTCGTACATCAAAGAAAATAAATCAAAAAGAAATATTAGAAAGTACTTTGAGCTGGATAGAAATGAAAACACAACATAAAAATTTGTTACACGACTCACTGACTTACAAAGCAAACTTCTGGTTGCCAGGGGGCAGAATGTGGGAGAAGGGACAGTCAGGGGGTTCAACACGTGCGCTCTGCTATGTTTAATATAGGCAACCAACAAGGTCCTACTACATAGTGTAAGGAGCTCTGCTGAATGATATGCGGCAGCCTGGATGGGAGGGGAGTTTGGGAGAGGACAGATACCTGTCTGCATGGCTGACTCCCTCTGCTGTCCCCTTGAAACCATCACAACACTGGTAATCTGCTATACTCCAATATAAAATAAAAAGTTTTTAAATTTGTTACATGCCTCTAAAGGATTAGTTAGGGGGTAAATTACAGCACTGATATGAGAAAAGATGAAAGGCCTCAATGACCTCAGCATCCACTGAAGAAACTACACAAAGAAGAGTGAGTTAAACCTAACGCAAAAGAATGAAAAAATAAAGATCAGAGGAGCTATAAATAAAATGAAAAATAAAAAGTAATAAAGTCAATGAAACTAAGAGCTAGTTCTTTGAGACGATCAATAAAATTGATGAGTCTCTAGCTAGACTAAGCAAGAAACACACAGAAGATAAATTGCCAATACCAGGAAATGAGAGAGGTGACCTCAGTACAGATTCTTCAGTTGTTAGAAGGATATAAGGTATAATGAGATAATGTTAAGAATAACATTATGTTCATAAACTTGGCAGTTTACACGAAGTAGACAAAAGAGCACACAGACTACTGAGGTTCCCTCAGGAAATAGTTAAGCAGCCTCATATCTGGTAAGGAGATGGAATTTGTAGCCAAAAACCTTTCCACCAGGAAAACTCCAAACTCAGATGGAATTTTCCACCAGGAAAACTACAACTCCTACCAAATATTGAAGGAAGAAATAACATCAATACTACACAAGCTCTTTTGAAAACTGTAAAAAAAGTCATGGTTTCCAGGGTGTTTTATGAGGCCAACATTACTTGCATATAAAAGCAGGCAAAGACATTATAAGAAAGGGCCACTACAGACCAATCCTGCTCAGGAAACCCTCCCAGCCTCAGTTTCCCTCTCTGTTCAGTGGGCTTCTCTGGGAACCAAATGGGACAGAGTGAGCAGAGGGCCTGGAATGGAGCCAGACTATAGCAGCCACCCAGGAGGGCAGTGTGGTGGAGGCGTCACGAGTGAGAGCTTACAAGCAGGGCTCAGACCGGGCCTTCAATGCCTGAGCAACAGGCGAGCCTCAGTCTTCTCCTCTCGTGTGATGTGTTTTGAAGCCTCCACAGCACCAGGTTGGATGCCTGGTGAGAATAGGTGCTGTTGTTATAATTTGTGAATTATTATATAGCCAAAGAATAGAGTCTGCTTTTAACCATTTCACAGGAGTTGGAATACATATACACATTTAAAATAATTATCAGTTCAGTTCAGTCGCTTGGTCGTATCCGACTCTTTGTGACCCCATGAACCTCAGCACACCAGGCCTCCCTGTCCATCACCAACTGCTGGAGTCCACCCAAACCCATGTCCATTGAGTCAGTGATGCCATCCAACCGTCTCATCTTCTGTCGTCCCCTTCTCCTCCTGCCCTCAATCTTTCCCAGCATCAGGGTCTTTCCAAAATAATTATAGGGGTTTATAATTACTGTGATGTTGCCACTTAATGTGGGACTCAAGTAGGTCTAAGACTGAGGCGTGGCTTTCTTACATGTACAAATGAGGCCATTGACCTCTGTCCTTTGTGCCTCACTGGGCTGCCCGAACTAGTGCTTTGTAAAGTGCTAGAGGCTGAATGAATACAAGTAGTTGTCACAATTATTATTTTAAAACCTATGTTGCTGTTGGCTTCAGTTCAGTTCGGTTCAGTTCAGTTGCTCAGTCGTGTCTGACTCTTTGTGACCCCATGGATTGCAGCACTCCAGGCCTCCCTGTCCATCGCCAACTCCTGGAGTTTACTCAAACTCATGTCCATCGCGTCCAGTGATGCCATCCAAGCATCTCATCCTCTGTCATCCCCTTCTCCTCCTGCCTTCAATCTTTCTTAGCATCAGGGTCTTTTCATATCCCAAATGTGCATTATAAAAAACCAAACAAACAGAAATTCTGGTTGGTTGGAAGGAAAGTGAAAGAGGTCATTGGACATTTTAAAGCACATAGCTAATTCTAGTAGATATGAACTGGGGATCTTAGTGGAAAGGGTACCCAAGGTTAGCAACTATTCTTGCCTGACAAAAATAGATCATTTGCTTTGAAAAAAAAAATAAATGAAACCTATGTTGGTCTATATCTGTTCATTTGGTTTGGCCCTAGGAACAACCCCCTCCCTGCGTAACACCATCCCTTGTGCCATCGAGCAGGGCACAGTGTAGATTCAGCAGGCCCAGGATGGTGAAGGACAGGGCTCCTCTTTCATACTTTGTGGTAACAATCCGAGGGGGACCTCCTGCAGGGCCGGGGGTGTCTGTACTTCTCCCACCAGTCTGGGTTTTGAGCTTCACAACTGTTCTGTGATCTTCACACTCGAATCCAGTTCTCTCTCTAAATTGATCAAAGCTGGTTCTTTGGGAAGTCTTCATTCTTCATCTCGACGAGAGGGAGACTGTCTAAAGAACCAACTTCTGAAATGCTTCCTAGCAAGTGGCGTGATAAGGATTTTCCACTGGCAGAATCTTGGAAAATTGCAGACACATTTTTAAAAGCAACCACTTGGGGTTCTTTATCCCCTGTAATTCAGACTGTGGCCTCAGATCAGTCTTAAAAAGCTTTATCCTCTGACACCCAACCAAGAACTGAATCGCTCCAAATTCTAAATAATACAGATCAGAATGAATTTCAGTGCCAAGCAGGGAACCTTTCTCCTCTCCTTATCATACAAGCCTGTAATCATGGTCCATTACTGTCCAAAATGTAGATATTTAAAAAGGCAAACTAGAAGTTGGAGACAAATTGCTTCTTGGTTGGGGTACCACTTCTCCCTGAAAGTTGAGACGAGTTGCTCGTCTGGTCTCATTCTTGGCTCAGGTCTCATCCTGAAGCTTCTTCCAACAGATTCCAGAGTGACGCCGCCTCCCATGCACTGCAGATGCTCTTGGTGCTCCATGCACCCCCTGCCCCGCTTCACCATCGTGCGTGGGCCACACCTGGTCTCCTGAGAGAATCTGTCAGCCTGAGACGTGTGCCCTTGGGGCAGAGTGTTGGAGGGACTGTGCTATGCTTTGCAGAAAGCAGGGGCTTGGGGTCTCAGCACCAGCTTCCTGCACGTCCCTAGATGATCACAGGCCCCGAGGCCCTCACTGGGAGGGCTGCCCACCCCAGGACCAGAGCCCACAAAAGTCTAGCTAGGATTAAGAGTGAGCCTGGGGCCCAGGGCCTGGGGTCTGGGCAAAGCCCTCAGCAACCCTCCAGCCTCAGAGCCAACAACCTCTCCCAACCCAGGAGAGAATGCCCTTTCCAGGGCGGGTGGGTCCTCCTTTGATGGTCTTGGATTTCCCTGTGGTTAGTTCTGCATCACTCCAGGACCCTGATCTAGGTTCTGCCCCAAATAATGAAACCCTGACTGTCCCTGAGGGACACCTGGGGACATTTCTCCAATCAGTCCCATCTCACTCCAGAGGCTGTGGGATTGAGGCTGTGCCCATCATTCCAGCACTGTGACACCTCGGGCCCCACCCAGTCGAGAGGTCCCAACACAATCACCCCCCAGGCCCTTGTCATTCGACCCTACGTTGCAAGGTGTCTGTATGAAGCCAGCGCTCACTAGGTTTAGTATGCTGGCCCCTCTGCATCACTGTGGCAGGCCCAATGCTGGGTGACGAGTAGCTTTCTAGAGACGCAGGGGAATGAATGCTTGTGATGAGCGCCAGCATGCTTACACAGGTGCTTCCTAAACCCTCTGGCGGTGACAGGGCTCTGGCCAATCGGGACTGGGCGGAAGTGACATCATCCACTTCCAGGCCTGGTCCTTTACAAACTGCATGTGACTTCCAGCCTTCTCTCTTCCCTCCCTCCCTGCTTCAACCTCGGAGGCCACAGAGATGGATGAGGCTGCCGTCTGGTCCACAGCAGACTTGCCGCAGCAAGAGGTAAACTATTATTGCATTTAGGTGCTGGGAGTTCAGGATTTAGCCCTGTTTAACTGATTAGATATACTGAGCAAACACATTTTAGGTAATTTTGCCCCAAACCGCTCACTTGGCACAATAAAATTTTTAATATCATAGTACATTGAGACACTGTATTTCTCTGCAGAGCCACTTAACTAATAATAATTATCCTCTTGCTCCTCTAATTGAATGTTGGGGATGAAAAGCAATGAGAGGGCAGATCCATCTACTTATTACACAGCACTGGGGGGCATGGGAAGATGGCATCTGCCTAGCTCTGTGGTCAAAGTGCTGAGCAGGACATGGCAGAAGGTCTGGGTTCTGGCCTCCAACTACAGCAGCTGGAGAGGCCCCTTTCTCCCTGATCCTTCGGACTGGAGCATGCGAAACCCAGTGAGGATACAGGTCACTATCCAAAAAGGGCGACGGCTCCACTGTCCCTGGCTGAATGCCCAGCCTGTAAAGGATCCCCATTGAGCAGTGGAGGTCCTGGGAGTGTGAAAATACCCCCGTTTCCCCTGGGCTCAATGGACCAAATGGGAGGTCTCTTTGCCTCCTTAAAATACCTTGTGTGCGAGGTGAAGTTTAGGGAGAACTACCCCTGTTTCCTCTGGTGTCCTTGTGATGGCTGCACTGGTCACTGCAATCAAGAGCGGATGCATTTAGAAGGGAAACAGCCATCAGAGGGCTCGAGCTCAGAGCTTTCTAGCAGGGAACGAGACTTCACTGGTCAGCCACTTCTTTCCAATGTATTCTCTGACCCAAGACTCGGGCAGATGTTGGTTTCAACTTCTGCTGCACCTAGGTGCTAACTCTGCCCTTGGCCTTCAGAGCCCACGGGGCAGGTTTGGAGAAGCCTGTGCCTCAGAACTGGGAGCCCTTGATAAGCAGCACTGCCTGGCCCCTGCCCACATGGTGAGGAGACCGGGGGGCGTGGCTGCCCCACAGCCAGGATCTGCAGTACTGACGACAGAGCTGCTCCTCCACGTGCCGCCCCTGCCACGTTTCCGGGGCAATACAGCTTCCAGCCTTCTCTGCCCATGATGAGGAGGCTGCCTTAGAGGCTCCCCCTGCCATTCAGGTTGGCCTGGGCCTTGGAGCTCACTCCCTGGGAAGCTGGTTTCTGCTCAGAACACCTACTGTCGGGACACGCCAGGTCTGGGTGCTTGCCTTGGATGGGAGGGACCCCCTCTTGACTGGACGTAGTTTGGTTCTATCTTACTGCTCTCCAGGCCCTGCAACTATTGCTATGCTCTGGGGTCTGTGGTCATCTGGCAGAGGGGCTGCTGTGCTGTTTATTTGAGAGCAGGTTAGCCTGAGAAACATGGGATAGATTCCTTTGCACTGATCCCTGCCAGCCTGTCTTGCTGAGCAGACTGCTGCCGAGAGCACATGCTGCTTTCTGCCAAGGAAGGCACACTCCCATCCGAGTCCTCTGTGAAAGATTCATTCAGGAAACCTACCCACCGTCCTCAGTAGACAAGGCAAGGCAGCAAAATCCCAGCAACACCCCTAATCAGCTCCATTTTGCTGACAAACTGTAATTCAGTCTTCAACTAATGTATGAAGGAGCTAGAATGTTCCAAATACAACAAGTAAGTTATGTTCATCTAAACAATGAATAAGATATGTTTTCCATGCTGCCTCAATGGTATTTGATTCAGTTTTTTTTGCCTCGTAATTGACAAAATGAGTCATTTACCAGTCTTCCAGCTATTACTGTAAATTAACTGGGTTCAATTGAAAGCCAAAGGATTGATCTATTTTAAGTGGAAGGCATTTAAATACTGTAAACGAATATCCATGCTGACTTAAAATTAGCAGACCCTGAGAGAAGCTTATTATATTTCCACCAACAGGCAGACACACTGGAGGAAACACGGAAGTCATTTTGAGAAGCTGGAGATCCATTCTGCAGGCAGGGACAGCCTGAGTGCGGAATAATTCAGAGGCGACCGAGACACTTGGCAGCTGCGATTTCATACTCCTGAGCAAGTCGCCAGGCTTCTTGACGGCTGGGTTCTCCTTCCCCACAGCAGTGGCAAAGTCTCACCGTATAATGATGAGTTGTAGGTACTCCTGAGGTACTGTCATTGACACTCCAGCAGTCGCTTTCAGAACCTCTGCTGTTGGTATGAGATAAGCTTGAACACATATTTGGGGGTGGTTATGTTTTTCTTGACACGTCAGATGCAGAAAAAAAAAGTACTTTAATGAAATAGCTTAAAAATTGTTCAAAAACAACTTGGCTGCTGTAGTCAGTTCTAAATTTACTGAATACATTTGTTTGATTTTTAAATAACTATTCGGCAAGAATTTTCATTTTGATCTGTTAGTGGAGCAGAGTTACATTTCTCAAATAGCTACAAAAAACATAAAGTATCCCTTAAAGAGAAGCCATGCCTTCTGACATTGGAACCTAAATAAATGAATTTTTTTTTTAAAGAAAAAATAAGACTCTGGTGCTTAATTCTTCACCAAAGCAGCATTTGAAATTACCCCCAAGGGCATTTGTTTAAGTTTTCTTCTGCAGCGCTAATGGCAACATTAATACCAGTATGCAACTAGCTCGTGGTTATTTCTATCGCCCTGTGGAGGACATCTGTACAATAGCTACTGAGCTCCCCTGAGGCGGCGAGTGGGCCTTGTCCTTTCCTCACACACATGCAGGTTCCTTCTGAGCACAGCTGCATCATCTGGAATCTGCTGTGGCGAGATCTGTGGGGCAGGTAGGGAGGTAATTCAGCATCAGGGACTGGAGCAAAGTACCCTTCATATTTGGGGGGCATGGTAGCCCCTGTGCAATTCTGTTTGTCCTGACTATGGCTTTTGGAGGCTCACAGAATAAATGTAGTCTTGTTTGCATAAGGACACGGGGCCTGATCTAGTACCTTTCCCAAGATTTCTCTAAATGATTTATCAAGGTTGTCTCTCATACGGGTAGAAGTTCAGTTTCCTGAGCATCCTGACTGCTGTTGATTGGAGTGGGCTAGAAGGTCCAAGGATGTCTCACCTGGGGCCACGAGGTCTGTCTCCTCATAACTGTGTGGTCCACTCAAGCACCCTCTCAGCGTGGCAGGGCTTCCCAGAGCAGAAGCAGAAGCTCTGGGTATCTCAAGGACTGAACCTAGAACTTGCGTGGCATCTCTTCTGCCTCATTCTATTGGTCAAGTAATCTCTAGGGCAGCTCAGGTGCAGAGGAGAGGAAGGAGACTTGGTTTCTCGCTGGGCTCATACGCATGTAAGGGTTAGCTTTTATTCAGATTTAAACCACGAAGTAAGGCAGGGCAAAGATCAGGGCCATGCTGCATACCACTGGACTTCTCTTGCTTGACTGAGCTGGGTGATTGCTAAACCTTCAGTGAGGACAGTTCGACCCAGGTGAGGTCACCACTAGGGCATAATTCTACTTTCATAGCAGCCCTATAAGGTAGGTGTGGGTATGCTCACCTCACAAAGAGAAAACTGAGGCTCAGAGAGGGCAATAACTTCTCTGGTTACTAGCTAGTAAGCCACAACCTAGAAATCTGTCATTCTCTGTCAAGCAGGATTCAATAACTCGCTAACGTCCAGACACTGGGGTGTCCATGATGGTCCTGATGCCCACTGCTCTGGACTCCTAGTTGGAAAAGGTAATGCAGGGCTGCTCTCAGGGAGCCTCAACGGATTCAGGTGGTCCAGGCTTCCAGGATCTGTCACCTGTTTTCACATTTCATTTTAGAAGCCTCTTTGGAGGACTTCTATCTGAGATACCATTCCAAGGATTACAGGAATCTTGTCTCCGAGTGTTTAGGCAGCACTGACATTACTACAGCTGCCAGCTGCCATCTGTCCAACCCTCAGGGAAGCCCCAGAATATCACACCAAATGTGGCAGCAAGAAGGCTACAGTGATCTGTACAAATCTACAAGTCGGAGGTGGTATAAACGGGGTTTGAACCCAGGTTCTCTGATTCCAAATACTGTTTTCTTTCCATGGTATGAAAGCCTCCATTTCACCCTTCCGAGCATCACTTTCTCCACCTGCACAATGGAAATGGATTGTACCTGCCCTTGTAGGGTTGCTGTGAGGCTCAATGGAAATTATGCATGTTATTTAATTTAGAGTAAAAAAGTATGAAATTATTTAAAAAAGTATTTTATTGAGCATCTACTAGGAGTCAGGCACCATTCTAGACACTGAGGACACCGGGAAAACCAACCAAACAAAACTCTGACCGTGATGAGCTTACGGTCTAATACGTGAAGGCGGTAAAAATAAGTTTCTTGCCAGCTATTGAGCACTTTACAAAAACAATGAAATATCTTCCCACCAAGGATCTAATACAAGGCTGGATCAGAGTGTTCACTCACTCAGTCAATCTATTCATTTCTTCAATCATTCATTCACGTAAGCATCAAATATTACTGAATCAGTTATGGGTCAGGCAACATGCTGGGTGGTGGGAAAAGATAAGCAGTAAGTAGACAAGAGGAGAAGGAGGTGACGGAAGATGAGATGGTTGGGTGGCATCACTGACTCAATGGACATGAGTTTGAGCAAACTCAGGGAGATACTGAAGGACAGGGGGCCTGTCCTTCCTTCCAACTCTTCCACAAAGAACTGGACACAACTTAGCAACCGAGCAACAAACACAAAGATAGATAGAGGTCCCAGGTGAATGAGGTTTACAGCCTAGAATGGAGAAGACGTGAAGCTGAGAAATTTTAGAAAATACCAGTAGTAACGTCAACAGTGGCGACAACGATAACAACAACAATAATGACCTCTAGGCTGGTTTGAGTAACAGTTTACAACCGATGAAGGAGGCTCAGTGAGCTTTACTGAGTCAACTCCAGCTGAGTTGACCTTACAAGGTCTAGCTGTGAAGCAGCGTCTGACACATGGCTTGCTTTGTGACTTGCTGTGAGCACAGAATGGCTCAGACCAGCCTGATGGGATCTTAACCTTGCCCCCGCACTGAGCTGAGATAAGGGCAGAGTCTTACTAGCCAAAGCTGTGCGGTCCTGAGGGCAGACATTAAGCAGACTTCAGGCGCTATGGTAACACACCCACTAACCTCAGCCTGATGCCAGTCCCCAGTTCCCTCATAGGGAACATGGAAACAACACAGGCACCTTTCTCAGGGGCCAGGACCCAAGGAGCCAGCTCACGACAACGCTGTTTTTGTCTTTGACGTGCAAGCTGGTAAACAAAGCCTGGGGGAAAGGGGTGACTGGGGCCTGCTGGAGCACTCGCCATGACCTTCAAGCTCTGGGGTCAGATGGCGTCTTTCCTCCCTTGTTCTCTCTTTTAAAGGCTGCAGGTTTCTGATCGCCTAGTATTAACGTCCGCTCCTAGAAGTGGATCTGCTTTCCCATCCATCTTGTCTCTCTTCCTCCCAATTCCAAGCTTTTACTCTAAATTAAATCAAACTTTAAATCAATCTTCTCTCCCACTGCTGAGCCTCCCATTACTTATGCTCCTGGAAAACAAAACAAACAGAGCTCAGCCTGCTCTCAAAGTGATGTTCAAATTGCCTCTGCTGGAACCTGCAGCTGCATCCGCCCCCGGCGTAGGTTTGAGGCTCTACCGCCCGGGATGCAGGCGTCCCCTCTCACAGTCTGTCTTCTGCTGCTTCCATGGTGCCTCAGCCCCTTAATCCAACACCTGCGAGTTTTCGAGGACACCAGCCCCAGCTGATGGTTCTTCTGCCTCCAGCCTGGCGCCCTCCCAACCCCTGCCTGGGCCGCTGTAGATGACTTTCCTCTTGGAGCTCCGGAACCTAAGTCTGAGCCCCCAAAGCTCCCAGTCCCGCAGTGCTAGCAGCACACGGATCCAGCCTCTGAGCGTGGCACCCCAGCCCTCCACACGCAGTTTCTGGTGCCACGTGCACAGTCTGGGTTCCTGCCGACACAGTGAGCGCCACACTTCTGCTTCAGAGGCCCGGGGCTCCTCCCCGGGTGTGAGCTGCCAGACTCACGCCCCCCTCCCCGCCAAGTTCATTTTAAAACATTTTTAAGTACCTTCAATGTGCCGGGCCAGCTCTGCAGGGGCGGGCTGGGCTTGGCGGCTCTGTCTGGAAGGGGGCGCCCGTCGTCTGACCTCTAGGCTGCTCCCCTTTCTTGTTATCTGAAGAGAGCTGTCTGGGGCTGTCCCTGCTGCATTCCTCTTCTGCTTTTCATTTGTCTTTTCTTGTTTAACTTAAAATATGGACTTAAATAAATACAGTCTCCCTGTGAGAAATTAAAATGCAACCACCCCTCGGTACTGGTGGGGAAGGTTCCTATACTGCTGTGTCTCCTATGGAGTCATCCAAATCCTTGGATTCTCAAGTCCCTTATATAAAATGTGTAGTATTTGTATATAGGGGCTTCCCAGTTGGCGCCAGTGGTAAAGAATCCTCCTGCCAATACTGGAGACACAAGAACTCATGCATATCCTCCCATAGATATTTTTTAAAGCATCTCTAGTACAATGTCAATGCTGTGTAAACAGTTCCAGGTGTACAGCAAATTCAAGCACTGCTTTTTGGAAACTTCTGGAAAATTTTTTTCCTGACTAGTTTTACTCCTAGCTAAGTTTGTGGCTGTGGAACTCACGGATATGAAGCGCCAACTGTAATACAAATAAATCTCGAGTTTTTTGATCATCACCCCATTCTCCCCAAAGCCTTGCCCTACAGCTTTGATTTGTAGTAGTCACAGTCTGAAAATTCCAAAATTATTTTAGCTTTATTTCCCTTATTTTTTTTAAGTGAAAGTTCTATCTCATAATAGTTTTAGAGAATCAAGTAGCTCTGCCAGGCTTATTATAAGGCAGCAATGTCTTCCTTTTCTACCATTGCCCAAATCTTAGTCACCAATTTCAGCTCTTTTGGTTGAGTTTTTTTCTTTTCTTATGTTTATTTCGAAATGTAGGCTTATATTACTATGTATTCATTTAAAATTTGGGGACTGGGGAGCTCCCTGGCAGACCAGTGATTACAATACCCTGCTTGGACTGCAGGGGTTGCAGGTTGCTGCAGGGCAGCCAAAAAAAAAGAGAAAGAAATCAATAAATGACTTCGGTGTAAAAAATTTTTTTAGGCATTATCTATGGAATTCCCAGCACGGAAGTTTGAAATTTTGCTTTATTTAACTCCCCTCTCAGCCCTACTCCCCCACAATGTGCCTCCCTGAGCCCCCACAGTACCTTTGGTTTCATCAGTCAGCACCCACTGTTTACACTCCCGTTCTGGGAAATCTAACTTAATGGAATAGTTTTTCTAAGGGCTCCTTCTTTCTTCGTTTCTAGAACTCCTTCTCGGGTGCTGAGTCATCCTTCCTCTCCTCTCTGTTCTGCTTTCTGAGAGATTACGCCACGTTTTCCATCCAAGCTTCCGTCTGAGTTTTTGCTTCTGGCGTTTCATTTCTCAGTTCTGGGAGCTGGTTGGTGCTCTGGCTGTCCATTTCACAGCCTCTCTCTGAGGACGTCGGATGGTTTTACGCACAAGCTTTCTCCCCCTTGCACAGCTTTCATTGCATCCAAGCTGCTTTTTAAACTTTGTTCCTTTCTGGTGTTTCTGTCCAGCCTTCATATGTGACACTTCCTTTAAGTGTCTAGTGACCCAAAGCTCTTCACGCCTACTAGCTAGAGTTCTCTAAGCAACTGATTGGAAGTTATATGAGGGGAAGGCAGGGGATGTTTACATGGCAGGCCCAAAGGGAGAAAGACAGACAGACAGAGAGAGAGAGAGAGAGAGAGAGAGAGAGATCTGCCTGGGCTGTGTCATGGGGGCCCCTACTATCAATACGCTTTGTGTTTTTCTTCTTGGCCTATCAGATTTTCCAGTGAAAATTGTTCATTTCCTTCCTGAGGCTATTCCTGACTGCTGGGATCTGAGAGCCAAGTGTGGGATGAAGACTGGAAGAGCTAAGCACTGGTCTGCATGTCCACCTCCATCTAAGCCTCCTGCTGCAGACTGGTACCTTCCCCCACCTCAACGATAAGGCCGGCATCCTCAGTGTCCTTCCCAGTTATACCCCAGTGAAGAGGGCAGTCACGGCTTTGCACCAGATGGTTCAGGAGATCTGCTAACTGCTTTTTAAAGTGACTTTCAACAAGTCCTGTATGGAGCTCTTCTTTTGCCCTCATTTTCAGAGCTAATTGGTCCTGCCAGTGTTCTGAGTCTTTGATGAGGGGTGAAGGGCCCACCCCCTCCCCCCCCAACAACCAGACATTGCAAACCGGATGCAGTTTTGTGCTCTCTGTAGTGCTGGCTTGGAATTGAGCGCACCAGGGTCTGCTGAATCAGCCGCCTCCTGCCCAGCTGTTGTCTAGCATCCACTAGCGGCCGTCCCTCCCCTGCCGTCTCCATCCAGGTGCGTCCACACTTTCACGAGCCTTTAGTGCTCTATGCTGGAACTCTGGGGTTCTAAAGTCTGTCTTCCTTGACTAGAAGCTTGGACTCAGGCTTTGATTTTCTATTAACGTGAGTGCTACAAAGTGTGTGTGCAGATTCCTCTCTCTTGCACACGTGCCCTCACTCACTGCCACTTTGTTCTTAATTTCTGTCTTTTTTTTTCCCTTTTGCACTATTGTAAGTCTCTATAATTTCATTTTTTTTAAAAAATGGAGAACAATGAGAATTCTTTTCTTTGTTTATGTATCCTCCAAAGCTATGTCATTAACAGCATGAAAGTTCACAGCGGATCTATTTTCTAAGTAGGTTTTAATTTATGCTACAATGAAATATTTCTCCTTGTTCCTTTTTTCCCTATCACCTTGAATTCTACTTGATTCTGATGTTCCTAAATCTGCTTTCTTTTTGCCGGCATGCCTTTTCCCCTCATGGTTTTGTTTTGCAATCTTTGTGTTTATTATTTTATTACTTTCTCTCTTTTTTAAGCCAGACATCTACTTTCTGTCTTTTAAGAGACGGATGAGTCTGACCTATTCATATTTATTATGACAACTGAAATAGCTGTTCCTATTCCTTGCAATCTTATTTATTTACTTTCTGTTTTCTATTTACCTTTTGCTCTTGTTTCCTGGCTCCCTCCATTCTCTGCCCATTTGTTGAACTGACTGCATTTAACATCGCTACATTTTTTCCACCTTATGTTTCCTAAGTTATACTTTCCATTTCTATTCTATTCCATCTCTAGTGGAAGCCAAGAAGCCCACAGTGAAGAAGGGGGATAACTAAATTTAAGGGAATCTTCAAACAGTGGAAATGGACTGGGCTGATCAGTAAAGAAAGTGGCGGGAGTTTTCATGGTGCAAGAAACATTTCGCAGGCGCTAAACCCATTTAACAGGAAAAGACCTGGAATCTTCTGTGAGTAAAACTGCAGGGTCTGTCTGCTGGAAACTGTTACGGAAAAGTGTTTGGGGAAGCTGGAGGGACAGGGCCACACTTTCAGGCTCAGCTTTAAAGCACCTTAGCCTACTTTTTCCATCTGAGTTCCCATCTGAGCCAGTTCTTCGGCCGTCTTGAATTTTCCCCATCTCTGCGCTCTGTGTTCTCTGCTGACCTTCCTGCCAGTGAGAAGGGCAGAGTGGAAGGGATAGGGCTCTGGAGAGATAACAAGAATGGGGGCTGGGAGTGATCCTTATCACGCGCATGTGCAGCATCAAGGGCAGCTGGACATCCCCCCTCTCCACAATTATATCTGCTGGACAGACCACAGGCCATCTGTTAGGAGGGAGCTCACTCCTGGGCACTCCTGTCACTGTAGACAGGGAGCAGGGCCCATTTTCCAGGAACCAGATATTGAAAATTAGTCCATTACATGTAGTTCATGCAATTAAAAGGAAATCTGTGGGCTGTTTGGCCAGAAGGCATGCAGGTTTGAGATCATACTATAAAGCTAAGTGAGTCAAATTTGACCAAGAGTCTCCTTGAGATTGGGGACCTGAGCAATGGGGCTGCTAGAAAAGTCAGGCTTTGTTGGGGAGGGGAGATTCTGGAAAAGAATAATCCCCCATGAGGGACTGGCAGGGTCACTGAGACCCCGGAGAGTCCAAAAGAGGAGCCGTGGGCATCACCCTGGCATCGGCTGGGAGATGCTGGCACCCTTCGGGGACCCAATGGCTCCCTGGTGACAGCTGCCCTGGCTTAGTTTGGGTGGCACCCCAGGGCTCCTTCTGTGTCCAGGCTGGCGACTGGGATGCCAGTGCTTCCATTCTATTCACTGTTTCCACCAGAAGCCACTGACTTCTGGAAAAGGTGACAGGTGAGGGAGAAGACTGCCCAGGTTGGGAAAGCTGGGGGGTGGAGGTTCATTATGGAGCTGCAGTGATGGGCAAGGGCCACCTCAGGCTCATGGTGAGGAATATGTGGGAAAGCCTGGGTGACCTCAGCGTGTCACTTTAGTCCAGAGCCCACCCAGAATCATGGTGCATTTCTCCCAGGAGATGGTGCTGTGGGCTGAGCCAGGACGGGGATGACGGTGGGGACCACAGGCAGGGCTCTGACATGCTAGGGGCCCCGGCAACTTGTGGCCAGCATCATCAGAAGCACGTGTCACTAACAGAACAGCCGGGAGAGTCGAGATGCTGTTAAAGGAGGCTGGTCTTCACCACAAAAGCAGAGACGAGAAGGAAAATGGTGGGCAAGCCAGAGGTGTGGTTCCCGATCTGGGCTGAGTGGCAGAGCTGGGGAGGCAGAGAGCAAGGCAAAGGCAGGGCTGAGGGTATATAGGGGTGCTCAGAGTTAAGTATCCCATGTGCTAAGATCTGTGTTCAGTTGTGCGTATGTCGTACAATCTAATCCTTGGTGTATCTCTGTGAGGTAGGTAATAATGTCTCTATTTTAGTAATGATAAAATGAAACAAACAAAAAAAGTAAGTGACTTGTTTCAAGTTATTCAGCTAGCATGCCTGACCTAATTCAGATCAAATTCAAAGCTCCTGTTTGATCCTTTCCACCTCTCCTTCCTTCCTTATAAAGCCTGGGAGGCTGAACAAGATCAGAGTTCCCTGGCTTTAGCTTAGATCCACCTTCATGAATTTTGTCATCCCTACCTCTCATCTCTACTGTTAATGATTTGAAAGTTTTCCTTAAATAAGTCTCATTTATTTGCGTGTGTGCACGTATATGCACATAACATATAATTTACCATTTTTACAACTTTTAAGCATATAGTTTAGTAGCATTAAGTACACTCACATTGCTGCACAAGGCTTTTTGTTTTTAACTTAGATACAGTTTAGAAAGGAAAACATGCAAGGACTCTCACGAACGGAAATCAGTATGACTTTCCATAAACAGGAGTTAACCACTGGAGTAAATACAGTGAAGGCAGAAAGTGACTAACTTGCAGCTGGTGACTACTGTCACTGAGGTCCTGAGATGAGGGCTGTTCTTCCCACCCTCAGAGCCCTATTTTTTTTCTTTAATTTATTATTTTTTTTAATTGAAGGATAATTGCTTTATAGAATTTCGTTGTTTTCTGTCCAACCTCAACATGAATCAGCCATAGGTATACATATATCCCTTCCCTTTGAACCTCCCTCCCATCCCCCTCCCCATCCCATCCCTCCGGGTTGGTTCAGAGCGCCGTTTGAGTTTCCTGAGCCACATAGCAAATTCCCATTGGCTATCTCTTTTCCATATGGTAATGTAAGTTTCCATGTTACTCTCTCCATACACCTCACCCTCTCCTCCCCTCTCTCCATATCCATGTCTACTCTCAGAGCCCCAAGTTTTTAAGGGAGGATCCCAAGTACTGGAGAAGTGTTCAAGACATGACGATTCCTTCTTCACACTCAGAAAATCTGGAAGAGGAGTCCTTTTCCGAGAAAAGAGGGTCATTTTCTCGCTGTGATGTCAACGCGACCCTGCACTATGCCCAGGCACTTCCCCCCGTCTTGCCCATCACTGAGCCCCTTCCCCACCTCCCAAAATGCTGTGATCCCTGACCCCCAAAAAGGTGATCTCGCTTGACTTTCCACTTTGGATCAATGACTAGGTGCAGCCTTTCTTTGGGAGAAGTCCTTCAAGTTCTCCCCCATTTTCCTCAAGAGGAACAAGGGCAGCTCCCAGACTCTCTTTCTCTGTGTGGATCCATACGAGGGTGACTTGCCTGAGCGCCACAAGCCCAGCCACTTGGTCAGCACCGTGCAGAGCACTTGGTTACGACGTCTGCATGGCGCGGCCGAGAGCAGGACACGCCAGGATGGCTCAGGCCAGTGGCTGCTCCGAGTGACTGAACTTAGTGCGACGGGGTGGGAAGGCAGACGTGGTAAGCACCAAGGCGGGAGCTTAAGGCGCTGGTGAAAACAGAAGCCATCAGAGGGGCAGAGGCCTTGACACAGGTGTTTCACAGTGAGCCAGACTCCAGCGTGACGTTAGATTCGCCTGGGCGCCTGTTTCCCTGCACAGTGGAAGAAGTGGGGTCTGTGTGTCCTCCATGGAAGCACTGACAGGTTGACAAGGACATGAAGAAGGATTTTTCTTTTCCTGGCCATGCCACAGGACTTGTGGGGTTCTTAGTTCCCAGACCAGGGATTGATCCCTTGGCCCCTGCTTTGGAAGCACAGAGTTTTAACCACTGGACTACCCTTTGGGTGGTTGTTTTCTTTTTAAGCCATGCGGGGATGCTCTCTACCAACATTAGAAGGAAACATTTCAAAGACTGAAGCTATTGATGTGTCGCAGTAAAACCAGGTGTGATCCCAGGAATGTGAGAGCTGAGGATAAATCTCACTTTGGAAATCCCAGTGAAATGTCACGCTGAGCGGAGTCACAGGCTTGGTGCCTGAAGGGTGGAGGTGCTGATGGGAGGGTCTCTCTCTGCCTGCTCCCCTCTCCTGGAGACAGTTAGCCATGCCCCCTGGAGCCCCCCAGGATGCCCACTGGACACAGGAAGCGTGCTTCTCACCTGGGGCTTGGTCTCATCTTTGTCCTTGTAGTAGAAGAGCTGATCCCCACGCAGCACGAACCAGCGCTGCTGCCAGCCCTTCATGATGCTTCTCTGCTTCTTCAGCCAGCCCGCCTTCAGCACGGGGCCCAGCCTGCGGGGGCAGGGCGGCCGCCCAGGGCTCCGGCTCTGCTCCCCCATCACCAGGCTTTTGGAGCGGGCTGCAAGTCAAGCACACACACAGTGAACACAAAGGATGGCGGGCCTCGGCCAGTCCTTGCCCCGCTCTGGCGTCCCAGCCTCCTGGTAGCCACCGTCATGGGAGCTTCAGCCAGCAGGGCGTGACCGTGCTTGGCCTGCCCCCTCCTCAGGTTGAAAGGGGCGAGGGCTGGAGCCCCTTAACACTGTAGCCGAAGGTCATCCACCTTGGGGAGCCCACAGCCTGCTTCCTGGTTAGTTTCTGCTGTGTCTGTGGGACCCCAGATTCCCCATTTCCCCAGGCTTGCTCATCCATCCATCCATCCATCCATCCATCTATCCATCCATCTTTCCATGTGTTCAATGACTCACTCGTCAATTCAGCAACGAATATTTATACAGTATCTACTGTGTGCCAGTCGCTGTTATAGGGATTGAGAAACAAGCGCTGAGATAAGAAGCCTAACCATCTGGGCCCCGCTGGAGCTCACCTTCTAGCAGGGTTCCTGTCATCAGGCCCCAAGGGAGCTGGCCCCGGCAGCCTCCCTCCCTGGACTCTGCATGGCACCCCCGCTCTGGAGGCATCACCACTGCCCAGAAGCCCCCACCCCACCATGCAAACTCCCTCGCTGCTTCCCTGAGACCCTCTTGGTGGCTGGGCCTGGCCAGCAGGACCTCAGCTGCACTTGCCTGCTGTGACTGGTTGATGGCTCCCTGGCAGGACAAAGGGGCTGCCCTCCTACCTCAGAGCCTCTTCTGCCCTGCACATACCACTGGGCAGCACTCTGCCAGAGTTGGTACTGCCTTCCACAGTGACTGAGTTCTTGCCCCTCCCATACCTCCCTGACTCTTGTCTCAGGCAGAGCTCCTCTTCTCTCTCTCTCTGGCGAGTAGCAAGGATATTGCTGCAGGGCTCACTAGGAAGGCCAACCTGGACTTTGGAGGAACAACTCTGAGTCCAAATGTAATCCCACTTGTAATCTTTAGACCATAGATCCTGACTTGGGATTGGAATGCATGGTCCGCACAGCCCACACCTACTGCACCGTGCCTGTGATCCTCTGTGTGTGTATCTGTCTAAGCTCTCTCATTATGCCAGTGACTGCAGCTCCCTAAGCCTAGCCGACCTCTGTCCATGCTGGACACTAACCCAGGCCTTTCTTGCATCCCTTGCCTACTCAGCCTCTGGCTTTGGCTGCATGCTACTGCTGTGCTGGGCTCAGTTGTGTCCAACTCTTTGTGACCCCATGGACTGTAGCCTGCCAGGCTCCTCTGTGCATGGAAGTTTCCAGGCAAGAAAACTGGAACGGGCTGCCATTTCTTCTTCCAGGGGATTGTCCTGACACAAGGATCAAACCTGTGTCTCCTGTAACTCCTGCGTTGGCAGGCAAACTCTTCACCTATTGAGCCACCTGGGAATGGTGATCCTCAAGATCCAACTCCACAGGGCCTTCCTTCTGGTCTCTTCTAGACAGCCCTTCCCTCCCCCACCAGGACATGAGCTCCATGGCTGGTAATGATCTGTGTGGTTGCCTTGCTGACCCTCTAGACTGAAGGGAAAGGGAGGGAAGGACATGGTGTCTCATCAAGTTCTGCACGTGGCTCTCATCACCAGGCCAGGCAGGTAATGGATGTCAGACATGGTTGTCAAACATCATGAGCTACTTTGGCTTACTCTCTTTTTTAAAAATTGAAGTATAGTTGATTTACAGATTCAAATTTACTTGGCAGAAGCAGGGCTCTCGTGGAGGAGAGGAGAGGCCAGCGCTGCTCCCCTCAGCTCACCAGGGAGGCGCTTGCCACAGATGCTACTTAAGCTGCCAAGCCGGCCTGGGGTGCCCTCCAGCCACTCAATCACACAGATGCAACTTAGAAGGCCCACAGAGCAGCTTGAAAGGAAAATAATTGCTGTTATGATTTATTAATAAGCACTGTTCCTGTCTTCAGCACTTCCTTGAATCAAGCCATTCAGTTCTGTAAACATTTAAGCTGAGATTTCAAGTCAAACAGCTCTGACATTCTAAGGTTCCAGAAACAAGGGGAACTTCTGGCCCAGGAGCAGGTTCATGACCTGAGGAGGAGGAGGAGGAGGGTGCTTTCTGCCTGCCTCAGGGTCTGGCTCTTGAGCTCACAAGCACAATCATTCATTCACTGACTCATTCATCCATGCCTTCCAAGTCTGCAGAACTCCTCCAGGTAAGGCGCAGAACCCCGAGTTGCTTGCGTTCCCCCAGAGCCCCCAGGCTGGCAGGGGAAATCCGGCACAAGGGACCACCACATGGAGATGAAAGAGCTGCAAACCACGTGGACAGGCCCAGGCTGCAGAGACTTAGCTGAAGGGGCACCTTTCCGCTGTAGACATCAGCAGAGCCGCCTGCAGAGGGGGCACCCGGGCTAAGCCTTGAGGGATGAGCAGTACTGGGACCCACCTGAGGAGAAGGGGGCTCCGATCTGGAAGGAGCGGGTGTGGCATTTGCTGCCTCTTGGCTCAGACCAGCATGCATGCTGGGCTGACGCTGTCACCTAGTCTCACTGACAAGCGTCTCTTGAGAGGGCGGACCACAGTTCCAGCCTCTCCTCCTTCGCCCCGCAGTCCCTGCCAACCTCTGCATTTGGAGAGTCTGTCCTCTCCTGAAACTGCTCTGACCAGATCCAACAGTCTGGTTCTGACTCTCAGCCTCCAGGACCCTTGGTGCTTAGTCCCCACTGATCACCTTCTTTCTGAAGCTCTTCCCCTTGCTCTGCAGAGCCGACTGCCCGGCACACCCTCCTGCCACCTGCCCAACCTGCTCTGACTTCAGTTCGTCTCTTCTCCCTGAAAGTCCTGCTACTGCCCGGGTTGCCCCCGAGGCCCCCCATTCTGTCATGAGTCCAGGTCTTTATTTCTGCCTGGGTCCTTCTCTGGGACTCCAGGACCACCTGTTGAACCATCTGAGGGACATCTCACAGGGATGGTTCACGATCACCTGTGCAACCTGTCCAGCCATGCACCTGCTGTCCCTGGTCCTGCAGGGCTTCCTCTCAGCCCCTTGGTTCTTCACGCAAATGCCATTTTCTCAATGAGGACTTCCTGGCCACTCTTAACATGTATCCCCAACCCTTCCATCTCCCCTTTCCTGCTTTACTTTTTGCTTAAATTCTAGTATAGCAGCAGCAGAGGGCCAATCACAGAACAATACACAAAGTATAAGACTGTAAAAATGGAAGAAAAACACAACCCTTTAAACAAAAGACATCACAAGGCATACTCAGTGGGCACACGCATTTATACAGAGGGAGCATGTCACACCTGTAGCAGTGACTATGGTCGTGGAGGAGAGGCTGGAACCGTAGTTCTGTAGTTTTATGCAGGAAAGAATGTCTGCATTGCTTACAAAAATTAAAATAAAACCTTTAAAAGACAGAGCTCTTGAGAGGGAGCTGAATCCCCAAAGCACAAACAGATGCCTAGCCTCTGCCTACTCGGAATTTCCAGGCTGAACAGATGATCCTTCGTGGAAAGGTGATCCTGGCTCATCTGCGGACCTTGCATGGGATCAGGTCAGAGGGACCCTCTGTAGGTGAGCCCCTCCAGTGGGCCTGCTACTCCAGCCTTTGTGCTCCATCCCATTTCACATAAGAGAGAGGCTCAGAGAGCGTGTGAGTCACTCACTCCCCCAGTGTTGCCACAAGAGTACCTGGCAACAGCTGCATCTTGGAAATGGCTGAGAACACACGGAAGACGCCTGACCCAGCGGATCACGTCAGAGCTCTGCTCAAGTTCCCTTGATTCCTTCTTCCTGTTTTTATGCCCCCTTATTTCCAACAGCTTTCCCTGGGTGATTTTTCAGGGCTGCTGGCCTGTTTTGGAGACGGTCCTTGGGATATTGGGGCCATTCTGAGCAGGCACGGGGAGAACCGGAAGTGCCCGGGAATTTACTCCCCCGCCCTCACTCCCCAGCCCCTGGCGGAAGGCTCCTGGGTGTGGGAGCTTGAAAGCCCCTGCAGTCTTGTTTCTAGTTTGAAACTTCTGGGAGGCATAAGAGGCACAATTCAAAGTTCCGCAGGGGCTCAGGCTGATGCCCCCTTCCCTGGGCTTTGCAGCCCAGTTTGGCCTCCCCTCCCTGGCGCTGCTCCCCTGCCCCTCACTGGTGGCCCTTGGGAACACCTCTTCAAGAAATGACTGCAGACGACGACGCTCAGCCCGGGGCCTCTTGATGAGCAGCACAGCAGGCGCCCCTTGCTGCTCTGGGGCCTTCTGCCGAGGCTGTGGCACACTGGCCTCAGCAGCTGCCAGGGCATCAGTGCCCTGGTTTTCATCTGCAGCCCCGAGAGCGTGGAGGAGAGGCTGAACTTGAACTAAAACACGGCTGATTTATAAAAGTTAATGGGATTTTAAAGCCGGGCTGTGCAAACAGCAAGACAGCTCTCAGAGCTGAACTGGTTTAAAGGGTGAGTATCGAGGCCGGAAGATTGATGGAGCAGGGGGAGGTGACGTAATGGAAGGGGCGCTCCGGAGGGGGGCAGCCGAGACGGTTTCATAAAGGTAATGCAATTTGCCATCGAGGGCAAGGGGGCCTCGCGAGGTTCCCAGCTGTCCTGAGAGCCTCCGATGATTTATTACAGGATGGTTCCTGAGTGCTCTCTACCTTTTTTTTTTTTTTTAACCTGTTACTTAGCTTCTTTCTGGGCTCCACCTGGTCATCTGTTCTTTGCTAAGCTCCCCACCTGAGGGGTCTAGAGAACCAGCAAGGCCCCCTTAATGGGTCTCACTTTGAGGCCTGGAAGGTGAAGAACAAGAAGGAAAACTAGCCCCCCAAAGTAAGAAGTGTTAATTCTAATATAACTGTGAGGAGGTTCTAGAAAGTTTGGATTATTTTTCCAATAACGACGACTTTGATGCTTTAAAAGCATCAGCATAGAAGGTCGCACTTTTAACAGTCACTTTCATTGGCCCTTCCTGGCTCTGGTTCTCGATTCAGCTGGTGCTGGTCTTCAGTGAGGGGGGCAGGAGGCAGGTGGCCCCCCAAATGCTTGACCCTCACTGCCATACAGTGGGCGCCCACAGGTTTAGCTGGGCTTGGTCTTCATCTCTCCATCCGTGGAGCTTGTGGGGCCTCCTGGGTGTCCACCGTGGGTGAGCCACTGAGGTGTGGAGGTAAAAGGCACATACCTGCCCTGGCAAAAGTGAAGGGGGAACAGAGGCGCCCAGATACAAGCGCCTGTCGTCTCAGCAAGTATAACAGGAGATGAGAGGGTTAAGGCAGAGGCATGGAAGTCAGGCTGGGAGGCCAGAGGTGGGACTGCGGCTGGATGAAAGAACAGAGTGAGCCGTTAGAGGGGATCGCCACCCCAAAATATGCTACTTTGGCATATTGACTGTTTTGAGCTGAAGGCAACTGAGAAAGAGCGCACGGGCGGGCTCCTTCCCCTCTCCCTTTCTGCTTAGAAGCAGCGCGTACTTTCCCGTACTGAATAAAGGTGCCTTGCCACTCCCATACCAGGAAGAGGAGAATGAGATTCTTATCGTGCAGAGGTGACTTCAGTCTGCCTAATGAACCTCTCTAAACCACCCTTACCTGCCGTGCTTTTCCCAGTCACCTTCCCACAGTGTATGCCCCTGGGTTTAGCTGCCCCTTTTCTATGAAGCAGCCCCTCACACACTTCAAACAATCAATAAAATTTATACGCTTTTTCTGCTGTTAATCTTTCATCATTTTAATTAGCAGGCCTCAGGTACATAGCTTGAGGGTAGTAGTAGTTAGTAGTTTTGTTGCTCAGTCGTGTCCGACTCTTTGTGACCCCATGGACTGTAGCCCACCAGGCTCCTCCCTCCATGGGATTCTCCAGGCAAGAGTACTGGAGTGGGTTGCCATTTCCTTCTCCAGGGGATCTTCCAGACCCAGGGATCGAACCCAGGTCTCCCGCATTCCAGGCAGACACTTTAACCTCTGAGCCGCCAGGGAAGCAAGTGTTTTCTCCCCTACACTATGGAAGGCTGTGGGATACAAGGATGTGCTCAGCAGAGGGAGCAGGAAGACGTGCAGGATGAGAGGGCATGGGGTTAAACCCAGGAAGTCTGGCTGCCAAGCTTTTAACATTGACTCTCACGGACCAAGTTCCTGCCTTAGAACAGACCAAGCCCTAACCTCTTCCCACTAACACTAATGAAACATCCTTTCATCAATCCTTGAGAAAGACAAGCCTTATGGATCTCCTCTAACCTCCATCCACAGACTGGATCTCCAACCATCACCCCATGGCAGGGTCCCTCTTCCTGCATCTCCTTTAAAGAGGCTGTTTAGCTGTCACAACGTGGGCAAGCAGTTGGGAAGATGAGAAGACCTCTGTGAGTCAGTGAGCATCCAGGTCTTCAGCTTCACTTCCCACTCACAGCACACGCTCTGCTCTTTCCAGGTCATTGACTGGTCCCCACAAAGGCCACTTTGTGCCAGATCCCTGTACCTCTGTTGCTTGCCAGCCTGATGAGCCCTGACACCCTTGAAGCATCAGTGCACCTGTTTCCCACTGTGGAAGGACTCATCTCATAGGTCCCCAAAGCAGGGTCTTGCCTGCCATCCATTATGCCACCCCCATAGAGGGCACACACCCATGGCCAGACAAGTGCCTCTCTATGCTGTTTTGATTTGTAAGCTTCTATCACTACGAACAAAGCTAGCGGGGGTGATGGAATTCCAGCTGAGCTATTTCAAATCCTGAAAGATGATGCTGTGAAAGTGCTGCATTCAATATGCCAGCAAATTTGGAAAACTCAGCAGTGGCCACAGGACTAGAAAAAGTCAGTTTTCATTCCAATCCCAAAGAAAGGCAATGCCAAAGAATGCTCAAACTACCGCACAATTGCACTCATCTCACATGCTAGTAAAGTAATGCTCAAAATTCTCCAAGCCAGGCTTTAGCAATATGTGAACCGTGAACTTCCAGATGTTCAAGCTGGTTTTAGAAAAGGCAGAGGCACCAGAGATCAAATTGCCAACATCCGCTGGATCATCAAAAAAGCATGAGAGTTCCAGAAAAACATCTGTTTCTGCTTTATTGACTATGCCAAAGCCTTTGACTGTGTGGATCACAATAAACTGTGGAAAATTCTGAAAGAGATGGGAATACCAGACCACCTGACCTGTCTCTTGAGAAATCTGTATGCAGGTCAGGAAGCAACAGTTAGAACAGGACATGGAACAACAGACTGGTTCCAAATAGGAAAAGGAGTACATCAAGGCTGTATATTGTCACCCTACTTATTTAACTTACAGGCAGAGTACATCATGAGAAATGCTGGGCTGGAAGAAACACAAGCTGGAATCAAGATTGCTGGGAGAAATATCAATAACCTCAGATATGCAGATGACACCACCCTTATGGCAGAAAGTGAAGAGGAACTAAAAAGCCTCTTGATGAAAGTGAAAGAGGAGAATGAAAAAGTTGGCTTAAAGCTCAACTTTCAGAAAATGAAGATCATGGTATCCGGTCCCATCACTTCATGGGAAATAGATGGGGAAACAGTGGAAACAGTGTCACACTTTATTTTTGGGGCTACCAAATCACTGCAGATGGTGACTGCAGCCATGAAATTAAAAGACACTTAACTCCTTGGTGACCAACCTAGATAGCATATTGAAAACCAGAGACATTACTTTGCCGACTAAGGTCCGTCTAGTCAAGGCTATGGTTTTTCCAGTGGTCACGTATGGATGTGAGAGTTGGACTGTGAAGAAGGCTGAGCGCCAAAGAATTGATGCTTTTGAACTGTGGTGTTGGAGAAGACTCTTGCGAGTCCCTTGGACTGCAAGGAGATCCAACCAGTCCATTCTGAAGGAGATCAGCCCTGGGATTTCTTTGGAAGGAATGATGCTAAAGCTGAAGCTCCAGTACTTTGGCCACCTCATGCAAAGAGTTGACTCATTGGAAAAGACCCTGATGCTGGGAGGGATTGGGGGCAGGAGGAGAAGGGGACGACAGAGGATGAGATGGCTGGATGGCATCACTGACTCGATGGGCGTGAGTCTGAGTGAACTCCGGGAGATGGTGATGGACAGGGAGGCCTGGTGTGCTGCGATTCATGGGGTCGCAAAGAGTCAGACACGACTGAGCGACTGAACTGAACTGAACTGAATGGCCAGAGAGGGCACCCTCCTCATGCCTGATCCTAAGAATGTAGCACAGAATGTCCCACTGAATGCTTGCTGAAAGCATGAATGGACATGAAACAGGAATCTTCAGGTTCAAAGAAGATGGGCAAGATCAAATCCAAGAGACTTTGTGCCTTTAGAGACGATCTTGGCCTGGAGAAACCTGCCAGAGGAATTTCTACCGCCCATGGCCTGTTCCCACATGATGAGAGGTTAAAGGGCATGGTTAAAGGGCCATTCCTGTTATCAGAGTAGCAGCAAGTAGAAGCAGGAAGCAGAATGTCCTTTTCCTACTTTTCCTGGTTTGGCAGTGGGAGGAGAGAGGCTAACTGAGGTCGTGGAAGGGGCACAGCATTTGGAGGCTCTTTAGGCACTCAGAGTCCCAAATTTCCAGATAAAATGGGAACAAAATACAAATCCTATCCACTTCCTAAGCTGTGGTGAGGAAGAAGTAAATGACACTTTGAAAGTGTGCTGCAGAGACGCACTGACTGGATGAATGGGGGTTAGGACTGTCTCGTTGCTGCAGGCTGAGCCCTTGGGAGGCCTGTCCCCTCTATCAGACCTTGTCTGGGAGCAGCTACCCTAGGTTTGCTGCCCCGGCTTCTGTTCAGATTAGCAAGCCATTCACCAGGAGCTGGAGATCCGTGGAGTTGATGTAATTTAGTATTGATTATAAATTTCATTTCTGCCTGCCTATGGGCCATTAGCTTAGATCAATATGCTCTCCACCCTTGGTTAAGTAATCATTGAGGCTGTTGATGATTTCAGCAGTCAGGGCAGGTCCCTGGCTGTCTTGGTTGAGGGGAGCTGAAGGCAGCCCTCCCAGCCTAGGTCTAATCCTGCTCAGGCCTGTCTTGCAAATAAATCATTTATTCCCACCTGCAAACATGAAGTTCACGGCCAAGTCTTCAGTTCTGCGGGGACAGAAGTGCTGCCTGGAGCTCCTGGAGCCCAGCATCTATAGTGCCTTAGACCCTAAGTGTCTAAGAGCGCTGGTTATATGCTCTGGGCATCTTCCATGGGGAGAACTCAGTTTTCCCATCAGCTGGTATCTGCGAGGAGAGGCAGGAGGAAAGAGAAGGAAATCCTGCCACAAGGGAATGCAGATATCTCTTGAGATCCTATATTCATTTCTTTTAGATACAAACCCAGAAATAGAATTGCTGGGTCATATGGTGGCTCTATTTTTAATTTTTTGAGGAACCACTGTACTGTTTTCCGTAGTGACTGCACCAATTTACATTCAGTATACCACAGCTCCCTTTTCTTCACATTCTTGCCAATATCGTCACCTCTTATCTTTGGATAATAGCCATTCTAACAGTTGTGAGGTGACATTTCAACGTGGCTTTTTATCTGCATTTCCCTGATGATTAGTGCTGTGGGCATCTTTTCATGTACCCCTCGCCCATTGGTATATATTCTTTGCAAAAATGTCTATTCAGTTCTTCTTCCCATGTTTCAGTCTGGTTTTTTTTTTTTTTTGCTATTGAGTTGCAGGAGTTCTTTGTATGTTTTGGATATTAGCCCCCTACTGGATCTGTGATTTGCAGGTATTTTCTCCTATTCTGTAGGTTTCTTTTCCATGTTATGGGTTTTTGCCTTTTCTAACAAAGCTTTTAGTTTGATGCAGCCCCCTTTGTTTGTTTTGCTTTTGCCCCCTTTGCTCTTTGTGTCTAATCTGAAAAATGATGTCACCACGGATGGCAAAGAGATGGCCCCATACGTTTCCTTCTAGGAGTTTTATGGTTTCAAGTTTTCATGTTCAAGACTTTTGAGCTGGCTTTTGTGTATGGTGAGAGCTAAGGGTCCAGTTTCATTCTTTTGCTTGTGACGGTCCAGTTTGCCCAACACCATTTATTGAAGAGACTGTCTGTCTCATATACTGCCCATTGTATATTGCTGGCTCCTTTGTTGTGAATTGATTGACCACACATGCATGGGTTTATTTCTGGGTTCTCTATTTTGCTCCATTGATTTATGGTCTGTTTTTGTGCCAAATAATTTCTTGATATTTTTTCCATTTTAAATACTACCTATTGACTCTAACTATGGAAGATGGGGATTTCATTTATTTCACTCTCCCACCCCATCACATGTGAGCACCCACTCCATCCTCCTAGCGCAGTTACAGTGTATTTTTAGTTTGATCAATGTGAAGAATTTGCATTGTTAGTACTATGTAATTGCTACTCCCAGTTAAGCTATGCAGTATACTATAATGTTTCATGAACCATTTTTTGTTTTCCCTGGAGTTCATAATTGCCTTGCCTTTTAATTTGCTTAGTATTCAACTACATATCAATAATTCAACCTTAAATATTCTAACAGTTGTTTGCATCTACTTTCCATGTATTCATAGGTAGTGGGAATCTTCTTAAAAATCACACCGCATTTCATTACTCAAAGAATTTATAGCTCTCCTGGGAACATGCAGGGCCACCTGCAGTGGTGTTTGATAGTGTGAATCTCTGCATTGGGTTAGGGAGAGGGCATATGCCTCGGCACTGGATAGACATGAATTCCAACACTTGTTGGCAGGCTACCTACAATTCTCCTTCCACATCTGTTAAAACGGGAATAATGGTGCTTCATCATAGTATAGTCATGAGAATTAAATAAGTACAATAAAAATGCCTGGAGCACGGAAGGCACACAATAAATGTAGGTTTGTTTTCTTCAGGGAAAATCAAGAAAAATAAGGCCAGTGAAAGTACTTCATCTCACTCACAGAGCCTTTTCTCTCCATCCCCAAAGTATTGACCAGGCTCTGCACATTCATCACAGCTTCTAAGACACTGATACTCCTTCGAAGGAAGATGGCTCAAGCTGCTGGAGCTGTGCTCATCAGGCTAATGATTTCCTTTAAAAGAAGGAGCCTCCTTAATAGCAACATCAATTTTATTTTTAAATATTTTAAACAAAGGCAGAAACTCTAAAAGGAAATATTGATAGACTGACGACATGATAATTAAAAACATGCATACATCTGGGGAAAAAAGATCCTGATATAAAAATTAACGGCAAGCAACAAATTGGAAAAATATTTGCAACATATAAATCAATCAAAGGAGGGCTGATTTTCCTAAGGACCTGGACCAGTTAGGTCCAGAGACAGTGCTTCAGCCTCCTGGGCTAATGCTTTCTCTGCTATTAATTCACTCCCTCACTCATCTACCCATACATTCATTTATTCACCATATATGTATTGCGTACCTACCAGACGCCTGGCCTTGGTGTATAATGGTATCGAAACACAGAAATGGGCCCTGCTTTCCTGGAGTGCAGTCTGGTGGGGTGACAGTTATTCACCAAATAGTCACACTGAGGAGTGTACAACTATAACTCAAGGCAAGCGCTACAAAGGAAAGGAGAGCCCAGAGCAGAGGACCCGGTTCAGACTGGGGTTGCAGGAGCACTTGGCTGGCGACACTCGAGCAGAGAACTGGAGCGAGCGCAGGAGCTAAGAAGGGCGGGGGGGGGGGGCGGCGGGACAGAGAGAGACAGACAGACAGAGAGAAGGAGGCATTCCAGCTGGGGAAACAGGGTGTGCTCTGGCCCTGTGGTAGGAGGCCCATGGAAGACGTTGGGGAATGGGATTCTTCCCAGTGTGGCTGGAGCCTGGAGAGGGAGAGGAGGCTGGAGGCTAGGCCAGTGGCTAGACTATAGGAGAGGTCTTCCTGTAAGCTGGGGCTGGAGGAGGAGGCTGGTGGTGGGTACACTGTGGATTTAAGTTTGGAAAGATGGCTCTGGCTTTGGAGTGGAGAATGGATGGGAGTGGGTGGGGGTGAGGCAGAGTATTGCTGCCACAGGTTAGAAATGATGACGGCTGGGAGAGGACAATAACAGGAGGCTGAGTGAGACAGGCAGAGCCAAGAGCTCTCTGGGAGGCAGGTGACACGGCTGCCTCTCATACCTTATCCTTGTGAAACAGGGCAAGACCAAATCAGTGAATCTTTATTTGGGGCAGTGCTAATGGGCACAGAAAAATCTCTGAAGAAGCAGGCCCTGTGTCAGTGGGATTTCAGGAAAGGGAGCAATCCCAGGGAGCCGGGGCAGCATCAGGGGCAAGGATTCTGCAGCTTTGTTCTGACCACCTCCTGGGGGCTCTGTGAGTGGGGGTGCGCAGAGGGCACAGCACTCCCAGAGTCTGGTGGTGGGCATGAGGCTACAGCCTGGGGCTCCGCTGCCTTCCCTCACTCTGGAAAACTCACAGGGAGAGGGTGCCTATCTTGCATTTCTGTTATCTCAAAAAAAATAAAAGGCAATTTTTACAGTGTCACGGAACATATGCGTTTGTGACTTGCTCCACTGTATCTGTGATAAATTCATGGATTTTTAGTGAGTTTATCCTGTTTTTCTTCCAGGAAAACTGGCAGGGGTGGGGTGACTGTCTCTTCCATTCCCACTCTGGAAACACGGCAACAAATCTCAGTGGAGTCAGAGCTTGCCAGGCATGGCATCAGGAAAGGCTCCCCGAACAGGACCCTAGGAGATAGGCAGGAGCTAAGAGAGGTAGGGCCAACCGCACCTGGGTCCAAATGGCCTCGTCTGGCTTCCACAGGCTGGGATAAGCTAGGGTGAGTCTGAGCTGGTCCTAAGCAGGCCCTGGCAAGCTAGAATCACGGTATTGATGGCCAATGTGAGCTGGTACCAACCGATCTGGACCACTTTCCTGAATCAGTCTGAATTATATGATGTACTTAAAAGCAAGCACACTGTTTGAATTTACAGGCTCTTTTTGAGACATTTCCTGCTGGTCTGGATGTCTCCCTACTTTTTAAAATTATCACTGTCCTCTTCTGTGTGTGTGAACAACACCTGCCTCACCTGCCTCTAACTACTTCTTAGAAATAGAACTCCAATTATTGAACAAACTTAGTTTTATATGTGGGTAAGTACCAGGTGGTACTAGTGGTAAAGAACCCGCCTGCCAACACAGGAGACATAAGAGACCCAGGTTCAATCCTTGGGTCGGGAAGATCCCCTGGAGGAGGGCATGGCAACCTACCCCAGTGTTTCTGCCTGGAGAATCCCATGGACAGAGGAGGCTGGTGGGCTACAGTCCATAGGGTTGCAAAGAGCTGGACATAACTGAAGCAACTTAGCAAGCAGCAAAGTGAGAGTAGGGTTTTTCCTGGGAGGTCCTCAATCCTGACAGCTCCTCCTCCCTGGGATAGAGACACAAGGACATTTTAGGGTGATGGCGCTCTCTGCAGCAGTATCAGAGCTGGCCTGGATGGGGACCTACCAGGAAGTTAACAGCTAATATAACCTGGGGGAAGGTTTCCTGGGAATCCCCCATTGCAGAGCAGCCAAGGCTTCTGAGCCCAGTTGACCTGGGCTGGTTTTCTTAACTATTCTAGAAAGTGACCCCAGATCGTTTCCATCAACTCTTTGTAACCAGGTAGTGGTGCAATCTGGAAGCCTGTCTGGCATATGTATCGCCTGGAGCAGCCTGGACAAGGCAGTGTGTGGCTCTCAGGGGCTGTGATTTGTATCCTGTAGGCTGGCAGGGTTTATGACATGAAGCCTGCCCGACTCCTAAAAGATGCCAAGGGGGATGAATTTTGAGGGAAGTTCTTCCTTATACCAGAGCCCAATTTCTTAGAAGCATGCATATATAATTTTGGTCTGTATTCCACCAGAAATGTCCCTGCGTGCTCTGACTCTTCACCTGGTCTCCAGCCCCAGCCTGTTGGCCCTGTGCACAGCCCTCCCCCCCCAACCAGCACTGGCACTGCCAATCCCTGCCTGCAATGTGGCTTCCTCCCTCCACCAGCCTTGCCTAGGTAGCCCCACCATTCTTCAGCTCACAGCGCAGGCACCACTTGGTTCCTCTGAAAGCTTCATTTGTAGTATATGCTCTTATGCCCTTAGAACGCCTCTTGTCATGGTTTATGATCATCTGTTTCTATGGGTAGTGAGTGAAAGTCGCTCAGTCGTGTCTGACTCTTTGTGATTCCATGGACTATACAATCCATGGAATTCTCCAGACCAGAATACTGGAGCTGTTCCCTTCTCCATGGGATCTTTCCAACCCAGGGTTTGGGCCCAGGTCTCCCACATTGCAGGTGGATTCTTTACCAGGTGAGCCACCAGGGAAGCTGATTTTTTTATGGGTGAGTGGTTATCTTATACATATCTGATATATAGTACCATAAAGTCTATCTTTTAACATACACTACAAGATAATATCATCTGGTATCTCAGCCTGAGAATTCTTTGTTGTGGGAACTGTCCTCTGCATTGCAGGATGCTCAGCAGCATCCCTGGCCTATATCTACTAGATGCCAGTAGCATCCCTTAGTTGGAACAACCAAAATGTCTCTAGACATCAACAAATGTCCCCCAGAGGGCAAAAGAGCCCCTGGTTGAGAACCACTGACCCAGAACAAATGTTTCTAGGAAGACAGATGTCAAAGGCAGGCTTCCTGAGAGCTGTTCGCAAAACACTGGTTTTTTTTCTAAACCAGCCCCATCCAACAGAAACATAATGTCAGCCACATATGTAATTATAGATGTTCTAGGAACAGCATGAAAAGCTAGTAAGAGAAAAAACAGGTGGACTGAATTCCAATCAATATTTTATTTAAGCCAATATATCCAAAGTATTATCACTTCATCAGGTGATCAATGTAAAATAATCATTGAGATCTTTTACATTCTTTTTCCCCCAAGTCATCAAAATCTTCTGCATATTTTTCTCACTTTGGATTAATCACATGTCAAATGCGCAATAGCCATGTGTGGCCAGCATGCCAGGAATGGGAGAGGAGACCCAAGCTCCTTAGGGGGGCTGGCCTGGCCCACCTGTTGCATTGTTACCGGGCTGTACCCCTACCCCTGAGCAGAGCCATGCACAGCCCTCCTTTGCCCACTGGGGCCCACAGGTGACAGCCCATTCCAAGCATCCCATGGAGGGATCCTGATGGCTCTAACTATGCTCTAGAGGGCCAGCCTGCCCAGGAAAGTCATCCAAATGCCTGCAGTGTGCTAATGAGACGGGTGTGTGCCTGTGAGCTCAGGAGAGCCCAGAGGATCCCTGCCTCCGATATGCAAACACTGGGTGAGGCAAGTACTGGTTCCAAGTTCCCTGGGCAGAAGCTCCACCCACTTCCAAGCCACTCTCCTCATGCTCCTTACTCACGAGGAGGGCTCAGCCCTCCACAAACGCGGGCCACATGGAAAGACACATTCTATTTTTCTTAAAACACAGATGCTGTCATCTAAAATAACACTTGCACTGGCCAAGAAGTTGCTGTCCAGGCAGATTCTGTTCTGAGCTCCAAGACCTGTCCTGAGGCCCCAGGCCATTCTGCAGGGCCACAAGCTGGCTGGGGTGCTAGCCCAGTGCTGTGGATGACCCCTGCAAGGCTCACCTGCGTCCCTTACTTATCTCTGGATCCGCTCCCCCAACACCAGCAACTCCAGGCCCTGCTGCTTTCTGGGAGTTCTCCGGGACAGAGCCCCTGCCTGCCTGCCTGCCTGAGGAGTTGCTTTCTGCAGCCCAGCTGTGGTGGGACCTGGCTGTCTGGAGAAGTCAGGGCATTGCCTTTCCTAGTGACATCTACTTTTGCCTTGACAACTAGGGTAGATCTTGAGCATTCAGCATTTCCCTTCTAGTAATAAATAAATAAATGAAGTTTTTCCAAAGTTGTCACCTCATCACTTTGAGCAACCAGGGACTCTATAAAACGTGGAATGTGGGCTGAAACCTGCACACCCACCGGGGCACTAAATTGGCCATCTCCCTCTGACAGTATCAGGTCTGACCCCCACAGACCCCAGGAGCCTCCCTATTAGGGGCTGTCTGTCACCAAGATGCCTCCAGAACGCCCGCCCCATGTGACCGCAGCATGCAGCCAGCCGAGTATCCGCACCCATCTGCCAACAGACTCAGCACACTGCCCAGATCGGCCGCAGGAAGTCGGACTTACCCCTCCTGGCTTGCCTGATCTTTGGGCTCAGCATCTTCCTGCCGCCACTTGGACGGGATTGCTGGGCTGATCATGCTGTCATCCGCTCCCCTTTTCTCTTCCTCTCGCCCAGCTGCCCACCATGCCCCGCTCCGGCCCCCACGGCCGCTGGCGTCACCAGCGAGGCTCCCTCGGCTGCCTCTCCCGGCTCCGGACCGACGGCTTGCCTTGGACAACGTAAACCTCAATGCATTATTTATCCATCTTATAATTAATTCCCATCCATGCAAACCATTAAGAGGCTCAGTAACCGTTTCTGATCAATCACTGGGCCCGGGCGGGGCGGCCTGGCTGTCCCTGCGCCTGGCCAGGGAGCACGCGGCACTGCCCATCCGCGAGCGGAGCGGGCGCGCGGTCCGGGCGGAGGCGCTGGGAGGGCGGGGCGGGAGGAGCCAGGCGGAGCGCGCGGTCCCAGCTGGACCGACGGCCCCAGAGGGCGGGCGGGCTCCGGGATCGGATCCGCCCTCTGCGTGGGGAGGGCTCGTCGAAGTGCGCGCCGCCGGCTAGGGATTCCGAGAGGCCTCAGGAAATGCACGGACTCTGGCCGCCCTGGGTCCCCGGTCAGCACGCACTGAGAAGGCCGGGGGTGGGGGAGCGGTCTGTCCTTGGGGACCTGCTCTGCCCATGCTTCCTGCCAAGAGGGACTAGGAGGCTGTCTATGAGGTCACAGTTCCAGCTGTGAAAAGACAGGTGTGTCTTCGAAAGAGGCACAGCCTTGGCATATTCAGAGTCCCAGGGGACTCACCCAGCAAAGCCGGTTAGAGATGTTAACTTCTTTTCCTACTTAAATAGGGTGAAAGGAGTAAGAATCCTGTGAAACACTTAGATTAGGGCCCACATAGAGTAAGTAATTAGTGCTAAGTCTCCAAAGTCACGTCTGACTCTTTGCAACCTCATGGACTGCAGCCTGCCAGGCTCCTCTGTCCACGGGATTCTTCAGGCAAGAAGACTGGAGTGGGTCGCCATTTCCTTCTCCAGGGGATATTCCGGATCTTGCTAAAGACTGTTCACTGAGCAGTGAATCTCTGCCAGCTGCCCTGTCTCAGGTTAATACTAGCAGAGTTCTAAAGCGTGTGAAGTGGGGCTTTGGGAAGGTTCAGGCTCAAGACCCTAAAACTTGCCCGAGAAATGCAGTCACAGTCATTGTTGTCATTTAGTAGGCACCTACTATGTGTCCTTGAGGTTGGAGCTTTATACTCTGTATTTGTTTCAATTCTCAGAGTCCCTGAGGCAGGGAGGCCTTTGTCACAGTTCTTCAGTCGGAGCAAATAAGGCGCGGAAATGTTATGTATCTTGCCCAGAGTCACACGGTCTTGTCAGGGCTGGGCCTGAACCGACCCTGTCTCTATAGCTCCTCCCTTTCTATGGTGCCAATCTAAGTACCCTGATTCCAATCATTTCTCGTGAACGCTCCTGGCTTGAGAGCCCTCAGTGAATTTGCTGGATGGTAAGGACCAGCCTTTGTGCCCCTGAACCCCCGCCCCCCCCCAGGAGCCCTGTCAAGCACTTGGGCTGGGTTCTCTGGGCCTGGGTACTGTGTGATATCCTCTTGGTAGGTAGATGGTGAGGGCTTTGAACAGGGCCCCTCCGCTTTGATGGGCCGTGCTCCCACCCTAATCCTCACAGTGCCCCTATATCCACTGATCCCCAAACAGTGGACCGAGTAGCTGGAAGGGAAGAGGATCCCGAGGCTGGGGGGTCCACTGGGGGCCCACTGCAGTCGTCCATGCGGGAGAGGACAGGATATGGACTGTGGAGAGGAGGGAAGGATGGGAGAGGTTAAGGACTCACCAGGATGTGGCGAGTCAAGTCCCCAGGGTGAAGGAGAGGGAGTATCCCCAGAGACAGGGCTGTCTTACTCAGCATCTAGTCACTTATTCTGACCCTCAGATGCTCCTCAGAAGGGATGAATAAGCACACGTAAGCTTGCTATGATATCCAAGGCCGTTTATGATACTGGCCAGTACTCCCTCTGTGGCCTCTCCTGTAACGCCGCACACGACCATCTGCATGCTTGGTCCCTGCTCCTGCGTGCTCCCACTTCCTGTTCTCTGGGGTGTGTTTCCGGTCACACAAGTCTGATCATTCTAAGCAAGTCTCCCAAACTGTCTTGATTCTACCTCCAGAAGGGGCGCCAACACGCACTTCCTCACGGCTCATATCTGTGTGCCACAGACTGCCCAGTGCCCCTCCTGCGCAACAAGCCCTGAGCCTCAGGTAGGACTCAGGCCAGGAACCTCATGAGGAATGCTGGCTTGACGGGCAGATCTGAGAAACACCACTGAACGCCAGACTTGCCCTCCTGTTTCTTTGGGGCAGGAAAGGGTCAAATCAGGGTGGGACAGAGGCCATCCAGCAGGAGAGGGAAGGATACAGGGCTGGAACGCCTCAGGTTGACATCAGTGTCACAGAAGGAGGTCCCGTGGCCAGTGACAACGTCTTGAGCAATCACGAAAGCCTGTGAGTAATGCAGCCTGGACCACTTCCTCCAAACCAGAGGCAGGAAAAATGCCCCAAAGGCTTAGTTTGGGTCCACTCACACTTGTTTTGGTTACGAAACTACTCCCAGGCAGTTTTTCTGTGCAGCTCTTTCCCTGGATGATATTTAGCTGCTGAGCTTACCCGCCTGCTTTTCTGGGGATCTGTGTTGTAATTGGGCAAAAGCACAGAGGCTCTAAGCTCAAGTCCAGAAGCAAAGCTGGGAAAAGGGCAGAGCTAATCTGAACTCTGCGCCAGAGAATGATGGTGGCGGGGGTGCGGGACGGGGGCTAGGTAGCTCCTTCCTCTCTGTCCTCAGACCACACTCCTTTGGATGAAGGGATCCATGTGTTCCAGCTGGAAGGGACCTTAGCACCCTCTCCTTCCTGAAGTTTACAAACTTTACACCGCAGGACCCTGGGAGCCCTCCAGTTCCCTCTGAGACCACTGGGAGAAGGGGTGAGGTGAGGACAAGAGCAGGGCCTCCTGAGTAAGTTTTTATCTGAAGGGACCGCTCCACTCCTGTTACACAGGCAGTAAGCTGAGGCCAAGGAGAAATACAGGCCTCAGTTAGGAGGAGAGGCAGAGAGACTGCCCCCTTACCCACGTCCTTACAGCGCTGTACCTCCCGGCAGTGGTCCTTGCGTCTTTGCTGGTTCCCTGTCCTGCATCATTTCTGCATTTTCTAAGGGGCTCCTCTGGGTCAGGCACCTCTGGGCACTGCAAGGCGAGTGGAAAGGACTGGGAGGGCAGAAGTGTCCAGAAGGCTTCGGCAGAAATGCACACCTCTTGGTGGGACGATCACCCAGCAACATCATTGGCCCGGAGCCAGGAGAGCTCCAAGTCACTGGTTCTCAGCCTTGGCTGTGCAGCGGGGCTTTCTGAAAACCAGTTTCCGCGTTTCACCCCATCAGTTCCGGTTTAACTCATCTGGCGTGGACACTCGTCTTTGGGAAGTGTAAAAGCTCCTCTGATGATTTAATGTGTGGCCAGGGTTGAGAACCACTGCTTTATTAGATAATTGCATATCCATGAGCCCAAAGCCTCCAGAAACAGTCTTTGCCTGCTCGCGCCACAGGGAGGCTTCTTCTGAGGGAAGGGCACATTTGTTAACCACTCTCTCAGTTAGAAAGTGGCAACGGGCCTCTGTCTCAAGGCCTAACGTGAGACAGCCCCATTCCACGCAGAGCTACAGTCACCGCTATGTAAGCTGTACACTGCGCAAGAGTGTCAACAGAAGGGGGAGCAGGCCTGGGTTTGGGCTCTGCTGGCAAAGTTGCGTGTTCTGGCATGGTGACAAGGGCAAGCCTTTCTCTAATCTATACCAAGACGCCACATAGATAGGAGAGCCCTGAGTCTGAGAGGCCTGCTCGGTGCTCACCGGACGCAGTGTCCCCAGACTCCCAGTTGAGGGCACACTCAGTCTCTGCCGCCAGGCGGCTGAAGCTCTGTCTCCCTAGCACACCACATCTGTCCATCTCAGTGATGTGCTGGACCAGCCAGCGGGTCCCAACAGCCCTGAGAGCAGATTGTTGAATTTTTAGGAATTTTGTAATTTTAACACAGACATCATTAGAAATTGTATTATAAATTAAAGTTACAATTAAATAAACTATTTTAAACACAAAGGTAATACCTACTCAACAGACATGACTTTCTAACTACTGACAACATTTCCCTATTGTTGAACAACTCCCCTTCTTAGGATTATTTCTCCCTATCCTATCTGTATCCTATCCTATCCTATCTGTATGGTGAAGAGACTATTGTGATGACTGATTTTTATGTCGTCTTGACTGGGCCACATATTATTGGCCCAGTCGTCTTGACTGTCACATATTATTCTGGGTGTGTCTGTGAGGTGTTTCTGGACAAAACTAACATTTGAATCTAGATGAAATAAAGCACATTGCCCTTTTGGAGGTGGCTGGACTCATCCAGTCAGTTGGGGGCTCAAGAAGAAAAGAAAGGCTGACTCTCCCATGAGTAGAAGGGAAATCTTCTGGCCTGAAGACCTCGAGCTGCAACACTAGTATTTTCCTGCCTTCGAACTAGAACTACCTCGGGTCTCCTGTGTCTCCAGCTTGCCAACAACAGATCTTGGAACTCAGCCTCCATAATTGTGTGGGCCAATTCCTCGTTACAAATCTCTTGATATATACAGACAGTCCCTGACTTATGATGGTTCAACTTATGATTTTTAGATTTTGTGATAGTGTGAAAGCAATATGCTTTCAGTAGAAAACTGTACTTCAGATTTTTGAATTTCATCTTTTCCTGGGCTAACCACACACCAGATGGTACTCTCTCATGATGCTGGGCAGTGGACCTGCAGCTCCCAGTCGGCCAGGTGATCATGGCCAGGAACTTAGAATAGATACATTTCCAGGCATTCTAGACCCATATAAGCATTCTGTTTTTTCACTTTCGGTACAGTATTCAACAAATTACATGAGCTATGTAACTATTTATTCTAAAACAGGATTTGTATTAGATGATTTTTGCCCAACTGTAGGCTAATCTAAATGTTCTGGGCATGTATAAGATAGGCTAGGCTTAGCCATGATATTTGGTGGGTTAGGTGTATTGAATGCATTTTTTTACTTAACGATGGGTTTACTGGGACATAACACCATTGTAAGTTGAGGAAGGCCACTGTATATACATCTAATCAAACACATCATATGTCCTTGAGGTATGTATGTATTACGCATATGGTTCTGTTTCTCTGAAGAATTCTAATTCAGCTGCATACTGAGCTGCTACTACACATCTCTTCCCAACTCCCTGTTCACCGATCATGACGGTATGCTGGTAGTTAGAAGCTAATGGTGGCGGGAGTATTTACGCCAAGAAAATCAGCAAATGCTACATATTGTTCTGAGGAAGACATCCAGAACACCTGCTAGAAACTCGAGACACATGCCAGACCCTTACCCTCTTATGGTCCATGACAGCCTATTTCTCAGGGATAAATATTTCTTTTTCAGTGTCAGAACATAGCTTCATGGCCTTTGCCGTTATAAGCTCCTGTTTTTGCTCTTCCCTGAAATACTCTTTGGAATATGTGTTGCTCAAACTGCAATTCATAAGATCCCCAAATAAAGTTCTTTGTTCTTTGCAGCCTCAATATTGATTACTGTTTGACAAAATCAGGGCTTACATTTCTTTTCCTTCCGGACAGCCAGTTGTTAGACATTTGACGACTGAAGCGACTTAGCAGCAGCAGCAGTACAGCTCTGATCATCCTCTACCAAGTTTGCTCTGAATGCCCCAGTCACTGTCGACTCCCCACTGTGGGCAGAGGGCGCTTTCTCTCCACCCAGACTGTTCTCCCCTTTGTCCTGGGCACACCCAGGTGCTCCAGATTTCCCAGCTGTCTTGCAGTTTGGTGTGGCTGGGCGCCAGTCACTGTTCACGGGCAGATGAACTGTGGCCAGTTAGATGTCTGGCCCACAAAACTCCTCCCCTCAACACTCCTCCAAGTGTGTCTCCCTTTTCTGGGACCACCTCGGAAGCTCCATGTAAAAGAGGGCAGAGCCCCATAGTCTGGGTCCCTAAGTGACTGAGTGAGCCTGGTCCCCACTGTCACCAGAACCATCTCAGACATCTCAGAAGAGCCATCGCTTAGTCAGTCCTCTTCATTACCACACCTGCCCGTCCCACCAAATAAACATTCTGCCTGTCTTTCTTCACCGCCTAGATTTTGATGCATCCTTTTAGACCCTGTTTCAATATCACCTGCCTATCAGAGCCTCATGCCTAGAGTTCTGAACCTCTTATATCTCCCTTATCACCCCCACTGAGGCCACATGAACCTTCTAAAAGTTCTCTTGTGAGACCCCATTAAGCCCTTACCCATAATTTACATATATAAAATTTAAATTCTCACATTTATTACCCATAAAATTGCCAACATCTGCTGGATCATAAAAAAAGCAAGAGAATTCCAGAAAAACATCTATTTCTGCTTCATCGACTACACTGAAGCCTTTGACTATGTGGATCACAACAAACTGTGGAAAATTCTTAAAGAGTTGGGAATACCAGGCCACCTTACCTGCCTCCTGAGAAACCTGTATGCAGGTTACGAAGCAACAGTTAGAACCTGACATGGAACAACAGACTGGTTCCAAATTGGGAAAGGAGTACATCAAGGGTGTATATATATTGTCACCCTAGTTATTTAACTTATATGCAGAGTACATCATGAGAAATGCTGGAATCAATCTACAAGCTGGAATCAAGATTGCTGGGGGAAATATCAATAACCTCAGAAATGCAGATGACACCACCCTTAAGGCAGAAAACGAAGAGAAAGTAAAAAGCCTCTTGATGGAGGTGAAAGAGGAGAGTGAAAAAGCTGGCTTAAAACTCAACATTTAAAAAAAGAAGATCATGGTATCCAGTACCATCACTTCATGGCAAATAGATGCGGAAACAGTGGAAACAGTGACAGACTTTGCTTTCTTGGATTCCAAAATCACTGCAGATGGTGACTGCAGCCATGAAATTAAAAGATGCTTGCTCCTTGGAAGAAAAGCTATGACAAACCTAGACAGCTAATTAAAAAGCAGAGACATTACTTTGCCGACAAAGGTCCGTCTAGTCAAAGCTATGGTTTTTCCAGTAGTCATGTATGGAGGTTAAGAGTTAGACCACAAAAAAGGCTGAGCACTGAAGAATTGATGCTTTTGAACTGTGGTGTTGGAGAAGACTCTTGAGAGTCCCTAGGACTGCAAGGAGATCAAACCAGTTAGTCCTAAAGGAGATCAGTCCTGAGTGTTCATTGGAAGAACTGCTGTTGAAGCTGAAACTCTAATATTTTGGCCACCTGATGTGAAGAGCTGACTCATTTGAAAAGACCCTGATGCTGGGAAAGATTGAGGGCAGGAGGAGAAGGGGATGACAGAAATTGAGATGGTTGGACCATGGCATCACCAACTCGATGGACATGAGTTTGAGCAAGCTCCAGGAGTTGGTGGTGGACAGGAAAGCCTGCCGTGTTGCAGTCCATGGGGTTGCAAGGGGTCAGACACGACTGAGCAACTGAACAACAATGACCCATAATTTAAAAATTAACCCATAATTTAAATATTATAGTCTAGAATTTAAATGTAAACTAGAAATAAAGCTTGTAGTACGTGGTCTTTGAGATATTCTTTGTAGATTTTTTTTCCTAGATTTTTTAATCACAAAATCGTGAGGGATTCATCTGAGGTGAACCTTCTCCTACAGTGGTGGCCTTAACTTGCTGGCCTTAGCTTCACGTTTGGGTACTTGGGTTCCGCAAGTTGCTGTGTCCCCAAGGGAGGAGGGCAGGGCCCCTCTCTTGGCCCGCTGTTCCTGACCTTAGTCCTGCTGCCTTTGGCCTGAAGTCCGTCTCTGTCCTTTGGCTCAACGCCTCCTCCAGATGTGCAGCTTGGCTTTTAATTTCAGTCTTGTCCACTCACTACAGTCTATGGTACACACTCTGTCATACGCAGCCCAGGCCCATCAGAACGGGTCTAGAGCCCTGGACTCTTACTTTTCTGAGTCTTTGGTATCCTGGGATCCTGGGCAGAAAGTCAGAAGGACAAAGGCAGAATCCAGGGTTGAGCACTGGAAAATCACCAGATACGCTGGGCCAGTAAGAGCATTCAGACCAGAAGACAGAGGCTTTGCTTGGAAAGGCTTTACTTGTGACCCGTAGCCTTGGGGATGTTTGCTTGAGTCCTGCAGCCTTGGATCAGGGGGAAAGGTGGCTTAAGGGTAACTAAATGAGCTGGTTCAGAGAACGTAACCTTTGGTTTGAACCTCCGCTGTGCCACTGGCGACCCATCACCTTTCTCTTTGTAGCAGCTGGAGGCCAGACAGCTGATGTGCAGGGGGCTTAGCGCTGAGAGGATGGGGGAGTGGCACCCTGGCCGGGTTCTCCAGGGGCAGAGGCAGGGCTGAGAGTTTTATGAGGGATGAACACTTGTTCAGCGAAGGGACGGAGGCAGGAGCGGGGAGGGAGAGGCGGGTCTGAGCCACGGCAGTTTCTGCCAGCCCACCTGGGGCTCTGAGGCAGATGGCCCAGAAGAGAGGCTAGCCTTGGGTGGAGGCGGTTCCGCCCATGTGCTGCTGTCACTGGCTGGGGGCCTTCTCAAAAAGCAGGGTGACCTCGGCTACCACTGCCTTTGTGGAGCTGTTGGCTGGGGGCCACCCAAAGGACATGAAGTTGGCTCAAAACCTGAGGTTGACCTTAAAAGAGTCAACAGCTGGTGGTGTCAGCTGACCCCACTCCTTGCAGCTGGGGGAGCAAGTCTTTTCTTGAAGAGTCTGCTGAGTAGCTCAGCTGTGTGTACCTGATGGGGTCCTATGAACCTGGCAGGCCTCATTTTAGGCCTCTGTAAAAACTGGGTTAAAACTGATTCTACTCACCTAAGACTCTCTGCTCCATCTAGCTAGTCGGCTCTCAGATAAAGTTTTATTCGGCTGCGACGTCTCACTGTGGTTTCCTCAGAAGGGAAGAAGCTTCCACTAGAGGCTGTGCAGGGCCAACAGTGGGACCAGCCCTGCCGGGAGCAGGTGGAGTCCCCCAGGGGCCCTGTAGGAAGTGGCAGGAGGGCCCGCAGCCCCCTGGGCCCGACACTTTGGGCCAGGCAGGGTCCCCCTGCTGAGTTCCTGCTTCTGGTAGTCAGAGGCTGAGAGGAAAGAGGGAAATGATACTTCGTTGGTGGGTTTCTGGGTCCTGGGAACATGTACTGAGGCTCCGAGGAGCTGTCACCCTTCCCCTCCAGCAGAGGATGGGGGACCTAGAGGTGGGCTTCCCGCCGGCATCAGCCAGCCCAGGTTCCAATGGCAGCCTCTGTCCTTACCCAGGTCCAACAAGGAATTAGGTCTGAAATGATTTCCCCTCCCCCAAAGAACATGATGAATCACTACTCGAGTCAGCTTTGCATTATTGAGAAACAAGTCTTCTCCCTCGCGAGAACACCTGCTCGCTGTGGAATGGCAGGGACTGGAGCAGACGGAAAGGATGGAAATTTCCCAGGCACCTTCTCGCCCAGCTCACATCCTTCCACAAAGTCCAGATTCCTGCTGCGCCTGACCAGCCCCTCCCCCTGGGCACACAACCTTCACCTGCTCCTCCAAACATCTCCCCTCCTTTTGCATCTTTAATCCCTCTTCCTCTCGTTGGTTCTCTTCTCTAAGCTGACCCAGTCAGGCCTTCCTGTTTTGGACTGACTCCCTCTCGCCTGCCCCACCCCCACCTCCCGCTTTGGTCTGCTCCGGCCCTGTAGGCAGCTGGCTGTGCCCGTGTGATGTAGGCTCAGCCCATCAGATGGTCCTGCCTGGGTCTGGTCTGATCTCGAGCGTGTTATGAAAAGACTGAGGGACGGGTAAAGGGCCTTCCCAGGACAGGGAGCAGTGACGACGTCCTGCTGTGAGCCTGGTGCCTTCTAACAAGGTGAGATGTCCCTACCACGCCGCCCCTTCGGGAAGACGGTCTGGTGCATCTCATTCTTATGCTCCCTGGAGCCACCGTCATTTGGGGCTCTTTTCCAAGCCTGGTTCTCCAGCTTGCGAAGGACTTTGTACGTCTCTGATACATTTTGGATAAATTCCCTTTTCTGGCTGTAGCTGGCTTAGGCTGTCTTCCTGTGACTTGCAACACACGGAATTCTAACTGATGACCACATCAAGCCTCTCAGCCTGCCTTCACATGCCTCTCCTCTCTCACTTCCTGGTTTTCCTAACTCAGCCAGATGACATGATCTCCCAATTGTCTGTTCTCTCACGGATGGCGTTTTCTTCCTTATTTCCCCAGTTACACCACCAAGCTAATCACTGGATGTCTCAGACTGGAAACCGCAGGCCATCCTTCCAGACCACGACTGTAGTTTTCTACAGCCTATTGTCACGTCTCCGGGACTGACAGCACTCGCAGCTCACCCCAAAGGCACTGCTGGATGAGGCCCTCCCACTCTGGCAAACACTTCTTTCCTCCCAACCTTGGCTTCATTCTCATCTGTTTCAAATCGAGAGGTATACACCTCTGACCTGGTGAGGGGCTGGTGCACACACGCTGCCTCAATTTTGCCTGTAGCACAACAACGTATTCAAAGGGCTCCGTGAAAAACTGCCAACCCAAAATTCAGCAGCTGGCAAAATTGTTCTTCGATGTGAAAGAGCACTTAACAGATTCTCAGATAAACAAAAATGGAGACAGTTAATTGCTAGCAGACCTGCCCTATAAGAAATGTTAAAAGGAGTCCTTCAGGCTGAAATGAAAAGATATTAGACAGTGATTCAGAGCCACATGGAGATAAAGAACACCAGTAAAAGTAACGGTATAGGAAATACTTGAGAGAATCAGTGCATTTTTCTTTGCAACTTTTCTTTTTCTCTCATCTGATTTAAAAAAATAACATCATAAAAACGATGAACCTGTGTTGATTGATGAGCACACAATATATAAAGCTGTAGGGAATGATGATGAAGAAGACAAAGCTTTTGCTCAACAGATGAATGTGAAGATGTGGTGTATAGATGCAACTGCATACTACTCAGCCATAAAAAAGAATACAATTTTGCCATCTGCAACAGCATGGATGGACTTGGAGGGCATTGCGCTGTGCGAAATATGTCAGACAGAAAAAGACAAATACTGTATAATAGCACTTATATGCGGAATCTAAAAAAATACAGCAAACTAGCGAGTATAATAAAAAGAAGCAGACTCACAGATACAGAGGATAAACTAGTGGTTACCAGTAGGGGGAGGGGAGGGGCAAAATAGGAGTGGGGGTATGATGTAAGACAGGCTTTGATGTAAGACAGGCTCAAGAATACATTGTACAACACGGGGAATACAGCCAACATTTCATAACTGTCAATAGAGAATAACCTTTCAAAATTGTGAATGACTGTATTGCATACCTTTAACTTATATAATAAGTTGTATGAGCATCACCAACTCAATGGACGAGAATTTGAGCAAACTGTGGGAGATGCTGGAGGACAGGGGCGCCTGGCACACTGCAGTCCACGCGGCCACAAAGAGCCAGACACGACATACAAGTGAACAGCAGCAACGTACATAATATTGTTCATCAACTATACTTCAATAAAAAAATAATAAAAGTTTCTGTATACTGTTTGTATTAATCCAAACTAGATGAACATACATTAAGATGTAATCCCCAAGGCGACAACTAAGAAAATAACCCCCAAAATATACAGTAAAGGAAAGAACAAGATGATTAAAAGAATATGAGAGACATTATACATTTAACAAAAGAGAAGTCAGTAATCGAGGAGGTGAGGACCGTAAAAGATGACACATAGGAAAAAAATAGCAAAATAGTAGCAGTAAGTCCTTTGTTTTCAGTAATTACATTAAATGTAAATGAATTAAACTCTCCAAATAAAAGGAAGAAAATCCAACAGGGTTCTCTCTAAAGAGTGTTACTTTAGTTTTAAAGACACAAACAAGTTGAAAGTGAAAGGATTTAAAAAGATATTCCTTGAGAACAGTAACCAAAGGAGAGCTGTATGACTATATTTAAATTAAAACAGACTTTACGACCAAAAAGTATTATGAGAGAGAAAAAAGGACAATATATATTAATAAAAGGGTCAAAACCATCAAGATGTAACAATTACAAACATATATTTGCCTAACAATGGAGCATCAAAGTCCATGAAGCAAAAACAGATTCAAGGGAGAAATGGACGCTGCAACAATGGTAATTGGAAACTTCAATATTCTACTTTCAAGAATGGACAGAATATCAACAAAGAAACAGAGAATTTGAACAGCACTATAGACGAACTAGATCTAATATACGATATAGGACACTCCACCCAACAGCAGTACCTGAACATATTCATCTCAAGGGTCCTGGGAACACATCCTTGGGTAGACAAATGCTAGGCCATGAAGTAGATAACAGATTTAAAAAAAATATCTTCTCTTAGTAGTCTACATTATACTAGAGGTTTCAGCCAGGGAAATTAGGCAAGAACAAATAGTAAATGCAGGGCCTGTTGCATCCTATCCCAGGCTCAGGACTGAGTTTGAGAGCGGGCAAGGAACAGGGGACCATGCCGTGTCCTGTTCTGTCCCTGGGTAAGGCAGTGAAGGGTGGCTCCAGCCTGTGTCCACGGCATCTTGCTCCTCTTTCTAAATTGCAATTTTGAATTTCAGTCTCCATTGATATCCAAGGGATTTAGGAAGATCCCAGCCTGATAACTTTGGGCGCAGACTATCAGGGCCAATATGCGGAGCTGGGCATTCTAGGCCCTATTATGCATAGCTGGCTAAAGAAGCATGGGGAGGGGTGCACTGCTTAATAAGCCATAGGTGTGTGCTCTGCTTAACAAGTCTGATCTTGCACCTGGCTCAGCCTGGAAGAAGGGCCACCTTTGTCTTTTGAGAAAGGCACTGTCCAGACTTGATGTTCTTGTACTGCACTGTGAGTTGTCTGGAGAATCAGCCCCAAGGCTTGGACACAGAACTCTGGAGCTCAGAGAAAGGTGGACGATGGCCAGAGATGGCACCATGGCAGCTAACATGGGGCCTATTCTCTTCTTTGCAGTGGGCATGTGAATCAGGTGTCAAGAGTCCAGAGGTGTCTGACCAGGCACTTCTGCTGAGGACGGGCCTGCCTTCTCAGCCCTGTATGCATACAGCCTTAGAAGAGGCCCCGCCATGGCAAGGAGCACCCCGTGCCCGGGGGCAACATTTCCCTGACGATCGTTGTTACCGTCACTATTATTCCAGCAGTTACTCTTTTCTGACCACCCGCCTGGTACCATCACCACTGTTCACACACAACACCAACCAAAGGCCGCTTGCCAATCCTGTCTTCAGAGGAAAGTGAGGCTCAGAGGCGGTATGTTATGGGTACCACATCACCGGCTACCAGGGGTTAAGCTGGTGTCTCGACCCCGCCTGCCAGGGTGTATAATATTAGATGGCCCTCATCTTGAAATTATCCCATTTTGAAATTATTTCACCAATCTTGGATATTCTGTCCGCTTTTTAAATTCTTTTTTCCTTTGCATTCAGTTTGAATTTTCTATTGACAAATTTTTAAATCCACTAATTATTTCCTTAGCGGTGTCCACTCCACTGGCGAGCCCATCAAAAGCATTCTTCATTTCTGTTGCAGTCATTTTTATTAACAGAGTTTCTTTTGTATTCTTTCTTAGAATTTCCATCTCTCTGCTTAGATTAGTCATCTGTTCTTACATGGTGACTACCTCTTCTATTAGCACCCTTAACATACTAATCATAGTTACTTTCAATTATCTAACTGGTAATCCCCAGATTGCCACCATATCTTGGCTGTTATTTTCTGAACTCCCCTGTGACTCTAGACTAGGGAAGTGGTTTGCTCTGTGACTTCAGTTCTCTGATGGGGAGAAGGAGTCACTGATTTTAAGTTCATTCAGTTTCCTCCTTGCTGTAAGGGTGGGAGTGATTATGTCTAAGCTTTCTACATATCAAAGGTAAAACCAGAAACCTGGGTCTTTACATTTTAATAGCTGCTGCATAATGACTATTCTTAACTTTTTCTGCATCCCCCACCTTCCCATCCCTAGATAATCCTGATTCCCCTCCCAGAGGCCTGTGATCCACATGAAAGATTTCAGAGAACAGCTTGCTTTAGCCCCTCCCATTAGATTAGTGGCCCATCATCATCTCCCCTTTATAGTGAGGAACCCAAGTGGAGAGATTATATCATTGGAGTAAGATCATGGAGCGAGTAATTGGTGCAACCAAGATTTTACACCTAGGTCTGGCTTTCTGGCTTTCTTTAAAGACTGTACTTGTCTTTGCAGAACTGGCAAAATGATGCCAGTGTCAGGGTGGGAGGGTTGACTTTCCCCATTCACTGGACAGTTAACAAGGACTGGATCACGACACAGGGCTAAGAAGAGGAGGGGTAAGAAGCTGTCTGGGTAGAGGAGAGAAATGGTTTCTTATGTTGGAAGGCAGAGAAGGGGAACAAAATGCTATTTTAAGTATAGTGATTTACAATGTTGTATTCATTTTAATGTACTATTTACCATAGCCAGTCATGGAAGCAACCTAAACGTCCACCAACAGATGGCATTTGAATGGATGACACATGAATGGATAAAAAAGACGTGGCGCGCGTGTGCGCGCGTGCACACACACACACACACACAGGAATATTACTGAGCCATCAAAAAAGAATGAAAACAGTTAACCAGCTGAACACTAGGCTGAGCTGGTCTTTGGGATGCACAGACTCTTAGATGGTATTTAGGGAAGGTATCAGAGAAAGTCAATGCTATGAGCATCTCTGTCTCCATATTAGTCTTTACCCTCTACTCAGGCCACCAGGATGCTGCTATGGCAACTGGCTGGCAGTCTTACATGCCAACCATTAAACATGCTGAGAGAAGCCCATTTGCACCACTAACCCAGTCACACTTTGGGAAGCTGATGGACACACGCTGCAGATGCGGGCAGGGGACCCGATGGCTGTGGCAAAGGGTGCAGAGGCTCAGCTTCACGTGAGTGGCAGCGGGGCCAGCTCGGATCTGGGCTGAGCCCTGCCTCTCCTGCACAGTAGTGCTGTGCCCTTGGGAGTCACCAGATTTCCTGAATCTCAGCTTCCTCATCTGGCCAACAGGGAGAGCTGTTCCACCCCCACAGAGCTGGGGCAGTGGTAAACAAGACCCAGGGGAGTGCAAGAGAGCCCTGAGCCCCCGTGTGGTTTGCCATTTCGCAATCACTCTCAGGGTCGAGTCATTTCTCCCAAATGTGCAGGAACAGAAATCAGCGTAAGAAGCTGCTTCCCTAAGGAAGCCCCTGACTCAGCCTCTGTTTGGTTCTGTTGCTGGGGGTGGTAAGTGTGGGCTTCCACTTGGCTCCAAGAGGCAGGGTGTCTGGCAGTTTCCCTCTAGATACTGGCTGAGGGTGCTGCCCAGCCTCTCCTCAGCCTCCTTGTTCCTGGGGCACAGATGCCTCAGCTCAGAGTCCAGGAAAGCAAGAGGGTTCTTCTCTGCTGTCATGGGCTGAACTGTGACCCCCACCCCACATGCATATGCTGAAGTCCTGACCCGCAGCACCTCAGAGTGTGACTGTGCTTGGACATGAGGTCTTTAAAGGGGTGACTGAGTTACAAATGAGTCATTAACAGGGGTCCTATTCCAACCAGCACTAGAGTGCTCAGAAGAGATCAGGACACGAATTTGCACAGAGAAAGGCCATGCGAAAACACGGGAGGAGGTGGCAGCCAAGGAGAGAGGCCTCGGAAGAAACCGGACCTGCCGAAGCCTTGATCGCAGACTTTAATCCTCCAGAATCATGAGAAAATCAGCTGCTGTTGTTTTAGCCGCCCAGCCTGCCACCCCTTGTTCCGGAGCTTGAGTACACTAATCACAATTGCCCTTCCTCCTCACTGGGAGTGAGAGGCATTCCACACTCTTCTTAGGGTTCCTGCAAAAGTTGGTCCGTTGCTGATGGCACGACCTTGATAATGTCCTTCAGACCGGCCCTCCCTCATTCCGTGTCTCACCCCCATCCCCTCATTCCTGCTTCCTGGCATCATCTTCCAAATAAACCACCTGCACCCAAGTCCTTGGGCTCTGCTTTTGGGGAAGACAGATGTGGTCACAGCATCAGGGTGACTGGAGCTTTAGCTTAATTCTGAGAGTTCCTCTGGCATGAAGGGGCAGAGTGGGTGGGGGGACAGTCAGAGAAGCTGCCCTCTGTGTACACAGTGCCACCATCCCTACCAGCTCAGTCTCCAGGAAGCTGATCACTTCCGAAGCCAATCAGACCTTTGGTTGAATGCTGTCCAGTTGCCTGTGGATAGAGAGGCCCCAGTGTGGTGTGTATGGTACTGGGTGCAGGGCAGGTCCCATGGGTCATTGCCTGCATGAAGCTGGGGGGAAGGTGTCTCTCTCTACTCAGAGGCATTGTTCAGAGCAGCCCACAGGGCACACCTGATGGACGGATGGATACATGATGAGATGGGACAGTAAGGGACAGAGAACGCTAGAAGGGCCAGTCAGGCTTGGCACCAAGCAGCCCTCCCCATACCTGTCCCTTCTTCTGTCCCCTCCCAAGAGTGGCGCCTCCTCCCTCCCAGATGCCCAAGCCAGAAGGTTAGGCCTTGGCTTTGCTCCTTCCTCCCCCCGCCCCCGCCCCCCAGCTTCCGCAGGAGCCAGACACCCAGCTCCGTGCAGCTCACCTTCTTAGGCTGTTTTGTCACCACCGTCACTGTTGGCCCAGCATCTCGTCAGCCCCTCCCAGAACTGCTGAAATGTCTCCCTGCCTTAGCCTCTTCTCCCCTGCTCATCACTTCCCTTCCCAGAGTCATCCTGCTAGAATCTTAGCACGGCTTCACACCTTTCATTGGCTTCCCATATTCAAAACCAGAGAATAAGAACCCATGATGGCTTTCTAATGCAACCTGGCAAGACTGAGGGACATGTTCCAGGGTTCCCTTTCTTGTATGTTTCCTACAGGCTGGGCTTCAGGGAGATTCCTGGGGGATCTGAGAGGCTGAAAAGGAAGCATCAGCCATTCTGTAGCCCATGGGCACTGTTGCTGATAAGCTGGCTCACCTCATTGGGAGGAAGCAGCAGCTGGACCTGCCATCGTCCCACCTTTCTCTTAGTTGCTCTGACGCCTGGGCCACGTATGTGTTTAGCTCTGTGACAAAGGGCTGGAATTCCGCAGAAGAATTTTGCAGCACCAAAACCAGCTGCATAGACACCCACAATGCCATCCCTGTCTAGCACTTTTCTCGTCCGTCTTTTTTCTCCATCATCTCTTGAGCCCACTGTCCCTTTCATAGTTACTGACTTGGATCCTCAAGCAGGCCACCTGAGCTCCATTCATCTTCTCTCCCTGCTATGTGCTCATTCATTCAACAGTTACTAAGCATATACTGTGTCAGACATCATTCTAGGCACTGTGAAAACAGCTCTAATATTAACCTTACTTTCCCTCCCTACTCTAAGTGTGCTTAAATAGTAACCAGAGGGGTAGTGGTAATAGAGCCTGTATCTTGATGGGAGAGGGGAGACAGACCAGAGATGAAATAAGTAAGCAGAGGCGGGGCTTCCAACTATGTCTGAATGATGAGGTCAGCAAATCCTCTTCTCCAAATGCAACTGTGAGTCTGGACAAAACTGACGAACCATTTCCATACTCTGAAACTGACCGAAGGAATGCAGCAATCTGAAAATCACTTATGCTTGGAAGATTGCTCTACTTTAGACAAGAGCAGTGAGAGCCTGTGGAGTTCTTACCAAGGGGTGCTTCTATCCCACTTTCCCCAGCTCGGTCCTCAACAGAGTTTCTGCCAGGGTGGGACACACCATGGGGACCAGCAACTCTGCTGATGAAGCCGAAAGCAGCTCATCCAATTTTGAGCCGTGGGCGATGCCCACACCCAGAGGCACTGTCAGTGGGATAGACAATCTTGGCAGCAAGGGAACGGGGAGAGCTAAGACTGTGCCTGGGTTTGCAGTCATTGCTGCAGCCATTAGGCTGCATGTGTGCACAGCTGCGACCAGAGAGGGCTTAGGGCACCCATATCCTCCTGCCAACCCCAAGACTGTGGGCATGTGCAGAGGTCACGTGACGAGTCCAGGGCAAACGTGAAGACTTGAAAGCAATCTGAACTCTGACAGCATCTCCCTGCCTCCTGCATATCTGTTAGCAGAGGATGGGAGCTCTGCTGGCTTAGTGTTTGCACAGTATCTGTCTAATCATTGGCTGACTACTGAATTACACAGAAACAGGGGTGACCCTTCTAGGAAGCCAAGTTTAAAAATAAAAGGGAGAATAAAACACAAATAAAACCAGAGATATTAGTGAGTACATATTGTGGGCAGAGACAGATTTAACAGACTTATCCTAGGCAAGTTACCAAACAATTTAACAACAACAATGTTTAGATGAATAAATTATCATTCTGAGTTCCTACAATAAGTTACCAAATGCTCAGTTTTTAATTAACAAGTTATGAGATGTACAAAGGAAAAGGGAAGTGTGACCCATACTTAGGAAAGAAGCAACAGAAACTCTCTGAATATTCCCAGATTTTTGTATTCAGAATAGAAATACTTCAAAAAATATCTATGTAAATACATTTAAAGAACTAAAGGAAACATGTTTAAAGAATTAAAAGGATGCACAACAACAATGAATCAGCATATTGGGAATCTCAATGAGATAGAAAATATATAAAAAAAACACATGAAGATTCTTGAGTTGAAAGTCCAATAACCGAAATGAAAAATTCACTAAACGGGCTCAACAGATCTGAAGGAAGGAAGAATACGAGAACATTAGGACAGAACTACAGAGCTGTCTGGAGAATATAGAGAAACACAGACAGGAAAAAGAACAGACATGTAGAAATCTGTCAAGTCCCAGCAAACATGCCAACGTCTGTGCAATGCAAGTTCTAGAGGCAGACAAAAGAGGGAAATAGAAAAATCATTTAAAAAGAATAATGGCTGAAAACTTGCCAAATGTGATGAAAAAATATCAGTTTTCACATGTAACCAACTTTAGAAATCCCAAGCAGGTTTTAAATACAAAGCGATAAATAGTTCAATACTTTAGAATTCAATGCTGAAAGATAAAGGAAAAACCTTGAAAGCAGCAAGAGAAAAATGACTCATGACAGGGAGGGGGACGTCAACATGATTAACAGCTGACTTCTCACCAGAAACAACGAGGCTGGAAGTAGAAGGCCGTATTCAAAGGGCTGAAAAATAAAAGCCGCTAACTAGAAGTTCATATCCCAATAGCTATCCTACAGAAACCAAGGCAGAATTAAGACATTCCCAGATCAACACTCACTAACAGAATTCCATGCTGGCAGACCTGCCGTATAAGAAACACTAAAGGAATTCTTCAGCCTGAAAGGAAGCAACAGCAGGTGGTAACCAGAATCCAAAGGAAGAGATGAAGCACACAGGAGACCATAAATATGTGAATTAATATGAAAGACTCTATAAGCATATTTTTCTCATTTCTTCTCTTGGCATCTTTTAAAGACAAGTGTGTATAAGGCAATAATTATAAGAGTGTCTTTGGGGCTTATAATACATAGAGGTAATACAGGAGAGAGGAAACAGAACTATCTTGGAGCAAAGTTTTTATATTTTATTGGAATTAAATATTAATCTGAAGTAGATTAAGATAAAATGCATATTGCAATCCTTAGAGCAAACAGTAAGAAAATGGCACAAAAATATAGCCAAAAAAATCGATAAAAAGTAGTATACTAGAAAAATCTAATACCAAGAAGATTATAAACGAGGAGCAGAGGAACAAAAATAGAGGAGATAAATAGAAAACAAATCACAAAACGGAAAATGTAAACTCAAGTATATCAGTAATTGCATTAAATGCGAGTGGTCTAAACACCCCCATTCAAAGGGCAAAGGTTGTCTTCATGAAATAGCAAGATCCAATTATATGCTCTCTGTAAGAGATTCACTGTAGATTCAGTGATACAAACTGGTTGAAAGGAAAAGGATGGAAAAAGATATGCTGTGCAACAGGAACCATGAGATAGCTGGAGCCAGCAATAATATAAAATAAAATAGACTTTACGAAATGAAACATTACAACAAAGAGGAGCATTTTATAATGATAAAAGTTGAATACATCAGGAAACCGTAACAATTAATAACATACACAGACTTAGCAAAACAGCCTCAAAATACAGGAAGCAAAAAAATGAGAGCAGACAGTTGAATAGTAAGAGTTGGAGAATTCCCTACACCGATAGTCATAATATCAACAACGCCATTCATTCTCATCTCAGTGAACGACAGAGCAACTGGATGGAATATCAGCAATGATCTGGAAGGCCTGGACAACACTATTAACCAGTTTGACCAAATTGATATATATATAGGACACTCCCCCACAATGACAGTGGAATGTACATCATTTTCATATACATATGGAACATCCTTCAGGATATGCCCTAAAATAATAAATCAACTGGTGAACAGATAAAAATATACACATCCATACAATGGAGCATTTTCAGCTAAAAGGGAACAACTGCTGATCCACAGAAGAACGTGAATGGACTTCAGAACCCTGATGCTTAAGGAAAGAAGCCTAATGCAGAAGACTGCAAAGTATTCCCTTTTCATAAAATGCACAGAAAAGGCAAGTTTATAGAGACAGAAAGCAGAGCAATGGTTTCCCAGGCTGGGGGCGGGAGTGGGATTAACTGCAAATAGTCAGGAGGAAATTGTTCTATGCCATGGAAATGTCTAGAACTGGATTATGGTGATAGGTGCATAGCTCTATAAATTTACCAAAAAGTATTTAATTGTACACTTAGAATGAATGAATTTTATGCTATGTAACCTACATGCCCATAAACTGTGGAAACACAGAAATCTATGAGATAATAACAGATGCTATGAAGAAGAGCAAAGCGAAGACGGGTAGGAAGGTCAGGGTGGGATTCAGTTTGTGTAGCCATTGGTGTGCGGTTTGCCAAATATTCCCAGTGCTCCCTTCCACACGTGTAGCTGGACTGTGCTTCCTGGGCCCCTTGTGGTTAGCCGGAGCGAGGAGTTATGAGTGGAGGGCGCCCTGTGCGACTTTCAGACTGAGGATTTCATTGCTGACGTGAGACCCTTCTAGAGCTCGATGTCTCTCTCTGCCATCTGGTCTGGCCACCAGCACCACTGGAGATAAAGGCTGTCCCATTAGCCTGGGCCTTTGAGTTACTGTGATGGGCAGACGACCTGTGACCCAGTTACGGTGTAACCTACCCCATCGTGACACAGGCATGCAGTCAGTGAAAGCCTCCAGAGAAGGTGATATTTGGGTAAAAATCTGAGAAGTGAGTTTGCAAGTCATGTGGATATCTGAGGAGGAAGGGTGCTCCAGAGAGATGCTAGAACACAGCAAAGAGCTGGTATGTTCGAGGAATAGTGAGGAGGCTGGTGTTGCTGGTGCCAGGCAAATGGGCTACGTAGGAGAGGATGCGGTGAGTAACGCTGGGCCAGGCGGAAGTGTGACATGGAAATTCACTGGGGTGTGTTGAGTGAACGACAGATCTAATCTGATTGGGTTTAAATGCCTTGTTCCATTTGTAATATTGAGAAGAGACGGACAGGCCATGGGTAGACTCAGGAAGACCAGTGAGGGGACCTTTGCAAGAACCCAGCTGAGAGCTGAATTCATGCCCAGCTGCCATGTCATTCTTCCTGTAACGATTCCGATCAGTCCTGTTTACAGCTTTCAATAGCTCCCTACCTCCCATGAGAAAGAGCCCAAGTTTCTCAAACTGACATCAAGCTACCTTTCCCCTTGCATCGCCCACCACTCCCCTTCCTAGCACTTCAGCTCCCCTCTCTCTGAGTGTCCTGTTCTCCCAGGACATAGTCTTGCCTTCCCACCTGGGTTCTTGTGGTCTCCTCCAAACCCTGTATCACTGCAGGGAGGGGTAATGGTATGCTCCAGAGGAAGGACAAGTCTGCAAAGCCACAGAGTGGGAAAGGCCTGGGGAAGGGGTGTGACGGAGGATGCCCATTCCAAGCTGCCCCCGGCCTTGGTCCTGAAGGTCAGACTGCGGGCCTGGGAAGTGGGGACCTGTAGGAATGGCTAGATTCAGGCCTGCCTTCTTCACTGTGGACTCTCTGGCCTGGTATGAGCAGAGGCCATCATCTTGCTTCCCACTGTGATTCAGATGCCCAGTGGCTATTCATGGAGGGTCAGCTAAAAGAAGTCACCAGTCCTTGAGAGAGAACCAGGCAGCTCAGTGAGCAGATATTTGGGACATTGGAAGCGAAGAGACTGCAGCTGGTCTGACCAAGCAAGACGGCGGCACAGGGATAGGTCACAAGAGGTAGATTTAAGGGTGATGCCCATGCCTGGGTGAGAGTTTTAGCACAGGGTCCCCCAGGTGAAAGGCCAAAACTTGTGTAGAAGCCAGCCTCCGGCTTCCTGCTGCCCGGCAGGTCCACAACTTGACATAATTATGGGCAAAACGATTAAGTGAAGTACAGCAGCCCAGTTTAACCCCGAAGAATCTTCTGTTTGCCCTAATTTTCTGAAAATTTCACTTAAAAGCAAGCTCAAGTTCCCCAACAATTTCCTGTAGAATGTATCCAGGTGAGAGAGAGAAAAAGGAGGGTCAGAGAAAGACAGGCAGACAGATAGAGATCAACAGGGAGAGGGAGAAGAGACAGGGCTGACTTAGAAAGACCAGGGATGGGGGGCGGAATGTGTCCCCCGTGTTGGACGACTCTCCTGTCCTTTCCAAAGCCTTCCTGAGAATAGCACTGCTGCTCCTTTTATACGAAGCTGACAAGCTGTGGTCAGATAATACTTCAGAAATTAATTCAATCTGAAGGAATAAAGTTCTGATGCATGCTATAATATGGGTAACCTCAAAAGCATTACACCAAGTCAAAGAAGCCAGACATGAAAGGACACACACTGTATGATGCCATTGATAAGAAATATCCAGACTAGGTAATTCCACAAAGAGAGAAAGCAGACTCGTGGTTGCCAGGGCTGGGGAAGGTGGGAAGCAGCTCTTTCACGTGGATGGGTTTTTCTGGGGGGAGGTTATGAAAATGTTTTGGAACTAGAGAGAGGTGATGGTTGTGGGACATCTGGAAATTGCCACTGAATTAATTATTCACTTTAAAATGGTTAATTTTAAATGAAGTTCATCACAAGAAACAATTAAATTCTTTAAATTTAGGTATCTTGTGCAAGAGCTCATTTGCCCTTTTCTCAAAGAGTCAGCATCCTCTGAAGGCAGTGACATTCGCCACAGCATGTAAATCTGACAGCTGGAACCTTTCAAAAAAGTAAGTTTGTGGTAAGTTTGTGTTTGCCTCAGTCTTCAACAATTTCAGTTAAAAGCAAGCTCAAGTCCCCCAGTAATGTCCTCTAGAAAGTACCAGGGTGAGAGGGATGATCCCATAAACCCATCTGGAAAAATATCTGGAGATTTTACAGCACCCCCCTACCCCCGACCCAAGGCATTAGGCTGCAACAGAGGTCAAGGCTGATCTCAGCTGCTCCCCACCCCCTACTGTAAAAAGGAAGCTCCAGAGGAGTTAAACATGTGACAAGGACCTATAGCATGTGTCCAGCCCCGTGAGATCCTGGGGACCTGGCTCTGTGAACACAGGGCTCGATTCCGCATCCCTGTGGACCCCTGTGCAGACCGCAGCGAAGGCCGCCGTGTGATCTGGGGCCTCTCGGGCTCCTCCTGGAGGCCTGGCTGCACGCTAAGTTTACCTGGCAGCTGCTGATGCCCACAACCCGCCCCACACCAGTTAAGCCTGGTCTCCAGCATTCAAGCATGCCTGGGGAGGGACTTCCCTGGGGTGCTGCACGTCCACTGCAGGGGACATGAGTTCAGTCCCTGGGTGGGGAACTAAGATTCCCACTCTGTACTATGCAAAGCGCCGCCACCCGCCCCCCCGCCCCCCCAACAAATGCCTGGGGATTTTTAAGAACTCCGGCAAGATTCTGACATAGAGCCAGGTTGCGTGCCACCGACTGTGCCTCTCTGCCTAGCGTCTGGGATTTCGATCGTCACCTGAGGGCACCGAGGCCCAGAGAACAAGCGATGTCGCCGCACAAGCCCTCAGCCAGCCAGGCACGACTCTCCCACCAGCCAGCGCTTGTATGCCTGCCCAGCGGTCGCCCCACTTTGTCTCAGTTATCCCTGGGACAGCCTATTGAAGACTACTGAACCGTCCTTGCTGTTTCTGAATGAACTGCTGGGCTTGACTGCTTCCAAGCAAGATACAGGGCAGCGTCAGGATGCACAGCCTTCCCTGTGATGAGTTTTTGCACCTGTGGCCTGTGGGCAGAGATTCTCACAGAATCTGACTGTCATCAGAGCGCTGAGCTGCTGGAGCCAGGGCCCCTGACAGCCGTGGTCACGTTGAAGGCTCTATTTTTCAGGCAGACGTGAACCCACTCCTGAGTTCAGGGGTCAGGGCTAGGCCACCAGTCAGTGCCCAGGCCTGACCACAGACACCCCTAGGTGCTTTCTGTCAGCTTGTAAGACCGAGATAGCTCCTTTGGGTGGCCTCATCCCCCAAGCAAGAAGCTAAGAACAAAGGTAATCATACTCCACATAGAATAAAATCAACTTCTTACCGAAATATCTGCCTGCAAATGTTCTTCTTTTGCTGGAAGCTGTCGGCAACATGACGGAGCTGGCAGACTGTGTGCAAGTTTTCTTGTATATCCTTTTTATAAAGAACCAACCACATCCTCAAGCAGACAGGCTAATTCCTGTTTTCCAGTAATAGGAGATCAGCATCTATAGAAAAGAAATATATTTAGAATGCCCTTTATCTGCTGCTTTCTTGGATTTCAAACAAGAAGCTTCTCTATGAGGAATTAGTCCTTTAAATGCAAGTGTCCTAGGGATTGTGGAATGGCCTTGGGCAAGTCACAGACCACTGGGTATCAGTTCCTCAAATCTGCAAAATGGGAACAAAGATGAATCACACCTCAGAGCGAATGGAGGGTCAATAAGATGGTGGGTATAAAATGGCAAAGCCCTCCACACACGTCAGATATATCTAATCTTTCCAACCAGCTGGCCTCGATTTAAAAGGAGATGTGTTTTCCAGAGAGCTTCAGAAACAGCTACAAACAGTAACCCGCAAGCGTGAACTGTGATTCCCAAACCCTCACCTCGTGTGCACAGCAGTCCTGTTAGTGGGCAGACGAAGGACACGGACCCCACACCCAGATGGGGAACAAAGCCCCAGTGGCACCCGCGGCAGACCCTCGCCCTGGCACACTGCTGCTCATTCTAAGTCTGGAAATTCAGCAGCAGCATCGCATGTTTCATAGCTGTGGAAAATGACAAAGAAAAAGCCTGATTAGAAAATAGCCAAGTGACATTTACGTAGCCCTCAACATCACTGACACGGTGGTGTTGGCAACCGCAGGAAAGGCAGGGGGCATGTCATCCTATTTAAATACGCAGGGAGTTTACCCAGACTGAGCGCAACTCCTGGGGGCAGGGGCAGCCACCAGAGCGCTCTCTCGACCCCCTTTCTTGTCTCCTTTGCTCCCCTGCCTCTGCTGTGTTGAATTTGCTTCATGTTTGTGATTATAGAACCAATCACTGTTTCTTTTTAAGGTTTTTTTTAATATGAGCCATTAAAAAATTTATTTTATTGAACTTGTTACAATATTGGTTTTGTTTTTTGGCCTTGAGGCATGTAGGGTCTTAGCTCCCTGTTCAGGGATGGAACCCACAACCCCTGCATTGGAAGGCAAAGTCTTAACCACGGGGCTCCTAGGGCGGCCCCCCAGTCACTGTTACACAGATGGAACGCAGCCCGCGCTCACTGTGGGTGTGACTCTTCCACTCCGGGACTGCGGGCTGCTGCACAGCACTCAGCAGGCTGCACCGGGGCCGGGCCACCTTGCTCCATGCCTTGGTGACCAGGCCCAGCTCCCGCTTCTGGTGTTCTCAGGAGAACACAGGGACAGCTCAGTAGAGGGGCCAAGCTTGTTCCGGGGACTGACCTGGGGAAGCTGGGCACAGAAGCTGGTGGGTGAGAGCGAAACTGCTGAAAGAGAACAATGAAGCCCCAGCCGGAGACGGCAGCGTGTCCCTGGGACCAAGTGAACAGTGGTTTGGCTTGCAGAGGGAAGTCAGGGCAAAGAGCAGAGTGAGAAGAGAGATGGAGCCCAGAGTAGAGAGGCAGTGGCAGGGCAAAGCCGAGGAACCAGAGGAGAACCTTGGAACCGGGGCAGCCCTCAGAGGACTTGGGGACAGAGTGACATCTCTTCACACCTCTGAGCACACAAGGCTGGGAAGGTGATGGAGGGGGTGTGGAGTGAGAGGAAGACGCCCATTGCATGACCTGGTGTAGTAGTGGCTTTAGAATTAAAAACTCTGGGTTTGTGTCCAGGTCCAGTTTTTTTTTTTTTTTAAAGTAGCGTAAATATGGACATGTGGCTGAAATAGGGCTACCCGACTTAGCAAATAAAAGTATAGAATGCCCTGTTATATAGTATAAATGTGCTACAAATATTTCAAGGGACATAACATCTACTATAAAGGTACTGTTGCTATTCATTGTTAGTAACTGATCTAAATTCTGATTTAACTCTGTGACCTATATTTTATCTAGGTCTTCTCGCATATGCAACCATATGTCTTCTGAGTCCATTTCTAGACTCATCCAAAAGAGGATGACTAGGTAAGATTCTTTCAGTTGCTGGAAACAAAAAGGACAATTAAAATTGGCTTAGAAGATAAGAGGAGTATTTTGGCTTCTTTATTGAGAAAGTGCCCATGGTACAGACTTCAGGTACAGCTAGATCCAGCAGTTCAACAATGTCAACTGAGTCAGACTCTCCCTCCGCCCCGTTCTCTCGTTTGCTTCCTGAGGTGTCTGCTTCATCTTCATCAAGGCTGCCTTATTAAAAATGCTAGAGTGGAGGCCAAAGTGGCGGAATGGAAGGACCTGAAGCACACCTCCTCCCACAAAAACATCAAAAATACATCTACGTGCAGAACAGTTTTCACAGAGTACTCACTGAACACTGGCAGAAGACCTCACAAAACCAAAGCCGCAGAAAGATCACCATATAACTAGGCAGAACAGAAGAAGAAGAAGGGATTGGGATGGGACCTGTGTACCTGGAAGGGAGCTGGGGAAGAGGGAAGGTTCCCTCATCTTGGGAATGCCCTTCACCGTCTGGGAGATCAGCCAGGATAGACAGGGGACTTCAGAGGCTCAGAGGTGAGTGCGGCAGCCAGCCTGTGGCAGGTAGGGCAGAGAGAGACCAGCACATATGGTCCCGGCCAACTCACTGCACTCCCCAGCCCGAGATGCACGCGAGCCAGTGTGTGCAGTGGCTAGATACAGAAACTCAGGCTTCAGCGGACAGACCAGGGGAGAGGACTTGACTTGGCTGCACAGACAGATGGAAGGGCCTGGGGTGTGGTGCAGACTGCAACTGGGGCTGTATGCGGTATGGATCCTGGGCGCACCATAGGAGCCCCGCTGTCACACTTGTGAATGGAGGGGGCACTTGGCCCTGCCATACCAGCCTTGTTTCGGCATGCTCGGAGCAGGCACGGCTCTCCCATCAGAGGCTCTGGGAGCACGTCAGTGCAGGCAGACTGCCTACATATGGAGGCAGGGCTGAAATCTGAGCCAGTTGCCCATGGGTGCACAGCTTGGAAACTGGGGATGAACGCTGAGTGGACTTCCTGTGGCTGCCTGCGAGATTTAGGCGGAAATGAGAGAGTGCAGCACCTGCGAGACATCCACGCGGATTCCTGGCACACCCCTGGCTGGGGCGGGTCTCCTACCAGCAGTGGTGGGGTTTCCAGGGTACACTTCCTCAGAGAAGGGGCCGAGGACTGGGCTGATTCCCAGCATCACCATGGAGCGCCTGGGTGCACGACTGTGGTGGGCGCTGGTGGACCTGCACCAGTGGCTTTCTCAGCACAGCGTCTGAGGGACACCTGGGCAGAAGGTCTGTATTCTCATGGCTGAAGCGGGGCTGAGAGCAGCGCCAACAACCGTGTGCTCTGTAAGCACACACGAGTGGCGGGTGACGTCACAGGGCACCTGTCCCAGTGGGCAGCTCCTGCGGAGGGATACTCAGTGGCTCCACCCCCAGCAGGCCTCCAGTCCCAGTTATCTCACACTGCAGCTGAGAACTGGATCTGGGGTCTTCTAATTCAACAACTGGGGAGCAGACTCTGCCCTAATGGGCAAAGAGGAGGCCCCACTCAACATCCAGTGCAAACTCTGTTCACAAAGCACCAATCGTATCCCCCACCAAGGTGACAAAGACCAGCACACCCTAAGGAAAAGACATGGCAAGCATCCATACCAAAAACAGCCCTTGCACCAAAAGTAAATAGCCCTTCAAGACCACAGTAGATAACTGTTTTTCCTAAGTTCAGAGTCAGAGAAATATAAGAAAAACAAGGAGAGGAAGTACCCCAATAAAAGAACAAGAAGGAAACAATGAAATAGGCCTTTCCAGTCTACCAGACCCTGAGCTCAAAAGAGGGTAATAAAAATGCTGGAAGGATTAAGAAAAGCTGTTGGTAGAAATGTTGATCGCTGTAACAAGAAACTCGGAACTATAAAGAGGAGCCAATCGGAATTGGAAAATACAACTGCTAAGATAAAAACCAAGCTAAAGACGACAAATAGAAAGCTAAATAATGCAGAAGAATGGATAAGTGATCTGGAACACAGAAATGGAAATCACCCATTCAGAATAGCAGCTAGAAAGACAAATTAAAAAACACACACAATATAGGAAACTCGTGGGATAATATAAAGTGTGCCAATCTACGCATAATAAGGGATTTCAGAAGGAGGAAAAAGAGAAAGGGGACTGAAAACAGCAGAAGTTAAGACAAAGGGAGGATTCTAAAGGCAGCAAAAGAAAAAAAGGAGTAACAAGGACATTATCACTGATTTCTCTGCTGCAGGACAGAAGGGTGTGGCAAGATGTATTCAAAGTCTTGAAAGGGAAAAACCTGCAACCTATATTGTCAGGATACTCTAACCAGCAAGATTATCACTTAGAACAGAAGAAGAAATAACGAATTTCTCAGGTAAGCAAAAACTAAAAGAATATAGCAATACTAAACCCATTGTATTAATAAAAGAAATACTGAAAGTTCTTCTCTAAATAGAAAATAAGCAAAAATCTTCAGGAAAGAGAAAAATCAAATCAGGAAAAGCAAATATAAAGAAAGATTGTATAGAGATCACTTAAAAAGAAAGTACAGTACATAGATTTAAAAACTAAGAAATTTTATGAAAGTGATTATAACTACAAAGAACAGCAAAAGGATAACATGAAGATGTAAAATAGGACATTAAAATCATACAATGTGGGGAAAGAGAGTAAGAAAATTAAATTTTTTTAAAGAATGTGTTTGAGCTTATATGACTACCAGCATAAGCCAAATAGATATAGTAATGTGTTAACATACTTGAAAACCAGAATGACCATAAATAAAAACCATATAATAGATTCACAAAACTAAAAGGAACAGAACTCAAGCATAATGCAAAAGAAAACCATTCAACCACAAAGGAAAAGCAAAAAGAAAAGGAAAGGAACAAAGAAGAAATACAAAATCAACTGGAAAGCGAGGTTTAACATGGCAATAAGTGCACACCTATCAATAATTACCTTAAGAGCCAATGAGCTAAGTGCTCCAAACAAAAGACAGAGTAGCAGTTGTGGTTTAGTCAATAAGTTGTTTTCTGATTCTTTTGGGACCCCGTGGACTGCAGCCCACCAGGCTCCTCTGTCCATGCGATCTCCCAGGCAAGAATACCAGCGTGGGTTGCATTTCATTTTCCAGGGGATCTCCCTGACCCAGGGATCGAAACCATGCCCCCTGCATTGGCAGGCAGATTCTTTACTACTGAGATACCTTGCATTCTTTACACTAACAATAAAATAGAGAAAGAAAAAGTATGAAAAAAAAAAACCCTTTTAAAATTGCATAAAAAGTACTTAGGAATAACCCTGACCAAGGAGGTGGAAGACTTACATGCTGAAGCTATAAAACATCGATAAAGGAAACTGCAGCTGACTCAAAGAAATGGAAAAATAGCCCATGCTCTTGGACTGGAAGAATTAATATAGCTTAAATGGCCAGATTACCCAAAGCACTTTACAGATTTAAAGAGATCTGTATCAAGTTACCCATGAAATTTTTCACAGAACTAGAACAAATAATCCTAAAATGTATATTGAGTCACAAAAGACCCTGGATTACCAAAGCAATTCTGAGGAAAAAGAACTGAGCTGGAGGCATAACCCTCCCAGACTTCAGAGAACATTACAAAGCTACCGGAACCAAAAGAGCACAGCATTGGGACAAAAACAGACATATGGGTCCATGGAGCAGGACACAAAGCCCGGAAATGAACCCATACACCTACAGACAACCAATCTTTCACAAAGAGGCAAGAATAGACAGTGGAGAAAAGACAGTCTCTTCAGTAAGAGGTGCTGGTAAATGGGGAAGCTACATGTAAATGAACGAAATTAAAACAATCTAACACCATACACAAAAATAAACTCAAGATAGATTAAAGACCTACATGTAATACCAGACACTATAAACTCCTAGAGGAAAACTTAGAACACTCTTTGAAAGAAATTGCAGCAAGATTTTCTGATCTGTCTCCTACAGTAATGGAAATAAATGGAAAAATGAACAAGTTGGACCTAATTAGACTTAAAAGCTTTTGTATAGCAAAGGAAACAAAAAGACAACCTATAGCATAGGAGAAAATATTTGCAAATGATGAGCCCAACAAAGGATCAATTTCCGAAATATACAAACAGCTCATATATCTCAGTATTAAAGAAAACAAAGCCCAAAATCTTAAAGATGGGCAGAAGATCTAAATAGACATTTCTCCAGAGAAGACATACAGATGGCCAGCAGGCACATGAAAAGGTGCTCAACATCACTAACTATTAGAGAAATGCAAATCAGAACTACAATGAGACACCACCCCACACTGGCCAGAAAGGCCATCATCCAAAAGTCTGTAAATAATAAATGCTGGAGAGAGTGTGAAGAAAAGGGAACCCTCCTGCATTGTTTGTGGGGATGTAAATTGGTACAGCCACCATGGAGAACAGTGCAGAGATTCCTTAAAAAGCTAAAAACAGAGCTAGCATATGGTCCAGCAATCTCATTCCTCAACAAATATCTGCAGAAAACTCTAACTGAAAAAGATACATGCTCTCTAATGTTCATAGCAGCACTAATTACATTAGCCAAGACATGGAAGTAACCTAAACACCCAATTACAGATGAATGGATAGAGAAAGCAGACAGGACTGTAAGCCTCTGCCTCCTCTGTGTCAAGTGCCCTGGGCAGGCCCCTGCCTCTCACTGCCCACCTGCATCATGAGTACAGGGGCATGATTGTACCATATATAATACGTATGTATCTCTAACATATATATATGAAGGAATATTACTTAGCCATAAAAATGAGCAACACAACATCATTTGCAACAACATGGATGGGCCTAGAGATTATCGTATTAGACGAAATAAGGCATAAAGAGAAACGTAATTTCATATGATATCACTTATATGTGGAATCTAAAATGATGCAAATGAATTCATATACAAAATAAAAACAGACATAGAAAACACACTTATGGTTATTACCAAAAGGGAAAAGGTGGGGGGAAGGATAAATTAGAAATTTGGGAGTAAGAGATACACACTGCTATATATAAAGCAGATAAAAGACAAGGTCCTACTGTATAGCACAGGGAACTATATTTGATATAGTGTATTAATCTATAATGGAAAAGAACCTGAAACAGAATACCCATGTATACATATGTGTGTATCCATGTACATAGAACTAGACCACTTTGCTGTACACCAGACACTAACACAATACCGCAAGCCAAGTATACTTCAATTAAGAAAGATGTCAGGGCAATTCAGCAGGAAAAGGATAGTCTTTTTCATAAATGACATTGGAAAAAAATAGACACAAGGAAAAGAATGAATATCATACACAAAAGCTAACACCAAATGAAGCCTAGCCCTGACATCTCCTTCTGCTTTAGTGACTGTGCCAAAGCCTTTGACTGTGTGGATCACAACAAACTGGAAAATTCTTAAAGAGATGGGAATACCAGACCACCTGACCTGCCTCCTGAGAAATCTATTTGCAGCTCAAGAAGCAACAGTTAGAACCGAACATGGAACAACGGACTGGTTCCAATTTGGGAAAGGACTACGTCAAGGCTGTATATTGTCACCCTGTTTATTTAACTTAAACGCAGAGTACATCATGCAAAATGCGAGGCTGGATGAGGCACCAGCTGGGATCAAGACTGCCAGGAGGAATATAAAAAACGTCAGACATGCAGATGACACCACCCTTATGACAAAAAGCAAAGAGGAACTGAAGAGCCTCTTGATGAAAGTGAAAGAGGAGAGTGAAAAAGCTGGCTTGAAACCCAGCATTCAAAAACAAAGATCATGGCATCTGGTCCCATCACTTCATGGCAAATAGATGGGGAAACAATGGAAACAGTGGAAACAGTGACAGATTATTTTTTGGGCTCCAAAGTCACTGCAGATGGTGACTGCAGCCATGAAATTAAAAGACGCTTGCTCATTGAAAGAAAAGCTATGACAAACCTAGACAGCGTATTAAAAAGCAGAGACATCACTTTGCTGAGAAAGGTCCGTCTAGTCAAAGCCATGGCTTTTCCAGGAGTCATGTATGAATGTGAGAGTTGGACCATAAAGGAGGCTGAGCACCAAAGAACTGATGCATTCTAACTGTGGTGTTGGAGAAGACTCCTGAGAGTCCCTTGGACTGCAGGAGATCAAGCCAGTCCATCCTAAAGGAGATCAGTCCTGAATTGGAAGGACTGATGCTAAAGTTGAAGCTCCAATACTTTGGCTACCTGATGAGAAGGACTGACTCATTGGAAAATTCCCTGATACTGGGAAAGACTGAAGGTGGGAGGAGAAGGGGATGACAGGATGAGATGGTTGGATGGCATCACCGACTCGATGGACATGAGTTTTAGCAAGCTCCAGGAGTTGGTGATGGATGGGAAGCCTGGCATGCTGCAGTCCATCGGGTCTCAAAGAGTCAGACACGACTGAGTAGCTAACACTTTCACTTTACTTTTTCTTCAAAATATTATAATTTCAGCACATAACCAATAAAAGATTATTGATGAGAAAAAAAAATTGCTGGACACCAACTTCAGGAGCTAATACTCCCTCCTTCATGTGTAGCAGGAAGAAGAAACGTATCCCCTTGTGAGCCTCTCAGAAGTGCTGGGAAGCTCTCCCTCTCTATTTCTTCAAACATCTCTTCCCTCATGACCTTGACTGGGCAAACAATCCATCCCTGAAACAATCCTGATGGTTGTGGAAAGTGGTGCGTGGACTGCCTAAAGCCACCTGGTCTCGTCTGCTGGGCGGCGCTGGCTCGCACCGTGCCTCTGGGCTGGTACAGAATAGAGGAAGACGCTGAGAGAGGCCAGGGCGCTGTGATCAAGATGAGGGGAGAAGGGCTCTGAAAATACAGTGTCCCCTGCAGGGTGCTCGAAGGGGAAGGGAACTGAAACTGAGCCGTGTGTGTGTGTGTGTGTGTGTGTGATAACGTTAGTTCTTCCTCTTGGATGTGTTGATGGCCCTTCTTACCTTTCCCAACCCCTGCCCTTCTCCTGGGCAAGTATGTCCCAATCTCAGCTCTGCTGTCTCAGAACAGAGGCCTCCCTGGGGCCTCTGTCCTACCTATGCCAGGCGCCTTGGGCAGGTCCCTGCCCCTCACTGCCCACTTGCACCAGGGGGGAATGGATGCATGTACGAGTGTGGGGGGCATGATTTGCGTCCTGAAGGTTCTGGTTGGAGGTGTGACCTTCACTGACCTCAGCCTGCAGTGGAATGACAAGGGGCACAGGCATCTGCTTTGAGGAAAACCTGGGTGGAAGGGCTGGTATGGTGGATTCTGCTCTCCAGCCGGGGGAGAGGGGCAAGAGAACTGCTCTCTAACCACCCACCCCAGCCCTTGCCTGCTCCTCATCCACCTTTCTCGGCAGCTGTGTTCCAGGGCAGGGGACAGCCCAGTTAAGCTCAGCACCGAAGGGGCACAGCTCCCCTGCCTGTGGCATTGTGCCCTGAAGAACAGTCCTGGAGAGCAAGCTGGGGGATGTCTCAGCCAGGAGCAGCTCTGGCTAGCACCGGCCTCATAGCCAACGGGCTCACTGTAGGGGTGGGTCTGGGAGCACCAGGTCTTCCTGGATTCAGGCCACTGTGCCCTGTACCTGGGCATCACCTCACCCACAGGCATTACTAATAATGACAGCTAGCACTTAGTAGGCAGTGGCTATAGACCAAACACATTAACTTGACAGTAAATATTTCAGTGGGATTGTGAGTCACCCCAAGTCAGAGTTTAATACGGGGAAGGTGTGGGGATTCAAACCCAGATTGCTCTTGCATTCCCTGCCCTCCCGTCCTGCATGGTCCTAGACTGGCCTCCCCGTGGGTTCACCCTCTGGCTCCTCATTCATCTCCTAGCGGGCTCCCTGCTGCCAGCAGGTGTGAGCACAGCGCCCACGACACCCATCACCGGGGGGACATCTGGGCCCAGGAGGCAAGGGGCTGGCCCAGGTTTCCAGGAAAGCTGCCTGGCTCTTGCCAGGCCAGGGTCTGCTCACCTGGTATGGGGGAGCTGGACGCCTCCATTTCCCAGAACCTGTTCGGAGTTCCCTCTTTTTAAGACACTGCCTGGAGGAAGCGCCGGCTCCCTGCCCCCTCTCGTCACCCCGGAGGCCCTCCGTGGCCTTGGCCCTGCCCCCAGACCCCATGTGACCAGCGGGCAGGGGAGGCGGGCAGGACCAGGAGGAAGCTGCCCAGGACGAACATCGTCAGTCGGATCCAGGCTCCCCGGCTCCTCAGGGCCTCTGGGGATGGTGCGCTGATGGCCATCCTTGGCCTGCCAAGAGGCTGCCGCAGCCTCGGCTCAGGAAATATTCCACGGGTGCGGCTGACCTCTGCCAGGAAAGGATGGGGCAGGGCGGCTCGCAGTGGCGAGCCTGGGGTTTGACTTGGTGCAGCGCGCCCCCTGGTGGCCTCCCTCATGCACTGCTTCCCACGCCCCGGGACCTCTCCCTCGCAGCCCCATCTCTGCATCCCTCCCGGCCGCTGGACCCGCAAACGCCGACTCGCCCCACCCTCGTCTGTAGCCTCACCTTTCCTGGGGCCAGGGGCGGCTCGCAGGGTATACGGGCTTCCTGGGACTTCCTGTGCAGGCTTCCTCCGAGCAGAGCCCCTGAATTGCGCACAGCTGATCCAGTTCTGCCTGGAGCGAGGGGAGGAAGTTGGGGCCGCAGAAGTCATTAGCAGGGGAGGAGCCCGCAGGTTGCAGGGGGAGGAGCTGGGCCACTTTTCGAAGTCCCAGCATCGCCCAGATCTCCCCAGTCCGCGGACTGGGAAGCAGGTCGGAAACATTCCGTCCATTTCCCAAGGTGACAGATTGCATCTCTGAGGCTTGCAACCAAGGTCTGCCGCTGATTGCGAAGCTTTTGAAAATCAAGGCTGAGGAGGGAACTAGGCGGGTGGCCCTCCGTCTCCTGCCTCCAGAGGGGCTCTGGTCGGCAAAGAGCCCCCTTTGCCGAGAGTGGACTCAGAGTGGCCCCTCACTCTTGTCCTCCCTGACCAAGGCAGGGGGAGCTGGCCCTGGACCGGTAGCCCTGGAAAGCCTGATTTGGCATCTGGGCAGAGCGGGGGCTGGGGTGGAGGCTCCATCATTCCAGGCTCAGGGAGGGGACGATGGCTAAGGCGGGTGATCACTCACCCTAATCACTGCAATAACCTCTTGCCAGCCCTTGGGGACTGCTGGGAGTGGGGCGGGCTGGGCCATCACCCTAATCACTGCAATAACCTCTTGCCAGCCCTTGGGGACTGCTGGGAGTGGGGCCGGCTGGGCCATGGTGGAGATGCACCTCTGGCACAGGTAAGGAGGCCCATGACCTGAGCGAGGGCCAGAGCTCAGGGATCCTGAGGAGCAGGAAGTCATGTCCTGCTCTTGGCCTTCCTGGGGGGACTCAGCTGGAAAGCAGCAGACCAGGCCCTCTCTGTACTTGCGCCAAGGTGGGCTAATGCTCTGTCCAGGCCTTCTGGGGGAGACTGGAGCTGGCGTGGAAAGAACGACGCTGTTAGAGTCAAGCACCATTGAATTTGAGTCCTGTCGTGGACACTTCCCAGCTGGGTTAGTCACCCTGTCCCTCTGCACCCCATTCCCAATCTGTAAAATAATAATAATAATATAGCTGACTCCAGGGTCTGTGGTGAGGATTGAGGAGTTAAGTCATGCAGAGAACTTGGTTACAGGCTGGTGCTAGTTCTCATGGCCGTGAGGCCTCAGCACTGAACAGGGACCCATGAAGGGCTGGTTTCCTCCATCTTCAGTGGCAGCATTAATTAAGGCAGTGTTTAGTTCTTAAACTGGGTTTCCTGCACAGTTTAATAAACTCTGTATTGTAATTTAACACAATAAATGAAAAAGTAAGCCCTTTTTAGAAGGTAGGATTACCACTTTAAAGTCAAACTCTCCCAAGTAATTTTAATGCCTGAGTTGGAATTTGTATTTAAAATCAAATTGGCAGCAGGTGACACAGAACGTGTCTGTAATGTTTAGCATGCTGGGCCCTGTGAAGCAGATCTCTGGGGGAGCCAGCAGCCACCGTGTGGGACTTTTCTGAGACCTCCTGGGTGACTGGGCAAGGACCCACACCCTCAACAGGAATCTGTGCCCATCACTGAGTTAACTGGCTTCCATGAAAGGAAAAGTTCTGTGTAGGGGATCTGTGGACCTAAACCCCCCCCAGAAATCAGGGTGACCACACAACAATCCTCTGGAGGCCTCTGTTCAGTGAGCCAGTGAACCCCAGCAGTCACAAATTCACCTAGAAAGACACTGTAAGTCACATTTCATTAAAAATTTCTAGGGGATTTTTGTTTGTTTGTTTTTTACCCAGCAAAGTTGTTTGGTTTTTCTAGTTGCTATAAGTTATAAGCATTGGAAGGCTACATATTGTTTTATGAATTGAAGTATTGAAGTTGATGCTGGAGCCCAGAGATTGCTTCCGCCTTCTTTTGAAGAGGTTTCCCACTATTAGGTAGAAGAAACACTGGAACATGGGGCCTTAGTTCGCCAGCCAAGAGTCCCACCTGAGAGCTATGGTAAAGCATCTTCCTCTCTTGTAAGGTTCTGGGGACCATCCCCCAGTGCTCACGTTGCTACTCACATACACATCCCAGCTGAGTAGACGGTGGTGGTCCAGTGGCTAAGCCTCTGTGCTCTCAATGCCCGGGGCCCAGGTTCAAGCTCTGGTTAGGGAACTAGGTCCCACATGCCACAGCTGAGTTCATGTGCCGCAGTGGAGGTTGAAGATCTCATGCGCTGCAACTGGAACCCGGTGCAGCCAAACAAACAAATACTAGGAAAAAAAGAAACACCAAGCCAATTATAATGTGAAAGTGTTCGTTGCTAGCCCACCAGGCTCCTCTGCCCATGGAGTTCTCCAGGCAAGAATCCTGGAGTGGGTAGCCATTCCCTTCTCCAGGGGACCTTCCTGACCCAGGGATCAAACCCGGTTCTTCTGCATTGCAGGCCGTTCCACCAGCGAAGCCCAGTTATAACAGGGGTACCGGGTAATCCTGACTGTAGTTGGCAACTGTGGCCGCGAGATGGCGGGCTCCACCCACGGCTTCCAGCACTCCTGGGCTTGTCAGCGGTGAGCCGCCACCAACGTGAGGACGCCCTTCTGTGCGGGTGGGAGAGGCTCTGTGGCCTCAGGGAGCTGAGGAGTCACCTGCGCAGCACCTATGATGCAGGGAAACGCATGCTCCTGGGGGAGTTCAGGGCTGGGACTAGGGGAAGGCACGTGAGGCGTGTAGGGTACAAATTTTAAGGAGGCTGTGTGTGCCTCACTTGTTTCATCCAGGCCCCGGGTCCACGGAGCTGGGACGGGTATGTGAGTAGCAACATGGGCACCGGGAAATGGTCCCCAAGACCACAGCGCAGAGGAAGGCGCTTTCCTGTAGCTCTTGTGGCTGGGCGCTGAGGCCTGCTGCCCTCGCGGTGCGGCCAGGACCGTCAGCTGTGCTTTCTGGGAGGGACTAGCAGGATGCGCAGGGTGCTGCCCCACCCCAATCCCGCTCGAGTCAGCGGCCAGCCGGAGGGTGGCAGGCGGAGGCCGTGGGCTGCGGTGGCTGCGGAGCGCCGCCCTGGAGGCCCCTCTGCTGGCCTGCAGCGCCCCGCGGCTCCGCTGAGACAGAGGAGGAACGGCTGTGTTCTACCAGAAGCACCGTGGCGCTGGCAGCTGTGGCAGGTGGGTCTCTGCCCGTGGGCTGAGTCCTCGGTATCACTGATGACACTGAGAAAAAGCAGCGGGCAGGGTGGCCCCTGGAAGCTGGGTGAGAAGAGCCGATCGGTGAAGAAGGCATGGGATGTCTGCTGTACCGGTGGAGGAAGAAGTCAGCAGACATTTTGGTAAGTCTAAATCATCATTATGTGTAAAAGAAATGAGAGTAGCGAATCAAGGTGGGGGTGTGAGGAACAGGGTGGAAACAAAATCGCATAAGACACGGTAGCCAATTCTGAGCACCCGCAGCAAGACGGGGAGATTCGGAGTGCTGAGACTCCGGGGATTTGGCTTTGCTCTGGTGAGCACTGTCCAATATGGATACAAGCTGAGCCACGCATGTAATTAAAACTTTGTTAGCAGTCACCTTCAAAAGAGAAGGAGGTGAAATTAGTTTAATATATTTTATTTAACTCAAAATTTGCAAAGTTTTATAAATTCAACATGTAATCAATATAAATATTACTACTGAAAGATTTTATATTCTTCATATACTAATTTTTCCAAGATCTGGTATGTTATTTACATTTATAATGTAAATCTCACTTTAGATGCTAAGTTTCCATTGAAATATTTCACCTATATTTAGATTTCACCAAAGTTAGTGTTGACAGAGGTGATTCATCTATCCAAATTGCTCCAAACATTTGTAAAAGCTTTTCAATAACTGGATTGTGTATCAATTTTAAAATTATAATTTAAATTCATTAAAATAAAAGTAAATGGTTTGGTTGATCCCATTTCAACTGCTAAATAGCCAAAGAAGGCTAAGCCCTACTGTATTGCACAGTGAGGCACTAGACATTTTAAAGTCAAATATGAATGCTAAAATTTGAAGAGTAACAGGTGAAGGAGCAGAATGTCTAACTCCTAAACCAGTAGAGGGAGATAGAGACAGAAAAAAGGACTAATGCATTCAACAGGAGGAAGAAAGGGGGGAAAAACCTGAAAGGACAATCATGGCAAAGGAAAACCCCAAGAAGAAAGTAAAATATAGGTGTAACTCTCTCAGTATCATAGTGGATGTAAATAGATTAAGCTCACATATTAAAAGCTAGAGATACTTAGGTTTGATTTTAAAATTATAGCTGTATGCAAAAGACTTAAACTATATGAACACAGAAATATGGAAAATAAATGAATTAAAAAGGATACACCAGCCAAATACTAGCTACAAGAAAACTTTGTAGTAATACTAATATGAAATAGAATCAGGAAAGAGCTTTATTGAGGACAACGATTGTCAATGCAAGATGATAAGAGGAACAAGTCTCAGAGATGCAAAAGTCTTGAACCTATATGCACCTAATAGCAAAGCCTGGGAGGCAGAAAAGCAATCAGATGAGCCAGTTTCCTGGTTTTGATATAGCAGTATGTTTACTTGAGATGTAGTCACTGGGGGAGACTAGGGGAAAGGTATTGGGAACTCTGGGTAATTTTTACAACTTCCTGTGAATCTATTATCATTTCAAAATGAAAAGTTTAAAACATAGAATATGAAATAGTGAATACTCACTAAAAGCAACTATATACATTCCTAATCTATTATGTATGCACATAGAAAGGTCATCTTAGGATGTTAAAACTTTGCTAATGTGTATTATTAATCATCCTTTTAAAGATTTCTCTAAAGATCAAAAGGCAAAATGCATATGATAATTAGTATATATAATTCCCCTTCTCCCATCAAGAGGTGGGACATGATGCTCTGAAATTTCTGCACATAGCCTCTAAGAAATCTGTCATCTTCATTTTCTCTCCCTGGGAGTTCAGCTGCCCTGTGGTTTAAAGCATGTGTTCTAGTCCAGTGAGTGATGAGAGGCCATGTGGTGAAGGAAAAGTTGTCAGGAGCACCGAGGTAGTAGTCTTGTGAATAAAGATTCTTGGATATTCCAGCCCCTCCCAGCCCCCGAGTGAATGCAGGCGGTGGCCCCCAGCCTGCACTATGTGAAGTGAAAGAACTGCCCAGCTGAGCCCTGGCTGCTTCCTGTCCCATGGAATCGTGTGATACGATAAACAGCTATTCTTTTAAGCCATTATATTTGCCACACACCAGTAGATATCTGAGACACTCTTTGATAAAACTTGGAAACATTGACAATTAAACATTTAACTGAGCACCTACTGTTTGCCAGGTTCTGTGCTCCAGGCAGGGGGTACGGAATGAGCAAGAAAGAGTCCCTGACTCAAGAGCTCACAGACTGGGAAAGCAAGGAGGCAACGCTAACAGCGATTCGCAGAACAGACACAGGGGGGCAAGCGTAAGGTGCTCTAGGGGCAGGGGAGGAGAAAGACTCCTACCCCAGAAAGGCAGGAGTGGGGATAAGACATCTCTCCCTGTTGCTCCACCCTGCGATGACTGCTAGGGGCATTCTGTGACATGTCCCTTCAGTATATTATGTGGACAGATTTTGCCATGAATGCAACAATAATGCTGGTTATAGATAACGCGGAAGACTTGCCATATACCAGGTGCTGAGAATCCCCACTGTCCTCACACCCACCCATGAAGAAGGGTATGGCTGGGGCCCCTCGTGCCGATGAGAAAGCTGAGGCTTAAGGAGCTGACGGGACTTGCCCAAGGTCAGGCAGCTAACGAGGTGTGGAGGCAGGACTCAACCCAGGTGCTCTGATCCCAGGGCCGGTCTCACAGCCATAACGCCGCCAACCTGCTCCTCGTTCTTGTTTAGTCACCGTGGGTGTGCTAAGCCACTCAGTCGTGTCCGACTCTTAGTGACCCTGTGGACTGTAGCCCTCCAGGCTCCTCTGTCCATGGGATTCTCCAGGCAAGGATACTGGAGTGGGTTGCCATGCCCTCCTCCAGGGGATCTTCCCGGCCCAGGGATTGAACCTGTGTCTCCTGATTGACAGGTGGATTCTTTACCACTGAACCACCTAGGAAGCCCCAGTCTGCTCCTTAGGTGAACATATAAATCAAGCATTTCATCATGGTACTAAAAATAACATCTGAAATGGCGTGTTAATGACGGTATAACAGGTTGTTTTAACGCCTCCTATAGTCGAACAGTTCACATCATTTCCAGCATGCAGAGAGTATTTACACACAGATGCTTGCTTTCGTGTTCATTTATGTCCCCACCTTCCTCCATTATTTTAGAAAGATTTGAGGTAGATATATAAGAAATGTTTTCTGAATAGTGGGTCATTTCCTTAGGAAAGGTTCACAGAAGGGTACATAAAATGGAGTTTGGGGTTTTCCTAAAAGAGGGTCTGAAGGAAAAGGGCAGTCTCTGTGGGTCATAGCCACACAGTCATGTCCAGCCCCAAGCAGCGAGCGATCATTCCCACATTTCGTGGTTCTCCAGAAGGACAGAAAGGTGCCTCTTCAGAGGACCCTGCCAGAGTGAGCTGTAATGAAACTGCCTGTCAGTGTTCTTCAGAGCCTGGTGAACCCGCAGCTGAGGTGTGAGGATTCAAATGTGCTCCCTGGGCTGGTGCCCCACTGGGTGTGAGCAGGAAGCAGAAGCGGCCTTGCCTCCCGTCCCGTCCTCATGCTTCAGGGTCAGGCCAGCCTCCGCAACGGCTCCGGCGCTGGCAGCTTCCCGTGGTCTCTGGGGGAGCCTGGCAGTGGGGGACCCTGTGTTGTTTGGGCTACAGGTTCTGTTGGCAGTTGGTGGTGGGGGCAGGGACCTGCCTTCAGAAGCAAGCCCTTCCACTGCGCCTGCACACACTCACAGATGCCCCAGCAGGCCAAGGGGGAGGGATCGGCAGCCCCGTTTTAGAGATGTGTGGGTGAAGGCTCAGAGAGGCGTGACCTGCCCAGCCAGCACTGCTGTCTCCCAGCCTTTATTTCCCTGTCCTCCATGAAGAGTCCTAGCTGTCCTTCTGATGAGTGCTATGGCCCCTGGGACCACACTGGCCCTGGAGCATGGGAGGAGAAGGCGTTTCTCTCCATTTTCTCCTAATTTCCTATGTGATATAATGGTGGAAGCAGCGAGCCTCTGAGATAGAGCTGTGCTGGTAAACGCTAACAACTGGCTCTTGAACAATCTATCTGCCTAAGTTTATTATAAATTTTACTGATGTGTGCCACATAATTTAGAAATAATAAGGAAATATATGATTTTCTATTGCAAATTCTATATGGCCAATTGATTCTTATAGAAAATACTCATTAATTTTTGCCAAACTCTTGACTATGTAGCCAGGATATAGTCTCAGTTAACCTTATTTGACAAATGGAGTTGCATCCTGATACCCAAGGCTTTGCCAAATAATTTCTTATCATTAAATGTAATATGTAAAACTATTTCTCATCCTCATACAGATTATATTCCTTAAACAGTTTTCAGATTTAGCACTATGTATGTCAGAACTTTCCTCCATTGCCAAGGTTCTGAGTGACTTTGTTGAACTGGATAATTATTTTCAGATGCTGGAAAAATATTTTCTCAGTTTTTTAAGTGCTATTCACAACACGATAGCTATAGACTCAGCACAATTTAAATTTTATCTACGTTACTAATACAGAATGCTGAGCTGGATGAAGCACAAGCTGGAATCAAGATTGCAGGGAGAAATATCCATAACCTCATATATGCAGATGACACCACCCTTATGGCAGAAAGCAAAGAAGAACTAAAGAGCCTCTTGATGAAGGTGAAAGAGAAGAGGAAAAAAACTGGCTTAAAACTCAACATCCATAACTAAGATCATGGCATCTGGTCCCATCTCTTCATGGCAAATAGTTGGGGAAACAATGGAGATAGTGAGTGACTTTTTTTTGGGGGGCTCCCAAATCACTGCAGATAGTGATTGCAGCCATGAAATTAAAAGACGCTTGCTCCTTGGAAGAAAAGCTATGACAAACTTAGATAGTGTATTAAAAAGAAGAGACATTAGTTTGCTGACAAAGGTCCATCTAGTCAAAGCTATGGCTTTTCCAATAGTCATGTATGGATGTGAGAGTTGGACTATAAAGAAAGCTGAACGCCAAAGAATTGATGCTTTTGAACTATGGTGTTGGACAAGACTCTTGAGAGTCTCTTGGACAATAAGGAGATCCAACCAGTCAATCCTAAATGAAATCAACCTTGAATATTCATTAGAAGGACTGATGCTGAACCTGAAGCTCCAATACTTTGGCTACTTGATACGAAGAGCTGACTCATTGAAAAAGACCCTGATGCTGGAAAAGATTGAGGGCAGGAGGAGAAGGGGATGACAGAGGATGAGATGGTTGGATGGCATCACCGACTCAATGGACATGAGTTTGAACAAACTCCAGGAGATGGTGAAGGACAGGGAAGCCTGGTGTGCTGCAGTCCATGGGGTCACAAAGAGTTGGACACGACTGAGCAACTGAACAACATTACTAATGCTTTCTCCACTACTGTCTTAAGGTCAGTCAACAAAACAATAATTTAAGCACTTGTTGGCAGCATTTTCCAGTTTCCATAGTGTAAATTCTCCCACCGTGGCCAGCTTAAAAAATACCAGCATGACATCCCTAAGTGCAGAGTTGGGAGGTGTGCATCAGGGCACCGTTAGAGAGCATGCCCACCACGCAGCTGTGTGAGGCGCTGGTGGCCGCAACAGAACCCAAGGCCAATGTAACTAAATGAGTTGATTCTGAGTACTTACTACCTTTGTTTTAAATATGATTTGTCTATTGATAAGTTTATATAACATGTAGTTAACTGTGAAGCGTTAATAACACAGGAATATTTTCCTTTTCTCTGAGTCAATCATTTTTTTGGTTCTAGAGTGAATATTTGAAACCACAATATTGTCAATGTGGTTTATTCATTTTCTAGTTTTTAGAGTCAGTGTATGGATAAAGCAAGGAAGATTCTTTTAGTTAGCTAACAGAAATATTTTAAACTGTGATGATATGAAAACAATGATATAAGAAGCAAAAATAAGGGGAGGGGGAAAGAAAGAAGACTAGCTAAGCTAGTGTCCTGGTCTTGCAGAGCAGCAAACAGTCTTAATGTAGTTCACGGAAAAGTGAACATACTGTTCAAAGCCAGAAAGAAAATTATAGCGGGAATTATAAAAATGCAATGAACAAAGCTGGAAAGGCAACATTTAGAGGAATAAAAAATATAATTACAAATCAGGAAGGCATATAGGAGAGGGAAAAAATAGTGTAAGCATGCTAATTTTCTTATTTTTCAAGTCTGCAGGTCTAAAGCTACATTCTAAAATTAATCCTAAAGGCAAAGTGTTAAAGTTGTAACGGTAACCATCAGAAGATCGAAAAGCAATTGCTTTTAGTCATTATTTGGGCAAAGGGGAGAACGATCATAGACAAAAGGGAAAGTACTTTTTATGTTCTTATAAACTGAATTTTACTTCCATGTGTAGGTATAATTTTACAAGTAAAAGTTACCAAAAAACAAAAACATAAGTACTGTTAAAAACAGGGGCTCAGATGGTAAAGAATCTGCCTGAAGTACAGGAGACCCGGGTTCCATCCCCTGGAGAAGGGAATGGCAACCCGCTCCGTGAAATCTCATGGACAGAGAAGCCTGGCAGGCTCCAGACCATGGGGTTGCAAAGAGTCAGACTCGACTAAATGACTTTCACCTTCACTTTGCACTGTTTTAAAAAAAAAGCAACTTCTGACCTGGCCTATATATTTTGAGGTAATCCCTTTTACAGTATAGTTTGCTTTCGACCACATATGCAAACATCCCGAAAGGCCTGAAGTCGTATTCAATCCCTTTCCAGTCTCCAGGGGCTCCACCTCTGCTCGCCAGCCAGGGGGATTCTCCTGTGACACAGGGGAGTGGCCACACATGTTCACAACGTTCTGCACATTGTACTTAGCCATGCGATGCAATCTTAGAAATTATTCTTCATGACCCTGAATTCGTGTGCATGGAAAGTCCAGGGTGGTTAGACTCCTTATCCAGAGCCCTGCGTTTTGGCGGCTTATTATGGCAAGTTCCTGTTTCGCTCGTCTCTCCTCCCCTCCCGGGAAACGCTGTGCTTCCCCGTGTAAGAAGTCCATATGCCTAAGGCTCCCACCTTAGAGAACCTCACGGCTCCCAGTACCTCCAGCAGGGGGCAGTATACAGCCTGGAGGAGGGGGCCGGTTTCCCAGAAATTTAGGGGCAGGGCGGGGCGAGGAAGGACCCCCTCCCCACCACCCCGCCCCTTGTTAGTCCCTTGAGGTCCCTCGAATTGTTCTCTGTAGTCACCCCAAGCAGGGCCCTAATGGGAAGGGGAGGGTGCCCTGACCTGCCAGCTTTACATAGGGACGCACATGTAATTCTCATCAACACGCAATCCCTATGACATTGCTTTAATTGTCTTCATTTTCAGATGAGGAAACAGTCTCAGCGCAGTTAACGAATGTCTTCCCTCCTGCTCTTCCCCGTGCGCTCCCCAGCACGGTGTGGCTGGTCCTGGACCCGTCCCTTCCCCAGGCAGGCCTCGTGGCCGCTGCGAACGATGCTCTGGGCGTGGGGGTGGGGGCGGGGGAGAGCACAGGTCCATGTGAGCCCACAGCCTCTGGTGGGAAATGTGGCCGCCCTGCTCCTGCTGGTGCGTGGCGCTCACGTTGACCTCTTGCGCAAGGTCTTGATCTGCAGGGCACGTCCGGGAGCTGCGCCTGCGCGGAGGCCCACAGGGCCGCAGACCACCTGGCAAGGTGGCTGCTGAAGCGTGCAGCCAGCCCCACCTGCAGTGCCCCGTGCGCGCCTCTTCCAATGTAACCGAAAGTTCCTACCCGGAGGGGGCTGTGCCAAAGCAGGGGCCCCCAGGAAGGCTGTGGAAGCGCTGCGGTCTGCGCCCTGAGACAGAGGACACAGGACCCCAGGACTGGCCCCGGGGCGTGATACAGCTGCTTCCCTCCCTTTACATCATCTCATCAATCTTGGCGGGAGCTAGCAGGCAGGCTCCTCCACAGAGAGGCATCCGACCTTGACAGAGTTCACACCTCCAAGAACGGAAGCTCGCTCACTCTGCCCTTTCTGCTCCACCGCCCTGCCTCTCAGCGATGTTCTTGGGGAAGGGTGGGGAAGTGCTGCTAAGCTCACCCAGCCCCTCCGAACCCACCAGCCTCAGCCTCCCAGGCCTGGGGCTCTCGCTCCCTCCAGAGTCAGACATGGGAGCGTGTTACTCAGCATCTCCTCCAGCTCAAGGAGAAAACATGTTTGGCTGTCTCAGCAGTGACTGGCTGCAGATGACCACTTTGTGGGGGGGTGAGCGTCTGGCTGGGGTGCAGACAGTGAGACTCACAGATGAATCAGCCTCTCCTGCACCCCTCCCCCTCCATGCCATTGTAGCTGGGCTGCCAGGTTCACCCAGCGTGAGATGGGTGGGCACTTCCCCCGCCAGCGATTGTTCAGACCAGGGGCCTGACCCACTGGCCCACAGGGACCTAATCACAGTCACTTCCCAGGTCCCATCTGGGCCACGTTTGGTTGGTCCAGGTGTTGTTCACTGATCCAAACAGAGATGGGGAGTAGAGAGCATCTCTGTGAGGCTGGACCTCATGTGAGGAGGACCTGGGGCTGTGTTCTGCTGTGCGTGCTGTGAGCCAGGGAGGGAGCCAGCCAGTCCCTCATGTGGAAAGATGCACAGGGTGGGAAGTAGAGAACAGTGCCTCCTGCTTGCCAGGACCAAGCCAGCCACTAGCTTTCCGTGCCCCCCACCAAAAACCTACCCAGTAAGTTGTGTAGAAGAAGCACCAAGAGTCCAGGTAGCTGGGTGGGGGTTGGGGGGCCAGGGTGTCAAGGACACACCTCCCATCCAGACCGTTCCTAAGGCTTCACTAAGGAGAGTGGAGCAAAGTCTTATCTCTGGAAACTGTCTCTTCGTTCTATACTCCAGCCTCCCTCCAAGATGTCCAAGCCACCATGCCCAGGCACCGCCGCCCACCAGCGTCCTCACTTAGCGCATGCCCATGGAGTCAGTCCTAGTTCTCAGCCTGGCCTCTGAGGGTGCATATCAGAGCCTTGGACGCCCCTGCCCTGTCTCATCCTACTGCTCACCACCCAGCAGAGCTGAGCATGCTTCCATCCCGGGCTTCCCCTCTGGCACATCCTTCCTCAGGGTGTCTCCCCCTTCCTGCCTGTCTGCTTCTGGGGGAAGGGGGGCCTCCAGTGCCATCTCCCAGCAGTCTCTGTCCTCTCGGTGCCAGGGGAGGTGTTTCTGACTACTTTGATGTGCTTGGAACTTTATTCTCAGGTTACCTAGATACCCTCTTAGGAGCATTAGAGTTTTAGCTTTTCCTTTTTTTGATTGTGGTCCATTTTTCAAGTCTTTATTGAATTTGTTACAATATTACTTCAGTTTTATTGTTTGGGTTTTTTGGTCACGAGACATGTGGTATCTTAGCTCCCCAACCAGGGATCAAACCCACACCCCCCCGCGTTGCAAGGCAAAGTCTCAGTCACTGGACCACCCGGGACATCTGTAGCCTTTTCATTTCATCTAAGAAACACCTTGATTTTTTTCCTATGTGGGATGAGGTAGGAATGAGACTGATACTTTTGTCATGGAGATTCACATTGTTTCTTGAGTAAGTACTATTTCTTGAGTAAGTTTCTCATGAATCTTTTCAGAACCCAGTATTTCCCTTTCCGTATTGCCAGAAGCTGCAGTCTTCTCCAGTTCCAAGTCTGGTTCTTCCTGATGTGCTCACTGTGGTCCCATGAGATCTTCCTGAAATGAGAATCTTTAGGGAGGCCCTGATTTCTATTAGTGGCACATTAATGGTGTGAGGGCATAAAGTCACTCAGAGTTAAACTGAAGTTTCAGCCCTCTATTGCTACTTCCCCAAAATAAAACCGTTTTGGCGTGACAGATGTGTGGCTATACATAGCGGCTGAGATCTGTATGGTGTGTGTGTGTGATATCTGTAAATTCCCTAAAGACAGGCTGGATCTTATCAGCCCAACAGCTTGCACAGTGTCAGTGATATGGTGGTGCTGAGGAGACAGAGGTGGAATAAATGGAAGTGTCAACCAGGAGAGGCCTAACCAGTGCCTTACAGAAGCTCACGTCCACAGTGATGCGATATCTTCTCATCCACCAAAGATAAGTAAGCTTACATTTGCGGCAACATGAATGGGACTAGAGAGGATCATACCGAATGAAGTAAGTTAGAAAGAGAAGGATAAATACCAGGTGATACACTTACACGTGGAACCTAAAATATAACGCAAATGAACAAAACTACGTAACAGAAACAGACCCACAGAGAGAACAGGCTTGTGGTTCCAAGAAGGAAGGCAAGTGGGGCAGGGATGGGTTGAGAGTCTGGGATCAGCGGATCCAAGCTATTATACACAGAATGGATAAACAATAAGGTTCTACTGGATATCACAGGGAACCATATTCAATATCCTATGATAAACCATGATGGAAAAAAAAATTTAGTGTATGTATGTATAACTCAGTCACTTTGCTGTACAGCAGAAATTAACACAAAGTTGTAAATCAACTATACTTCAATAAAAAATTTTTTTTATTTTTAAAGAAAGATAAGTAAGTTTAGCCTAAAAGTTGTTCTTGGTTTGAAGGCTCCTTGGGGAAGCCGTTGCTACCCATCATTTGTGCCTGTAGAACATAATCTAGTTTAGGACTTAATCCTGGCAAATTGTTATGCTGATTGAAGCGCATTGAATAGCCTGCATTTAACTGAATTGTATCTTACAATTTCTCTTTATCTTTTTGATGGGCTCCTTTTGAGTTTGATGCCAGTACTACCTTTGCAGGAAGGATTTATAGATTCCAACCTCCAGCTGTTTTGGAAAATTAGAAAATTATTTGCCCATTTGTAGTTTTCCAATCCTCTCTCCCTTCTCCAAGTCTCCCCATGTCAGCAGCAGTAGCTGGCATTGTTCCCACGGGCTCCTGGTGTCCCATGGAGGCGTTTTCCAGCCGTTCCAGGACTCATACCCTCCGTCTCTGAGAAAATACCCTCTTTTTCTGGAGTTCATCATAGTCCTCACGGGGAATGCGGAAATACAACTAGTTCCAAGAAAGTTGCTTTCTCTCCAGGTTTTTAAAAAAGCACCCACCTGCTGTGTAAACAGTCTTCCTTCTTCTTAATCCTAACTTGGTGGAAAAAATACATTGTAATAATGAAATGGCAGAGAGTTTATGATGAATTAAGTGAAAAAAGACCAAATAGGCTATGAAGTAAAATTTATGACATAATTTTAAATTTATTAAGAAGAAATTAAGATCAAAGAAATACACTTTGGCCAACATGGAAAAATGTTAAGCTGTTCTCAACATGGCTAGTGCTTAGCTGTTTAGGGTACTTACAGTATTAATTTGTATTTTATTCTCTATTTCTTATACTTTTTTGCATCATGTATAAAACTGACTTATTTTCTAAAATCCAGAAAAATATTTTTAATTTTTTTGTACATTGTTCAGAGTATAGATCACAATGTCTTTGAAAAGAGCATGACGGAGTATGGCAGAGACTGATGGCCCACCAAAAGGCATTCTCCCTTAATAGTAGGTTAGGCTGGCTTATTACTGGGCTGCCCCCTTGAATGACTGTTGCATATCTGCCTCATTCAGGACTGCTCTACCCATCTCTGTTTCTCTAGGAGCTAGCGGGGATCTAGCTCAGAATAGATGCTCACTGTGAGTTTGTTGATTAGAACTGGACTTTGACTTTCTTGACATCTTCATGACAAAGTTATAAATACCACAATTTTGTTACTACTTAGAGCTTTAAATAAAGTAGTATTTCGTGTAAAATGTGAAGACCTCACAACAGCTTGTTTCCATTCATCCCATCTTTTGTGCCATTGTTGTCATCTATGTTTCACCTACAATTTGTGTGAACTGGAGGTGGTATAAATTCCAAAGTGCAATGTTAGACTTTTTGATTTAAACAGTTACTGTCTTTTGAAGAAGTTAAGAAAAAGGTACACAGTTTATATCTGCTCACAGATTCGCCATTAGGAGTGTTCTTCTTTTCTCTCTGCAGATTCATGTTTCTGTCTGGTGTCTTTAGCCTCAACAACTTCCTTTAGAATTTCTTGTAGTGCAGACCTTTCGGAGATGAATGGTTTCAGCTGTCATAGATCTGGAAATAACTTTGTTTCATCCTCATTTCTTTTAAGGATAATTGGGTTAACAATTTTTTCCCTCTAGTATACAAGAGATAGCTATCCATTGTTTTATGACTTCCATTGTTTCTGATAAAACATATGCCTAATATTGTTTTTATTCCCCAATGTGTGATTTCTTTTCTGTGATTGTTAAGATAATTTCTTTTTATTTCTGATTTCCAGGAACTATCCATTTTGTTCTTCTTGGAGTTTGCTAAGCTTATTATATCTGCAAGTTGCTGTTTTTCAACAAACTGAAATTTTCAAATATTTTTCTTCAATTTTTTTTTTTTTGGTTCTGTTCTCTCTTCTTTCTCTCTGGGACTTGTGTATATTACACTATTTGATATTGTCCTGAAGACAACTGAGTGTGTGTTTATTTTTCTTCAGCCTTTTTTTCTCTCTGTTCAGATTGTTTGTTCAAATATTTGTTCAGATCGTCATGTTCAAATAATTTCTGTTCATCAGTCTTCAATTTCTTTAACTTTTCTTTTTTAAAATTTTCACTCACGGATCTACTCTTGGGCAGTAAAATATTCATTTCAGATATGTTTTTCACTTCCAGAATTTACATCCAGATCTTCTTATTATACCTTCCATCTACTTCCTGAGATATCCCACCTTTCAATTATTATGGCCATCTTTTAAGTCATTGAATATATTTGCAGCCGCTGCTTTACAGTCCTTATGTGATAATTCCAACATCTGATTCATCTTGGGGTCTATTTCTACTGACGGTTGTTTCTCTTCTTATGAGCCACATTTTTCTGATCTCTCAGATCTCTGCTAGTTTCTGTTGTTTGCTGGACAGTGTGGATGCCACATGCAAGGATCATGCATGCATTCTTTCCTCCTTTAAAGAGTGATGAGTTTTTTCCTGGTTGACAGTTGAATAACTGGAATATCCTTTTGGTTCTGCCAGACTTGCTTTTATTCTCTGTTGGTGCTCTTTTAGGCTTCCCTGATAGCTCAGTTGGTAAAGAATCTGCCTGCAATGCAGGAGACCCCAGTTCAGTTTCTGGGTCAGGAAGATCCGCTGGAGAAGGGACAGGCTACCCACTCCAGTATTCTTGGGCTTCTCTTGTGGCTCAGCTGGTAAAGAATCCACCTGCAACGTGGGAGACCTGGGTTCAATCCCTGGGCTGGGAAGATCCCCTAGAGAAGGGAGAGGCTACCTCCTCCAGTGTTCTGGCCTGGAGAGTTCCATAGCCCATGGGGTCACAAGCAGTCGGCCACGACTGCGGGACCTTCACTTTCACCTTTCTTTTCAGTGTGCTTTTGTTTCAGGTAAGAACCTGTTCTAGTTCATGCCTCCTACTCTAGGCTCTAGTTCTTAGTTTTCAGATTTGGCTTTTCTGGAGTATGAGATGAAATCCCAAGATGCTCAGGGAGGTCTTGCCACTCTGGATGGGATGGAACTCCAATGTTGCCAACAGTGCCCAATCTCTGTTATCTCAGTCCTCAGCCTTGGAGCAGGCAGTCTCCTCTGGTTTTTGGTGTCTTACCCCATGCATGTATAAACAACCCTTGGTCGAGGTCATACACAATGAATTCCCATAAAACACACTCTTCTCAGGCCCCTGCTCTGAAAATTCTAGCTTCTCAAGAAACCTGGAACTCTCTGACTTACATCTTTTTAGTTGGAGGATACTACTGCCCCTGGGGCTTCGCCTCCCTGTACCATGGCAGAGAAGCACTCGTAAGAAGAAAGCCAAAGCAACGGGCTCACTTTGTGGGGCTCACCTTTTATGTTTTTCTTATTTCAAGGATTAGTCTTATGATGCCTGCTGTTCAATGCCTGAAAACAATTGTCTCATATATTTGTCCTATTTTAGAGTAGCCTTCAATGGGAGGTTATCTCTTGTCATAACTGGGAGCAGAATATCCTTCCTATTTTTAGATACTTTTTAAAAACTACAGAATCTCACATTTCCTCTCAGCAAAAATGCATATTTACATATATGTACGTGTTCAGTTCGTGGTTGTCCTGGCAGCTTCAGTGTCTAACTAAGCATGGGTGACTCTCTCAGTAATAATAATGACTCGTATTTGTACAGCCATTTTTATTTACTTACTTGCTTTGGCTATGTGGCATGTGGGATCTTAGTTCCCCAACTAGGGCTTGAACCTACACCCCCTTCATTGTAAGTGTGGAGTCTTAACCTCTGGACCAGCAGGAAAGTCTCCAGTACAGCCATATTTAGCATTTAAAAAATCCTCTTACAAATATTACTTCAATTGTTCCATACATTGCATTGGTTCCATTCCACAAATAAGAACTACACTTAAAGATGTTAATTCCTTTTGGGTAGCAGTGAGAATTTCAACCCAGACTTTTTACCCAGAAGCCTAGATTCTGCTTATCATTTTAGTCAACAAAAGCAGACATCTCCCTAGGAAAGGGTCTTGCACCAGATGCTGAAAAAGTTAACTCTTTTCTTCATAATGGTGCACACTACAGCACAATGGCTCTCGCATACAGTATGACCATGGATCTTAATTGGCTGCTGAAAAAACCTGGAGCCCGTTCTGGCTTGGCAAGATGATACTTGAGCTGCTCCACACGCCTCTTGCATGCCTCAGGGTCACCTGTGATGCACCCCCTGTCTACAACCCTTGCAGTCGTCATTCTAGCTTCCTTTCTACTCATGAATGGTGGAATGAGAAATGAGAACTTGAGCAGAGATGCTGGTACCTATGACTCCTGCTGGGGAATGGGCATGAGGTGAACATGGGCACGTGACTAGGACTTAAGCTGGATAAGTCTCCTAGGTTGGTTACTGCTGCTGCTGCTGCCAAGTCGCTTCAGTCGTGTCCGACTGTGCAACCCCAGAGACGGCAGCCCACCAGGCTCCCTCATCCCTGGGATTCTCCAGGCAAGAGCACTGGAGTGGGTTGCCATTTCCTTCTCCAATGCATGAAAGTGAAAAGTGAAAGTGAAGTCGCTCAGTCGTGTCCGACCCTCAGCGACCCCATGGACTGCAGCCTTCCAGGCTCCTCCGTCCATGGAATTTTCCAGGCAAGAGTGCTGGAGTGAGGTGCCATTGCCTTCTCCAAGTTTGATTACTATCTACTGTCAATTCTTTACCGGCAAGAGTTGAGATATTACTACAAATGTTTTCATTCTCTTAACCCATCTCAGAGCCTTTTTGCCTCTCATGAAAGATGATGTTGCCTCACTAATAGTTAGTCATAAATGGTCAGTTTGTTGTGAACTAGAATCAGGTGATGTGCTATCTTTAAGGATCAGGCATTCATGCTAACCACTGCTTTTGCCCATGTGACTCAGAGAGACATTGTGTTTGAATGGACACACTGGCTGGTCCTACAAGGATGATGCTATGGAGAGATGATATGGGATGATTCAACATAATAATCCGAAAGGAATAAGAATCTTGATGCTGAATCCTAGAGAATGTTATGCTACTACTTAAACTTTTCTTTCATCATTGCTTTAATGTTACTCACTGTTGGTCATCTGAGGACTCCCTTAATGGGTGGTCCAGGTTAGTCCTGAGGATGGAGGAGGAGGGAATCCAAGTAGGAAGCTCCTTCTGGGCCTTAGGGAGGAAGATGATGAATTCATGCAATGTCCACAGATGTATTCTAGACACACTTCTAGTTAAATTCACCTAAACACCATTATTTGGAGAAAGAAATGGCAACCCACTCCAGTATTCTTGCCTGGAGAATCCTTCCAGGCTCCTCTGTCCATGGGGTTGCAAAGAGTCGGACATGGCTGAGTGGCTAAGCATGAGCATGAAGCACCATTATTATCTTTATTTTCCCAGAGGCTCAGAGAGGAGAAGCGGCGCCAAGCTAAGGAGGAAAAGTGCAGCTCCACAGCGCAGGGCTGGATGAACTCTGACTCTGTGTCTCCTCTTACTAGCTTTCTCTCTTCACCCCTGGCCCCACCCAGCACTGCTTACCACACTGCCCCAAGTGGCCTTTCTGCAGAGCCCAAGTCACCAGTCAGAACTCAGGCAACTCTGCTGATGGCTGGGAAGTGGGCAGAGTCAGGCATCTGCCGAACCTCCACTTCTGCTTTCTCCAGGAAATGAGCAGAAACCCAGTGATTCATAGTGAAACACAGTGAAAGACTGAAGGTTCTGAGCTGGGTCCTCTTCCCCTAAGCCTGAGGGGGAGGTATGGGGGTGCCCATGCCATCTGACATCTGCAGGCTCTGACGGACACACTCCAGGTAGGCAATCCTGTCCTTGGCCATGCCAGGCCAGCATAGAAGTGGGCTTGTGTGTCCTGCCTTCCAGGTCGAGCCGACGGGCCGCCTCCTGGAAAGCTGAGCATGGGAGCGCATGTGACCGCCGTGCCTGATCTGAGTTTGTGGATGTGGGAGAGGTGATAAGCTGAGGAGCAGGAAGTGTGTGTAGGACAGGCGGCACATATGCTTAGGGCTCCTCCAGTGTCTGAGTCTACTGGGGTGTCCCACTGTTGGGATGTCTTACTGTTGGGGTATCTGTCACTGTTGGGCTTTGCTGAGCTGGGCCAGGCTCCAGCACTGTTCCTCACCCTCCTACCTCAGGTCAAGCCCTTTCTTAGGGTTCTGCTAAAGAATATGACCTGCCACACCTAGGAAAGGCTGGATACGGGCCTGATTGGGCCATATTTGGAGTGAGAGGGCTGGCCACGAGACTCCTCTGTCCACCTGCTGTGTGGGCCTCTGAAAGATGCTGAACAGTGGGGGTCACTTCAGACTGGTCACTGAGAGAGATGGCTCCGACCTGGCCCTGTGGTTACTCCTAGGGGTCTGATAAGTAGGTACCCCTTGGGGCTGTCTTTCCCTCGCCTGATTTACCACATTAAAGCCTTAGAAACATCAGTATTTTTGAATCAACAGGTCCAAGGGGGTTCAAGAATTAACGCTTATCTTCCCACCTAAAATTGCATCTTATAGAACACCCAACCAATCCTTTGTCCCAACCTCTCTGAACCATGAGGAGTTACTCTGGTAACTAAGAAGTTCACGTGTTACCTTTTCCATAAAGTTTTAATTTTAATATGATTTTCTACATAGTCATCCATTTAATTGGTCAACAAATATTTATGGAGAGCCTCTTCCTGCCAGGCTGTGCTAAAGATGGCTAGGTCAGTGGTCAGGGGTGGGCGGTGCTTGGTGCTGCAGGATCCAGTGGGTTGGAGAGCAGAGGGTAGGGGAAGGGGGTCAGGAAGCCCAGGAAGGCACGTGTCTTCTAAGTGGAGGCCTGAAGGAAGGGAAGGCCTGAGCCAAGTGTGTTTCTGAGCTGTGTTCTTGGCAGGCGGACCTGAGAAGGCCAAGGTGCAGAGGACTGGTGGAGGCCAGAGTGGCAGACGGGGGTAAGGAATACGCCACGTGACCCGGCCAGAGAGGGCTGGGGCAGGGTCAGGTCAAGGAGGGCCTTCCTGCCCAGGGTCAACTTGGAAAGCCGTGAAATAGTGAGCAGATAGAGAGGAGAATGCAGAGGACATATATAAGCTGTAAGGAATGAAGATGGCCCTGAGTGTTGTCACCTCGGTTTTGTTTCGAAGCACCAGCCTCTGTGAAGCCCTCTGTGTGCTCATCCTTCCCCATCTCTTCAGAGAAAACTGCCCTCAATTTTGAGCTTATTGTTCTCCTGCTTTTCCTTTCAATTCGACCTTGTATATTTAAACTGCTAAATCTGTTATTCGCTTTCTCATGGTTTTGAACTTTATCAATAGTAATTAAATATTCTTTTAAGATTTGCTAATTTCATCAGAATTATGTGCCTGAATAATATTTGAATAATGAAGAAGAGTATTTCTTCATATCATTGAATGTGTCTCTAATGCATTCCTGTTCGTTGCTGGACGTGCTAAGTCGCTCAGTTCTGTCTGACTCTTTGCGGCCCTGTGGGCTGCAGCCTGCCGGGCTCCTCTGTCCGTGGGATTCTCCAGGCAAGAATACTGGAGTGGGTGTCTATGTCCTCCTCCAGGGGATCTTCCCGACCCCAGGGCTCAAGCCTGCGACCCGTGTCTCTTGCACTGGCAGGTGGGTTCTTTCACCACTACCACCACCTGGGGAGCTCTCTTACTGCTGGGTAGTATTCTGTCATACAGGAATAAACCTCAGTATACTCTCCCGGTATACTGCCAGCGGGCGCTGGGATACTCCTGGGGTTTGTTTTTTTCGTTTATAAGTTGCTTGGTCCTGTCAGCACCAGTGAGTACTGCTGGGAGACTCTTTTGTGCATACACCCTGTGGCGCATGAGCAAGAAGTCTCTAGGGTACGTATCCCAGAAGTAGCATTGGTGGGTTGTAGGGTATATAAATCTTCAGCCTTATTGGGTAATAGCAAAACCTCTTTCAAGTCAATTGTAACACTACCCACCCATCAGCAATATGTAACAGTTTCTCTTGCTTTACATCTTCACCGACATTTGATCTTGTTGGAGTTTTATACCGATTCCGAGCAAATGAAAAGCCTTCTGTGTTTTAAATTTGCATTTTCTGAAATACTGAGTTTGGTCATCTGTTTATATCCTCCTTGCCCATTCTAAATTCTTTTTCCTGTTCAAATCGTTTTCTCTATGGGGTCGTCTGTCTTTTATCTTATTGGTTTTCTGTAATGCAGTACATATTCTGATGTTAATTCTCCGTTATCTATGTATATTGTAAATACTTTTCTCTTGTTTGTGCCTTGTCTCCTTATGTTATTTGTGATTTCTATTAATGATTGAATTTCTTAGTTTCAAACAAGCTTAATTTACCCATAATGATCTTTCATGATATATACTTGAATATTATCTAAGAGATTCTCCTCCACTGTAAAGTCATAAAATTATTCTTTTTTATTATTAAATTTAAAAAGTAATTTTCCATTCATATTTAGTCTTTAGTCCTACTTAGAAATGATTATTCTGTAGGGTGTGAGGTAGTGGGTAATGTTTTATTTTGCTTAGTCCTTTCCATATGGATAACCAGGAAGGTTAGCTCCATAAATCAAAAAGGCCCTTCTTTAGTCACTAATCTATAGCAACTTTGTTGTAAATCAAGTTGGCATGTATGGTGGGTCTGTTCTTGGGCTGTCTTCTGTCAATTTGTTTTTCTACGCTTTGCCAACACTAAATAATATTATTAACCAGAAGCTTATAATAAGTTCTGTTATCTAGGAAGTGTCTCCTCATTTTTTCTTATTCTTCCATTCTGTCTTGACATATTGTTTCCTTCTTTATTAATATGGATTTTAGAAACAGCTTCTCAGTTTCAACAAAAAAGTTCTGCTCAGATTTATTAGAAATATAATTTGAAGCGAAGTTATGTCTTTATGAAAATGACTCTGCCAATTCATGAATACAGTTAGTCCCTTTTATAGAATTAGTGCATACTTTGCCTAGATTTATTCCTAATTGGTTTGATTTTTATATTATTGCCTTTGTCTTCAAAAATATGTTTTTTTGACTCTTGCTGATACATGCTGCCTTAAAGAAAAATCACTTTCTGTGGGTAACAAAGGAAGAAGAAATATTATCAGTTAAGAGGCTGTTGTTATAACCCAGGCTGGAGGTAACAGTGGTTTGCCCCAAAGTGATAGTAACAAAGATAAGGAGTAGCAGTGATGCTAAAGCTGAAGTTCCAGTACTTTGGTCACCTCATGAGAAGACCTGACTCACTGGAAAAGACTCTGATGCTGGGAGGGATTGGGGGCAGGAGGAGAAGGGGACGACAGAGGATGAGACAGCTGGATGGCATCACTGACTCGATGGACATGAGTTTAGGTAAACTCCAGGAGATGGACAGGGAGGCCTGGCATGTTGTGATTCATGGGGTCGCAAAGAGTCAGACACGACTGAGTGACTGAACTGAACTGAACTGAGAGTGGTGAGAGTCTGGATATTTTTTGAGAGAGATTTGACAGTGTTGCAAGTGTTGGGTATAGGAGAGAGAAATTAAAGATGAGTCTAGAGCAACAGAGAGAATTGAATTGTCAAGGAACATATTTGTAAGGTGGTGATTATTCCAGAATATCAATTTGAACATATAAAGATGGAGATGCCTATTAGACATCAAGCAGAGGACTGAATTCTTGGCATCCTCTCCCTCAAGTGGCCTTTTGGTAAAAAAGCAAGGCCATGTGGCCACTTGGGAGAGGGGTTGTTGTTACATCAAACAAACAAACATTGGAGTTTAGTGCAGAGAAAGATTTATTCATCGAGGAGGTGCTGACTAGAAGAGGAGTTGTAGACTTGTCTCAAATTCAACTTGCTAGCTGGCTGGGGCACAAGGTTTTTAAAGGCAAAAAAAGGTCAAAGGGAGAGGGTACTAGGCTATGTGATCAGCTCATGAACCTTCTTCTGATTGCTGGTGGTGAGGTAACGGGTGATGTTTGGAACATCTCAGTCATCAGCTTTCTAGTTCCAACCAGTCTGGGGACATCTACATGCCCAGCATGCGGTTACCATCCTTCACCTGGGGGTGGGGGCAGTCCTTAGTTGCTACAGAGCAACTCAAAGAGATGCATCAGATTGTTATCTATTTCTCTGTGGGGGAGCTTGGAGTCCCGTGACTCTGTTTTCCTAATCGTTAACTGCATGAGTCTGCTTCTTGGAACACGCAGAAGCTTTAGGAGACTAAAGTCTATTTTTTTTGCTACAAAGAAGAAATGAGGGACATGGAGGGTCTTCTTTACCCATGAGGGCCCTGTAGGGTCCTGCTTGGTTTCAGTTCCCCTTTTCATTTGTTAGTCTTCAATCCTGAGGGGAACAGGTGCTGGACAAAATCTTTCTTATAAAGTTTTGGATAAAGGGGTTAATGGTAAACTCATCAGAGGAACTTGATTTTAAGGGGACTCAGCTTCAGGAGGAGAGATATTTTGTGCAGGAGAGGAAGGGGGAAGATGAGCACCTCAGAGGTCCTTAAGCCTCACTGTAGAGCTCACATCCATTTTATTTACAACTAAGGCCTTACTTTGGTTGTCTCCCTCCAAGGGTCCTGCAAACTATCAAAATGCCCCTGCATTTAACATGGGAGATGATGTCTCTGAGTAACATTTCTAAGCCCTTCATATACCTGTTAAACACTTAAGTCTCAAAGTCCAGACCTATGTTATACAATACAATAGCCTGCAGTCATCCCTGAAAAGTGGCCAGTCTGAGCTGTGTTGTAAGTTATAAAATGCACCTTCGATTTCAAAGATATTAAAAACAAACAATAAGAGGAATATGGACTATCTTTACTTGAAAATACTGATAACATATTGAAATGATAATACTTTGGATATATTGCCTTAAATAAAATATATTTTAAAATATATTTAAATAAAGAGATTTAATTAATTTAACCTATTTGTTTTTACTTTCTAAATGTGGTTGCCCCCAAATTTAAAATTACACATGTGGCTTGAATTTGTGGTTGGTTTTATATTTCTGCTGGGAAGCGCCCTTCAGAGAAATGATACTTCTTGTTCCATGGCTAAGACTTTCATGAGGAAAATGGTTCAAGAAGGATGGGAAATTAGAAAAGAGAAAAGTCCCTCATCCTAGATAATTCCAAGGAGAAAGTATGGAGGATAGGAAGAATGGATTTAGTACTTACGATAAGCCAGACATTGGGTAGGGCACTGGTATTTGCAATCTCATTTGATCCCCACAGTGAGATCAGTTTCATCGCTCCCATTTCACAGATGAGAAAATGGAGGCTCAGAGAGGTAAAGTCCTTTGCCCTCAGACATTAAATGCCTTGATTGGAATTTGAACCTAGTTCCACCAGATGTTCAAGTCTGTGTGCTTTGCATTAGCTACCACTAAAAAGCTGATGGAACACTTCTAGAAAGATGCAGTCAGTGTGTGGCAGAAGTGTGAAAACTGCTCTTCTCTCTTGGCCAATGGCTAATCCTTCTTTTGAAAATTCATCTTCATAGATAATTTACAGCAGACACAAAGGTTTCAAGGGGATCTTTCCTCTCAGCCCTGCCCATAGCAACAATGGAGATGCCCTGAGCATCCTGTTCATAGAGAGTAAGAGAATCAGTTATGGGCAATCGACCAAGAATCCTTCTCCATTACTGAATCTCATAATTTAAGGAAAAGGGCAACATAGAATATATTTATGGTATGATGACAGGCACTTACTGCAGTAAGACTTTGTACGTCAATTGCAAGTAACGTATGCTTGGACGTAAAAAGTAGTATACAAAAAAAGGGCAGGAAACCCTTGCTGATTTTCGTATTTTCAGTATTAAGAATATAGTCCAAGTCGCACCCCAATGTCAGTTTTTTAAAGGATATGCACAAAATACAGTAAAAAGAGATCTGCCGTCAAAGACGGAGAACAGGCACACACGGAGAAACTGTTACAGGACGGTCAGAGCGCATCAGAGGTTAATCACGCCGAAACGCTACAGTGAGCGCACGGGGCTTTCCCCCGACCTCTGAGCGTGGACCAGATGAAGTTGAGAGTGGCCCCAGGTGCAGAAACCAGGTGGTCCCGGGGGCGGGGGTAGTAGGGATGGGGCAGCTGGGAGACAAGTGTATTAAAGGCAGGGCCTAATAACATGCTGCGTCCTTTAGAAGATGGCGGAAGGCAGTGACGGGACAGGGCACAGCAGCCCAAGCTCGGGAGGATGGAGCCACGCAGCTCCAGGCTCCTCCGCAGATGCCGGAGTGCGGGGCGTCCTGCGCAGGCGCAGCAGCTGTGCGCGCTGCTACCGCTGCCATTGGGTAGAGCGAAGGGGGAGAAAAGAACCAGGACAATGAAGGTGGGCAAATATCCAGACGTTCAAAAGAAATTTAAAAATCAGAACACACAGTCTGTTATTTTACTTCAGTTTTTCCTCGCATGCACGTGTCTCCCGGAAGCATTCCATTATATAAGTGACATATTGACCACATCAGGGGAACTGAAATGGGTCCAAGGTTCCGTCTTGGGTCTGGGGCGGGAGTGGGAGGGCAGTTACCGTGAAGAGTGATTCTACTGCTTCCCCTTGTGGGAAGGGACCCCTCTCCCCAAACCTGGCTACAATACCACCTCCCTCCCTAGAAAAGTGTCTTTCCTCACACTATTTAAAATGTCTGAATAGTATCATTTTTGATGTGTGTATTTAATACCACCCCAACATGAATTAAATAAGCGTGGCATTTTATATGGATAAAAATTTAAGGAGGAAATGCAGGAATGAGCAGGAGAAAGCGTGTTCATGAATAAGGTCAACACAAGGAGAAAAGCGGTAAGTGCAGCAGTTCTAGGCAAAAGGTCCTGGGTGAGAATGATGGGTCTGGGAATCACAAAATGTGGGCTTTTACCGTCTGACTCCGCAAATCCTGTCTGCTCACCGTGACTTTCACTCTCAGGCTCCCCTTTCTTCTGTAGGTCATCTCTTCTCCGTTGTGTGGCCTTGCAGCCTTCGTCACAGATGCATTGACCGTAGGTGCATGAGTATATTTCTGGGCTTTCTATCGTGTTCCGTTCATCTATATTTCTGTTCCTGTGCCGTACCATATGCTGTTTCTTCCCAGGCGGCACAGTGGTAAAGAATTCACCTGCCGATGCAGGAGACGCAAGAGATGTGGGTTCAGTCCCTGAGTTGGGAAGATCCTCTGAAGTAGGAAATGGCAATCCATCCAGTATTCTTGTCTGGAAAATTCCATGGACAGAGGAGCCTGGTAGGCTACAGTCCATGGGGTTGTGAACAGTTGGACATGACTAAAGTGACTTAGCACACACAGACGCATTGAATCTGTAGATTGCCTTGGCTACTATAGTCATTCTGACAATATTGATTCTTCCAATCCAAGAACATGGTATATATCTTTCCGTCTGTTTGTGTAATCCTTGAAAGAATTTCTTTAGTAAATGAATTCCGTGAGAATTAAGAGATGCTTAATTTCTTACAGGTCAGGAATGCATACCTCAAGGTACGTTTGAAAGTTTAATGAGCTGTTTTTGTATTTATTTTCTGACCAAATAATACTTGAAATTTAATAAGTTAAACAGGCTGATTGTATGAGCTAACCAATCCTGGAAATCTTTCATTTCTTTCACCTGAACAAGTGGCCTGAGAAGAATAAGGATGCCTTGAAGTCCCCAGAGATGTCACTCCCCCAGGGAGTCCAGAGGGTGAGGAATGGGATGGGGCAGCTCAGGATAGGGGGACCTTTGTGCCCTAGCCTCTGCCCACACTCTCCACCCTGCTCCTACCCTGCATCCCCCACAGTGGCACAAACCACCCGTGTTTCAGCCTCATGTCTGTCATCCCTCGTCCCTTTGTGTGCCCTTCCCAGGAACAATTCTCTCCAGCCTGTCGCAGTCTCCTCCTTCCCTTATGCTGCCGCTCCCAAGACTCTTTCTGTGAGCGCTCTCTTCTCCCAGCTTCACTGCCTGTCCATCGTCCCCAGTGGCCAGCTCCTTCCCTCTGCGCCCTTCATGCTGGACTCCTGCTCCAAAGGTGCATGTCAGACATTGTACTGTAGCATCCTTCTCCCTGCCTCCTGTTCCCACAGGCTCTGTGATGCTCCATGCTGAGAGCCCCACAGGGCCACCCACGACACTGCCTGGGATGAGGGCCATGTCCATGTCCACCCTTACCCCATCCCCGCTCCCTGTGCCCCAGCCTTGAACCCTACCCACATCCCTGAACACACATGCTCCCTGGAGTGTCCATCTGCTTTGCTTCAGATACACCTCCTCCTTATCCCTCAGTGCCCAGCCTGGGTATAGTCCCTTCCGAGACGCCCTCCCAGACCAGCACACCCCTCTCTGGGCTGGGCCGCGAGCCTCTTCTGTGCCCCACAGCCAGGCACCTCCCTGCCCAGCACCTGCCCTACTGCGTCTGCCTCCCCAGTGCTTCCTTGATTGGGAGGTGGACCAGGGTGTGGACCAGGGGATGACTCTGCCTCTTGTATGTTTAACAGTCAAACAACGCACCATGCAGAGAAAGCTGAGTAGAGCCGCAGCTCTGGTGGCTAGCCTGGGGGGTGAGTGATCAACACTGGGTGTGCTGCTGGTGTCAGTCCAGGAGTGACTGGTCAGCGGGTGGCCACCTTGTGTCAGGGCTAATGAACCCTGGGAACTGTGGCTCCCAGAGAGCAGCTCTACCCTGGGGGGATGGCAAAACCAGAGGGTCCTCTTCTGGGCCTGCTCACCTGCAATGTGAGGGGGCCAGATGGCAGTGTGGTGCTAAACCTCCTATGCCCAAAGGTCAGTGGCAACTCTGCAAGACCAGCCAGAGCACCCCGGCAGTGTTGGCAGTAAGAGTGTCCAGCTAGTACCTGAGCTGCCCCTGAGGTCTGTTTTTACCACTGTTAGCCACTGTGTCAAGCCAAGCTAGAGTGAGGAAAGGAGCTGAGGACTTTGGAGTAAATGTCGGCATTTCACTTTGGTTCTAACACTTATTAGCAGTTTGATTTCACATAAGCTACCTGTTTTTCTCTGAGTCTTGCCCTCCCTATCTGTATAATGGACATAATAATACTTCCTTTACAAAGATTACAAAAATACTTCCTTTTCTAAGATTAGGGAACTCTGATGGCCTGTTAGACGCTCATTCAGTTATGGCCATTCTTACTTAGGCAGCATCTCCTTACGTTCCAGTGGACGTCAAGCCACAGATAAACCCCCTCACTGAGGAGGCTCCTAGTTGCAGGAACTGGGCTGCTTGTTCACCAGCCCACATCTTTATGTTGGCAGTGATTACTGTCACAGCTAAACGTTGAGGGTATGGCCAGGGGAACTGCTCCCTGGCCATTTTTGGCAACGTGGAAGTCAGTACACATACCGAGATATAAAACTGGGTCCCTTCCCCAGCACACTGTGAGTTCCTATATTTTATTGCTGTTGCAAAACCCACAGAGGTGTGTGCTGGCCAGGAGTGCATGGAGTGGAATCAAAAAAAGGAAGTGTTGAGCGCCACGGGAGGTGTCGCCCCACTTGCCTGATTCCTGCCAATCAAGTCCCCATCTTAGTCGTCAGGGGAATTCTTGAACTTCTGGAAATAACCTGAGTGGCCTCCTTCTCTTCTTGACTCATACAACACGGGAGATAGGGTCCAGGGTTCTGCTGTTTCCCACCTGCTGGTACTTTTCACCCTTGACTGATGTAGGAGGTGGGGACTCTTGCTAACTGGACAGGGTGGGGGCCACACCAAGGTGGTCGCTAGTCCTTGCTGCGAGATCACCTTTTCTCGTCTTTCCCTGCTCCAAGCCTGGCTTATGCCAGCTGGGAGTAACCATTCGAGATTCACATTACTGTTCCCCTTTTCTAGACGTTTAAGATCTATTATTTAGAGCTCCACATCTGTGTCAGCCACTAGAACTTGGCTGAAGCATGATTTCCCCATCATGCCTGATTCAGCCCTCTCCTGTCTGGAGACCGGAGCCTGGGGAGCCCAGGGTTCTGGTCGGGCGTTTTAGTCTGGTTTCTGCAGATCAGATTGGGATGCTGGTGAAACCCTCTTTGAGCAGCAGCCTCAGTAGGAGGAGCAGGTGAAGGGCCTAAACTCTTAGCCTCTAGCTTCTCTATTGGTGTTCCTTCCACCTCCATATTTATTATTTTGGGCTCCAAAATCACTGCAGATGGTGAGTGCAGTCATGAAATGAAAAGATGCTTGCTTCTTGGGAGAAAAGTTATGACCAATCTAGATAGCACATTAAAAAGCAGAGGCATTACTTTGCCAACAAAAGTCCCTCTCAGTTCAGTTCAGTTCAGTCGCTCAGTCATGTCCGACTCTTTGTGACCCCAAGGACCGCAGCATGCCAGGCCTCCCTGTCTATTACCAACTCCTGGAGTTTACCCAAACGCATGTCTGTTGAGTCGGTGATGCCATCCAACCATCTCATCCTCTGTTGTCCCCTTCTCCTCCTGCCCTCAATCTTTCCCAGCATCAGGGTCTTTTCAAATGAGTCAACTCTTCACATCAGGTGGCCAAAATATTCGAGTTTCAGCTTCAACATCAGTCCTTCCAATGAACGCTCAGGACTGATCTCCTTTAGGATGGACTGGTTGGATCTCCTTGCAGTCCAAGGGACTCTCAAGAGTCTTCTCCAACACCACAGTTCAAAAGCATCAATTCTTCTGTGCTCAGCTTTTTGTATAGTCCAATTCTCACATCCATACATGACTACTGGAAAAACCATAGCCTTAACTAGATGGACCTTTGTTGGCAAAGTAATGTCTCTGCTTTTTAATATACTGTCTAGGTTGGTCATAACTTTCCTTCCCAGGAGTGAGTGTCTTTTAATTTCATGGCTGCAATCACCATCTGCAGTGATTTTGGAGCCCCCCCAAAAAAATTCTGACACTGTTTCCACTGTTTCCCCATCTATTAGCCATGAAGTGATGGGACCAGATGCCATGATCTTAGTTTTCTGAATGTTGAGCTTTAAGCCAACTTTTTCACTCTCCTCTTTCACTTTCATCAAGAGGCTCTTTAGCTCTTCTTCACTTTCTGCCATATGGGTGGTGTCATCTGCATATCTGAGGTTATTGATATTTCTCCTGGCAGTCTTGATTCCAGCTTGTGCTTCCTCCAGCCCAGCATTTTTCATGATGTATTCTGCATATAAGTTCAATAAGCAGGGTGACAATATACAGCCTTGACATACTCCTTTCCCCTGTGGAACCAGTCTGTTGTTTCATGTCCAGTTCTAACTGTTGCTTCCTGACCTGCATACAGGTTTCTCAAGAGGCAAGTCAGGTGGTCTGGTATTCCCATCTCTTTCAGAATTTTCCACAGTTTATTGTGATCCACACAGTCAAAGGCTTTGGCATAGTCAATAAAGCAGAAATAGATGTGGTTTTTTTTTTTTTTTTTGGATTTTTCATGCTTTTTCCATGATCCAGCGGATGTTGGCAATTTGATCTCTGGTTCCTCTGCCTTTTCTAAAACCAGCTTGAACATCCGGAAGTTCACGGTTCATGTATTGCTCAAGCTGTCTAGTCAAAGCTATGATTTTTCCAGTAGTCATGTATGGATATGAGAGCTGGACTATAAAGAAAGCTGAGCGCCAAAGATTTGATGCTTTTGAACTGTGGTGTTGGAGAAGACTCTTGAGAATCCCTTGGACTGCAAGGAGATTAAACCAGTCCATCCTAAAGGAAACCAGTCCTGAATATTCATTGAAAGGACTGATGCTGAAACTGGAACTCCAATACTTTAGCTACCTGATGCGAAGAACTGATTCATTTGAAAAGACCCTGATGCTGGGAAAGATTGAAGGTGGGAGGAGAAGAGGACAACAGAGGATGAGATGGTTGGATGGCATCACCGACTCGATGGACATGAGTTTGAGTAAGCTCTGGGAGTTGGTGATGGACAGGGAAGCCTGGCGTGCTGCAGTCCATGGGGTCACAAAGAGTTGGACATGACTGAGAGACTGAACTGAACAGAACACCTCCACATATGTGTTTTTTCATGTCAGTTTGGTGGACATGTGATTTATATACAATATTTTACCCCTTGCATGTGCCCTTTTGTTTTGTTTTGTTTTGTTTTTTTTCATGTGCCCTTTTGGACACACATACTTAGTTGTGTGACCACCCCCGAGGTCAAGATATAGAACTTTTCTCCCACCCCAGACGTTCCCGTTGCCCTTTGGAGCCACCCTCTGATCTGAAATCCCTGGCAAGCACTGATCTGTCTTCTGTACTTGTAATTTTGCCTTTTCCAGTGTGGCGCATAAATGAGGTTAGGCAGTGTGTAGGGTTCTGGCTCCTCTTACTCGGCATAAGGTCTTCAAGACCCATCCAGGTTGCTGTGGGTCTAAAGTGTGCTGCTTTCTACTGCAGAGAAGCATCCCGCCATACGGAGATACGTGTTCCTTTATCTATTCACCCCTTATAAACATTTTGCCGTATTTCCAGGTTTTGGCAGCTATGAATAGACCTGCTATAAACATTCATGTATAGGTTTTTATATAAACATAAATTTTCATTCCTCTAGGGTGAATACCCAGGAAGGTAAGGGGCGAGTATATGTTTAACTTCCTCAGAACTTGCTGAACTGTCTTCCAAAGTGGCCGCACCATTTGCATTCACAGCAGCGAGAGTGATGGTTGCGGTTGCCCTCCATCCTTGTCAGCACGTACCGATTTTGTATGTTTTTTTTGAAGACATTCTCACAGACGCGTCCTGGAATCTCAGTGTGCTTTTAATCTATGTTTCTCTAATGCTAGTGTTCTTATCCGCCTCAGTGCTTTTGATTAACAGTAGGCTGTGGAGTGAACAGAGCATCCAAGTAATTGTAACTTCCGTCCACCCCTCCCCATTTTCATTTGCTTGTAAGCTCTCCTGTTAACATGAGATGGTGGGGAAGGAAGTGAGGCTGAGCCCCACCCCGCACTTGTTTTTGGAACAAGATTGGTTTTGTGATTTTTTTTTCCCCCCTGAGAACTCCAGGTTGAGGCCAGGCTCTTGTGGACTCAGGAGCAACAGCATTTGGATCTGCTGACGTACAATGAGGACCTGACTTTTGAATGGAAAGGAATGCAGGTCGTTTGCAGCAGTAGCATGGAAAATTGCTGTTCTGCTCTCTGTCACCTGGTTTAGAGGCTCCCCCATTGCTGGGGCCTGGGGACCACACCCCTGATGTGGATGGTAAATCCAGAAAGGGTTAACAGTCATACAGGCTGACAAGAAATGGTGTTGGGGGGGCACTTCCATCTTGAATTTTATTATAGCAACTCTTTGCCACTAGGTCTGAGCTTCCCCATAGGATGCAGTGAGTCCCAGGTTTCTTCTGACATACCCTATTGGAGGGTGGCTCCACACACCTCCACACATTTCCTCCAGAATAGCTTCCTGACATTTTAACTCCAAGGGTTGCTAAATCATATATAACATCCTGAGACTTCTACCCATTGGCAAATCATCCCACAGGAAGTCAGGGATGAAGCAATCAGCTGAAGGTGGGTTTAGCAACTCAAGTGTCAGTCACCCGGATGATTCTTCAGGCTGCAGGTGTTGGCCTCCTGCATAGCAGCTGTGAGCAGGGTGCCCTGGATGCTTTGCTTCTGAGACATTATAAAGCTCCGATAGTGCTAGGGATCCGTGTAGGGTAGATGGACGTTCCCGGCCCGTGTCCCTGAGGTCATAGGGAGTTCCCCTTCTCAGGTCACTGCAGACGCGTCATCTGGCTCCTACACAGCAGCTGGCCTGCGCCCTTCACAACACACGCCCACAGGCTCTCAGCCCACTCAAGCACCTCTCCAGCCCTTCTGCACTGACTCACTGGCCTGCATCTCTTCTGTGGTCAGTGTGTAAAGGCCAGAGGGTGGAACTGAGATCACCAGGGCCAGTTCAACAAGGAGAAACCTCAACTCAGAGAAGGGAAGTAGCTTGCTTGAGGCAGCACAGCACCAAGCTGGGACAGGCCTCTAGGCCTTTGACTCCCATCTCAGCCCTGCAGCCTCCTCTACCTGGGGGCAGTGTGAGTGGGCAGGTACTTGCACAGTTGCCTGTCTCTCACAGCCACATCCAGGCTTCAGAAAGGCAGGGCCTCTAGTCTGCCTGGTGAGGCATGCGGAGGGGACATGACTAAGCTGGGCTACGTGTCACATGCCCTGAGCCTGACCTGAACTGGGAAATAACTTGCTGGCACAGAGTGGGGCCTTGTGTTTCCCTGGAGTCCCCTGAGACCCCTTGTAGCCTCCAGCCTTCTCATCCTGCCAGGTCATCTTTCCTTTCATCCCTCTCCAAACTTCCACTTCTCCAAAACACTTTCTAGCATGGTACCTGGCCAAGCCCCTCTCTCTTCCCTGTGCCCTAAGTGAGCCCTTGTTTGAGCTCAGCCTCTGGTTTGCAGAGCTGTCTATAGACCCAAGGTGGACCCGACTTGGGCTACTGACTCACAATGGGACCTCGGGCAGGTCACTTCTCTGCTCTGAGCCTTAGTACCATCTGCAAACAAAGGCTGATAGCTGTGACATTGCCAGATGGCAGGAAGATTACATGAAGGGATGCAGGTAAATCCTGTACCGAGAAGGCTCTGATAAATGCCGTGCTAGAGCTCTGACTCCATTCCCTCTGAGGGGCCCTATTATTATCCCATTTCACAAATGAAGACACTGAGCCTGGGACAGGTTTCACTTGGTCTAAGCCCATGAGGTTCAAAATGGAGCAGCCTGGCTCCAGAGTTTGTGCTGGTGCCTGCATCTGTTTACAGAGGACAGAAGACGCTCTTGATAACAAAGTGGATTAGAATGGTTTCTTCTTGCTGTGCTTCATACGGCCTTGACAGGCTACTCCCCAGTTCCTTCCCTTTACAAACAAAACTGAAGCAGACCTACAGGACAGGAGAGAAGGCCACAACTTGATATTTGAGTCAGATAACTTCTCCACATGATTCCCGGATCCCGTTTTGTTAGAAATTCTTGTTTTTTTGAAAATCTCAGTCTTTTCAAGGGAACGCTTTAGTAAACGTGGCTTCTTAACTTCAGAGGGGATTTGAGGGGCTCTGATATTTCCCCTGGGTGTCCAGCTTTGTTCCAAAGGATCACATTTTCACAGCTTGAAACTCACTGTTTCTTCTCACCTGCTTATCCTAGAAATGTGGTGGGTCAGCAGGGCCTCTGATACCTTTTAGTGAATGAATCATTTAGCAGCACCTGCAGATGTAGCCCCAAGATGACTTTTATGTGATACAGTCAAGCCTAGATCGACTGTAGCCTCGTCCTGTGTACTGTGATGTCTGTGCTGGACTTAGGCTGGTTTTGTTGATGATGAGAATGTCTGTTTGATTGAGATATAATGACTTTCAGAGTCTGGGGGAAATCCAAGTAGAAAAAGGACTTATTAGCAGCGAGGTCTGGGCTGTATACAGAGAGGTTGGCTGCCACCAGCATGCAGGTTCATTTGCTCATTTGTTCATATAGTAACATTTTATGAGCTTCTACTTCATGCCAACCCCTGATGAAGGTTGGAGAAGGAAATGGCAACCCACTCCAGTATTCTTGCCTGGAGAACCCCAGGGACAGAGGAGCCTGACGGGCTGCTGTCCATGGGGTCGCACAGTCAGACACAACTGAAGCGACTTAGCATGCATGCATGCTTTGGAGAAGGAAATGGCAACCCACTCCAGTATTCTTGCCTGGAGAACCGCAGGGACAGAGGAGCCTGGTGGGCTGCTGTCCTCGGGGTCGCACAGAGTCGGGCACATCTGAAGCAACTCAGCAGCAGCAGCAGCAGCTGATGAAGGTGCAGCGGTCTCCTTTCGCCAAGCTGACATTTAGTGGATATGCAGCTCTTGGGGGTAATTCATGCCAGGGGAACAGTTGGGATTCCCCTACAGGGAGCTTTTGAAATGAGAACATGTGCCATCTATCTGACACCAGAAAACCACCACAAGGAGCCTGAAAGGACACTGAATAGCAAGCAGACAAAAACACATTTAACAAAATACATAGTGAGATACAACAGAGAGATACAGCGATTCACAGTGTTTAAAGGTTATACCCCATTTATGCCTATTAAAAAATACTGGTTATATTCCCCATGTTGTGCAACTTATCTTTATAGCTTGCTGCTGCTGCTACGTTGCTTCAGTTGCGTCCGACTCTCTGTGACCCCATGGACTGTAGCCCATCAGGCTCCTCTGTCCATGGGATCCTCCAGGCAAGAATAGTGGAGTGGGCTGCCATGCCCTCCTCCAGGGGATCTTCCCGACCCAGGGATCAAACCCACGTTTCTTATGTCTCCTGCATTGGCAGGTGGGTTCTTTACCACTAGCTCTGCCAAGGAAGGCCCATCTTTACAGCTTATTTTATACCTAATACTTTATGCTTCTTTTTCTCCTACCACAATCTTGTCTTGCTTTCTTCCACTCCCTGCTGGTAGCCGCTAGTTTTTTCTCTATATCCGTGAGTCTATTTCTTGTTGTTGTTATATTCACTAGTTCCTTTTATTTTTTAGATTCTACCTATAAGTGATACCATACAGGATTTGTCTTTCTCTGTATGCCTTTCTTCACTTAGTGTAATGCCTTCCAGGTTCATCCATGTTGACGTAAATGCCAAATGCTCGTTCTTTCTTATGGCTGAGTCGTATAGCTGTACATAGTACCGCATCTTCTTTATCCGTGGACCTGTTGATAGATACTTAGGTTGCTCCCGTATCTTGGCAACTGTAAATGATACTGCTATGAACGTTGGGTTGCATCTATCTTTTCAAATTATTGTTTCGTTTTTTGATGTATTCTCAGCAGTGGAATTTCTGGCTTATAAGGTAGTTCTATTTTCAGGGTTTTGGGAAACCTCCACACTGTTTTCCATGGAGGTTACACCTACTTACTTTTCTATTAACAGTCTACAAGGGTTTACTTGTCTCTAAACCTTGTCAATATTTGCTGTTTGTGTTTATTTTGGTGATAGCCATCCCGACAGGTGTGAGGTGGTAGTTTATTGTGGATTTGATTTGCATTTCCATGATGATTAGCGATGGTGAGCCTCTTCTCATGTGCCTGTTGGATGCCATTTAATCAGCTTTTAAACTAAATCAGCAAGAATTGAAAAAAAAAAAAAAAGGTAACTAAGGAAGTGTCAAATCCGGCACGTGATTGGTAGGAAGACTGTACATTGATGAGGTGTTTTGGGAAAAGCTGTTTGGAAATATGTGTCAAGAGCCTAAAAATTTTACCTGTCTTTAAATCCAGCTATTTCCTTTTAGGAATGTAAACTATTTCCTTTTAGGAATGTAAACTGTTGTTTAACCATGAATAGATGAAAAGGCTTAGACATCAGTGTTATCATCACAGTGTTGCTTACAGCGGTGAATAATTAGAAATGACTTACATGCCTACATGTAGGGGATCAGTTTAATGAAGGATCAGCACGGTTCTCCAGGCACTACACACCATTAAAAATGAAGATGTAGGGGATTTTTAACAACATAGGAAGTAGTCATGATAATTTTTTGTGACATAAAAAAGTCATGAACTAATTTATGAGGAAATGGATTGAGAGAAGATATTAGCTATTTTTAAAGGCAACACAAGATCTATTTTTAGAATATACTGTCTCAAAGCAACAAGAAAAAGATAGGCAAAGACAAATAAGCAAAGGTTTTGAGTGGTCATTTTTCAGAAGAGGAAATCTGAAAGACGGTGAGTCATATAAAGAGATGCTCAGATTCATTGGTGAGAGAGATGCAGATTAGCATGCGGGGTCACTTTACTTCAATCTGATCAGCAAATATTAGAAAGCAGGGTGATGTCCAGCAGGGGTGTGGAGGAGATGGCAGAGGAGCCTTTGGAGGTGGGGGAGTGTGGCTCGGTACCAGCTTTCTGGAGGCATCTTAGTCGACCGTACTTGGTTGACTCGAGACATGCATTCTTGACTCAGCACCCCTGCCTAGGTGTATGTACCCAGAGCCAGTCACATGCAGCCCCGTGAGGGGAGCCTGGTGGATGGAGGCAGGACAAGAAGTTTCAGGCAATCGGCCCATCCACTGTGGAGTGAACAAGTCGAACAGTCACATGATGCCCCGTGTGTAACATGGGGCAACAGTCAGAGGAAACGAGGTTGACAAATACACAGCCACATGCTTGGGTCTGAAGTCATAATGTTGAGTGAGAAAGTAAGTTGAGGAAAGATGCAAAAAGGCATTGGGGGAAATTAGAATGATGCCCTCAGAAATCGTGCCGTGTTTTATAAGGACCCATGCTATCATGCAGGTGGGCTGGGTGGGGTGGAGTAGACGGGAATGGGGGATGAAGAGTCTAGGGAAAAGTGAATAAGCAATCAGCGCCAGAGAGGAACCTGGGCCTGGTCAGGAGGGAGACGGTGCTGAGACTGAGAAACGTGAGGCAGCTGCCACCTGCCCCTGAGGTGCTGAGTGCTTGGGATCTCAGTCCCGTCCATCTCTCTGCGACCCCGCGGACTAGAGCCCACCAGGTTCCTCTGTCCATGGGATTTCCCAGGTAAGATTACTGGAGCGGGTTGCCATTTCCTCCTCCAGGGGATCTTCCTGACCCAGTGATTTAACCCTCATCTCCTGTGTCTCCTGCTTGGCCGGCGGTTTCTATACCGCTTAGCCACCTGGGAAGCTCTGCAACTGAGGGTCAAGCCCCAAATGGAAATAAATAAACCCCAATGAGGTCCCAGCCAACCAACCAATGAAAGCAAAAGTACAAATAAAAAGTTTGGGTGGGAGGGGGGTTCATGTTTGGGAAGGCATGTACACCCATGGTGGATTCGTGTCAATGTATGGCAAAACCAATACAGTATTGTAAAGTAAAATAAAGTAAAAATAAAAATTAAAAAAAAAGGAAGAAAAAAAAGTTTGTTTCAATGATATTATTAAACAATATATTTGTAAGAAAAGCTTCAATATCAATGGTCAACTTTCTGGATGTAGGCCTGCTTGATATTCTTCCTGATATTTTTTTTCCTTCCCAATTTTTGATGCTGAATGTACATGACTTTTATATAAGAAAATGACTTCTGCAAATGAAGTGTGAGAGTATGTTTGACAGAAGAAGAGCAGGGGCTCAAGAAGCTTTGTACCTAAAAGGTGAGAACGTTTCAAAAAAGGATGGCTCATTCGGCCATGCGATCTTTAGTTAGCGGGAATTCTAGGCTGCAAGGATTCTGTGTTTGGGCTCAGAATAAAGCACGATGAGCCTCCTCAGCTTCTTAGCCCAGAGAAGAACGCTGTGGACCCACCTCTGTGTCCATCTGTCTGGTCGCCATCCCTCGGTTGGTGGCTGTCAGTTGCTGGCTGGATTCCAGGATGGGCACCTATGTGCCCATCATGGTGCCATCATGGTTGGGAAGGGCGTCTTGCAGGGAACCTTGGCACTCTGGTCTCTGCTCGGAGTTTCCTACACTCCTGACAGACAAACAACAGACAAGCTTCTATTGTGCGGGGGGCCTGTCCTGCCCCAGCAGCAGAGTCTGGCAATCGAACAGTCACAGGCACAAATAGCAGCACTTTCTCAGGGCTACCGACCTGGTGAATAGGCCTTTGGCCAGTTTTATGGGCTTCCCAGTGGCCCTAGTGGTAAAGAATCTGCCTGCCAATGCAGGAGACACAAGAGACACGGGTTCAACTCCTTGGTTGGGAAGATCCCTTGGAGGAGGGCATGGCAACCCCTGCCAGCATTCTTGCCTGGAAAATCCCATGGACAGAAGAGTCTGGAGGACTACAGTCCACGGGCATGCAGAGAGTCAAACAGGACTGAGCGACTGGGCATGCACACACGGCCTATATTCCTGTCCTCAGGCCTGCTGACCCCGGCTTCCCAGCTTGTAAACATCGGCTTTGTGTGTACTAACAGAGAGGTTCTTTAAAGTTAACTTGGGGAGTTCAAGAGTCATTTTGAGGGTAAAGTTCTCTAAAAGTATTGAGTGTGAAGCTAATAATGCTGAGAATGCAGAACTTGCACCCTTTTAGTCTCACGTGATGGAGTTAAAATAGAAGATATGGAATTACATGCCTCTGCAAATATCGAGGGACATTTACATGCTTTTTCTATTTACTCAGCATTCTTAAAGAGGAGTAGTGTCAGATAATAAAAAAAAAAATAAGTTTGGTATTAAAGGTTTACATTTCAGCTGGATGTCTCATTGCCTGGGTGCCTTTTGGATCATCAGTTTCCTTACTTAAGCAGAGAAAATAAGAATGCCCATGTCTCTTGTGAGGGAGTCTGTGTAAACAGCCCAGGATGGTGCAGGGCAAATGTTAGACTGTCAGTATGAGCCACATCTAGGTTGGAACCTCTTTCTTCAGAAGTGTTCCTTATTTTAGTCAGTTTCAGATTCTTAGAGGAACCATCTGCTATAGGAACTGGGCTAAATGAGGATGATATTTCGTTCCACAATCAGCTTCATCAGAAAGTGTTGTGATGGGACTGTTCAGTTTTCTCTTTTGTTCTTAATTCAGATTTGCTTTGCTGAGGCATGGAGGCGAAAGATGTCTCGGAGACTGAAGACAGAGCTGAGGATCCAGGTTCCAAAACTAAAGGCCAGCCTGATGCTGCACAGCCTGATTTCCCACCAGGAGGGCAGACCCCCGGCCCCACTGCCCTCTGGGAGACGCTAGAAAGGAAGTTTCTGGAATACCAGCAGTTGGCTCCCAGGAGCCCGGCTGAACAACAGAAGAGCCTGTTGAATCTTCTCCCACTGTTCCTAAAGGTTGGTATTCTAATTTTTGAAACTGTAAAAAGATGATACAGCACTCTGGGGACCCTTCTGGGATGATTGGAAGCTGGAGTTGGTGGTTTTAATATCATCACGAGTGGTCTCTGATTGGTTGCTTAGAGGAGAGTGTTGTGCTATTTAATAAAGATAGCAACACGGCTTATCTCCAGGGTGAGGATGGACCTGGAAAGGATGGACAGTTGGCTCTTGAGTATTACTGTCTCTTTAGTTAAAAAAGGACATTGTTCAACAGTGATATTGTTCAATCCCTGCTTAGGAGCCAGAGGAGAAACCTGCTCCTTTGGAAGCCAAGAAAGGAATCCGTGTCCTGACATGTGAGTGGCAGGGTGGCTGGAGACTCAATACCAGGGCCTGGGAGAGTCAGAACCTAAGCTGCGTCAATCACACAAACTGAGATGTGATCAGTGGGGAGCAGCAGAGCAGTATTCCCTTCCTTGGCTGCAGACACACAGGAAAAGCCCAGCCTGTCCACTGGGTTGGCACTCTGGCTGGTGGCAGCTGAGAACAGCTTGGGTACAAGGAATTTTCTTTATTGTCTTGGAATAAAGTTCCTGCTAGTGAGGTCTGCCTTGGAGTTGAGTGTGTTAAAGTCTAATTGTAGAGTTAAACAAGCATCTTTTTTGAAGATTTAGTTTTTGCTTGACCATTGATTTTGGGATATTATTGCAAAATCCAGTACTTACATTCAAAGCATGGAGAATATGAGATACTTTCACATTTGAAAATAGACCTGGATATCCAGGTGGAGGCTTTGGTAGATTTTTATTGGGAAATCCCTTTGCTAATATGTTTCCTCTAACCTATTAACCAGAAATACTTAATGATTTCCAAAGATGACTCAGAATTTTCTTGGGATCATATTTATAGGATGCACTGAATACTTAGGCATGCCTTTCTGTAAAAAATTGCCAAGTAACTTACTGTCTATGAATTCATAATTTTCCCCATGTTTTGGACGAGTATGTTCCATATATCCCATTTCGCAGATTGGATAACTGGTGCATAGGGAACATACTGGAAAAGAGCAACTAGATAAAGAGAGGCCACTTAGGTTTCTCATTCCTAGCCCTTCCTGTTTTGATGACTCCAACTTCTGGGAGGCAATTTTACCCAGTTCTCAGATCAACTTTGCCTTAAAAAGGAAAAATGTGAGAATCGCTGCCCCTCACCCACCAAGTCGCTGGGAAAGCGTATGCGTTCGGCCATAGCACTGTATCATTCCCACCCCTCTGAGCAGCCCTAGCTCTGATGAAAGGCTCTGCACCTGAGAGCCAGGGCTTCATACCTCTTTGCCTCTCTCCAGATTGTTGATTTGAGAATTCATTCTTTTGTTGTACAAATATTTGGGCTTCCCTAGTAGCCCAGATGGTAAAGAATCTGCCTGCAATGCAGGAGACCCAGGTTTGATCCCTGAGTTGGGAAGACCCCCTGGAGAAGGGAATGGCTATCCACTCTAATATTCTTGCTTGGAGAATTCCATGGACAGAGGAGCTATTTATTGAGTTCCTATAATCTCTTTTGGGCCTGTTGCTATGAAAGTAAGGAAGACCAATAGAGGTTTTACCTGTAACTGTCCAGAACAGAGGATACTGAGTAGGACCTAAAATGGTTTATTTGGCTTCTAGGAATTAAAAATGAATTCAGTTCAGTCACTCAGTCATGTCCAACTCTTTATGACCCCATGGACTGCAGCATGCCAAGCTTTCCTATCCGTCACCAACCCCCAGAGCTTGCTCAAACTCATGTCCATCGAGTCAGTGATGCCATCCAACCATCTCGTCCTCTGTCGTCCCCTTCTCCTCCTGCCTTTAATCTTTCCCAGCATCAGGGGCTTTTCCAAGGAGTCAGTTCTTCACTTCAGGTGGCCAAAGTCTTGTAGTTTCAGCTTCAGCTTCAGTCCTTCCAATGAATAGTCAGGACTGATTTCCTTTAGGATTGACTGGTTTAATCTCCTTGCAGTCCAAGGGACTCTCAAAATTGAATTCATTCAAAAATGAATTGGTGCCATTTCTTCAAAGTGGAAAGTTTTCATGTGAGACTCAGATTTCAACTTCCTCTGAAAATATTTGTAGCTCCAATAGTGATAATTGGATGGAGACGGTTGGGGCACCTCGTTAAACAGAAAATGGTCTTGGCCTCTTAGTTTACCCTAGTCCCTCACTCTCTAATACACCCAAGCCACATCACTGATCTGTGCTACCTGACCCTATATACACACTGACCTCATGGATAGCAAGTGGTCACTATTAACCTAACATCAGTATTGGTTCCTGTTTCCCAAACCCTTTCCTAATTACAGGAAGAACGATGGCCCTGTTGTTGAGTACATGGGATTTGGAGTCAAACAGCAGGGCTCCAGACCCAGCTCCACTGCTTATTAGCTGAGCATCCTTGAGCAAGCTACTAAATTTTACTGAGACTTCGTTTCCTCATCTGTAGAGTGGAATCAGTGCCACTTTGCTGGGATACCATGAGAGGAGATCAGATGAGGATTGTGAAGCCCATGGAACGTAGACATGGTGCCCATTCCCTTTCCACCAGTCTCCCGGAAACTGACTACACGTGTGCGGCTTGAAATCCCATTAGTTACCATGATCCCCAAAACTGCTGACAAAATCTGCTATGTTTTGGGTCTCTCGAGCCCACCTCTGATGAGCTCTGTAGAGGCAGACTGTCACCAGCTTTTTCTTTCTTTCTTTTTGTTATCATTTTCTTAAAATCTATATTCTTTTAAGGCCCATATGTCTACAAACCTGCTGTTCCTATTAAATTCTGACCAATAAAATCCTGCCAGAACTATAGCTCTCAAACTTCTTAATTAAGAACTGGTAGCAGAAAGGCACATGGGGAAGGTGGGAAGTTGGTGTTTTTTGGGGGGAGGGATTGTAGTGCAGATAAAATCTGAGCTGTAGATGAAGCCTGAGTATGGCCATTGGATTACAATGTATCAAGCTTGTAAAAACTCTCTTCTGAATTGTATATCCATAAAACAGAGTTCTTTAAGTTTGTTTGCAAAGAACCCTCTTAGCAAGTGGGTTGCTAAGTGGCAAGTGGCCAGTCAAGACTTTCCTATGTCTCCTTGAGTTCAGAAAGACTGCCACTCCTTGCACTTGTGTTGTTTAGGGAGGTGACTCCAGAATGGTGCAGACAAGGAGGTGGTTTTGTTGGATCACGCAGGAAGCAGCACAGAGCCGGTGACTTCCCAGGGTGCAGAGTGGTGCTGGCAGGAAGGATTCAATGGACCATTGAAGAGCCTTGGGCTTTGGTCTTTCTGAAACCTTCCTATCACAAGCTCTTAGAGCAAGAGAAGGCCTTCCTCTGACAAGTATGGGCAGGTCCTGTTGGCCTTCCATTGACTTTGCTTTAGGGAAAAGCCAACCATTCGTATCCTCTCATTGCATATAGATATTGGGCAATAATAGATGGAGAAACTAGAGTCACAGGTGTAGTTGTTGAAGACTGTCCTTAGAATATGTACTTAGAGAGAAAGCAGGCAGCTAGACGATGGGGAATCCCTGGCAATTAGTGTAAAATTCCTCCCTGTCTGGGACAGACAATCTCAGGGGTGGGATGACATGGGGGAAAAGGCAACTCTGTGCATTTGGTAGATTAGGGATACTGATAATAGGTTCACACTGCTCCCTTCAAGAGGTGACATCTGTGTCCCCTCCCCTGGAACCTAGATGGGTTTGTGATGGCTTGACTAATTGAATAGGGCAAAAATGACATTTCTGGGCTCAGGTCTCAAGAGAATTGTAGCTTCTCCCTGTCACTTGGAAGACTTGCTCTTAGACCCCAGCTGCCATGCTGTGAGGAAGCCCAGGCAGCCCTGAGTAAAAGCGCATGTGGAGAGAACCGAAGCTCCTGACATTGCGGCTGCGCTGCTGCTGATAGCCAGCACAGTTTTCCAGCCATGTGAGTGTGCTGTCTCGGATCTCTTAGCCCTTGTTTACCACCCCAGCCGAGGGAAGCAGAGGAAAGCTGTTCCTGCTGAGCTCTGCCTGAACTGGAGGTCCATGAGAAAAAGAAATGATTGCTGTTATTTTAAGCCACTCAATTTGGGCTTGTTTGTTATACAGCAATAGATAATCAGAACAGTGGGTAACACAAGCAGGAATCCATTTATTTCCTAGTGCTGGGGGATTGGAATTAAAACTAAGTCAGTTGTATTTGTGTGTGTGTGTGTGTGTGTGTGTGTGTGTGTGTGTAGGTACTCTTAGGCTAACTGCTCAGCCAGTGGTACACAGTTTATACTGTTGGATGTAGTCAATTATTCTTATATAAACCCAGCATGGAGTCAACTGACTATGGAAGAGAGAGAAGTAACATTAAATATAATAACAAGGGTGACCAAGAGTTATTTCCGAGTGTGGCATCCAGAGGGGAGGGTGAGGATAAATACGCCTTCTTGTTCATCTCTGGCCCTAATCCACTTCAGAGTGGGGCCTGCCACATGGTTTATTCCCTTCTCAGGGGAACACTATTTTTGTTATGTTAATGAACTTTTGATGCATCACTTTTTTTTCTGGTTACAAAGGAGAGAATTAGCAGGGGAAACTCACGTAAAGTCTCTGAAATGTTTTGAGTTTACTTAAAGGCCAAATCATCAAACTTTGCAGCAATGAAGAGATAGCAATGTGGCAGTCACGCTTGAAAACTGACCAGGTTCTCTGTCTTTCAAAGCCAAGGTTTTCTCCCATTTCCTCTAGAGCTGCTGTCATTCCTTATGCTCTGGAGACCAGAGCATCACTTTCTTCTTCTTTTTTCCATGGGAGGGGACAGCCGCAAGACATGATGGTGCAGCGCAGAGAATGTAAGTGAATATTTTTTAAAATATTGAGCAATATTCTCCCAGCATGCAAATCCCAATTTGGGGAAAAAATTAGTTCCTTTTGAAAGTTGCCTTAACTCTTCGGGGTCTCCATGGTACCATTCAGTAAATGATTGCCTCTGTGCATTAAATAGCACCCCAATGGCCCAAAAGAGTTCATGGGGCCTCCAGAAGTAGCCATCATGGTCCCAGGAAGGAGTGTGAGCCTTGGGAGAATCTGGCTGAGTGTACAATTACTGTTCAGCTCACAGTGGCCCAATTAGCTTTATTGTAGAGTGCCTCCTGGAGTCCCACTGCTCAAAGACAATCTCAATGCCTCTGAGTCAACTGCCTGCAAATCAGACTTTTGAGGGTTTGCCAGCGCTGGGAGGAGGCACGGACATTTGTTAGGAAGATATCATAGAGTTCTTAGTCCTGGGGAAGGAAATAATGGTACCACTGAAATTCCCAGCCAGGAGGACTGACGTTTCTCTCCAGAGATGAACTTTTCCAGGTGATAGCTGGTTTCCAGGCAGTAGCCATACATTTCATAGACAGGCACATGCTATCTTGGTATGTGTGAGATAATTCAGCTCTTCACTCTGCTGCTTAACTGGTTATCTCAGGTTACCGTCTGGTTCTGACTCAGTTTCTGTAAAGTGGGAATAATAATAATACCAATCCCAAAGGTATGTTACATGGATTAGTGAAAACAATGCATGTCAGTGCTTGTCACAGCATTTGGCACAAACCCAGCAACACATTTGGCCATTATTCTGCATAATGTGGGTCCCATCATCATACATTCACGTATCAAATATTTGTTGGAGGTCTCCTATGTAAAATAGTGCTTGAAATTCACCTAGTTGTTTTTGTAGTTTTAGCAAAGTTCTGATATGCTGTTTATTTGCTTTATTTTATTTACAAAGGAAAGGTGTGACTGTGTTCATTTATAGGGCTGAACATTTTTTAACTATTTCAGATACAAAGTTTTGTTCAAATCAAAATAAATAGCCAGGTACTCACCACCCATATGGGCTTCCCAGGTGGTGCTAGTGGTGAAGAACCTGCTTGTCAAGACAGGAGAAGTAACATGCAGGTTTGATCCCTGGGTCAGGAAAATCTCCTGAAGGTGGGCATGGCAACCCACTTCAGTATTCTTGCCTGGAGAATCCCATGGACAGAGGAGCCTGAAGGGCTATAGTCCACCGGGTCACAAAGAGTCAGACAGGACTGAAGCAACTTAGCATGCACGCATGCACCAGCCATATAAAAGAAACACAGCATTTCGGATAAACTAAAGCCACCTGTGTGTAAATTCAAGAACTTATTCCCCTCCTGCTCACTCCCAACGGTAACTCCCAACCTGCTGAATTAACATGCCCTGTGCGAAATGATAGATAAAGAGACAGCAAGTTGTAAAAGTATATTATGGTATCATTCTAAGATACCTATAAAACTGCGTGTAAATTATACAATAATATGGGTGTATTTTTATAACCATAAGTAATAATATCATGTAATTTATGTATAGTCTCACAAGTTTTTGTAGACTCAAACTGTAATATACTTTCACAATTTGCTTTCTCCACAACATTCTATTTCTGGGATTATCTGTACTGACACAGCTCTGTTTCTTTTTTCTTTTTCAGTGCTATGTGATAGCCTTGTATAAATTTGTCACAAATCATTCATTATCCTACTGATGGACATTAAATTTTTCCCAATCAAAAATAACATTGCGTAGCTATTTCTTGTTCATATCATCTGCGCACACACGCCACATGTTTAGGGATATGCTTAGAGACGTCTCTCTAGCGCTGGAATTGCTGGGTGGTTGGACATGTGCCCCCTTAGCTTTATTTAATCATGTTAGATGCTTCTTCAAAGAGGTTCTTTCAAGTAACTCTCCAGCATAGGGTAGGGGGGTTTCATGGTTCCTCACTTTCCCTACATTTGGGATTGTCAGATTTTTCATTTCTGCTAACCAGAAAAGTATAAAATATCTTCTTGCAGTTATAGTTTTTACTTCCCTGATTATTAGTAATTTTCTATTTATCTTTCAATAAGTTGTTTGTTGCTTCATTTGCCTGTTTTTAAAAAATCAGCCTTTTAAATAATTAATTTATAGGGGTCTAAATACCAGCCTTTTGTGAGTTACATGCATTACAAATATTTCCTCCGAATCTGCAGTCTGCGTCCTTGTTTTGTATGTAGTGTCTTTTTATATCAAGAAGAGTTTTAAAGGTTTTTACTTTTAAACAAACACAGTATCTGTTGCAAGGAAACACACTGAGAACGATTTCCCTTTAGCAATTTTGTGTCTTTCTCACCCTTTCTAGAAGAAGGATCTCAGCTTTAAAAAATATTGGTCAGGCCTTTGGGAAGGAATATAATTTCACATGGCTGGTGAGTGGGAGCGGTGGACGACAGTCTAGCAAATTGCATTTCATAGTGGCCGCTAATTGCCAGGAATGCACACAACAGCTTACCTCCCTGGTGGGAACCTGGGGTCAGGAATTGCCAGGAACTCAAGTTTGGGGCCAAGGATAGTCACTCTGCTCTGTACTCAGCCTGTGATGACACGGGAGAACAAAGGGAAAGGAAACATGCAAAGCAGACCTGGGAACAGGATTACTATGGAAACTGGAGGAAATTCTGGAGCGAGCCTGGCATCCCAGGCAGAATTGTAAGCCTTCTATTAAATAGTATTTTAAACAATAATCAGAGAAAGTCTGAGGAGAAAGAAGACCATACATTGACATGAATCCACCACGGTGGTACATGTGTTCCCAAACATGAACCCCCCTCCCACCTCCCTCCCCATATATGTCAATGTATGGCAAAACCAATACAGTATTGTAAAGTAAAATAAAGTAAACATAAAAATTAAAATAATAATAATAATAAAAAGAAGAAGAAGACCAGATTGGATAGAGATGAAAGGGACAGATAAGAGAGGATTTAAAGGAAATTAAAAGAAATGGGAGACTAAAAACAATGACAGCAACAAGTTGGACTGGGAAAGGATTTCCTAAGCTTGGAACTAAATCCAGAAAGTAACGGAGTGGACTGAGAAATTTCATTTCATAAGAATTTCAGATTTCTGTGCAGTTTACCAAGCAATACCACATTTAAAGATGAAATGACAGATTCCGAAAAATTGAGATAATGTTATAGACCGAAGGTTAATGATTTTTGTACATAAAAAGATTTTAAAAATAAATAAGAAAATAATGAAAAACCCAACAGAATAATAGGCTAAGAGTAAGAACAGACAATTCAAAAGGCATTAAAAGTGTTCATCCACTCTAGTTACCCAAAGATTGCAACTGAAATGAGATATTTTTTCTTCTGTAAGTTTTCTTATTTAGGATGAAACAGCACCACAGTGCTCGATGTTGGTGTGTGTGGAGAGAAATCAGCCCTTTTCCAGGGAGCCCTTGGAGGCTAATCTGGTAAACTTTTTCTGGAGAGTGAGTTAGTAGTTAGTAATAGGTACCAAATCGCTTAAAAAAAGGGAAGAAAACACTCTTTTAATTGGATAGTATCACTGGCTCAATGGACATGAGTTTGAACAAGTTCCAGGAGATAGGGAACAACAGGGAAGCCTGGTGTGTTGCGGCCCATGGGGTTGCACGAAAAGGGTCAGACACGACTGAGCGACTGAATAGCAATTGAAAATCCCACTTTTTAAAATCTACAATTCTATCTTTCAGAATTTATCTGAAAGAAATACTTGCACTACCAAACTAAAATATTTGCATGAGGTTTGACAGGAGTGTAAGGGGAGAATCAGGGAGACCCAGCAGGTGATGGTGAGGAAGGGGAGGGAGGAGGGGCCTAGAGAGTCCCTCTTGGAATTTCCTACAGAGCAGGTGAGTGCTCGGTGCGGCCATTCCCTGAGACAAGAAACATTGGGTTTGGGGGGAAGGCAGCGGGTTCAGTAAAGCGTGTTTGGTGTTTCAGGAGTGTGAGTTCAGGGGAGATGTCCAGAGTCAAAGCTGGGTGTGTTTGGATCTCAGTATGAGTTGAAGAATTCCTAGGTACTAGTGTAGAGAGACAGCAGGAGCTGGAGGGTGGGTGATTTAGCGGCTTTCCATGAACCCGAGAAAGCGACTTAGGCTGGCAGGGCGGTGATTCTGATGCCTGGCTTTGTAGCTTTGACATCACTGAGTGAATCCTGCATGTTGCGCTTCAGGCCTGGGAACACTCCGTGGGGATCATCTGCTTTCCCAGTCTTCAAAGGCTGGCTGAAGATGTTTCCAACCAGTTTGCCCAAGAAATACAGAAGGCGCTTGTGGGAAAGCCTGCAGGTAAGAGAAGAGCTGTCCTGGAGAACTTCATGGAGCGCAAAGCAGCTCTGCGGGCCCCTCCCAGGCCTCTGGCTAAGCCCCTCTCTGCTTTCTAGGGGAGTTAGAGTAGAGCCTTTGAACATGTACAGCAGGCCAGGTTCTGACCTTGAGGACCCTGGAGAACAAAAGAAAAGGCCAGAAGAGGGAAGAGAAGGGGAACTTGGGAAAATTTGCTGCTCTTGGGAGGGACACACAGATGTACACACTCACACCACTGACCCTACCGTATATGTGTGTGATATATATACACAGACACATACACACACACACACACACACACACACACACACACACACACAAAACCAAAGCCAAGCAGATTTCCTGCTACAGGTCTCCTGACTCACATGCTTCCCTTCATGGAGGTGGACCCCCAGAGCCTGGGCTATGAGGCTGAGAGCAGAAGGAGATTCCAGGGGGAAGGAATAGCTTGAGCATGGTGTAGATGGAGGAATCCCTGCGACAGAAGGGGCTGTGTGACATAGGAAGCGGGGAGAAGACACTGGATTGTGGCAAGTCCAATTGCTGAGGAGCGTGTTCTTATTATTTAGCAATAGGAGCCACTAATGGTTGTTGAACAGGGACGATGGCATAATAAAAGCTGCCCTCCAAGGAGATTAATGATGACAGAGTGTGAAATGTTTGGTATAGATACAGGCATCACTGCCGGGCGTGCAAGAGGTGGACGTGCCGTGAGGGTGCTGAGGCAAACCTTAGGGAGAGAGGGGCCCAAGTGGGGGGAGCTGGGTGACCTGGCCACCGCACTGCCCTGCTGGTGACCTTTCTCTCCTCACCACTGTTGTCAGAGCAAGCACGGGTAGCAGCTGGGAAGCTGCTGCGATGGAAGGGAGACGCGGACGTGGATCAGGATGGTTACCTACTCCTGAAGTCGGTGTACGTGCTCACGGGGACAGATTCCGTAAGTTCCAGGCCCCACTGGCCCCGCCTCCCTGGCTGGGCACTTCTCACCAATGTCCCAGCACAGGGCAGTGGAATTTCTCAAGGGTGCTTTCTTTCCACGAAACTGACTGATTGCTTTTCCTCCTCTGTGCCCCTTGGATAAAGAACAAGGGCTTCAGAGTCTGAAATCCTGCCTATTCACATCCTGCCTTTTCACCTCGTGTGCTGCCTTGAACAAATGATTTGATTTCTTTGCATCTCTGTTGTGCTGTTACTTTTAAAATTAGAGATAAGAATGCTTCCGCTCTAGGCTTAGTGTGAGGATCAGTGATGGGTGGTGTGTGCAGACTCTATTTCCTGTGTGTCAGGGCGGGGCTGGGTGCATGCCATGCTCTGTACAGTTAATCCTCCCAGGACCCCAGGAGTCAGATTACAGCGAGGCTGCACTGGGGACAGCGATCAGGTTTGCCTGTGGTGTACAGCCTCTCTGACTTGATGCTTTGAGCCACTGCTGTTTACTGCCTCCTGCTGAACTCAGACTAAAGGAGCCAGGCCTGCGGGCACCTGCCCAGAGCCGCACCGGAGATGAAAACGGCTGCTATTCCTTCTTACCATCCAGGCCCCGTCCTGGCTGTGTTCATCCCGCCGTGGGAGTGCTCTGCCGATGACTGGTGGCCTCTCAGGCAGAAGCAGCCCCCAGAAGCTGTGGCCATCAGCATAAATGACCCAAAGTCCTGTGCAGGGCAGGTCCAGAGGCTCCTCTGTCTAGTGAGAGCGCCCACTGTGAGTGTCCTGGTGCCCAGACTAGGAACAGCAGGGAACCAGGCTGGAGTGGTGGCTGCCCTCTGGCTAATGGTGAACACGGGCATCTGACGGGCATTTGGAGATAGCACCAGGAAGCGGGAGAGGAGCACGGCAAACAGTTGCTCACCAGCGGGAGGACCACCCACCTGACATTTCCTCTCTGTGAACCGCCTGGACCACCATCTGGGACAGTGACCTGGAGCACAAGGTGGGGGCTCGTCACCCCCTGAGGAAGGCCTATTTTCAGCGTGAGCAGTATAAGTTAACCTAAAGCCTTGCTTTCTGCTGGGAGGAGTCTGCCTCCAAAGCAGCGAGAGAGTAAGCAGTTGGCTTTCTGGGGAGATGGTGCAGTTCAGAGCACAGGAAGAGACACCCTGAGTGCGGCCACGCACTCATGTGCCCAGTACAGGGGGCAGACCCTCCCTGCAGTGAAAACCTTTAGGCAGCAGCAGCCTGGAGCTGGCCCAGACTGTACATTCTTCCTTTCCCTTTCCTAACGTACCCACCGTGTCTGTGAGCTTAGCCCATAGGGTGGGATATTGCGTACTTTATATTAGCCACACACGTGCTCTCTCACGCTCATGTATGTGCGCACGCGTGCAGAGGTTGCAGTGCGGTAATAGCGGCGGAGCTGCAGGCAGAGCCCGCGGAGAGAGGCCGTGTGGCGCTGCACACTCGGGCTGATCCCTCTGTTCTGACTCCTTGTCTCCTCTCTGTCTGGCAGCCCTGGGGCTGTTGAGGTGTGTGGCTCTCTGGGTTATTGGTCCTCACCTATAGGGCTGTTTGGGTCAAGCTGAGGTCTTGGATCTGAGCAAGGGGATGGAAAGGGCCCTGATCGTGTCCTTAATTCAGATGCTTGAACTTGTTCTCTGCCACCTCTTCCTGACTGAGTTTCCAGTTCCCTCATCAGGAGGAAACCTGTCAAAATCAGCGGTGTGATTGCCAGGAATGCCCTTGATTTCTGCTCCGCAGCAGCCCTCCCCCTTCCTTCCTGTCATCTCTCTATCATGTAAAAGATATGTCTACCTAGCACGTAATACACGCTTTATGTAAACTTAATCTTCACAGCTGTCCCACTGGCCCTAAAATTGTCTCCATTCCTAATTGAGAATGTGTCGCCCAGAGAGAGGAAGTGGCTTCCCCAAGTTCGGGGCTGAAAGAAGCGAGCTGGATGGCCTCTCCCGTCTGGGTCCGGAGCTGCGCTCTGCAGCCCTGGCCACGTCTGAACTTCCCTTGCAGGAGACGCTGGGCAGAGTCGCTGAGTCTGGGCTCCCAGCCCTGCTCCTCCAGTGCCTCTACCTGTTCTTTGTCTTTCCTCTGGAAAAGGATGAGCTTCCTGAGAGTGATGTTCAAGTTCAGAGGATGTTTGTGCAGGTGAGTGGGGGGAGGGCTGGACTTCCTGGGCCAAGACCAAGCTTCTTCTTGGTCCTCCAACCTGCTTCTCCAACCTCCTCTGGTCTCTCTCTTCCCCTAGCTCTGAGCCTCCTCTGTTCTCCTGGAGGGCCCAGCTCACCCCTTCACCCCTAGGCTCTGCAAATGCTGCGGAATCCCGTGCATTTGGAAGACAGAGTTTCTCTCCACCTCCTTGTATCTCTGTGTTGCCCTTGTTCTCTTTCAGAACAGTGTGCTTTTCTTCCCCCTCTGCTTGGCTGCACCAACTTCTTGTCCTCCAGTCTGTGGTCTAGGGTCCTGCCCACCCTCCTGGGCACCTGGAACCTCCTATCTCTGGCCCCTGCACCTCTGAGAACAAACTCGCTAAGCCCCCCTTGTGTAACTCTGTAAGTACTTGCTATGTACCAGCCTTGTGCCATAAGCTTACACCCATCACCTCCCTGAGTCCTGTCTTTCATCACAGGATGTGCGTGGTACTGTCATCTTTATTCAACATGATCTAAAGTACGGTGAGTAAACACGGGTCCAGAGTCCAAGTGTGGCTCAGTGGTAAAGAATCCACCTGCCAAGCAGGAGACGTGGGTTCAGGAAGATCCCCTGGAGGAAGCAATGGGAGTTTACTCCAGTATTCTTGCCCGGGAAATCCCATGGACAGAGGAGCCTGGCAGGCTATGGTCCGTGGGGTCACAAGACAGTGGGACGTGACTTAGCAACTCAACAACAATAAGGGTCATAGAGGAGGCGGATGGGGGCAGGGATTGGAACCTGGGAATCTGGCTTCTGAGACTGCGTTTACCCACTCTGTGGGGCCACCTCCATCTCTCCTCTCAGACGCCATCTCAGGCCACTATTCCCTGTGGTGTGCTCATGTTATGACCTGTCTTTCCTATCTTCTCCGACTGGCAGAGGCTTTTCACGCAACTTCTCGCCTCTCTCCCCTTTACTGACGAGTTCTGCTTTCTCAGCTGCTGGCGTGCTGTGTTCTCCAGAAAACTCCTCCGGCCTCTCCAGCGGAGGCGGGGTACTGTCTGTCTGCCTTCTCTTTGTATCACACGGAGCAGGTACACAGGACCATTTGGGAACTGCCCGTGCAGCTGGCCCCTGAACGTGCACGTTCACAGCCGCGCCCACTTTAGACCAATGCTCAAGCCAGAATCCTCATTACCAGTGGGCATCTCATGAGTTCTGCCGGATTCCACTTATGCCGGGTGTCCCCTAAGCTTCGCTTGTTAGAAATGTAGGCCTCATTTGCCCACATATAAGTCATATCTTCAGTGGTGGTCAGGACACAGGACTGGGTACGTAAACAAGTCTTCACTGTGTGGTCTCCACGTGCTCTGCAGGCAATTAACGCAGCCCTGTCTTCAGCTGTCCTCTCTACGTACGGACAGAATGTGAGCCACAGCGATACCACCTCAAGGCTTTTCAGAGCTTCCTTCTTTCACTCCGCAAAACTGTACAGAGCTCCTCTTGGGTGCATCTCTGTACTAGACCCGCACCCTCTCGTAGGGGCGACAGAGAGATGGAGAAGCCGACTGGGGAGACCAATCGCATGAATAGAGGAGCAGGGTCCAGTTCTTTAAATGCTCTCATGGAAAACTGAGAGATGTGCTGGGAAATGAGAGCCAGGGGACCTGACTTATGGTTGAGCATAAACGGAGACACTTCGGAGGAAATGGCATTGAACCAGGGAGCTGAAGGTTGGGATGGAGATGTGAAGGGGGAGGAGACAGGAGAGGAGAAGCAACGGCTGGCCAAGTGAAGGGTTGCGTGGCCACAATCACTGGCCATCTTCAGGGGAGACCAGAAAAGCGCGTCTGTCCCCACTTCCATGACTGTCCAGCTAAGCCTCCGTCACTGTGCAAAAAGGGGCTCAAGGATTTGGACAGAAGGAGCTTTCCATGTTCGCCAAAGTGGAAGAGGGTCCCTGCAAGACCACCAAGAGCCACAGGGAGAGTGCCCAGGATAACATGAGGGGAGAGGCAGGGCTGGGCCATGCAGAACTCTGGGAGCCATATTAGGGTGTTTGGTTTCCGTACCAGTGCACAGTAGGCTTTCAGGAGGTAACCATAGGAACATGGGATGGGTGGGGGCAAGAAGTCCAGCTAGGAGGTTGCAGGATAACGCTCGTAATCTTACAGAGAAGTAGAGGCTGAGTGCCAGCCGGGGATTCAGGAACACAGCTCTCTTTTTAAATCGCACCGTTAATTCTGTATTTTAACCACAGGTGGCATTTTCTACATTTCTATATAATAAGACACCTCTCTAAGTCAAACACTCTTGTGTTATTCTGATGTGGAAAGGATAATCACTGCTTGTACTGGGTTGGGAGTCCACATTTTAGCCCTGCCACCTTTTTATAGGTGGCTGTTGACCATGCCAGTCTCAGGCAGAGGGTGATCAGCCACAATTCTATCTCTCCGGCTGAGACAAGGAAAAGTAAGGTACAAATTCATTACAGGAAGGAGGCTTCCTAACCAGAGACTTTGTATTTTCCCCCCTCAGATGTTGCTCAACATTTGCGGTGAGGCTCAGGGTCTGGAGGGACTTCTCTCAGGAAATGAGCTCCAGTCTCTCATGATTGCCACGACATGTCTTCGGGAGCACAGCTGCTATTTTTGGAAGGAGCCCACCTTCTGCGTGCTGAAGACCATCTCCAAGGCCCAGAACGTCGGCGTCATCCAATACCTGCAGGGTATGACCCTGGAGACCAGGGACGGTCTGTGGGCACATTTTCTAGAATAAGACCCTGGCATGCCCTGGCAGCATTAGCACAGATTCCAGGGGTCCAAAAAGAGATGAACAAACAGGGTTTTCACTGATGTCCAGTTGTCTAGTAGGTGACCCTGTGTTACTTGGGTCCATTCATGACAGGGCTTTTACTGTTCATTTTGATGGTCCATTGGAAGGGGGAGGGAAAGGGCAACTTATTTACTACACATACTGCCAAACACATACTATGCTGAGCTCATTTGTATATTATCTAATTTTTTTGAGCTAGATATTGACGATTAATGCCATTTTGTAGTGAGGAAACCGATGATTAAGCGTGATAGAAGAATTTGCCAAGGCTCCCCAGCTAGTGAAGAAGAGAATCACATATTAAACCCGAGATGCCAATTCTGGTGCCTTAGGCTCTGCTCTGGACAGTGTGCGTAAAAGTTAAGGACTTTCTGAGGTTAGACAGCCAGGCTGTAGCCTCCTGCCCTGTCCCTTTAGCTGAGTGACCTTGAGCGCTTTACTGCCTGTATGCTCAAGATCCTTTGTCTGTAAAATGGAGATAACAGTCCCGCGGATTGCTGGGATGCATTAATGAGCTGGCATATTTGAAGCCCTCAGACAGCACCTGGCAGTGGGCGCCCCATTGGCCAGCATCCCAGAATCATTACTTGGCTGTGATCCAAGGTTGCACCCTGAGGGAATCAATTCTTCTAGCTGTCCCGGGACTTCCCTTAGCATCGTCTGTTTCCCAAGGACTCGAGTAATGCTGGGAACCACGGACACCACTGTGGCCTGCAGAATCTTGGGAACATGTATCGGCCTCCTTTCAGGTGCTGGCCCACTGTGGGACAGGGAGGGAGGCTCTGCAAGGATAACTTGGATGAGTAGGTTCTGACAAAAGTCTTCAGCTGACCTTCCCACCACCGTTGTTCAGCTTCACCAGCTAAAGTGCCTCTTAGGAACACAACCGTCCATCCCTTGGGTTAACTCCAAGGGATCTGAGCCTGCCAGTGTGACCTGCTGGTCCCCGAGCACTTGTCCCCTGACTTGTCTTCTTTCTAGGACCCCTTATAATAGAGGGTGTCAGGGGCTGAGAGCTGGGCACATACAAGTCCCCCCTCTTACTGTAACTGAGCCCTGGGATAATGCATCATCCCCAGTTCCATGACTGAAATTTCCCGATGAAGCTATGGTCCAGTGGTAATAGTGTAGGGCTGAGCCAGGCCTGAGGAGCTCAGCAACCCAGGCACCCCTCACAGACTGGAGTCAGAGGCTCCTGAGGAAAAGCTGCCTGCCTTGGTGCCAGGGGTCTCTCACTGTAGTCATTATTCTCAGCTGGAAAAAAAAAAAAAAAAACACCATGTTACAGAGATCTAGTCACCTAGAGTCCTGTGCCCAGGGCCCCTGCAGGGGAATGAGGATTTTCCACGGGCCTACAGGCTGAGGAGAAGGTCAGGAAGTGAGTGCCAGGCTGGTGTCTCCCTGCCAAGCCGGCAGCTCTCAGTGCTGCCCTGCACAGCATGCGGTCTTGGGATTGTATCGGTGGCCTCGCAGGTGAGGGACTGAACATGCCTTATCTCAAATTTTGAGAGACGCTTTTCCTGAACACTGGTGTGGCTTTCCTGGCATTCAGAAGAGGCCTCTCCTGACAAAAGAGCCCTAAAAACAGTGATCCATCAAAATGCAAACCCAATGGCATCTTTCTGTGACTCAGTTCTTCCCCTGGCTTCTCACAGCTCTGGGGTAAACAGTGCGTTCCATAGCAGGCCACACACCAGATGGACCGTCTTCCTCCCTCTACCTTGTGGATCACGCTTCCAGGCTCCAACCCTCTGGATTCTTTAGTAGCTGAAACACACCCTCTTTTTGCCCTTCGTCTTCCCACGTGTTCATATATCCTTCCCTGCACTTTTCATCAAGCTGATTTCTGCACAGCATTGCTTCCTTAAGGTCTCCTGTGACACTCAGGTCTTGTGTCTTGCCTCTTGTTATCTAAAGGACCTGGATCCCTCTGCATGCTGGGAATTAGGGGCGGAGGGCTAGGAGATTTTCATCCTCTCCCTTTTTTACTTACTCTCCATCTGGGCCCCAGAGTGTGGCTCTCAGGATGACACTTCTCAGAGAGGAAGCTTCTTCTTGATCCAAGAGTCAGCAGAAGCATTTTAGATGAATTCTTAGTCACATCCTGACATACAGCTTACAATCAGGTGGGGAGGGAATGGGCATGCAGCGAAGCCATTGTCTCTGAGCTCAGCATGGGTGTGTTTCTGCCTACAGCCATGGATTGCATCAAGATCTCTCTCCAGAACCTCTCCAGGCTTGTTGACACCCTCCCCGCTCCTGAGGTGAGCGAGGTAGTGAGCCTCGTCTTGGGCTTTGTGAAGGACTCCTATCCCATCTCCTCAGCTCTGTTCCTGGAGTTTGAGACCGGGGAGGGCTACCCTCTGCTGCTCAAAGTGTTACTTCGGTAAGTGGCTGTGTTTGGTGGGAAAGAAACAGTGGAAGCTGAGGTCCTCAGAATCACATATGGTGCTCTGGAGAAAGATATGGAGGCTTCTCAGAATGTCTTCTGAAATACAAATCTCCATAGAGCGTGTCCAGAGAGACTTTTATTGCGAAAGTAATTCAATGTGCAGCTGAGTTTGAAGTTAACTTCTTTAGGAAACCAATGGGTGAGCTCAATAACAGTTTTACCAAGTCCATTTGGTGGCATACACGCCGGCATGCCTGCTAGTCTGACAGTCTCCTAGAGCCCACATCCTCTATTGGAAGGCTTTCTAGGATGGCTGTGATGAGCTCTGCCTGTATGCTGTGGGGCTGGAAGTGCCCACAGGTCAGCAAACCCCAGGACTAGCCCCCTACCAATGGCTGGTAGAAGCTGATGGATATACACCCGGCAAAGGTGACTGCTACCACGGATGTCTCTGTCGTAGCAGTTCCTAAATATCTCTTTGCCCCTTGGGTGGGCTAGCTCTACTTTGCCTTCCAGAGTCCCCAGGAGGACTAAGCTCCAACTGCTCTTGCTTGGTGATGTTCTGGCTTCCTTCCATTCCCTGTCTCAGAGGGCCTTTCCCCTACTGTTATTCTCAAATTATTCATCCATGGGAAACACACAAAGGTGTGACTCAGCAAAGTCTGGGCTGATTTCCTCCACTCTGAATTGCTACGTCATCTGCAAGTTGGGTCCAGGGATTGGATAAACCAAGGGATGGAAGTGAAAGAAGCTTGCTGATGGCCCGAACTCTTCCGCTGGTTATGGGGAAGCTCTATGAGGGCACCGCCACAAACATTCCCTTGGCTTAGCTCTGAATACGAGCAGCGTTGCTCATTTGTAGGATGCAGATTACCACTGTGCTTCACAGATTTTGCTACAGAGTCAGGCTTTTAGTCTAGAGGGATGACTCGGATAAGGGGACTGACATCCCAAAGGAATGGGATTAGATGACAACATCAGAGGACCTTCCTCCAAAGGCGCACACAGAATGGACATCCCTACGTGGTTAGTCTTAGACTCAGTCGCGTCTGCCTCTTTGTGACCCCATGGACTACAGCTCACTGTAGCTGTCCATGGGATTTCCCAGGCAAGAGTACTGGAGTGGGCTGCCATTCCTTTCTCCAGGGGATCTTACCAGTCCAGGGATGGGACCCAGGTCTCCCGCATTGCAGGCGGATTCCTTACTGTCTGAGCCACCAGGGAAGCCCAAGGGATGTCTCTATGAGAATGCCATGTTTCACACGAGGCTGGACCATCACTGGCTGGTGACTGCTACCATGGATGTCTCTGTCACAGCAGTTCCTAAATATCTCTTTGGTTAAATGGCTGGTTGGTTTGCCACAGACTTCTTGTGGAAGGCAGGAGGGAAAATAAACTGTTCAGGGAATGTCAGAAAGGACCCATATCGGCTCATTTGTTTTCTTTTTTGCCTTAATGGGAGTCACACTGCCAATACTTTTACCCTTGACCTGACAATGAGACTTAAGAGACCATTCTCCATGAGAAGAGCAAAGCAGCCCACCCACTACACATAAGTAGCTGAAGACAAAAGAAATACCCACCCTTTGAAATAAGCATGAAGAAATCTAATAAATAATAAAGCCCAATTATTTCCCATGATGTTTGTATTGTTGCTCTTCTGAAATATCAAATCTCTCATTTTGGGGGTGCTCCTGCCCATTTGGTGCCTGAAGCCCGCACATCTTGGGGGCCCTTCCACGGAAAGCAGCTCTCCTGTGAGCCGACGCTGTGGCTCTGCTCACAGGTTCCTCTGCGTACAGAGATATTTCAGATACCTGAAATACAGGTTTCTCTGTATTCTGTCTGTGCAAGTCCTTAGATCTAGGGCTGATGCTTGCAAACAGAGTGACTTTTATCCACCCCCTGCCCCATGCCTTTCGGTGCTAAACTGGTGGAGATCTTTGGGGTCATGCCGAGCACTGTGATCTTCATTGCCTCTGCCTCCCTGTGACCAGCACCTTGGGCAAACCTGGCTGTTCTGTCCAAGACATCCAGGGAGCTGGTCTCGTCTGTCCCCACAGGTACGACGGACTGACCCAGAGCGAGGCTGACCCCCACCTGGAGGAGCTCCTCGGGCTGGTGGTGTGGCTGACAACCTGTGGGAGGTCAGAGCTGAAGGTGTTCGACAGCATCACTTACCCGCAGCTTGAAGGCTTCAAGTTCCATCACGAGGCTTCTGGTGGGTCTCTGGGTGTCCCTGGGTGCTTTGCGCCCTGAAGAGGCAGTGCAGGTCATTTCCTGCTTCTCTGTGCAGAAACAGACATGTGGCAGCTGTCGGTGACTCAGCAGGGCCTGATTCTGTCATGCCTTTGGGGGATTACCTATGTATTGAGAATATCTCCTTAATACATTTTTCTAAACGCCCTGGGTGAGACTTAGAGGAATTTGCTCAAGTAATAGAGACAACCTGTGATTTCCATTCTCACCCCTGATGTGACTTACTTGGTGCCATCTGCTTGTCTAACAGGGGCTGATGGCTCTGAAACAGCAACCCAGGCTCAGAGTCAGTGCCTCCTTAGTTCTATGATATATTGATTGATTGACTGACTGATGAATTCAATCCACACGTACTGATGCCTCTGTCCAGCAGCCGCTCTGCACCATGCTGGGAACCACTGCGAACAGGCCAGGTGTCTGTACCTTACAGATGCTCTGCAGAGACTGTCACATAAACCCCGAGCTATAACCTGTTCAATGACTGGCTGATAAATAGAACAGTGGTAACACGAAGGGTGGGGTTTAGCTCTGCCTGGGTCAGTCAGGAAACTGCACAGAGAGTCTCATTCAAGAGAGGTGTCAAGGCAAATGATGGTGGGCCAGGAAAGAAGGAGGGGGACAAAGTGGAGGGTGAAAACCTGTGAGGCCAGTGTAGGACAAGCCACTGGATGTGACTCCAGCAGACACACAGGGCAGTGTGAGGATTAGAGAGGAGTTTCAGAAACATTTTGAGTGTCTGAGGCAAAGAGAGCTGGAAGTAGAGAGTTCTGTGAGGAAGTGTCTCAAGGGCAGGATTGAATGAGGCTTTTTCTGGAGAGAAAAAGGAGGGGGGTGGGTTCAGATGGTCTTTTTATTTAATAGCTTGTCTAGAAATGAAACTGACTTTGCTTAGTAATCTTTAGCATCATTTGATTTTAACTAATTGAAACCAATCCTCCAGCCCCGTGCTGCCCAATGGAAATATAATGTGAGCCACATTCCATAATTTTGAATGTTCTAATTACAAAATTTTAAAAATTAAGAAGAAACAGGTTAAATTATTTTTCATAATATATTTTATTTAACTCTGTATAGCCAAAATATTACCATCAAAAATGTGATCATACAAATAACCGTTAATGATTTTTTTCATCGTGTTCATTTCTTTGTGCTATGTCTTAGAAATCCGGCATGTATTTTTCTCATGGCACGCCTGGGTTCACAGTAGCCACATTTCAAGGCTTAATCAGCCAGCACGTCTTGGGCAATGCAGCTCTAACCTTACTCATAGCCTAGGCAGATGGCTTCTCTGGACTTCTGATAGATATTTACTACAGGAATTAGAAAGTATAAATTTTAAATGGCACATCCTCCTGATAATTCAACCACATATTTCTGGGCATAGTCAGGAGAAATGGCTTGCAGGATGATTCCTTTTTGCATCTTCAGGGGTGACTGTGAAGAATCTTCAGGCCTTTCAAGTCCTGCAGAATGTTTTCCACAAAGTCAGCGACCCCATCCTCTGCACCAAAGTCCTGTCATCCATTAGGACCATGTGGAGCTGGAACGCCCGCAACTTCTTCCTGCTGGAGTGGACCCTGCAGCCCATCTCGCAGTTTGTGGAGATCATGCCCCTGAAGCCGATCCTGGTGCAGAGGCACTTCTTCCAGATGCTGGAGGCCCTGGTGTTTGAGCTGCGTTATGTGCCCCATGAGATCCTGCGGAAGGTGCAGCGTCTGATCCAGGAGAACCCGGAGTCACTCTGTACCCTCGTGGCCCTGCAGAGCATTCTCAGGATTGCTGGGAGCGACCCACTCTTCCCTGACATCTTCCGGGACTCGGGGCTCCTGGGTCTGCTGCTGGCCCAGCTGCGGAAGCACGCCAAGATCCTGAGGAAGTCAGGTGCCTCCCTGGAGCGTCAGGAGGGGAAGTGGGGAATGGGCCGGGGTCAGTGTTAGCCGGGCCTGGTCTGTGTGCCAGCCCCAGCACCCATCAACATAACAGAGAGAAGTGAGCGTGCAAGGGTCGCCTGGTGCCATGAAGCTTAGAGAGAGTACCCTTGGGATCCATGGCTTCACAGAGCAGGCAGACTCCCTGTTTACTGTAACTTGCTTGCTCCTCCCCACGATAAGTTGAGAGGGATAGGTGTAACTTTAAGGCAGCTCATGGGACTAACTCAGGCCTGATGAGTTCTAAGCTATGAGATACCTCCTGCGCCAGTTATTGTCTGAGTATGTAGATGGGTAGACAGGGCCTCAGGAGTGCAAAAGGCTTTCAGAGAGGCCTGAGCTCTGGGTGGGGGAAGGTGTGGGGTCACCTCTGGGCTCTACTGGAACATGGCCACCTTGCTCACATGGGGCTGTAGGGCCCAGTGGTCTTCCCTTGGAACAGAGGTCAGCAACCAGGGCCTTGCTGGCCCAGCTTGCCCCTCTAAGCTTGGCCACGCTTTTGTGCGCCCTGCTGGGTTGTATGCCCATGGCTCTTTGGCAGCATCCCCTCGCCTCTGCTTCAGGACTGCTGGCCTGGGCTCTCTTCCTGCCTAACCATGCCCCATGCACATACCTTGGATTTTTCTATAAGCCTTCCAGGGGATTCTGATGCAACTCAAGTTGGAGAGCTTCTGATGTAGGGATTATAGGGTCACATCTTACAAGTTAGGATGCACACTCCTTTATAATGGAAGCATGATTTACAAGTTAGGATGCACACTCCTTTATAATGGAAGCATGATATTCATCTTTCTTTAAGAAGATAGATATTGGACATGTCAATGGACACGAGTTTGAGCAAACTCCAGGAGACAGTGAAGAACAGGGAAACCTGGTGTGCTGCAGTCCACGGGATCGCAAAGAGCTGGGCTGAGCAACGACAACAAAGAGGGCAGAAAAGTGACGGAACTGGAGGTTTGGGGCCATAGCACACGTGCTTAAAATTTTCTTTCCGTTGTTTCTTAACTATGGCAGGAAAAAAAGAGATCAATCCTGGAGTTCAAGATACAGAACGAGAACTGACTTGTGTGATGCTGAAAACTGTGGTCACGCTTCTGAAAGGGTCGGTTAGGAATGCAGGTGAGAATGCTACCAGATTCACACTGTGACCGCTTGGGGAAACACTGACTATTTCCTGATGATTTATGTCAGTGTTCAAAGGCTGTATCCAAAGAATAGCCAACACCATGGCTGTGGCTAATGTCCATTTACTGCTTTATCTCTGGTGATCATCAGTAAACTGGTAGACACATCAGTTGACACTTTTTACTGTTTAGATTGCTAAATAAGGTGGTGAGTCAAAGAGTTATCTTAAATTTATGAGACCACAGAAACCCCATTTCCCTCAAGTAAAATCTTTTAATATCTTGCTGCACCGACTATAGATGCTTTTATAAAAAGATTCAAATTGTAAAATATTGTCATCATTTTTTAGAGAGATAATTTGATGTGCTTCTAGCCCATGATGGATTTAATAGCTTCATTCATTAAAACAAATTTTTTTAGCTTCCTGAGATCATGTGGCTCCCATGTTTAAAAATACATGCATAAAATACATGCATGTATCTTATACTATAAAGCAGATGCACAACAAAGTGACATGAATGGGTTTGGTAATCTGGTGCATCTTTACTTGGGGCCTCAGAGGTCAACTATGCCGAACGTGAATGGCTATTTCATTATGGTAGAGCATCTCTCATGTGAGACTATGAAAGATTTCCTGGAGGTTCTGGTTAAAAGGGAGATACATATTCCTAGGTTCCCTCCCAGAGATCTAATTATCAGGTCAAGGAAGAACCCAGAAATCTACTTTTAAAAGGCCCTCTAGGTGATTCCATGTAAGGAATACCTGGCCCATAATTGGGAAATTCTGCTTTATGGAGTTGACCAGCTCAAATCCACATCTTGCCATTTGAATGATCCAGTTACTTCCTGGTTCTTATTCTACATGTAATTACTCCAAAGATCAGTCCCAGGGAAGAAATTCTTAGGATTACTTTTAAACAAAAAACATGCCGTTAGCCAAATTTCTTTGATTCTGCTCCCCCACCATCCCAAGAAACTGCTTATGAATTAAATGCATTCTTAAATTCTGGCTTGCTTTGAACAAGGCTTTAGGCAGAGATAAGAATTGATAAAATAAGAATTGCCATTGGCCCTGGATTAGGGAATTATGTGGAAATAAATGTCAGAGGTACATCCAATTAAAGTTTATATTACTTAGAAAAGGGGGAAGGTGGTTTCAAAAGCAGAATTCTCGCTGGAGAAGAAAGCAGTTTTCTTTTTAATTCTCAGCTCCGTAGTTTCTCTATTCCTCTTCTTATTTTAACAGTAAGTATTGATTTTGAAAAAAAAGTTTCTAATGGGTGGAAAAAACATATACATATGTAGCCAAACAAACTTGGAAATTGTAAAGAAAAGCTGTCCTTATAATTGAAACTAAGGTCCCAAGATACCCATCACTCTAGCAATACTGTCTGTCTGGTCCCCAGTTGTCCTGAAAGACCACGGCATGGTGCCCTTCATCAAGATCTTCCTGGATGATGAGTGCTACCGGGGAGCCTCACTCGGCATCTTGGAGCAGCTCTCAGTCATCAACACCGAGGAGTACATGAGCATCATCGTGGGCGCTTTGTGCTCGTCCACTCAGGGGGAAATACAGCTGAAACTGGATCTCCTGAAGGTGATGTCGAGTCCTCCTTTGTGATGGGCTTTCCCACGGACACGCAGCGCGTGATCGGCATTTGCCCATGATTTCATCCCTTCACTCGGTCCCTTGTCCTACAGGTGGAGTGGCACTAGCTGCTGTCACAGACAAATCCCACCTGCTCAATAGCCTGGCACATTAGAGGCTGCTTGCATATGGTCCAGTCAGTAATTGGGAGGAATGTCATTCAGGGACAGCTGTCACCTAGGCATCTAAGCCAGCCAGCAGACGAGGGAAGGGAGAGCAAAGAAAACGGTGCACGCTCTTCTCTGGCCTAGAACTGGTGCATAACCAATTTTCTTTGGGCAGGATTCGTCCGGATGCATGAGGTGCCAGGAAACGTAGTCCTCGGTTGGGCCGTTACTTCCCAGCCGCACTGCAGACTATGGACGTGGCGCCCGAATTGGTGGTGGCCAAGCGGCTGCCTTGTTTAGCCGCCCAGCCTTTAGTGAGCAAGGCCCGATGCAGAGTGCCCGGGACACACAGTGGAGTGAAACTCAGCCCTTGCTAACTGGTACCTCTAGACTAGGACTAATACTAAGTACGCAATCATGGAGTCGGACACGACTGACGTGACTTAGCGGCAGCATGGTGATGCACATGGTTATGCCCTCGTAGATGCTGAAAGCAGGCTGCCACGGGGACAGAGAAGTAGAAACCAGCGTTGCCTTGCGTGTTTGAGGAAGGGTCACGGAGGACATCTGAACTGGGAAAGGAAGCCAAAGGCAGTCAAAGGGACAGGAGCAGTGGTCACACAGGGAAAAGTCAAACTAGGGTGTCACCTTTGGACAACAAAGAAAAGCATATGTATATGTTTTTATAATATTGTTAACCATCACCAAATTGTCTTAAAATAGTTAAAGATGAAAATAACTATCATCAGCCTGATAGCTCTCACAATTTTGTTTCTATTCCTGCTTTTCCATTTCTTTTGTCTGTGGGGGCTTATACCTTTAGCAAAAATCCTCTATCTTTCATTTATGGCTGTTTAAGAGAAGGGCAGCCTGAAATGCGAATATCCCCCAGGGAACTGACTTGGGGACCTGCCACGTCTGTGTGCAAAACAACCCTGCGTGCGAAACACACTCCTGTTTCATTACCGTGTTATCCTGGACCACCGGTGAATTTTCTATAATACAGAGTTGCTCTCACTTCCAAATTAAAACCCTCAGCCATAGTTAGCCATGAGATGACACGGCCCTTATGGCAGAAAGTGAAGAGGAACTAAAAAGCCTCTTGATGAAAGTGAAAGAGGAGAGTGAAAAAGTTGGCTTAAAGCTCAACATTCAGAAAACTAAGATCATGGCATCTGGTCCCATCACTTCATGGGAAATAGATGGGGAAACAGTGGAAACAGTGTCAGACTTTATTTTTGGGGGCGATGGTGATTGCAGCCATGAAATTAAAAGATGCTTACTCCTTGGAAGGAAAGTTATAACCAACCTAGACAGCATATTCAAAAGCAGAGACATTACTTTGCCAACAAAGGTCCGTCTAGTCAAGACTATGGTTTTTCCAGCGGTCATGTTATGGATGTGAGAGTTGGACTGTGAAGAAAGCTGAGTGCTGAAGAAGTGATGCTTTTGAACTGTGGTGTTGGAGAAGACTCTTGAGAGTCCCTTGGACTGCAAGGAGATCCAACCAGTCCATCCTAAAGGAGATCAGTCCTGGGTGTTCACTGGAAGGCCTGATGCTAAAGCTGAAACTCCAATACTTTGGCCACCTCATGTGAAGAGTTGACTCATTGGAAAAGACCTTGATGCTGGGAAGGATTAGGGGCAGGAGGAGAAGGGGACAACAGAGGATGAGATGGCTGGATGGCATCACTGACTCGATGGACGTGAGTCTGAGTGAACTCCGGGAGATGGTGATGGACAGGGAGGCTTGGTGCGCTGCGACTCGTGGGGTCGCAAAGAGTTGGACACGACTGAGAGACTGAACTGACCTGAACTGAGCTGATCTCAGTATAAAACCATTTAACAGTTAGAGAACGACATTCGGTTTATTTTACCAACTTAATTCCTCGGCAAAGCCAGTGTCAGGCTCTGATGTAGCGGTATTCGTGTCGTCTGATGACCTAAGCCCGTGGAGCTCAGCAGAGCCAGTGTGTCATGAGAAGCCCGTCCAAAAGTGGCATTTTGACTGCGGTTATCGTGCATTTCATAGATGACAAGAACCGAAACAGTGACTTAATCACAGAGTCAAAAAATCAGTGAAGGTGATGGAACAAAAAAGGAAAGTTAAGGTCTTTTGAAAGATACTGGAGCTCCATGGTTATGTGAAGTAACAGGTCTGAAGGGAGCATGTAGAGGGGAGATTAAAGGGGAGAGATAGCAAGAATTAATGAGAGTTTATAGCTGGAAAGCGCCTTGGCTTCAGTGGTCCGGTCCTGATGTGGCAGTAGAGACAGGCCTGGAGAGATTCTAATACTCAAAGGTGAAGCTGAATTTGAATCTAAGACGAGTGACTAAAAATTTGGTGATCTTTTCTCTTCACCATGCTCTTTGTTGAATGTTTTTCTCATATGTCTCTGTTCAACTTAATTCGAATGAGGGACAGGGAAGGCAGGGAGCAAGGCAGTCCGGACTTTGATTTTCTCTTGGATGAATAATTGGAATCCCTAACTGTACCTGGCATTTTCACATTTATAGTCAAACAGATCCACGGAGAGGAAAGTTTCGGAGAGTACAGTATTTTTGTGTCTATTATAGAAAAGCTCTCTACTTTGCTCCAAAGTTCCTCTTGTTTACCCGACAGCCCAGAGGCACCGTACTGGAGTGTCAGACCTTGGGTAATAGGACTGAATTTCCAGAATTAGCCGTAAAGCCATGGTGTTTTACAGATTCAGTATCATTTCAGTATCACACTATCAAGAGAGTACATCAGGGATGAATAACGTGTGAGCTTTTTAACACAGTCATACTCTGGGCTTCCCTCATAGCTCAGTTGGTAAAGAATCCACCTGCAATGCGGGAGAGCCCGGTTCGATTCTTGGGTCAGGAAGATCCTCTGGAGAAGGGATAGACTACCCACTCCAGTATTCTGGCCTGGAGAATTCCATGGACTGCGTAGTCCTTGGGGTTGCAGAGAGTCAGACACGGCTGAGCGGCTTTCACTTTCACCCTTTGCTCCACTTGCTGTCTTCTTCCTGGGTACCAAGTTACTGCTGGGCAGTGAGGAGGGTGCCTGGCGCCGCCATGGCTTTTCCGGAACCAGGCTGATAACCCACTGAAGCTCTGGTGGGTTGTGGGGAAGGATTGGGCCCCAGAGCCTGTTCCAGCCTTGCCCACCATCAAGTCCTATGAGCAACTAGCCAACATTTGCTGGAATCTGATGTGAGATAGGCCTTTGTTTTAAATCACTTTGGGAACCCCTTGGGAAACAAAGATGTAAAATTAGTTCTGGCTAGATTTCCCATTTTGGTAGTTGAGAGTATGCCTGCACTGTGCCTGCAAAGTGGGTCAGATGTAGAATGAAGGGGAAGTGATGGAATGTGGGGGCCTCAAAGGCAGGACCCTCCACCCCACCACCTGACCAAGGTTTGCCATCTCTGAAGTATATTCACATCATGGTGCCACCCTCACTTCCCTTCCCTGAGAATCAGCCAGCTGCTCTGGAGGAGAAAATTCCTCCAGAAACATGTGACTTAAGGCAGTTGCTTCCAAAAATCCAGTGGTGCTTCCATACCAATACAGAAGGACATGTGACTTCACCCCCTAATTCTGGCAAATGATAACCGAGTTAAAGAATAATGTAAGCAAATGAATTTCCTCTCCACGGCCAGTGGGACCATGATTGGGTTATGCACAAATTCAGATTGATTTGCTAATATACATTTAGCTGTTCAACTCTGAGCTTAATTGCATTACCTCACCCGTCTTCCAGCATGACACATGGAAAATTATGAGGAATAACAAATAATAGAATGTGAAATAAATCCTGTTAGTCTTAACATAGTTAGCGCTTTGCAGCAGACATCCATTTTATAGATTCAAGCTGGAGGAATACTAACTCAGAGACGATGACATGGTAACTGAGTTAAGGAGGAGAAAATGTGCTTAACGCTGACCTTTCTTGAAATGTGTCAACCCTAGCCTGATTACTTTGACTTCAGCTGATTAAATTTACTCCCTTCCGCAGACTTGCAAGCCTAGGTGATGCATTATCACGCAAAGTTGAATGACAGTAATGGAGACCCTCCTCCTAGGCCCCCAGTTCCTGACAAATTGTTTCCCGAAGTAGCGCAGTATTTATTTTCCTTTATGATAGAAATGTTTCTCTTTAGTTGCTATGAAATTAAGTCTTTGTAATTAGATTTTGGACTCTTTACTTTATGACTCTGCAAATATGAAATTAACCCCATCCCAAGAAATAATAGAGAAGCCTGAGGTCTAATGGCATTACCCCCATTTTAGATAATGACTCTGAATTCAATAAATCAAACAAAGCAACAATTAAGGACAGCCATTTCTTCCCCCCTCCCTATAGGAGGAGAGAAGTGCCATCTAGGAATTAAGGGGATAGACCCTCTGAGAGACACAGATCATAAGGATGGCTAAGATCGTGTTGCTCTCTTTTTAAAATATCTGCCCTCAGCACTCGGAATGACAGAGATCTGATGAGCAATATTTGGTATAAAACTGGACAGTTGGAAGGTGGTTTCTCAAGGGAAGAGGGGAGTTTTGGTGGTCCTCTAGCACTCAGACACTTGCTTATAATCTGATTAGCTTTATTTGTTAATCGTTCTCTCTTTTGGGTGTTTATTTTGTCATGTGTCATGTGATAAACAGAAGACTTCCATTCATTCCATTTGCCCTGAATAACATAATAGTGGTTTTCAGAGCTCCTGAAGGCACTCACATAAACGTAGTTTAGCACCCTAGAGCCTCAGATTTCTTGACGTGTCGGTACTTTATCTATTTTTCATGGCACTAGTCACACTGCGACAGGTTGAGACAGACAATGCTGAACCACACTGACCAACGCTAATGGTCAGTCAGCCTTTCGCGTGGATTATCAGATGGCAGGGAGAGACCACCGCCACTCAGCATGCTTGAAGGTTAGAGCGCACTTCCACCTCGGTAAAGAAGCACTAATTCTGTCCAGAGTGAGTTGCTCATACAAGGCAGGCACAGAGGACTGGCCCCAGAGTCCCAGGGCTGGGGGTGGGATTTTGGGAAGGCAGCTGTGGTGATGCTGTGTGTTCAGAGAAAGTCCCTGCCTAGTCTAGGGAACTCTGTGCTGCTAAACCATAAGCTTTTACATTCACCAACATTACTACCCTGGAGAATCTGTTCTGCATATAATCTCCTCTTTAAGGACCTGTCTGTACGTGCAATCTCTCCTCAGTTTTGAGCCAAATACAGAAGTAGCTGGACTTCCCTGTTGGCTCAGTGGTAGAGAGTCTGCCTGCCAGTGCAGCAGACATGGGTTTGATCCCTGAGTCAGGAAGCTCCCCTGGAAAAGGCGATGGCAACCTGCTCCGGTATTCTTGCCTGAGAAACCCCATGGATGGAGGAGCATGTCAGGCTACAGCCCATGGGGTTGCAAAAAGAGTCGGACGTGACTTAGTGGCTAAACAGCAACAGAAGCAGTTAAGTCATATCCTCACTTAGGGGGGGAAAGCAGCTGTCGCTGGAAACACTAGCACTTTGTGTTTCAATCTGCCTCTATCTGCCAGACAGTCTGGAAAGCCCATTTCCCTGAACCATATCCCATGACTCTGATTTGATCCCCTGTTAGTGGGTGACCCTGATGCTGAGTTTCTTTTAAAGACCAGAATAATTCAATTTCCCCACAGCCATCCCCCAGAGCTGTGGAGGGCAATCATTGATCCAACCACCATAGGTCATGCATTTCCTTTTCCTATAACTGGGAAAAGATCAGTTGACCCATATTGGTACAGATGAATCTTTCTACCGCACTCTGTATGATAATTTGCCCATTTTGAGCATAATCATGACCTTTGGCCTTGTATAGATTCTCCTAGTTTCTACAATCTTTGTTTTGTTTACTTGAAATGTCATTGACAGGGCAGTGGGAACACTTTAAGCAGCTTCTAGGTCATCATTTCTCTCCATCTTTGAAAGAGTCCTTGCTTGTGGGCATTAGCTTCGTTCTGGCTTATTTCACGCTTTCCTACCCCATGCCTGGGTTCACCGTCCGCCAAGCAGTTCAAGCTTCTTGTAGCAGAATATAATCTTAGATAATAAAATATGGGTTCTAGTGGTACACATTATAGTGTTTCAGATAAACACTAGTGTTAGGTTGGAGTTACCAGCATTTTAGAGACAGAACTAGAAAATTACTTTCCCCCCGCAAAGTACATGACTTCGTATTTCATATTTACCTGTAACTTTACTGAGTTTCTATCTGACTTTCTCTATATGAGAATTTAGAAGGCGAGTCCTTTTGCTCCCTTTTCGGACCCATCAATGTTCTCTTTGTCATTGGATTTTCACGTATTATGCCGCAGACTATAACCCTAAACCATGCATTTAAGACACAGTTTCACCCATCTCTCCCGAATTAGGGACTTTCTTTTCCCTTATTTTTTCTCTTTGAACCTTGTTTCAAGCATCCTGAAATTGACTTTAAGTTATGCCTGCCAAGAAAAGTCTCTTTGCTGTGTCTCTAGAGCACTAAACATCGTAAAGGATGAAACAACTCAAATGTTCCTCCAGCACCTACTAGCGAAACTACAGGGACTAGCCATTTTCTGGGAAACATGCTTAAGAAACCTGGGTTTGATGGAGTCCCATTCAATTTTCACAAATTGTAAACAACTAAATGCCAAAATCTAGAGGCTTTCGATATTTATCTAAAATCATCCATCCATTCTTCACTGTTAGGGGTGAGACTTTAGCCCAGAATGAGAACTTCTTAAGTCCAGTCCTTCTTTCCTTCTAAAAACATTTACTGAACACCTAGGGTATATCATGGGTACTAGGACTGAAGAATGGTGCTTTGGAAGTGCTTAGTAAGTGTTTGATTCTAGAGAGAATTAAATGTCTGGCTGTTCCAGAAAGACCTCAGCAGTCTTGCAAAGGTAGATTCTAGAGCGTGCATTGTAACAGCCTAAACTCCACACATGGTCTATAGTACATGCTAGACCTATATGTTTCCCTCCATGAAGGAGTGCTCTTCGCCTTAATTCCCTTTTGAAAATTGTCGCAGCCTTCCTCTAGTTGGAAGTGACATGAAATCAGGCTTGTTCGCTGCTGTGGGTTGTGGTACACCAGCTTTTAAGTAGATTTGTTTGACTGCCTTCCATTTATTAAAAATACCTGTACTTGCACACAGAGGAAGGTAAGTAGTAATAAACTGCTTTGTATAGATTTCACTGTTTCCTTTTGCAATATAGAAAATGGTTCATTCCATGAGTTTAGCAAGTATTTATTAAGTAGGTACCACAATCCACAACAGCGAACAAGCCTGATTTCATGTCACTTCAAACTAGAGGAAGGCTGAGACAATTTTCAAATAGCTTCCATGCAGGATGGTGAGAGTTCTGATTGGGGAGTTAGAGGTGTGAGCACTCAGCCTGGGATGAGTATAAGTGAGGGGTCAGAGAAAGGTTTGTGGAGAGAGATGCACTTGAGATATAAGACAGTAAATCAACCCTATAAAGCAGCATAGGCTTTAAGAGCAACCATTTGAACAAAGACACGGAGGGGCAACCCGAAACTAAGATAAAGAGGAACAGTATAGACCTCCCAGTATTTCAGAATTGCCCACAGGTAGCTTGCTATTCCTCTGGCATGGATCCTGGAGGAGCACCAGGAATGCTCTGGCAATGCCGGGCTGGAGCTCAGCATTAAAGATCTGCTGCCTTGACCTCACTCACTTTTATCTCATTGGTTTCAGTCTCTGCTCCGGATCCTGGAGACCCCCAAAGGCCGCGCTGCTTTCAGAGTCTCCAGTGGGTTCAACGGGCTGCTGTCCCTTCTCTCTGACCTGGAGGGGTCTCTCCAGGAGCCCCCACTGCAGATGTGGGGGGCAGTGTCCCCCAGCCAGACCCTGGACCTTGTCCTGCACAGCCTCTGTGCTTTGTCAGCTGCACTGTGCCTGGACCCTGTCAACGGTGACTTCTTTAGGAGGACCGGGCTCTTTGAGAAGCTGGCCGAGGACCTGTGCTTGCTGGGCTGTTTTGGGGCCCTGGAGGAAGAGGACGCCTCTCCGCCCTCCTGGGAGGACACCAAGACCAGGCCATTTGCTGATCTGCTGAGTGCGGCCTTTTCCTCCGCCAGCCTGCTCCCACCCAAGATCCAGAGCTGCCTGCAGATCCTCAGCTTTCTGGACAGCATGGCCCGAGGCACCCTCCACCTGCGCAGGGACCTGAAGGATGTTCCGAGGACCAGGCAGGAGCTAGCGGTGGACCCTCAGAGGGCAGAACCTGGCAGTGACCCCCAGGGAAGCTTCAAGCAGTGGCCAGACGTGGAAGAGAGGTAGGGCTTTGCTGCCTGCTTCTCTAATCTGTCCTCGGTGTGTCTGTCTCCTGTGTCCCGGGCGCATATCCCGCACATGCGTAGTACAAACTGGGTGTGCGGAAAGTTACGCTGCTACTCACCCTCCTGAGTCCATTCCCAGCAAGCGTCCTCCTATCTGATGTTTAAGCCAATAGGAGACCGAACTGGATTCAGAAGCAAAGGAAACCTTTCCTCTTTTCACAGAGAATGGAGAGGTGCAAGCTCTCCTGCTCTCTGGGCAAGCCTGGGGTGGGGCTGCCTTTAGGGATCCTGTGTAGAGGGAAGGGGTGGAGACCGCAGGGCTGGGCGCACCACCGCCGCACATGGCCCACTGCCACCGCCTGGAGTGGAGGATCCTGCATCTCGCTTCTGCACCGGATCTGTGCGTTGCCACGTCCTGCGCAGCCACTTTGCACTGGAACTCCGGTCTGAAGTGCCTGCCCAGGGCAGGGCCCCTGTATGCAGTAACCAGTGAATAAGTGAGACTAGACTAGGCAGAAAGGAAGAGGGTAGACCTTATCTTATCACCCAGATTCCACCTTATGTTTCCCGGGGATCCCAGTGGGCTTTGCTGGTGACAGCGTGATTTTCTTTCCTTTAAATCAAGTTGACTTTGTCTTGGTTAACTTTGCCTTTTCTTTTCTTTAAATCAAGTTAACGTCATCCCCCTTCCCTGAGAGCTGGCAGAAAACCAGTCTGACTCAGTTCAGGGTCGGGGGATGCTGATGAGTCACTGAGAACCAGGGAGGCTTACCTGATTTTGGAAACTGAGGGCAGAGCTCTGCTGCGCACAGGCTCCCTTTCTCCTTTGGCTTCTTTGCTGTGCCTCGGAGCCTAGGTACCTGGGCCCAGCCTCTTTGGTGCACTGAGCAGCCTTTGCCTTCCTAGCTTGCATCTCCTGCCTGCCAGGGCACTGCCAGGGAGTGGGTGATGTCCTTGACTTGTGAGACACAAACCATAGCGTCCTTCCCAATCATGGGACTCTTCTTGTTCTTTCTTGCTGCTTCCATTTCCCCTAAGAAGGACGTCTTTCTGCAGGCTAACCTTCTCAAGGGCCTGACTTTGATAAACAATTTTTTACTTTCATTCCTGTAACACAGAATTCCACTAAAGTGAGGGAGCACAAAGAACCACCCCGCCGCCTTGGATCAGGAGGGGGAAAATGAAAGAACAAAGCAACAGAATAGTTGGTATCTTTTTTTTTTTTTTTTATTCCTCTGAAGCGTCGATGATAAGACAAAAGTTAATATTGCAGTCAACTATCCTGCCTGCCACCTCTCCAGGTCACGTGGCCCTTAACACCACAGGATTGTCTTCTGAAAGACATGGCACGTGTTTACCCAAAGTGAGCACCCAGTGTGTCAGCCAGACATCAGTACTGGGAGCTGGTGGTGAGGGGTTGGATGTCAATTCTCCAGCCACTGTGATAATCATGATTGTTCTTGTTGCATTGGTTAATCTGGTAAATCAACTTGTTTTCTGACCTTCCATTCCTTCAGAATTTGCTCATGATATAATTATTGCTAGATTTGACTTGCTGACTTTTTAAAAATATTTTTTTGTTTGTGAGAAAGTTCAGCCTTTCACACTTCCTTTACTATTTTTACTGTCAAATTTATGCTGGCCTAGTCAGTTGGGCAGTGTTCCCTCTTAGTTATGTAATAGAACTTGCCAGTAAAACCTCAGGACCCTGATGTTTTCTTGTGAGAAAATTTATTCTTTTTTCTTTTATCTTTTTTTTTTTAAGAGCAGCTTCTTTATTGAGACATAACACCATAAAATTCGCCCATTTAAAATGTACAATTGAATGTTTTTCTTGTATATTCACAGAATTATATGATCATTACCACAGTTGATTAGAACATTTTTATCACACAACAAAGAAACTCCATTATCCATTATTTTCCATTTCTCCCACTCCTACCTCCAGTCCCAGGCAACCATTAATTTATTTTCTGCCTTTCCTGATTCGTCTATTCTACATATATCATATAAACAGGATAGTAGACTATGTGGTTTCTTTGTTTCTGGTTCTTTCATTTAGCATAATGTTTGCAAGGTTCGTCCTTGGGGTAGCATGTATCAGTACTTAATTCTTTTTATTGACAAGTAACATTCCAGTGTGTATACCACAGTTAACATCCACATAACGGCTGATGGGCGTTTGCGTTGTTTTCACTTCAGGGCTATTATGAATAATACTGCTATGAACATTCATGAACAAGATTTTTGTGGATAGGTGTTTGTGTATCTCTTGTCTGGATACCCAACAGTAGGGTGACTAAATCGTATGGTAACTCGATGTTTAACATTTTGATGAACTCCAAATCACTGTCCAGAGTGACTGCGCCGTTTTCTGTTCTTGCTAGTAGTGTGTGAGGGTTTAGTTTGAACATCTTTTTGTCAGCTCTTGTCATTATCTCTTTGACTATAGCCCTCCTAATGGGGATGCTGTGCTATCTTATTGGGCTTTTGATTTTCATTTCCTTGAAGGCTGTTGATATTGAGAATCTTTTCACGTGCTTGTTGGCTACTTGTGTATCTTCTTTGGACAAAGGTCTATTAGACTCTGCACCTTTTAAAAATTGAGGTGACCTTGGTTTATAGCTGTATGATTCATGTGTCCAACATTATAATTCGACTTCTGCATACACTATAGTGTGCTTGCCACCAAAAATCTGGTTTCCATTCGTCACCATATAGTTGACCCATCTTACCCATTTTGCCCTCCTGCAACCCTCCTTCCCTTCCTCTAACCACCACTCTGTTATCTGTATCTATGCTTTTATTTTGTTTCTGTTGTTTTTTTTTTTTTTTTGGCTGCACAGCATATGCGATCTTAGTTCCCCAACCAGGGAAAGTGAGATTCCTGCAGTGGGAGCATGGAGTCTAACCACTGGGTGGCCAGGGAATTCCTTCTATGGGTTTGTTTTTGTTTTGTTCTATTTATTCACTTATTTTTGTACTTTTTACATTCCACGTATGAGTGAAATCATACACTATCTTTTCCATCTGACATTTCAAGTAACATAATGCCCTCAAGGTCCATTCATATTGTAAATGGCAAGATCTCGCATTTTTATGGCTGCGTAGTATCCCACTGTGTGTGTGTCTGTGTATCACACCTTCTTATCCATTCATCTGTGGATGGGCACTTAGATCATTTCTTTATCTTGGCTATCGTAAATAAAGTTGCAGTGAGCGTAACAGTGTATATATCTCTTTGAATTAATGTTTTCATATCCTTTGGATAAATACCCAAGAGCAGAAGAGTTGGACCATATGGTGGTTCTGTTCTTAATTTTTTGCAGAATCTCCATGATGTTTATTTACATTCCCACCAACAGTGTATGAAGGTTCCTTTTCTCTGTACCCTTGCAGATACTCGTTATTGCCTTTTTTTTTTTTTATAATAGCCACCCTATTGGGCATGAGGTTATATTTTATTGTGATTTTGCCTTGCATTTTCCTAATAATTAGTAATGTTGAACATTTTTTCAGGTGCCTGTTGGCCATCTGTATGTAATCTTTGGAATGTCTACTTAGAGTTCTGTCCATTTTAAAAAAATTGTTCTTTTGTTGTTGAGTTGCATGAGTTCTTTATGTGTTTTGATTACTATGGCTTTGTAGTGTAATTTGAAATTAGAGAGTGTGACACCTTCAGCTTTGTCCTTTCTTTCTCAGAATTGCTTTGGGTATTCAAGGCCTTCTGTGGTTCCATACAAATTTTAGAACTTTTACATTCTATTTCTATGAAAAATATTGTTGAAATTTTGATAGGAATTGCACTGAAGCTGTAGATTGCTTTTGGTAATATAGAAATAATGTTAATTCTTCCAATGTTATAGTAAATAAGAGTGGTGAGAGTGGGTATAGTTGTTTCTAATCTAAGAGAACATGCTTTGTTTTCCACTGTTCAGTAAGATGTTAGCTGGATTTGACATGTAGGTTATTTATGACCTTTATTCATTTTATTGAGAGCTTTAAAAATCATAAATGGATGTTGACTCTTGTCAGATGCTTCTCCTGCATCTGTAGAGTTACTCCTTTGATTTGTATCCTTTGGTTTAAATGGTGTATCATATTGACTGGTTTGTGGAGGTTGACTCACACTTGTATCCTTAGAATAAATCCCACATGATGATGGTGTATAAGCCTTTCAGTATACTGTTGCCTTTAGTTTGCTACTATTTTGTTGAGAATTTTTGCATCTACGTTTACCAAAGACATTGGCCTATAATTTTCTTTTTTTGTTTTGTTCTTGTCTGGTTTTGGTATCAAGGTAGTGCTGGCCTCATAAAGTGAATTAGGAAGCATCCCCTTGTCTTCAATTTTTTGCTTGATACCCTTCTTTCAATGTTTGGTAGAATTTGCCAGCTGTCTGGCCGTGGGCTTCTGTTTTCTGGGATATTTTTGATTACTGTTTCAGTCGTCAATAGTGATCAGTCTATTCAGACTTTCTGTTTCTCCATGAATCAGTCTTAGAAAGTTGTTTGTTCTAAGATTCTAACCATTTCCTTTAGGCTGTCCAATTTGTTGATGTAAAGCAGTTCAGAGAACTCTCTTACAATCCTTTGTATTTCTGTGATATCTGTGTATTTCTGATTTTATGTGAGCCTTCTCTCTTTTTGTCTTGGTGAGTCTAGCTAAAAATTTGTCAGTTTTGCTTGTCTTTTCGAAGAACCAGGTTTTAGCTTCATTCTATTATCTTTTTAGTCTCTGGTTTATTTCCACCAGGTTTTTTTTTTTTGTTTTTTATTTCCTTCCTTCTACTGACTTAGGGCTTTGTTTCTTCTTTTCTGCTTCTTCAGGTGTAAGCTTAGACTGTTTTTGAGGTTTTCTTATTTCTTGGGGTGAGCATGTGTTGCTATAAACTTCCCTCTTAGAGCTACTTTTGCTGCATCACGTTGAGTCTGGTGTGGCCTATTTTCATTTGACTTTGTCTTCAGGTAGTTCTTGATTTCTCCTTTGATTTCTTCAGTACCATGTTGTTTAGTGTCTACATATTGTGATTTTCCCATCCTTTCACTTGTAATTGACTTATAGTTTCATACAGGTGGTTGGAAATATGCTTGATATGATTTCATTCTTAAAGTTATTGAGACTTGTGTCCCAACATATAGTCCATCCTGGAGAATTTCTATGTGCACCTGAAAAGAGTGTATGTTCTGCTGATTTCGGATGGAATGTTCTGGATTTATTTAAGTCTGTCTACTCTAATGTTTCCCTTAAGCCCTGTGTTTCCTTATTGAATTTCTGTCCAAATAATCTAACAGTTGATGTAAGTGGGGGTATTAAAGTCGCCTACTATTCTTATGTTGCTGTCAATTTCTCCCTTTAGGTTAGTTAGAATTATTTCATATATGCTGGTATTCCTATGTTGCTGCTGCTAAGTCGTGTCCGACTCTGTGTGACCCCATAGACGGCAGCCCACCAGGCTCCCCTGTCCCTATAGTTAGGTCCATATATATTAACACATGCTATGTCTCCTTGAGAGATTATCCCCATTTTTTCTCTTGTTGTCTTTTTTGGCTTGAAGTCTGTTTTGTTGGCTATGAGTATGGCTATACCTGTTTTTTTGTTTGCTTGCTTTTGCTGCCGTTTGCCTAGAGTATAATTTTCCGTATCTTCACTTGGAACCTATATTTGTCTTTAGAGCTGAGATGAGTCTCCTGGAGACAGCCTATAGTTGGGTCTTGCGTTTTAACCCACCCAGCCGCTCTGTCTTTCAATTGGTGGATCCAATGCATTTGCATTTAGGGAGATTATTGACACACAGTCTCACCATCGCCATTCACCTTTTGTTTTCTGGTCGCTCTATACCTCCATCGTCTCTTTTCCCTTGCTTTTGTCATTTCACTTTGGTGGTTTTGTGTGGCATTCTCCTAAATTACCCGTTGCTCGCGTTTCACTCCTCTGCTCTGGATTTTAGTGTTATGGTTACCACGCGGTTTGTATAAACGGTTCCACAGGCTGCTGTGTTGTGTGTGTGCTCAGTTGCTCAGTGGTGTCCGGCTCTGTGACCCCATGGACGGTAGCCCTCCAGGCTCCTCTGTGCACGGAATTTTCCAGGCAAGAATACTGGAATGTTGCCAGTTTCCCTTTCCGGGGGATCTTCCCAACCCAGGGATTGAACCTGTGTCTCTTGCATCTCCTGCACTGGCAGGCAAATGTGCCACCAATGTGCCACCTGGGAAACCCATTTCATAGGTTACATAGTTCTTTTTCTACGGAAAAGTTGTTGTCTTCATTTGCTTATACAGATTCTATCTTTTTATTCTTCCCTTTTAGTTTTGTTGCCACAAATTATCCCCTTTTGTGTTGTGAGTTTATTGCCAAATTGAAGTAGCCATTTTTTAAATGCTTTTATCCCCTTTTAACCTGTATGCTCTAATTGCTTAACAACTTATTCTGATACAGAGTTGCTGCTTTCTGATTCTGTCTATTATTTCTTCAGAGTTTTGGGGACTTTCGCTCCTTTGTTTTAGGTAGAAGAGCTCCTTTCAACATTTCTTATCAGGCAGGTCTAGTAGTGAACTCTCTCTGCTTTTGTTTGTCTAGGAAAGACTATTTCATCTTCATATCTGAAGGATAACTTTTCTGGGTAGAGTATTCTTGGTTGACAGTTTTAATCTTTCTATATATTGAGTATATTATTCCACTCTCTCCTGGCCTATAGCATTTCTGCTGAGAAATAAAATAACCTAAAGGGGGTAACTTGTAGGTTACTGTCTTTTTTTCTTCCCGATCATCTTTAAAATTCTTTATCACTGACTTTTGACATTTTTAATGTAATGTGTCTTGGTGAAGATCTTTTTGCATTGAAATAATTGGGAGTTCTATTAGTTTCATGGACTTGTATATCCAGTTTCTTCCCAGATTGGGAAAGTTCTCAGCTGATGTTCCTTTAAGTAATCTCTCTTCTCCTTTGGGGATACCCATTATCTCTCAGTTGCCTTTTCTAATCAAATTGGATAATTCTTGTAGAGGTTCTTCATTAAAAAATGTCATCTTCTTACTTCTTTTACCAAATCATCTCTAGACTCTCACTGTGAGCCGATCCTCCCTTCCAAGGGGTGTGCTCCGCTTCCAGGGTCTTCTACTCCACCTTCGTCTCATTTATTGAGTTTCTCAGCTCCAGAATGTCCACTGGTTCTTTTTAAGAGCTGCAGTCTCTTTGGTAAAGTACCCCTTCTGTTTATTAATTTTACTCCTGACTCACTGAGTTGCCTTCCTGAGTATTCTGCTCTGTTTCTAGCGCTTTCTAATCCATTCTTTGTCTCATTTATCGAGTTTCTCGGCTCCAGGATGTCCACTGGTTCTGTTTAAGAGCTGCAGTCTCTTTGGTAAAGTACCCCTTCTGTTTATTAATTTTACTCTTGACTCATTGAGTTGCCTTCCTGACTATTCTCGTAGTTAACTGAGTTTTCTCCTTGACAGCTATTCTGAATTCTGCCAGTTAGGTCACAGTCTTCTGAGGCCTTAAGCTCAGTTTCTGGAGAGTTGTCATTCTCTCCCTGTGATGCTGTGTTATCCTGGTTTCTGTGGTGCTTGATGAGTTGCTCCTCTGCCAGTGCCTTTGAAGGAGGAAATGTCTTTCTTCTTTAGGTGAAGCTTTGTTTACTTGAGTCTAACAATTCAAGTTCCCAATTAACAGGCCTTTCTTTTGCTTTTCAGTAGGTGGTGCTGTAGCCCAAGTTTTGGGTTTCTTTTGGTGGCCTCTGGCTGTATTTGAAGACCAGCCCTTTCCCCCTGCAGCAGCTCTGCCAGGGGTGTCCCTGTGGTCTCCCTGTCCCTGCCCGTCCTCCAGAACGGCTGGTGCCTTAGTGCTGCCAGGGCTGCTGCCGCCACTGGCACATCTGCCTGGGGCGCTGGCGTGGCAGGCACCCCACGTCTGGGGTCACCTGGGTCACAGGCGCTGCTGCTGTTGTGGGGAACGAGGGGAACCAGGGTCGCCAGTGTCTTCACTGCTCCTGGGTTGCCACGTTCATAAGTGCTGCTACTGGGAGGGGGGAGCCTGGAGCTGCAGGCGCCGCTGTGGCTGGAGGGACCAGCGTCGTGGGCCCTGCCACGGCGGCCGCCCAGCTCCCCGTGGCTGCGGGCGCCACTGTGGCTGGAGGGATCAGCATTGTGGGCCCCGCCGCCGCGGCCGCCCAGCTCCCCGTGACTGTGGGTGCTGTCCCGCCGCCGCGGCCGCCCAGCTCCCCGTGGCTGCGGGCGCCACTGTGGCTGGAGGGATCAGCATTGTGGGCCCCGCCGCCGCGGCCGCCCAGCTCCCCGTGGCTGCGGGTGCCGCTGTGGCTGGAGGGACCAGCATCGTGGGCCCCGCCGCCGTGGCCGCCCAGCTCCCTGCAGCTGCGGGCGCCACTGTGGCTGGAGGCCTATGACCTGTGTGCCACCTCTGTCGCTGCAACCAGCTGAAGCTACGGGCTCGGCGGCTGTGGCTGTGGTGGGGCCAGGGCCCCAGCACTGCCTGTATCCCTGGTTCTGGCTGCTCTCCCTGGAGTATTCTTGCCTGAAGAGTCGCATGGACAGAGGAGCCTTGTGGGCTGTGGTCCATGGAGTCAGAGTTGGACACGACTGAGTGACTAACCCTGCCTCCTCTACGTGATCCCATTCACCTGCCTTCAGATACACAGATGTGTGGGTCTCTGCAGCATCCTGGTGGGGTGAGCACGGGAGGCTTTGTGCACGTATGAATGTTGTACGGAAGCAAGAGAAACAAAGGGAGCGTTTCACAGTACCATGGTGCTGGTGTCTGCCTTCAAAGCCTCTGCGCGCGCGCGTGTGTGTGTGTGTGTGTGTGTGTGTGTGTTTGTCCTGCTTTCTCCGGGTGCTCCCACAGTAATAGTGACGATCTGCTAAATGTTCTGACACAATAGCCTGCAATTGAAGGTTTGGGCACTAGCTTGTCGATGGCATCAGGCCTGATTCCTTATAGATAACTCTTGTGCAGATATCATCCTGATTTTACAATGAGTAATTTTTAAATGTATGAGAGTCAGATTTCATAAATAGAATAATTTTTTCTCATTAAAATAAATGCATCACCCTTGACCTTCCCTAATGGTTAGAAAAGAGGAAGTGCAACCCCAGCCTCTTCTGAGAGAGTCTGTGGGGTAAAGGACAGGGCAGTGGGCTGGACACGGGGGACAGGGTGCTCACCTGTGCCCTCCACTGACGCTTGGCATCCCCCTGGGCAAGCGACTGGGCTCAGCTGTGTCTATACAGTGGGCCCCGGTCTCCAGGAGGAAGACGAAAGCTGTGGGCCTTAGGCTCAGGCCTGTGTATTCTACACCTCAGTGGCCGTGCTCCTTGAGATTTGACTTCCTCGCGCTGTGCCTTGATTTCTCAGTTTGAATGAGGGATAGTAAGAGTGTCCACGTGGAGGGCTGTTGTGTGGTGAGCACTGGAGAGGATGCTGCCTTCAGGAGCCGTGATCACAGCTGCTGTTTACTGAGCGCTTGTGCCCAGGGACCGTCCTTTGCTCTTCAGAAGCATTGTGGGTGTGCGTGTCAGTCGCTCAGTCATGTCTGATGCTTTGCCACCCTATGAACTGTAGCTCACCAGGTTCCTCTGTCCAAGGACTTCTCCAGGCAAGAATACTGGAGGGGGTTGCCATTTCCTTCTCTAGGGGGTTATCCCAACTCAGGGATCGAGCCCAGATCTCCCCCATTGCAGACAGATTCTTTTCCAGTGATGTAGTAACATTTTTTATAAAACAGAAGATACATATTATATAAATACCAAATATATACTGTGGCTTCCAAAATACAGAATATGTAATACCCATGAAGCACACACACACACCCCCCTCATAGCGTGCATCACACACTCACATACACACACACACACACGCACACTGCAGTAGAGCTCAATAAGTGGCAGCTGCCATGGTGATGAATCAAGCTGGACGTCTCCGGTATTTCCCAGATCCTCCCACCTGGGATGGATGACGTACTTCTAGGCCAGCCAGTCCACAGTGTGGGTCTGGAGAAGGTGGACAGGACATTGGGTCAAGTGTCTTTTTAAATCATGAAAGGGTATTGAATATAGTCAAATGTTTTTCCTCTATCATTTGAGGTGGTCCTTTTTTTCCTTTGTTTATTAATGTGGTGTGCTGCACTGATTGTTTTTTTAGTGTTGAACCACTCTTGCTTTCCTGGGATGAATCCCACTAAATCATGATATATAGTCCGAGGCTGTTGGATTTGTTTTGCTAGTTTTTTGTTGAGGGTTTTTTGCATGTATATTAATGAGGGATATTGGTCTGTAATTTTCTTTTCTTTGTGTGGCTTTAGTATCGGAGGAATAATGCGGGCTTCCTTGCTGCTCCTCGAACAGGTCAGACATACCCCCACTTTGGGGGCTTTTGCACTGACTATCCTCTTTGCTTAAAATGCTTTTCCTCTGGATATCTGCATCCCCTTCGTCAAGGCCATCCAAATGTTACCTTTCCAAAGAAGCCAACTTTACCACTCAAGCTAAAATTGTAAATTTTTTCCCTGTTACACCCAATGTTCTAAATTCTCTTTTCTGTTTTTTCCATAACATTTATCATCTTTCTTCATAATATGTAATTTCTTTTTTATTATTCTATTACATTATTAAATATACCATATGATAATATATGACATGTATTTAGTATATATTTTACAATACTACTTATAGTAAAACTTATATAGCAATAGTAATTTTTATTATTTGCCATCTACCTATTTATTACATTTACCTTTATTGTCTGTACCCTTCTCACTTATCAGGTATGGCTTTTACTCTGTTTAGCTTATAGATGTATCCAGCATGCCAGGAAGATACTTAGGTCAACAAATATTTGTTCAATACTGAACTGGATAAATTAACACCAAGTGTTAGAAGCACTCCTGGCACCTTAGCCATTCTTGGGGGCTGGTGGTGCCAAGAACAATATCATTGTGGGTTGTAAAAGCAAGCTAGAGGCAAGATGTTTGAAAATCAAGTGTTTGTGATTCAGGATTCGTCTCGTGATTTTTTCCTTTGTTTTTCTTTGTATTGCTGTTTTCCCAATTAGCATGCAGTCCAAGTCTTTTTCTTGGTGTAGAGGCCTGTGGGTCTTAAGTCATGTGTAGCGTCTTGTGACCGCCACCACAATCAGGATATGAACAAACAGTCCCACCCCTTCAGACAGTTCTGAGTGCTGTCCCTTCACAATGAAACCCTTTCGCAACCCCTAACCCCAGGCAACCACTGATCTACTCCTTTAGCTTCGTCTTTTTCAGAATAACATGTAAACACAAGCACAAGTGTGTAGCCTTTTGAAGCTAGCTTTTTAAACTCCGCACAAGGCCTTTGAGATCTATCCAGCTTGTTGTATCAGCAGTTCTTACATTTTTATTACTGAGTAGTATTCCATTGTGTGGATGCAAATATTTTCTCCCAGTCTATAACTTTTCATTTCATTTTTAAAATGTCTTTCACAGGTTGAAATTTAACAATCAGTTTGCCTATGCCTACAAAAATCCTGCTGGGATTCTGATTGGAATTGTATTAAACAGCATCTATAGATGAATTTGGAGAGGATTAAGACCTTAACTACACTGAGTATTCCAATCCATAAACAGACTGTTTTTCCATTTATATAAATCTATGATTTTTTTAAAAAAAATCAAGGTCTATAGTATTCAGCATACAGAGCAAGCACATTTTTAAAATTAGATTTATTCTTATGTTTTAGGAGCATGATTTTAAATGATGTTTTAAATGTTTTGTATCCCAACTGTTTACTTCTAGTAGGAATGTGATCAATTTCTGTATGTCACTGTGCATCCATGCTAATTCATTTATTTTTTCTAGGAGCTTTTATTTTTTTTAAATAGATTGCTTGGGATTGTTTCATTCTATGTGACAATCATATTGTCTGTGAATAGTGACAGTTTTATACCTTCCTTTCCAATCCGTTGTTTCAGCATGATGTTGCATAGGAATGGTGAGAGAGGACATACTTGCCTTGTTTTTAAGCCTGAAGAGAAGGTCTTCAGTCTTTCGGTATCAAATATTCTATTAGCTGAGTTTCTTTGGTAGATGTCCATTGCCAAGTTATGGATGATTCCTTCTATGTCTATTTTACCGAGAGGTTTTTAAAAACCGTGAACAGAGGTTGAATTTTTAAAATGTTTTTTTCTTCATATGATCACATTTTTTCTCTTTAATTTAATAATATAATAGATTCTATTGACTCATTTTTGACCAGTGAACCGGCCTTGCAGGATAAGGCAGATTGGCCACAATGCCATGTTTATTTTTTGTATGGTTATATTGGTTTTCGCAATAGTTTGTAGAGATTTTGCACCTGTTTTTATAAGCGATGTTGGCAGATAGTTTTCTTTTCTTGCACTGGCTTCGTCTGCTTTTGATATCAGAGTCATACTGGTCTCACAAAATGCGTTCGAAAGTGTTCTCTTATCTATTTTGAAGGAAGTTGTATAGAATTGGTGTTGTTTATCTTTTAAATGTATGGTAAAATTCACCAGTGGAAACATCTGGGCCTGGAGTTTTCTTTGTGGAAAGGTTTTAAACTACATATTTAGTTTTTGTAATGGTTGTAAAACTGTTCTGCTTATTTATTTCTTCTTGCTTACTTTTGGTATTTTGTAGCTTTGAAGGAATTGGTCTGTTTTATCTAGGTTGTCAGATTTGTGTGCACAGTTATTTGTGATGTTTTCTTATTCTTTTAATGTCTGTGGGGTGTGTAATGGTAGTCTCTCTTTCATTTATAATATTGGTAATTTGTATCTTTTTTCCTTCCTTGCTAACTTAGCTGGTGGTTTTTCAGTTTTTAAATCTTTTTCAAATAACTAGACTTTTACTTCATCTTTCCTCTATTGTTTTTCAATTTATAGTTTCACTGATTTTTGCTGTTTTCTGATAATTCCAGCCACTGTGTCATCTCCAACTTGGCATCTGTTATATTTTTCCATGTGAGATATTGTGATTTCCCTCCTTTGTTCTAAGCTGAGTAACTTCAGATTATATCCTGGACATTTTTGATGTTATGAATTCTGGCGCTCATTGCCATCTTCTGGAGAACATTGATTATTATTATTATTATTTTTTTAGTTTTTTATTTTTTTAATTTTAAAATCTTTAATTCTTACATGCATTCCCAAACATGAACCCCCCTCCCACCTCCCTCCCCATAACATCTCTCTGGGTCATCCCCATGCACCAGCCCCAAGCATGCTGTATCCTGCGTCAGACATAGACTGGCGATTCAATTCTTACATGATAGTATACATGTTAGAATGCCATTCTCCCAAATCATCCCCCCCTCTCCCTCTCCCTCTGAGTCCAAAAGTCCGTTATACACATCTGTGTCTTTTTTCCTGTCTTGCATACAGGGTCGTCATTGCCATCTTCCTAAATTCCATATATATGTGTTAGTATACTGTATTGGTGTTTTTCTTTCTGGCTTACTTCACTCTGTATAATTGGCTCCAGTTTCATCCATCTCATCAGAACTGATTCAAATGAATTCTTTTTAACGGCTGAGTAATACTCCATTGTGTATATATACCACAGCTTTCTTATCCATTCATCTGCTGATGGATATCTAGGTTGTTTCCATGTCCTGGCTATTATAAACAGTGCTGCGATGAACATTGGGGTACATGTGTCTCTTTCAATTCTGGTTTCCTCGGTGTGTATGCCCAGCAGTGGGATTGCTGGGTCATAAGGTAGTTCTATTTGCAATTTTTTAAGGAATCTCCACACTGTTCTCCATAGTGGCTGTACTAGTTTGCATTCCCACCAACAGTGTAGGAGGGTTCCCTTTTCTCCACACCCTCTCCAGCATTTATTGCTTGCAGATTTTTGGATCGCAGCCATTCTGACTGGTGTGAAGTGATACCTCATTGTGGTTTTGATTTGCATTTCTCTAATAATGAGTGATGTTGAGCATCTTTTCATGTGTTTGTTAGCCATCCGTATGTCTTCTTTGGAGAAATGTCTATTTAGTTCTTTGGCCCATTTTTTTTTATTGGGTCGTTTATTTTTCTGGAATTGAGCTGCATAAGTTGCTTGTATATTTTTGAGATTAGTTGTTTGTCAGTTGTTTCATTTGCTATTATTTTCTCCCATTCAGAAGGCTGTCTTTTCACCTTGCTTATATTTTCCTTTGTTGTGCAGAAGCTTTTAATTTTAATTAGATCCCATTTGTTTATTTTTGCTTTTATTTCCAGAATTCTGGGAGGTGGATCATAGAGGATCCTGCTGTGATTTATGTCTGAGAGTGTTTTGCCTATGTTCTCTTCTAGGAGTTTTATAGTTTCTGATCTTACATTTAGATCTTTAATCCATTTTGAGTTTATTTTTGTGTGCGGTGTTAGAAAGTGATCTAGTTTCATTCTTTTACAAGTGGTTGACCAGTTTTCCCAGCACCACTTGTTAAAGAGATTGTCTTTACTCCACTGTATATTCTTGCCTCCTTTGTCAAAGATAAGGTGTCCATATGTGTGTGGATTTATCTCTGAGCTTTCTATTTTGTTCCATTGATCTATATGTCTGTCTTTGTGCCAGTACCATACTGTTTTGATGACTGTGGCTTTGTAGTAGAGCCTGAAGTCAGGCAAGTTGATTCCTCCAGTTCCATTCTTATTGCTCAAGATTGCTTTGGCAATTCGAGGTTTTTTTGTATTTCCATACAAATCTTGAAATTATTTGTTCTAGTTCTGTGAAAAATATGGCTGGTAGCTTGATAGGGATTGCATTGAATTTGTAAATTGCTTTGGGTAGTATACTCATTTTCACTATATTGATTCTTCCAATCCATGAACATGGTATATTTCTCCATCTATTAGTGTCCTCTTTGATTTCTTTCATCAGTGTTTTATAGTTTTTTTATATATAGGTCTTTAGTTTCTTTAGGTAGATATATTCCTAGGTATTTTATTCTTTTCATTGCAATGGTGAATGGAATTGTTTCCTTAATTTCTTTTTCTACTTTCTCATTATTAGTGTATAGGAATGCAAGGGATTTCTGTGTGTTGATTTTATATCCTGCAACTTTACTATATTCATTGATGAGCTCTAGTAATTTTCTGGTGGAGTCTTTAGGGTTTTCCATGTAGAGGATCATGTCGTCTGCAAACAGTGAGAGTTTTACTTCTTCTTTTCCAATTTGGATTCCTTTTATTTCTTTTTCTGCTCTGATTGCTGTGGCCAAAACTTCCAGAACTATGTTGAATAGTAGTGGTGAAAGTGGACACCCTTGTCTTGTTCCTGACTTTAGGGGAAATGCTTTCAATTTTTTACCATTGAGGATAATGTTTGCTGTGGGTTTGTCATATATAGCTTTTATTATGTTGAGGTATGTTCCTTCTATTCCTGCTTTCTGGAGAGTTTTTTTTTTTATCATAAATGGGTGTTGAATTTTGTCAAAGGCCTTCTCTGCATCTATTGAGATAATCATATGGTTTTTATTTTTCAATTTGTTAATGTGGTGAATTACAGTGATTGATTTGTGGGTATTGAAGAATCCTTGCATCCCTGGGATAAAGCCCACTTGGTCATGGTGTATGATCTTTTTAATGTGTTGTTGGATTCTGATTGCTAGAATTTTGTTGAGGATTTTTGCGTCTATGTTCATCAGTGATAGTGGCCTGTAGTTTTCTTTTTTTTGTGACATCTTTGTCAGGTTTTGGTATTAGGGTGACGGTGGCCTCATAGAATGAGTTTGGAAGTTTACCTTCCTCTGCAATTTTCTGGAAGAGTTTGAGTAGGATAGGTGTTAGCTCTTTTCGAAATTTTTGGTAGAATTCAGCTGTGAAGCCGTCTGGACCTGGGCTTTTGTTTGCTGGAAGATTTCTGATTACAGTTTCAATTTCCGTGCTTGTGATGGGTCTGTTAAGATTTTCTATTTCTTCCTGGTTCAGTTTTGGAAAATTGTACTTTTCTAAGAATTTGTCCATTTCTTCCACGTTGTCCATTTTATTGGCATACAACTGCTGATAGTAGTCTCTTATGATCCTTTGTATTTCTGTGTTGTCTGTTGTGATCTCTCCATTTTCATTTCTAATTTTATTGATTTGATTTTTCTCTCTTTGCTTCTTGATGAGTCTGGCTAATGGTTTGTCAATTTTATTTATCCTTTCAAAGAACCAGCTTTTGGCTTTGTTGATTTTTGCTATGGTCTCTTTTGTTTCTTTTGCATTTATTTCTGCCCTAATTTTTAAGATTTCTTTCCTTCTACTAACTCTAGGGTTCTCCAATTCTTCCTTTTCTAGTTGCTTTAGGTGTAGAGTTAGGTTATTTATTTGACTTTTTTCTTGTTTCTTGAGGTATGCCTGTATTGCTATGAACTTTCCTCTTAGCACTGCTTTTATAGTGCCCCACAGGTTTTGGGTTGTTGTGTTTTCATTTTCATTAGTTTCTATGCATATTTTGATTTCTTTTTTGATTTCTTCTGTGATTTGTTGGTTATTCAGAAGTGTGTTGTTCAACCTCCATATGTTGGAATTTTTAATAGTTTTTCTCCTATAATTGAGATCTAATCTTAATGCATTATGGTCAGAAAAGATGCTTGGAATGATTTCGATTTTTTTGAATTTATCAAGTTTAGATTTATGGCCCAGGATGTGATCTATCCTGGAGAAGGTTCCATGAGCACTTGAAAAAAAGGTGAAATTCATTGTTTTGGGGTGAAGTGTCCTATAGATATCAATTAGGTCTAACTGATCTAATGTATCATTTAAAGTTTGTGTTTCTTTGTTAATTTTCTGTTTAGTTGATCTGTCCATAGGTGTGAGTGGGGTATTAAAGTCTCCCACTATTATTGTGTTATTGTTGATTTCCCCTTTCATACTTGTTAGCATTTGTCTTACATATTGCGGTGCTCCTATATTGGGTGCATATATATTTATAATTGTTATATCTTCTTCTTGGATTGATCCTTTGATCATTATGTAGTGGCCTTCTTTGTCTCTTTTCACAGCCTTTGTTTTAAAGTCTATTTTATCGGATATGAGTATTGCCACTCCTGCTTTCTTTTGGTCTCTATTTGCGTGGTATATCTTTTTCCAGCCCTTCACTTTCAGTCTGTATGTGTCCCTTGTTTTGAGGTGGGTCTCTTGTAAGCAGCATATAGAGGGGTCTTGTTTTTGTATCCATTCGGCCAGTCTTTGCCTTTTGGTTGGGGCATTCAACCCATTTACGTTTAACGTAATTATTGATAAGTATGATCCCATTACCATTTACTTTATTGTTTTGGGTTCGGGTTTATACACCCTTTTCGTGTTTCCTGTCTAGAGAAGATCCTTTAGTATTTGTTGGAGAGCTGGTTTGGTGGTGCTGAATTCTCTCAGCTTTTGCTTGTCTGTAAAGCTTTTGATTTCTCCTTCGTATTTGAATGAGATCCTTGCTGGGTACAGTAATCTGGGCTGTAGGTTATTGTCTTTCATCACTTTAAGTATGTCTTGCCATTCTCTCCTGGCCTGAAGAGTTTCTATTGAAAGATCAGCTGTTATCCTTATGGGAATCGTCTTGTGTGTTATTTGTTGTTTTTCCCTTGCTGCTTTTAATATTTGTTCTTTGTGTTTGATCTTTGTTAATTTGATTAATATGTGTCTTGGGGTGTTTCTCTTTGGGTTTATCCTATTTGGAACTCTCTGTGTTTCTTGGAGTTGGGTGATTATTTCCTTCCCCATTTTAGGGAAGTTTTCAACTATTATCTCCTCAAGGATTTTCTCGTGATCTTTCTTTCTGTCTTCTTTTCCTGGGACTCCTATAATTCGAATGTTGGAGCGTTTCATATTGTCCTGGAGGTCTCTGAGATTGTCCTCGTTTCTTTTAATTCGTTTTTCTTGTTTCCTCTCTGATTCATTTATTTCTACCATTCTATCTTCTATTTCACTAATCCTATCTTCTGCCTCCGTTATTCTACTATTTGTTGCCTCCAGAGTGTTTCTGATCTCATTTATTGCGTTATTCATTATATTTTGACTCTTTTTTATTTCTTCTAGGTCCTTGTTAAACCTTTCTTGCATCTTCTCAATCCTTGTCTCTAGGCTATTTATCTGTGATTCCATTTTGATTTCAAGATTTTGGATCATTTTCACTATCAATATTCGGAATTCCTTCTCAGGTAGATTCCCTACTTCTTCCTCTTTTGTTTGGTTTGGTGGGCAACTCTCCTGTTCCTTTACCTGCTGAGTATTCCTCTGTCTCTTCATCTTGGTTATATTGCTGCGTTTGGGGTGGCCTTTTTATATTCTGGTAATTTGTGGAGTTCTCTTTATTATGGAGCTTCCTCACTGTGGGTGGGGTTCTATCAGTGGCTTGTCAAGGTTTCCTGGTTAGGGAGGCTTGTGTTGGAGTTCTGGTGGGTGGACCTGGGTTTCTTCTCTCTGGAGTGCAGTGGAGTGACCAGTAATGGGTTATGAGACATCAAAAGTTTTGGAATAATTTTGAGCTGCCTGTATATTGAAGCTCAGGGGAGTGTTCCTGTGTTGCTGGAGAATTTGAGTGGTATGTCTTGTTTTGGAACTTGTTGGCCCTTGGGTGGAGCTTGGTTTCGGTGTAGGTATGAAGGCATTTGATGAGCTCCTATTGCTTAATGTTCCCTGAATTCAAGAGTTCTCTAATGTTTTCAGGCTTTGGATTTAAGCTTCCTGCTTCTGGTTTTCAGTTTTATTTTTACAGTAGCCTCTAGACTTCTCCATCTATACAGCACCGATGATAAAACATCTAGGTTAAAGATGAAAAGTTTCTCCACATTGAGGGACACTCAGAGAGGTTCACTGAGTTACAAGGAGAAGAGAAGATGGAGGGGGTAGTTAGAGGTAACTGGAATGAGATGCGGTGAGATCAAAAGAGGAGAGAGCAAGCTAGCCAGTAGTCACTTCGTTATGTGCGCTCTATAGTCTGGACCGCTCAGAGGTATTTACAGAGTTATACGGGGAAGAGGAGAGGGAGGAAGTAGACAGAGGTGACCAGGAGGATAAGAGAGAGGAACGAGAAGGAGAGAGACAAATCCTGCCAGTAACCAGTTCCTTAGGTGTTCTCCACCGTCTGGAACACACAGAGATTCACAGAGTTGGATAGAGAAGAGATGGGGGAGAAAAGAGACAGAGGCCACCTGGTGGAGAAAAAGGAGAGTCCAGAGGAGGAGAGAGTGATCAAGCCAGTAATCTTGCTCTCAGGTAAACTTGGGTAGTGAAGTTTGGGTTTTTAAATGTACAAAATTGACAAGAAAAACCTAAGAGCAAAGATTAAAAATCTAGAGTAGAGGTTGGATTTTCAAAAATACAATATTAAAGAAAAGAAGCAGAAGGAAAAAGGAAGAAAGAAAAAAAAACAAGAACTATTAAAAAAAACAAAAAACCAAAAAACCACCAACAACCATCCAAAGACTATATATGGTGTTTGCCTTAAAAAAAAAAAAGTCTTTTTCTTTTTTTTTTTAAAATAGTAATAGTAGGTTATAGAAATAAAAATTAGAGGAGAAATAGAAGACTTAACAATTTAAAAAAAGTTAGAAAATAAAAGAAAAAAAAAACAAAAACCAAACAAAAAAAGGAGTGATTTTAAAAATATTAAAAATATATCTGGCCCTTCTCTGATGTTGTGGGCCGTGTGGGATTACTTCCAAGGTGGTTCCCTCTGTTTAACTTCTTCTGTTTGCTGGTTTTTTAGGCTCACTAGTTCAGTCGCGCTGTGGGGAGGGGAGATGCTGCAAACAAATAGCACTGTCGTGTGCACGCAGTGTCTCAGCCCCGCTTGACCTGTCCCTTCTCGTGGCACACAAACCGCTCCGGCTCTAGGATGCTCAGCTGGGAACCGTCTGGGGCCGGCCCTAGGCTGCGTGCACCTCCCTGGTCCAAGCCGCTCAGGTTCGGCCCTCAGGCAGCCCTCAGAGGCACAGATTCCGCTGGGACTGCGCTTTGTGCCCTTCCCAGGTCTGAGTAGCTCAGGAGTTTGGCGAGCGCGATCGCCGCAGCTTGTCACCTTTTCTGCCGCTGCTGCTCAGCTTTCTGGGTGGACCGCTGGCGCACCCCGTGAGGCAGATTGTGACTGTCCAGCACCCCCAGAAGTCTTAGCAAAGAAGCCTGCTTGCAGTTAGGTAAGTAAAGTCTCTCCGGGTCTGCAATTGCCCCTTTCCGGTCCTTACGGCTCTGGCTGCCTGTCCCCGGTGGGGGATGGTCTGCAGCCGGCTTTTCCGTTCTGTCCTTTGTTCTGTGCTCGGTCCTGGCGGTGTCTTATGTTCGAGCTTTTCGCGTGGTAGCTATCCCACAGTCTGGGTTGCTAGCCCAAGTTAGATCGTTCTGGTTGCGCGTGGGGCGTTCCTGCCCGATTCTTACAAAGCTCTGCAGCCCGCGCCTCCCGCGCGTCCCTGCCCTGCCCCCACTTCCCAGTGGCGGATGCAGGCGTCTGTGCTGCTTTTCCGCTGGGGGAGTTACTGGTGGGCTTGTAATCTCTTGGTTTTAATTATTTATCTATTTTTCCTTCCTGTTATGTTGCCCTCTGTGTTTCCAAGGCTCGCCACAGACTCGGCAGGGAGAGTGTTTCCTGGTGTTTGGAAACCTCTCTTCTTAAAATTCCCTTCCCGGGACAGGCTTCCCTTCCCGGGACGGAGCTCCCTCCCCACCTCCTTTGTCTCCTTTTTCGTCTTTTATATTTTTTCCTACCTGTTTTTGAAGACAATGGTCTGCTTTTCTGGTTGCCTGATGTCCTCTGCCAGCCTACAGAAGTTGTTTTGTGGAGTTTGCTTGGCGTTGAAATGTTCTTTTGAGGAATTTGTGAGGGAGAAAGTGGTCTTCCCGTCCTATTCCTCCGCCATCTTTACAGTTCCCCCTCTGATTATTTTGTTTTAGCAGGCAATTGACCCAATGAGGTTCAAGCTGCAAATTCTTATCCACCTTTCTTGGACCACGTGTCAGTCTGGTTTTCAAAGGTTTTACTGGGCAAGCTGATGTGCCTTCTAATTGTCCCATGCCAGTCTTGGGGGGTAGTTTATCCCTGAGTTCTGTTCTCAACGTCTTTGGAATGTGTTTTAGGGTCAGATCCACTCATGTGCAGCTCAGAATTGAGCCCAGAGGTTGATACACAACTTAATGATTTCACTTTCTTAAATCTCTTCTTCTTTATCATTTTCCCAACACTTTCTGGCTCCTTGGGGTCCCTTCCTTCCTCCTCTGTCTAGAAAGCTAGAGCTTTAGTTTATCTGCTGTGCCACGCACTTCCCACCGCTGCCTCTTTCTCTGGGGCCAAGCAGGGAGAGGAACAAGAGAGACAAAAGCAATGGAGATTTTTGCCTGACTCTTGGGACCAGAGTCCTCTGATCAGAGAGCAGTTTTCCCCTCCCCAAGAATTTCAGATACCAGTCTGACTGCTGCTGCTGCTGTGCGATTTCTTGAAGGATGAGTGAGAAAGAATGGATGGAGAAGTCCAACAAAGAAAATTCCAGGGCTTCCCCTCCATGGTCTGTGACCTGTTGGGGCCTCCTTCCCTGCTCCTTAGACCAGAAATAGAACCAATACAGTATTGTAAAGTAAAAAAAAAAAAAAAACTAAAATAATAATAAAAAAAAAGAAAAGAAATAGAGCCTTCTCTTGGAGGTCAGTCTGTCCTGTCCATGCTTGCTACACAGTTCTTACTCCCTATAAGCCCATTTCGGAGGATGCTGGATGGGGAAGCCCCAGGATGCTTTTGGTTTGGTTTCCTTCTCTGCTGCGGTTTACTTTTCAGAGTACTTGGAGAGGTGCTCGTGCTTTCTATGTGGGTTTTAAGTTGCATTCAGTGGGTGGGACAGAGCTTACATCATCTCGAAGGAAGCTAGAAGTGTCCTCTGTGTGTGTGTGTGTTTAATAAAGAATGAGAGCTTCTCCATTTCCCAGCTACGTGGAGAGAGGATAGGGGTCCAGGAAACTGACTTCCGCTGAACATCAGCTCTGTGCTGGGCTCTGTGTCAGTGCACAATGGCATTGTTCTGCGACTCTATGCAGAAAGTATGGTGTCGCTCAGCTCAGATTAATTAGTTCAAGGTCATATAGACAGGCTTCCCTGGTAGCTCAGCTGGTAAAGAACCCACCTACAATGCAGAAGACCTTGGTTTGATTCCTGGGTCAGGAAGATCCCCTGGAGAAAGTATAGGCTACCCAGTCCAGTATTCTTGGGCTTCCCTGGTGGCTCAGATGGTAAAGAATCTGCCTGCAACGCAGGACACCTGGGTTCAATCCCTGGGTTTCAAAGATCCCCTGGAGAAGCGCATGGAAACCCACTCCAGTATTCTTGCCTGGAGAATCCCCAAGGACAGAGGAGCCTGGTGGGTTAAAGTCCGTAGGGTCGCAAAGAGTTGGACACTGCTGAGCAGCTAAGCACAGCACAGCATAGCATATAGATAGTAAGTGGCTGGCTGCAAATGGCCTGTCTTCGAGAGATCCAGAAAGCTGTGTGGAAAGCAAGAGGGACTATAAAGCTCGAGTCTGACACCCTGCTTCCGTCTCTCTGCAGGACAGACGACAGTGATGCTGTGATCGTGCAGCCCGGGGTCCTGTGCATCATGGTGAAGCTGCTGCCTCGCTTGTACCACGAAGATCACCCTCAGGTACTTGTTGATGAACACACGGGCTTGTCTTTTTCACACGACTGATCTTTTAGGCGCCTCTGGCCAGAGGCTCCCTTTCCCTTTTTTTGCCTTTGCCCCTGGTCCTCTGTATTAGCAGAGCCTCCCTCATGAAGTGTCCCTGCAGGGGAGTATCAGTGGTTCTGAGACCTTTGATTGAGTGCTACCCACCCTTCCATGGCCCCCTCAAAACAGATTATTCTGTTGATGAAGTGACCGTATAAAAACACCAACCAGGCAAAACTTGAATGAAATTATTTCCCTTCATGAGGCGAGCCCAGTATAACTGAGGCACATAGCACCGGCCATTGGTGGGACCAGGAGCCCTTCAATTCCCATTCATTAGTTCATCTCTTGGATACTGCCTGTTGCCCTGGCTCAGTGCTGCGTAGGATGTGCAGGGCTAATGGGATGAGCACTGAGTGCTGTCCAAGGAGCCTGCGTCTGTGGTGGGGACTGGGAGGTGGTGGTGAGGCAGACAGGCTAAGTACTAAGCTCACAAATGAATATGGAATTAAAATTCATCACAAGTGATATTAAGGAGGGGGGAAATGGGATGCTGAGAGTGAATAATGGGAATGGAAGTGAGGGGAAGACCTAATTAAAGATACAAAGAACTGACTCATTTGAAAAGACCCTGATGCTGGGGAAGATTGAAGGCGGGAGGAGAAGGGGACAATAGAGGATGAGATGGTTGGATGGCATCACCAACTCGATGGACAGGAGTTTGAGCAAGCTCCGGGAGTTGGTGATGGACAGGGAAGCCCGTTGTGCAACTTTCTAAAATCATGGGGGTGGTGAAAGAAGATCTAAAACTCACTTCCGGCCCAAAGGCAAGTTGTGTTTGATGAATAAACCTCTCCTCTCTGCAGCTCTTGATGTGAGGTTATGCATCTTGGCACTGTACACTTTCCCAGTGGCAATCGCCTTACTGTGAGGATGTCTGGCTTCCCTAGCTGTATTTCATACCATGCAATGCAATTGCAAAGGGGGCAACCAAGCCTGTGGTTTGGGTGGTTAGCAATCAAACTGATTGCTGGTGAGCATGTTACTGCAGGTCTCCACTGGTGACCGACGAAGTGAGGCAGAGCAGACAGTGGCCTGTCCTTCTGTCTCCTGGTATATGAAGACTCTGTGGATGAGCCTGGGTTCCTGATAAAACCCTGAGTTGTCACATCAGTGTGTGGGGAAGAACTTTCCCTCACCCTGCGATGGTGATCGGCCAAATTAAGTATGCAAATGAGACTTCCACTTGGTAGGATACTGTTTCTCTATTCAGGTCACAGTAAGTAATTTAGGAAAATTCTAATTCTCACGCACTGTCTCTCAAATATGCAAATGAAATGTAGCGGTGCATTTTCTCAAAAATGTCCTGCAGATGCCAAATCAGCAGCTATTAAAAGTTGGATAATTGCAGTAATTAATTTCTGGAAGGAGGGTGGGAAACCTCACAGCAACAAATAGAATAGTAAATCAGATGTGAAATGAGACCCAGGCAAGAAAACGCCGAGATGAAGCTGACCCTGGGACCACAGGTGTGGGAGACAGAGAGAGGAGCTGGAGGTTTCAGTAGATGGCAGCGTCACGAGAAAGATGGACTGTGAGTTCCCACTCATCTCTTGTTAGATGGGCCTGGCGGGTCCCTATAATTTTACCCTCTGTATGTTCCTCCTAGGCTCTTCCTACCTTATGGGTGAGAAACTGATAGCTCTCCAAGGTACAGGCATCATTTTAGAAAGCAATTGCTTAACTACTTATATGGGTTGTCTGGTTTATTTCTAATTGTGGCCACATTGCGTGTGTTCTGATCAAGACCAAAAGGGTTTTTTTCCCCCCCTCTCCAAAATGCTAGCTCTGCGAGTTGCTCTTGGAAACAGATAATCCAGCTAATTTTTTCTTGCCTCTTGTAACATCACCAGTATTAAAATTAGACTGTAGGAATGTTACTGTGGCTGTTGCTGTCCTAAGCATAAGGCAGAAATGGAGTCCAGCTCAGTTCTCTTGGAGCTGAGTTGGCCCCGGGAAGAAACAACTCATTGAGAAGCAAAGCCTTTACTCTTTCATGATGCTCAACAGCCACGTGGGCCTTGCCATAGGGATGTAGCTCTGGACTAGATCTCTGACTAATATTGGACGCCTCTCCGCTCCCCAGCAATCACTGCACTTCCATTCGGGCCTTAGCAGAGGGTTATTTGCTGTGTACATGACAGCAGGGACTCAGAGGCTGGGTGGCCAGATCCAGTATTCCAGAGGTGGAGCCCAGCCTGTGTTGGGGCAGCCAACGCTGTGCATGAATGTCTGTGAACAATTACTCAACACCTATTGGGTTCCACTGGGGATTCAGAGACAAATGTCACTGGATTGCATCGTCTGAATCTGATGGTGGGTACTCAGAGGAATGGAGAAGATAGACAACACTCTAACTGCAATAAAAGTTTGCCCACAGGGTCTTGGGAGAGAGGGAAGGGAAAGCCATACAGAGATGGCAACGTTGGAGCCAGGCTTTAAAGAAAAGACTTGTCTATGTCAGATCAGATACAGGAGGGACAGAGAGGACAGTCAGACACAGAGGCACACATAACGATGCCATTTGGGGATGTAGTTCAGCTGGACTAGGACAAACCATGTGGCTAGACAGGCTGTGCGTGGGGCAGGAGAGGGAGGCTGAAGCCACATTGTGAGGGCCCGTGAGAGCCGCGCTGAGACGTGGGTTTCATGAGCCTATGAGAGCCACGCTGAGATGTGGGTTTTGTTGGACTTTGAGAGATGCGCTGAGATGTGGGTTTTATGGGTCCATGAGAGCCACGCTGAGACATGGGTTTTATGGGCCTGTAAGAGCTGCGCTGAGACATGGGTTTCATGGGCCCTTGAGAGTTGTACTGAGACATGGGTCTCATGGGCCTGTGAGAGCCGCACTGAGACGTGGGTTTTGTTGGACTTTGAGAGATGCGCTGAGATGTGGGTTTTATGGGCCCATGAGAGCCACGCTGAGACATGGGTTTCATGGGCCTGTAAGAGCCACTCTGAGACGTGGGTCTCCTGGGCCCTTGAGAGCCACGCTGAGACGTGGATTTTGTTGGACTTTGAGAGCCGTGCTGAGACGTGGGTTTCATGGACCCTTGAGAGTTGTGCTGAGACATGGGTCTCCTGGGCTTGTGAGAGCCGTGCTGAGACATGGGTCTCCTGGGCCCATGAGAGCTGCGTTGAGACATGGGTTTTGTTGGACTTTGAGAGCCGTGCTGAGACGTGGGTTTCATGGGCCCTTGAGAGTTGTGCTGAGACATGGGTCTCCTGGGCCTGTGAGAGCCACGCTGAGACGTGGGTTTTGTTGGACTTTGAGAGACGCGCTGAGACGTGGGTCTCCTGGGCCCATGAGAGCTGCGCTGAGAGGTGGGTTTTGTTGGGTCACCGCCCTTTATTATCGCTGCTGTCACCATCACCGCCAGGTTTCCCTAAGCTCCTCTACGAGGCTCTGAGGATGACAGATTTGGGTCAGACCTCAGCTCCACCACTTAACAGTCCCAGGACCATGGGGAGTTATCTAGTCTCTGGGATCCTTCGCTTCCTTGGTGTAGTATGGGGAGAACAGTATCATCTTCCCCATGGCATGAGTGAGGACCAGCTGAAGCAGTGCAGGAGCACTCAGGGCAGTGAGCAGAGCGTCCGTGGCCCCGCGAGAAGCACTTGCTGACTGGTGCGGTTACTGCTATAAGTTTCCAAAACTCCACAAGCATTCTATCATTTGATCTTCATAATAACCCAGCAAGGTAGATATCAATAGTCCCATTTGCAGATGAGGACTGGAAGCTCGTAGCAGTGAACTGCCAGAGTTAACATCCTAGGCAGGTGGTGGGTGTGCCTGATGGAAGGCCCTGGGACCTCCTGCCATGGGACCATGTTGCCATCCCTGTAGATAAGCGGTAGCCATGGGCAGGAGGCAACTGGACAGAAGAACAAGATCAGACATTAGAGAGACTCTCGTCTGTCACCAGTCTGCACCGTCCCCCGTTGCTGGGTATGTTCCAGTTTCTACTGTGACGGAAGCCTCCTGCACAGAGCGACAGGGCAGGAAGAAGGTCAGGCGTGGGCTGCACTCATCTGTCAACTGATTTGCGCCTCAGTTTGGAAAGGGCACCATTTTCTGGAATTAGCCTGTATTTCGGACACTTTGAACTAATCATACAGGTTTCAAATAACTAAAGTATTGACAGCATTAATAGCTCTGGGTAGGACTGTATAAGCACAAGCTATTTGAAAAGAGTCATTTCCTTCAGCGAGGAAATTGGCAAAGTCAGAGTCTTGTTTTGTCATATTACAACACATTAGAAATTTCAACTATTTTGAATTTCTATATTTCTTATGCTTTTTCATTCTGAACCCCACCCTCAAGTATTTCAATTGTTCCTGAGTGGAAAAAATGTCATATTCTAGTCAAAATCCAGGATACTTCTTAGGGTTATCTCTTAAATAGAGCAAATGGACAGAATCTTACATGGAGATGAAAAGCTTCAAAAGCAAGCTACAGTGGACATAGAATGATGGAGTGCAAGTGAAGTTGATGGCTGAGCTCTGGTCCAGTTGTCTGGTGACTTTGCTTCTAGTCCTGTACCATCTTTATTTATATGACTTACATGGGCCCCTCCCTTCTCTGCACGTCAATTTCAGCCACGCAGATACGGCCTAGATCGTAGGGGCTGCAGACACAGTGTCTTGGGGCCAGAAGTGTAAAGTAAATGTGTGGGTGTAAACGATCGGGAATCGTGAGGCCTGTGGCCATTAGGAAGGGCACCTGCCCAGCCTAAAGGCACTCACATCTAGCTCGGGGGAAATCGAACAGAAGCCAGGCCAAACTACCCCCCCAATGAAACACTTGTACAGACCCTCAGTGTCTGGCTCTTGCGAGACAGTGAGTCCCCTTCCTCGTAATGAGTGCATTGCACAGTGTTAAAACCATGGGCTCTGAAGTAAGACCAGGGTTGCGGTGCCAGTTCGGCCACTCATCACGTCACTTGAGGAGACTGATGCAACCTTTTCCGTGGGGGGTGTGGTTGGAGAGTATTTAGAACCTCACCTGGAACACAGCATGTGCTAATCATGCCTTCTCTCTTTCTCTTCTGGTTTTTGCGACTCTGTGCTTCTAGGACTCTAAGTCACAGTGTATAACATTTTGGAAATATTAAATGAAAAATAACATATTTCACATATATTTTAGGTATATTTCCAGCTTCCATTACACAATTGATAAAGTAATCGATGAGTACAATTGATAACTAATCAGGGCTTTTACTGATAGACTGCAAGTAAAAGGGGTCAATATTCTGAAAACATTTGCATCCTATAAGAAGAAGTACTTTCACAGATGCAGTTCTTGTTGACTCTACCAAAGCCACAACAGACCGTGAGGCAGCTATTTTCAATATTCTCATTTTAAAGCTAAGGAAACTGAGGCTTAAGGAAAGTAAGTAACTAGCCCAAGTTTCCCATCAGTTAGTATCAAATCAACATGAGTCCCTACTTCTGGGTAGGTATTTGAGTGCCCTATGCCAAGACGATGTAGGAAGGGTGAATACTTGTTTGGAAGCTCAAAAGCAACATATTAGGGCCAGAGCCTCAGGTTGCTTGGAAATGGATCCCTCATCTTTACAGAAGACTGTGTAATCTGCAGTCTTGTTTGAGGAATCTTCGCCAGGCAATCATGTATGGAAATCTATTAACAACAGCAACAGCAAAAAATCTGTTTGAAAAGTGTATCTTGAAAGAGTTGTGTCGGTAATTACTTTGGCCAAAGCTATAGAGATCTTCAGGGTAAGTTAATTACTCCTTTCCTGAGCTCCTTGCGGATGTAGCAGCCGTGGGGGACAGGTTCTGGCACAAAGCTGATGTTGGGTCTCATGGAGCCCTCTTGGGCTCCTCTGCTTGCCTGACCTGGCTATTGTGGGGTGAGGGTGTGTATGTGTCCAAGGTGATGGAAACTCTTCACAAATGTTTCAGGTTTCAGACTCTGCAGGCATCTTCCCAGATGGATGTTTATCAGCTGGTCCCCCTGGTAATGGTCTCCTGCCCCATCTCAGGGCTGACCACAGGCTCACTGTTGGGGGGGGATCTGGGGGCAGAGGCTGATCAAGCCTGGCTGGCAACTGTCTGTGATCCCCAGGTTTTCCTTGAAAGGCCAGACTCACTCTCACCCCTTGGGCTTTGCACCCACTGGTTCCTCTCCTGGGGAGGTCATTCCCTTGTTGACCCGGCTCTGTCCTCATCCTTCAACACTCAGTTGGCTCATTGCCTTTCTGACCACCTTCTCAGCGCCCCGGGTTGGTGTACCTGCTGGGTTCTAGTACACCTTGTGCCCTGTGCTTACGCTTCCTCAGTGGCTATTGAGACACAGAGAGATGTGCCAGGGAAACAAGGATGAAGAGCCATTGTCTCAGGCATCAATTTACAGTTCTTGATAAATAGAAGACAGATGCATAGGTAGCCTGTCATAGTGTGATGTTTATAATGATTCAAATGTGGACACAGTGCTGGTTTGGATAGTCAGAAAAGCTTTATTAAGTGAAAGAACATGTGAATTGTCTCTTGAAAAATAATTAGGGCTTCATCGAAGGGACGGGATGAGAAAGGACAGTCTCAACTTTGGGCATTAGTCAAAAAACTATTTAAGGGTGAGCATGTTATTGGCATAGAGTACAGGGTAGACCAAAGGGGATGTTGGGAAGTAAAGTTGGAAAGAAACTAATATTTTATAAATATAAGATCCCAGGCTCCTGTTATCAGGAAATATTGGCCATCATATGGATGTAATTCATAAAAGAAACAGAAGATTTAGAGCAGGCGCCCACGTGCATCTTGGTCTTTGTTGCTAATTCATGCAAGTGCATCCAGGAAGCCATGCCTTTAGACACGGATTCTATGGATTCTTTGGAATTTGGACCCTCTTACACCTAAACCAAGATCACAGCCTCCCATACCTACAAGGCTTTGTGGACACCACAAATGAGTGTATCAGGCTGGTGGGGACTGTGCAAAATGGAAAGTTTATGCCCATGTAAAGAGAGAGCTAATTCTAAGCAAACAAAGACAAAAAGTCCAGCAACTTGTCAAATAAACACAGCTGTGGGTCCAGTTTACCTGGTGATATTCCTGAAGAGCTGAGGTCACTTAAAGTGTATCACCTCTCTTCCAAACTTATCAAATAAGGAACACTACAACCAAATTGGAAAAAGCGACTAATCCAAATTTAAGTAACTCAGTAGAAGTTGCTAGTTCCAAGTGTCTCGGAGAAGGAGACGCTGGTCACCTGGTGGTTTTAGTCTGCGTCAGGGCTGTGTGATTAATGTCCAGACGGCACACTCTGGACTACAGTACTCAGAGCCCACACCTCCTTGGAGGGACCGACTCCATCAAGACCCAGCCCTCACTGGGCTCTGGAGCTGCTGTATCAATCTAGACCAGGAAAGAGGCAGGTGGGAGAAAGATAAAGACTAAACATCCACAACTGGACAAGGACAGCTGCTAAGTGGAGAAAGCAGAACACTCCCACAGGCAGCCCCGCACATCTCTCTGTGATAACGTTTCTTGCGGGTCCAGTCCGCTGGTGACCCTAAGCGCTTACCACCGAGTCCTAATTGAACCACCATCCCCTTCCTGCATTGGAAGTAATGCACGTTAGGAAAATCAATCCATTTGTAGGGGGAGAAACCAGACTGGTTTCCTGCTACTGCTCATATTTTCACTAAAACCCCATTTTACTGGAACCAACATTGAAAAAAACAGCACATTTTATTCAAAACAAGGCAATATTGGTATTGACAGCGCTGCAGCGATAATGAGGACGATCAATTTTCCCTCCTCCATTATGGGGTATTGAGCAATTTTGGAATAAAGTTGTGGCATCATTAGACAACATCAGCATTTCTGTTTTTCCCTTTTGAAAACTTTTTATTTCTTGAATATTTAGATTTTCAGTATTCCTGCTCTGGTGGGGGGCGGGGGGGAGGAAAGCAAAATCAACAACAAAAAAGCCAAAAGTCCCCAAAGCAATAAGTGAAGTGCTGGTAATAAAAATTGGAGATTGTAGACATTTGTTTTTAATTCTTATTAATAATACATTGGGTTGTTATTTTTGCATCTTGCTTCATGCAGACTGTCTCCCCAACTCTCACCCCAAATTAAAAGACTGCAGTTACCAAATAATCAAGTTCTTGGATAGGGAGGGTTCTAGGCAAGAGGATGGAAGCGGCTCTTCTGTTTCGAGCAGAGGAGAAGGAAAGCAGAGGCTCTGGCTCCATGGATGCAGGAAGGGATGTTCAGAGCATCAGAAGGAAGATCTGGGGAAGGGGGTCAAGGAGGTTGGGTCGATTTCCACATGGAAGCGTGTCTTAAAGTAAAAGTCATGGAATCATTTAGTGTGACTTGGATCTGGTATTTCTTCCTTCCGTTTCTGGCCTCTGTTGGCTTACATGTCCCTCTAGAGTTTACACTGGCTGTGCAGATACCACAGTTAGAGAGAAGGGGATTGTCTTCATCCATCCAGGCTACTATAACAGCCTGGGGCTTACAGACAACAGAAATTCATTTCTCACAGTTCTGGAGGGTGGCAGGTCCAGGATCATGGTGCTGGCAGAGTCAGTGTTTGGTGAGGACCCATTCCCTCGCTCATGGTACTCTTCTCGCTGTATCCTCACAGTGTGCAAGGGACAAAGGAGTTTTCTGGGGTCTCTTTCCTAGGCCACTAATCCCCTTCATGAGGGCTCTACCCTCAGGGTCTTCCTAGGTGGCGCAGTGGCAAAGAATCCAGCTGCCAATGCAGGGGACACAGGAGATGCGAGTTTGATCCCTGGGTCAGGAAGATCTCCTGGAGGAGGAAATGGCAACCCACTCTAGTATTCTTGCATGGGATATCCCATGGACAGAGGAGCCTGGTGGGCTGCAGTCCACGGGGTCTCAAAGAGTTGGACACAACTGAGCACAGACGCAATACTCTGAAAGGTCCCTCCTCCAAATGCCGTCACACTGGGCGTTAGGTTTCAGCGTCTGAATTTGAGAGGTGATGGGGGGAGGCATAAAGATTTCATTGCAAGGACCATCTTCTTCAAGTAATGAGATCTCTCCTTGATACCAGTGATGTCGGTAGAGTGAAGAAATCCTACCTGGAAGCACTCCCCTTGGAAACCCATTCTACTGTAGTTTCCATTTTAAACTAAAAGTAGTCTAAATTTTTAAGTTGAGAATATTCCTGGAGATATTGTAACAATGGGAATTTCACCAGATGCCATCAGTTTGAGGAAAAAGCTATAGGTGTCATGCTTCTGAAAGGCATGGAAGGGTGGGAGGGTGAGCTGTGCGACCCCTTCATTTAAAAAACAGAAATCTAGAAATGGATTATTAACAGTGTATATATGTTTCACCATACACTGTAATCCTTGAAACATATATACTACAAAACTGTGTTCACAGTCTAAGGAAGAATGCCGTCTTATTAAACTCTGTCCCTTGGTGATACAGACATGCCCTGAACCATCTCTGGGCAGGGTGGCCTTGAATGATTACGTGCACAGGGAGGTGATGATAGAGGAAGGTGATTCTGAATGCTGGGTTCAGAGTCCTAAAGTAAGTGCCTCGTGGTGACCGCTGGCTTTACATTGGTGGACTAACCTAGACATCACCTACTCCATCACAGACCCCTCTTCTTGAAGCCAGAGTCCAGGGCAGAGGTGTGCGGCATGTAAAGCAAGCCACAGCCTTTGGCCGTGTTCCTCAAAGTAGAGTCCGGACAGGGCGCCGGTGTGTGGGGTCTGTGGAGGGGCGCTCAGGAGAAGGGGGGTGACGGAAGCAGGGTGACGCAGGAGAAGGCTGAGTGAGGATGAGCCCGCGGGGCAGCGGTCTCAAGTGGGCGGGGTCTCAGCCACAGGGGCTGAAGGGCAGGGCCCCACTGGCTGTCGTCTGGGGGTGGGGTATACGTGTGTGTGTGTGTGCCGCTTTTACGTATGTGTGCAGGGGTATGTACATGTGAACACGTGTATGCACACACGAAGATGCATGCGGGGCTACATAGCAGGGCAGCTGCCTCCTAGGGGAGCTGACGTCCACAGGAGGGGCAGCTGTGACGCGTACCCTCACCCACAGAAGAAGGCCCCCATAGCCTCCGCTGCAAGAAACCGCCTTTAAGATCAAACTGGTATCCTGGTGATTTCAGGCAATCTCATACAAGGTAAAAGAAAAGGACAATCTTTAGAGATTTTCTGAAGGAAATTCCCTTTCGGTGGAGGCAGGGAATGCCAAGGGGTTATCTTTTTATGAAGAGAGAAAGATTAGGAAAATAATGAAATGTATTTGGCTGAAATGCTGACGAGGCTGACTCTATGCCTCTATCCTGTGGGCTTCAAGGGCGTAAAGACGGTAAAGTGAGTTGAAATCTGGCAAGGGGAAGATAAGAGGGCAGCTGTCTGTGGGTCTGAATGCACTTAGCCCAGACAGACAGACAGAGGAAGTGGGTTGGAGGGGAGGCTTCTGCACAGCAGCTGTGACTTCAGGAGCTTGTGCAGGCTGGGTGGTTTGACCTGAGGAGATGGAGCAGGCTGCAGCTGCCACAGGATTCCACCTTCTGGGCCAGGGCGCAAACTGAAACCCGGGATTGTCCAGCGAGAGATGCTGGTGGTTGGAGGGTAAGGTGTGGGACCCTCCAGAGGGCATGGCCGCTGCCCAGCTCCAACTACTTCTCAACAGACACACAATGGCAAAGTGGGCTGACCAGGTCTTTCCACCTTTTACGAGAGGCCGCATGTCTGGACGTCTGTGTGGAATCTCCAGTATTTTAAATGTTAGCAATTCAGAAATGTCGTATGGCTCAGCCACCACATATCTCAGGCTGAAGCAGGCTCTCGCCTGCCGGTTTGCAGTCTGTTTTAAGCTATCTTCCTATTTGGCAGTTTGTGTGAGGAGGGTACCTCTGAGAGTGCCCAAGACAGACTGTGCTCGGTGAGAAAAGGCTGTGGGGCGCTCAGCCTCCTCACCTTCCCACCAGCTCAGGCCCTAGCTGGGAGCTGACCAAAGTAGCCCCCGAGACATGCTGACCTCCAGGGCTCACCACTTGCTTGCTTTGGTTACTCTAAGCTTTCCAGGGAGATCCAGTGCTCCATGACCGGTCACATCCAGTCCATGGTGAAGTCGGAGAAGAACCGTCAGGTCATGTGTGAGGCGGGGATGCTCAGGACCCTCATGACTTCTTGCCACAAGGCTCTGGCCACCAGCAGCAGCCCCTTGCACTCGGGCCTCATCAGGATTTTTGAAAAGCTTGCTTCCCAAGCCATCGAACCAGACGTGTTAAGGTACCGTGTGCTGCGCGTTAAATCTTGCTGAGCCCCTGGTAGCCAAGCTTGTGCACAGTGGACAGTGAGAGTATCCCCGCGCTCCTCCTGCCTCCCCAGCGTTGGCCACTGCAAGCCCAGGTTGGAGTCTTGGGTCCTCGTGCAATGTGCAGCCGCAGAGTGGACGTAGCTCCTCTTATGGAGCTGACAGTCTGGGGGGTGAAGCAATAAGCCAGGGGTCCTGCAGAGAATTCAGAAAGTGTTGGAGGGAATGCTAGTGCAGTGTGGGAGCTCTGTGGAGCTGCGAGGACCACAGCTGGGAGACTGGGTGTAAAGAGGGGGCTTTAAGGGGGCAGTGGTGGCTGAGGTCTACGGCCTGTGCAGATGGTCACCAGGCCAGGAGAGGAGGGAACCAGGCATGTGAAGACACCCTGCTGAAAGGGGTGGAGGGGGCAGTGGTTGGGGGAGCGATGAAGGCTTGGCGGCCAGAGGGAGAGTAGACCACAGAGAGCCTGACTGGCATTGGGGGCCGTGGCTGGGACACGTGATGTGGAGGGGGACAGAGGCAGCACCACTGTGTCCTGTGGGCCTTCCCAGCGGCCCCTCCGCAAAGCCACGTTTCCTGGACAGTCTCAGTGGCGAGCGAAGATGCACAAGGAGGAGTAGACACAGAAGACAAAAGCAGAGGAAAGAAAGGCAGGAGGGAGGTCAAGGGTCTCTCCAGTACCTGTGGCCCTAGAGGGTGTGGATAGAGGGAGGGTGGTGCTCAGGCCCACAAGCTGCTGGACCCCGGGAGGCATACAGGACCACGTGCAGGGGGATCAAAGGCAGCCCGTTCAGCCAGCAGGTAGGGGACCCAGGGGCCAGGCCAGCCTCTTCCGCTTCTATTCATGGGGCTGTCAGCCAAGGCCACCGTGCCTAGTCCAGCTAATCAGTCAAGTCCACTAGAAACTTAGAAAGAACCTATGACAAAGTTATTTCCCAACAAAATCCTTTCCCTCTCCAGGTCCAGTCTGGGGCTTCTAGCTGGTCACTGGTTAAGTCAAAAGCACCTACATTCACCAGCTCCCTGGTCTGAATGCCAGGTCAGGGACACCCTGGTTCTGTATGGCCTGAGGAAAAGGATTCCAGGCCAAGAGGGGAAGGCATGCTGGGGGAACCAGCAGGCTCTGAGATCTAGAGCAAGTGTTCAGATGGAACTGGAGGAAACTTTTGGCTAAAAATGTCATCATTTGGCTCTCTTGTTTTTTATGATATTCAGACAGTTTCTAGGCCTTGGAATTGCTTCACCTCCATCGGCTGCAAAGAAAAAACTCAGTTCATCTCATGTGCATGGAGGGGACTCTGGATGCCCAGGTGAGGACAGAGAGAATAGGGGCCGGATAACGGGATTTAAAAGAGAACATGCATTTCCTGTAAGGAAGCCTAATGGAATATGGGAAGCAGAGAGATTTAAAAATGGTTTTGCCTGCTGCTCGATGGAGCAAATGAGGACGAGCAGTAAGATCAGATCCGTGGTCTCCAGATAAAGACCAGATCTGGAAGGATGAGGACACTTAGCCCCATATAAGATGGTGATGGTGAGCATGTACTTGGCCCCTTTCTGTGCCTGGAGCACAGCAACCTTCCTGTCACAGCATATGCAGGGGGTATCCAGCATTGTCCCTGGACAGAAGAACAGTGTCAGCTTCACACAGCTCACAGTTCAGCAAGGAGTTAGGGGGTCTGGAGGACAAAGCATTGGCCTGGTACCCAGCACGATGCTGGTCCAGGGAACCAGCTTGGAGAAAAGAAAGCCGTGGACTGCATAGGATGTTAAGGCTAGGAGGCCCAGTTGAAAAGCAGGGATAGAGAGTCAGGAGTGGGCCAGGAGCTGGAGGTGGGAAAACAGCTTTTGAGGAGACAGGCTGTTGTGGAAAAGAGATGGAGGTCAGAGAGCCAGGACGAAGCCCCAGTGAGGGACAGCTAATGGGGCAAGCCAATGACAGCAAGAGAAGGCGTGCAGCAGAAAGGAGCGTGGCTTCCCTGGCAGCTCAGAGGATAAAGCGTCTACCTGCAGTGCAGGAGGCCGGGTTCGATCCCTGGGTTGGGAAGATCCTCTGGAGAAGGAAATGGCAACCCACTCCAGTATTCTTTGCCTGGAGAATCCCATGGACAGAAAGGAGTGGCAGCAATGATAGAATTAAAGGGAGAAGGGGTTTCCAGGAGGAGCAGGTTGTCACCACTGATTCAGTGTTATCAGCACCAGCAGAGGTCCCAGGCAAGAGGGTGAGTGGGAGGGCCCGGGAGGCCACTCCTGGGGCTGGGCATGCCTGGCGCTCTGCAGAGCCCTCCTTGGGGACTGTGGCAGAAGAGGAGTGGAAGTGCTTTGAGCAAAGACACAGCTCTTCTGCTTGCGGCCCTAGGGTCACAGGCAGCGATGCCAGTGCCTGCTGAGGGTTCTGCAGTGGCCCCCGGGGATGCCGGCCCTCCCCCAGCAAGCACACAGGCCCTGAGGCCCACGGGGCCGTCCCAGACCTCGACCTCCACCCTTCAGACAGCACTAAGCCTCATCTCCATGACCTCGCCCCGCAACCTGCAGCCTCAGAGGGCGGCCCTGGCTCCATCCTTCGTGGAATTCGACATGTCCGTGGAAGGCTACGGGTATGACCGGCTTTCATACGCTTGAAATCCACTTCACTGATTTCCCAGTGCCTTGGGTGAATTATAATGTTGATTACAAAACTGTAGTTTCTATCAGCTCTCATAGTCAGCTGTGGAAAATATCTGGGTCACAGACACCCCATCTTCAAGGGCAGCATCCCTAGCCATCTAAGGCCAGGACTGTCTCCTTCTCTTGACTGTCTGCATTCCAGGCTGCCCTCCCCTCCAGCCTCCAGCCAGATTCCTTTCTTATGGCCGTGGTGCCAGCATCAATCACTTTGTGTCCTGGGGGCCCCATGACCTAGGAGGGAGTGAGGCCCCTGAAGCCAGACAGAGGGGCAGACGTCGCATCAGAGGTTGGCCTGCGGTTCAGTGATCTGAGACCCTCTCCTATTCCAGCTGTTTGTTTGTTCCGACCCTGGCTACGGTGATGGGAGCCAGCACTGAGTACTCAGTCTCTGGAGGGATTGGGACAGGTATGTGCTTCCCTGGGGGCTTAGCTTGCTGAGGTCCCCTCCCCCTGACCTGGGAGTGAGTCCTTGGGGAGTCTCGATTTCAGATTTCCTTTTGGCATTTCCAGAAAGCATGAGTCTTCCTCTTGGTCCCACGTGTCTGTAGAGGACTCATCCTTCCCTTTGGTCGTTTCTGTCTTGAGCCAGGGGTGTCCTGTTCACGGTGCCTCCCAAGGGCCCAGCCCACAGCTCTGCACACACTGGGACTCAGGGAACACTGATGGGCTCGCCGGCTGACTCGGAAGCTGAGCCTGGGTTTGATGCCCTTTGTTGATGACTGACAGGCCAACAGAAACACCTCACCCCACCTGATGACTCTAGAGAGGCGTGTGAGCCCAGTGCCGATGGCCACTCAGGAGCAAGCCTGCCCTTGGCTCATGTGGGGATCAGCTGGGCCTTGGCATGCTTTGTACAGAGCTGCTCTCAGCTGAAGACCAGGCACCCGCTGTCAGGAGAGCCAGGGTCTGGGCTTCTGTGGGAGGGTGGGTGCTGAGGAGCCGGGGCCTTTACAGCTCATCAGGGCAGAGCTCCAAGCCTGATTCTGCCCATTCAGTGAGGACAGTGGGCCCCACCTGTACTGCCAGCCTGGGTATCCCTAGAGTGAGCGCTCCCCAGGCAAGGTTTGGCCTAGCTAGTCCAGCTTCCTCTGCCCCACATAGCACACAGGCAGGCGTTAGGCCAGCTGACCAGTGGGCCACGTGGTGATGGATCTCAGGGATGTGCTCTCTCTCTACTCCCTTAGCAACGCAGCGTAATAGGTGGGTCAGAATTGGAGAGAGGCTCTGAAGAGCTAGGCTCTAGTCCTGCAGGGAATATGACTTATTCCTGCGATTAGGGAAGGAGACAAGAGCGTCGTGCTGCACGGGTTGCTGTGAAGTGGGTGTGGATCAGGCAGGGCCCAGTACTGGCACACAGCAGGGCCACCCCTGGGCCCAATCAGAGCCACAGTGAGTCTAGACAGGCTTGCACAGCAGGACAAAGCCTCAGGGAGTGCTTGTGTTCTGACCCCAGGCGCTGCCAGGCCCTTCCCTCCGCCCGGCGGCCTGACCTTCTCCTGCTGGTTCCTGATCGGCAGGCACAGCTCAGCCACGGAGGGCCATCCACTGCATTTCCTGACCCTGGTGCGCCACCTGGCCAGGACCGAGCAGCCTTTCACCTGCCTCTCCGTCAGCCTCTGCCCGGAAGACCTCTCCCTGGTCGTGTCCACAGAAGAGAAAGAATTTCAGCCCCTGGGTGAGATTTCACCCACGCTTGGGGGATGTGGGACTGAGCCAGCAGCTCTTGACCCAAGAGCTTGGGGTGCCTGCCTGCCCTCAGCTGTGTAGGTAGGTGGCTGATTCTGATTCTGGCGCCTAGAGCTCAGCCTGGATCTCAAGCTCACGTGCCTGCAGTGGCCCAAAGTGGACTGTGATGGCCAAGCCCAGGGTGTTATGGCCATGCCTGTTTTTGTGCCCCGTTTCATAGTGAGACCTCGACTTTGGAAGGCCCAGGATTTGGCCTGGTGTCCTTCACACACAGCCCAGCCACCTAAGCTCCTGCCCTTCTGGGACTTTGCCAGCCCATGTGTGTCCCTATAGAGGCAGTCTAGTGGTGGGTAGACCCCCAGCCTGACTCCTAGGTCTGAACTCCAGCTATGCAACCCTAGGCAAGTTGCCCCTCCTCACTGTGCCTCAGGATGGTAGTCTGGGAATCGTGATAGCACCTACCTCGGTGTCTGGCCCAGAGCAAGGGCTCCAGCCGTGAACGCTCCTGCCACTGTTAGGATTCTAAGGGCAGCTCGCCGCTCGTTCCGCTGGCGCTGGGGCCCCCGGGGCTGGGCTGCTGCTCCCTGGCGCGGCAGGTGAGCCTGGTGCTCATGTTCTCGTCCAGATGTCATGGAACCCGAGGATGACCCTGAGCCTTCTGCGGGACGCCAGCTGCGGGTCAGGTGTGGCCAGCTGCTGGCTTGTGGTCAGTGGCACCACCTGGCTGTGGTTGTCACCAAGGAAATGAAAAGGAATTGTACAGTCTTCACCTACCTGGATGGACAGGTCATCGGCTCAGCCAAGGTGAGATGATTCCCCCAAGCTGTGCTTGCCCCGTGGCCATGCCTCCTAGTCACAGAGGTAAGAAGGATTTACCAAGAGCACTAAAAAAAAGGGCCTCCAAAGTGTAAAGTTAACTTTTGACTTCAATTGTTAACGATTCGTCTTACCTCGCACCTTCCTTTCTTCCTCCCTGTGTTAAACATTCATTGAATACCTAATGTATGTTAGGTATTGTTTTAGGTGTTAGGAACTGTCCATGCCCACCAGTCAAATACCTCCAGGAGCATGCATACAGTACAAAAAAGAGGTGTCTTTGTGAAGCTTTTGCAGCAAGAGCCTTCTTACCCTGCTTACCACGGAGTCATGAGGCGTTAGGAGGAACTAACAGGATTTGGGCTCACTTTAGGTGATTTTGGCGAGGGTTCAAAAAAGTGGAGGTCACTCAGTTCTGAATGGGGTGCTGTCAGAGAGACAATTTGGTATCTATGTATGTTCAGAGCTTTTAATCAGGAAGCAGAAGGAAAGGGAAAGGGCTTAAACTGTCACTGGAGAAAGAGCAGTGGTCACTCACGTTAGCCAGGACGAAAAGTGTGGTTACATTTATGGTCACCCAAAGTCTTTTTTTTTTTTTAATCTCTTTAGGCATAATTACAGAGTAGGCTAGTTTTGGTCCTCTTTCACAGAGTATGTTGGCATCCAGTCTTGTTTTGTAGAATAGATTGTATTCTGTGAAGCAGAACATGTACTGTGAGGCTAAGAGCCTTGTCCTATTGATATCTGGAACTGGCTTTCACCTAGCACAGGACTGGCATGCAGAAAGCATGCTACATACGCTTGATGAGTCATATTGAATTTATAGTTACAAGGCTGATGTGTCGCTTAGTGAGTTGGCACATAGATGAACATCCAACCTCAGGGGCCTGCTAAACTAGAGTGAGTCAGCATGGAGGTTAGAAGGTATGTGAGGCCCTGGAAATATGTCAAAATATGCAAAATTTGGCGTGGAGAATGGCCAAGGGCCAAGACTGACAGAGATGACTTTCCAGCAAGTGAAATTTAAATGGGATAAACATAAGGTCTGTGTTTAGATGCAGGTTTGTTGAGCAAGAAAAAAGATGGACTTAGGTTGGAGATGAAACAGCTGTTCTCAAATGTTAGAACCTTGTTTGCAGCTTGTATATCCTCTTTAGTGATGTCTGTGTATATGTTTCACTCATTTCTAATTGGATTGTTTACTGCTTTACTATTGAGTTTTAAGAGTTTTATCTAAATATTTTAGATAATGGTCCTTTGTTGGATATGTAATTTTGTAAATAATTTCTCCTAATCTATAGCTTTCTTTCATCCTCTTTCACATGGGATTTTGCAAAATAAAAAAGTATTTATTTTTCTTGGGAGCAATTGTAGTTTCTGAATGTTCTTTGTTAGTCAATAGAATGCAATTTATTTTTATGTGTTGATCATATATCCTGTGACTTTGATGAATTCACTTATTAGTTTGTTTTTTTTTGTGGATTCCTTAGAAATTTCTACATGGACGTGCCATTTGCAAATAGGGACAGTTTTATTTCTCCCTTTCTAGTCTGTAGCTATATTTAGTAGGTAAAACTTAATTAATGTGCCAACACTGGACTTTAAAGTTCTTTGTGAAATGACTGGAAAAAAAGATGAACCTTTTGGTGACACTGTATTCTTTATCACATTTACTTCCGAAGGCACAATGGCAGTTTTTTACTCCCGCTGGCTTCCCAGGCGGTGCTGGTGGTAAAATATCTGTGTGCTGTCGCAGGAGACTCGAGAGACTCAGGTCTAGTCCTTGGGTTGGGAAGATGCCCTGGAGGAGGAAATAGCAACCCACTCCACTGTTCTTGCCTGGGAAATCCCGTGGACAGAGGAGCTTGGCAGGTTACAGTCCTTGGGCACAACTGAGAGGACATACGCACGGAATTTTTTTGATAAACTGTTTTATGTGGTGTTTCTCAGCTTTGAGAGTTATCTTTGTAATGTTTCTGAATAAAGTTTTTACTTTGAGAGATGAATAAGGTACATCATTTTTTGTTGTATGTATTTCTTTGATTAATTCTGAGATTAAATACATCCCATCTACCCCTTTCCCCCACCTTTTTGTTTTGACAGATGTTGTACATTCAGGCCTTACCAGGACCATTCCTTTCAATGGATCCATCCTCATTTGTGGATGTTTATGGATATATTGGTACCCCTCGAGTTTGGAAGCAAAAGTCATTACTAACATGGCGTCTGGGCCCCACGTACTTCTTTGAAGAAGCCATCTCAATGGAAACTCTGGAAGTTATTAACAAACTTGGTCCAAGATACTGTGGTAACTTCCAGGCTGTGCACGTCCAAGGTATGGGGTGTTTTGATTTATAATAACCTTGCTGATTCTCATTTTTAAATAGACATCCAGTTATTTATAGCTTATTTATAAGGAAAAAACTCATCACAGGCCAGTCATTAGGGAAGTCCTCTGTAATTGGATTGTTATATATTTATAAGCCAATAGAAAATGTCGCAGAAAAGGAAATAACAATCTCCTGTAGGTTTCAATTCCAGAGTATGTAATAGAGAAAAGTAGGTAGGTAATATCATCAGCAAAGAAAGAGGGAAGAGAATGAGATAAATAAGTTACATTCCTTTTAATGAAGAAGCTTTTTAACTAAAGTATACTGTTGTCTTCAATTATTAAACAGGCAGACAAAACATCCACATTTTCAGTATCGATTGTTGGCTGTTCAAGCAGGGAGTAATGCTCTCTGTGCTCTGCCAAGCCGAGGGGGTCAGCTCTCCTCTGGGAAGAGCGATAAATGAGTCTGTGTACTGATGCCTTCTTGCGTGGTGCAGGGTGTCTGGGCACGGTGGAGCACTGTGGTCCTTAGGCTTGGCTTCATGTGTTCTTTGAACTTCATTTCCTCTAGCAGCGAGCACTGGCAAGAACAATGCGAGGAGGCCAGGTCGAGGGCCGAAGTTTCATCAACTCTTTGTTCACACCATGCTTCTCCAGTAGCACAGAGAGCTCTCCTTGCGTGAGCGCCTATGTGCTAAAACCAAGGGAGGTGTTTACCATGGACACACAGCTCACTGAAAACCGCAGGGCTTTCAGCCCAGCACTTTGGTTTTGGGGGTGAGGTTACACTCACAACAGATGTCTCAAGACTTAGTAGCTTCATACCTGGAGTGCTTCTGTTTTATAGTAGGTTAATATTGTGAGATTTCTCTACAATTTTCTATGTGTCAGAAATGACAGGTGGGGACAAAACATACATGGCATGCAATGTGATAGCATATAACAGCGACAAACACTGCTCAGCCATGGCTTTGCCCGGCGGCAGCAGATGCTCACTCTTCTGAGGGTTAATCTCCTCCTCAGTAAAGCGAGAGTAGAAAGAACTGAAGATGTGTTGTTGTAGGAGAGGATCCTGGTGTGGAAGTGGCGCCCCTGGTTGCAGAGGAAAAGCTTTCCTTTGCCCTTCACATAGCCAGCTCCTCCGTGACCAGTGTTGCAGACATCAGAAGCACGTACAATGAGGTGGACAGCCGTCTGATTGCCAAAGAGGTACACCTGCTAACGCCCCTCGCTGCCCCTTTTCGGAATAAAGACCTCATGCTTGCTGCAGCCTTCAGTGGCTAGATGGACACCAGTTCACATGTGTGTGTGTGTGCCGACAGACACACTTCATCTGTGAAAATAGTCTGTGACTCCTGCCCATTCACACTCAAGACCAAATCTCTTCTTTCAGAGAAGAAAGTAGGTGCTCCTCATTCTCTTCATTCTAGAGCGAGAACAAATTGAATGGGTAAACGACATCTGTGACACTGGGAACACTATTAAACTTCCTTTTCCTGGGGGCTTCTAACCCCTAAGATTATAAGGCAGTCTTTGAGTCATTTTGGTTAAACAAAACTTTGCAAAGCAGCAAGCAGACAAGTTAGTTAGGTAAAGAGGCCATTAGGTTTCCTATTTCCTAATCCCCTGCATAAAGAGCTCTTTTGCTTATTGTTGATGAATGTGGGCTCATTTGTTTATATTCTGACAGACAGAGGGTCCCCTCCCTTTCCTGAGGAGGTGGGATCAGGGGTTAAGTCCTATTGAGCACTAACACTATGCCTTCCCAGCACAGAGTCTTCTGCTAGAAGAGGCCAGGGTCCCGTCTTCTGGCCCTTGGAGACCAGTGATGCCACGACTTGCAGAGGTGGATGCCCCTAGACTGGGAAGAAGGCAGCCCTGGGCGTCTCAACACTGTTATGCCTCCAAGTGTCCTAAGGGCCTTCCTACTCTCATCAGCTCCTCGTTGTGAGCATTTGTTTAATCAGTGACCATGTGGGACGTTGGTGGCACAACTGTATAATGAAAGGTTCTCCTTTCTGATTAAGCCAAAACTGGGAGGCAGGAAAGAACCTGAATTTTGGCTTCAGTCCCTCTGATGTTGGTTCAGTTATTATTTATCCAATGGCTTACACTAATGGATATTATCGTGTACTATTCCCTGGTGGCTCAGAGGGTAAAGCGTCTGCCTGCAATGCAGGAGACCTGGGTTTGATCCCTGGGTCAGGAAGATCCCCTGGAGAAGGAAATGGCAACCCACTCCAGTATTGCCTGGAAAATCCCATGGACAGAGAAGCCTAGTAGACTGCAGTCCATGGGATCGCAAAGAGTCGGACACGACTGAGCGACTTCACTTTCCTTCACTTTCACACTAACGGAGTGCCAGGCCTCAGGATGCCTGCCCTCCAGGAGCTCCTGAACAAGACCTCCTCCTCTCCAGGAAAGTTGCTTAGGACTACTGCTGCTAAGTCACTTCAGTCGTGTCCGACTCTGTGTGACCCCATAGACGGCAGCCCACCAGGCTCCCCTGTCCCTGAGATTTTCCAGGCAAGAACACTGGAGTGGGTTGCCATTTCCTTCTCCAATGCCTGAAAGTGAAAAGTGAAAGTGAAGTTGCTCAGTCGTGTCTGACTCTTAGCGACCCCATGGACTGCAGCCCTCCAGGCTCCTCCCTCCATGGGATTTTCCAGGCAAGAGTGCTGGAGTGGGGCGCCATTGCCTTCTCCTGCTTAGGACTAACTGTTGCCAATTTCTCTAGATGAACATTTCATCCCGTGACAGTGCCGTGCCTGTGTTCTTGCTAAGAAATTGTGCTGGTCACCTCTCGGGTTCTCTTCGAACCATTGGAGCTGTTGCTGTGGGCCAATTAGGTATGATCTTTTACTGCTATTTGGGAAGAAGAGCATGTGGCTGGCATCATTTGTGCAGCCTGGAATTCTGGGGTGGTAGGAAGGAAATGGCAACCCACGCCAGTGTTCTTGCCTGGAGAATCCCAGGGATGGGGGAGCCTGGTGGGCTGCCGTCTATGGGGTCACACAGAGTTGAACACGACTGAAGCGACTTGGCAGCAGCAGCAGGCAAGACTGCGTGGGCTGAGAAGCTCAGCTGGTGATAGTGAGAGTCGAGAGTTCACCCCAACCAGAGAGTCAGCTTCCCTGCAGAGATCAAATCACTCTGCTGTGTCTGACAACTGGTAGTGAGCTTGCTACTAACCAAGCTGGCACCGACGCACAACGGAGCCTATATAGTGAGTAGAGTGGGGCCTCTGAGCAGAGGCAACTGTGGTGGTGGTTTGGGTGAAAAAAACAACCAGGGACCGTGCCTTGCAATCAGGCAAGGGCGAAACAGAGCTGGTGCCAGGGGCCAGTGCCGCAGAATCTAGAGCCCAGACAAGAGCCAGAGGCTGTCAGAGCAGCCAGCTCAGAGGGTGGCTGGCTCATCTGGCACGCTGGGCCAAGACAGAGGGCGGAGGTCTGAGACCCCCTGGGCTGTTTCAGCCTTCTATGACCCAGAGAGGACTCAGCACAGGGTCTCTCAGTGACCTCGAACTTTTAGAGCCCCTACTCTTCCTCCCAGCCTGTCCTGTGCCCAGGCCCCACAGCTGTAAGTGGGTGATGTCCCTGACAGCTCTTGCGTGCTGCCAGAGGAGTCTCCAAGGCAGTGGAGCCGTGGTGTGCTCAGGGGTCCCTGTCTCTGTCCCACACAGGGGTAAGGGTGTTCCACTCCAGCCCTGCTGCCAGCAGCCTGGACTTCATTGGCGGGCCCGCCATCCTCCTGGGCCTCATTTCCTTGGCGACGGACGACCACAGCATGTACGCGGCTGTGAAAGTCCTGCACTTGGTCCTGACCAGCAACGCCGCGTGTGACCTCCTGATGCAGCGCATCTGTGGGTACCAGGTACGGCTGCCCTCCCGCCTGAGTCTGCAGATGCCGCCCACCCCCCAGCAGGAAGCTGTCGTCCCTGAGGAACAGGGTGGAGCCTTGCTGGCCCAAGTAGACGTTCCCATCAGTATGACTTTTGGAGAAAGCAAACGGAAAGTTCCTCGGTCCCTCAGCCTCACCAGAGCAGAGGACCAGGTGACAGCCGGCCGGAGAGGGGCTCTGATCAGGGCGGGGATGCCCACCTGCCTGTGGCTGCCAGCAGCTTTCACTGAGGAATTCAAGAATCATCTGCGATCCCCCTACTTGGCATCTAGCATGACAGCTAAGAGCCCAGACCTTGGAACCAGAGTGCTAGGCTGGAATTGAGCCTCTTCCTTGCTTTCTATTTAACTTGTCCTGAGTTACTTACCCTCTCTGTCTTGGTTTCCACATCCGTATAATACGATCTGTTGGGTCTCCTGTATCATGAGGTTGCAGTGACGACTAGATGATTTAATACAAGTGAAGGGCTTAGAATGATGTCTGGCCCAGATGAAATGCCCTGTAAATGTTGGCCAACTTTAGTTCTTAACCTTTGTGCCCAGTTCTCTTCTGTGTAAGACAGGAATAATAAGAGCCTGTATTGTGTAGGATCGTGATCACAGAATTAATGTGTGCCGAGTGCTTAGAAGACTGCCTGCTCAGAGTAATTGCCGTGTGTGGGCACCATGATTATATGGCTATTTACTGTTCATAATGTCAGATGAGACGTGGACACTGTCCTCCAGGAGTGCCCTGCCTGGCTGAGAGGCAGCCAAGAAAGGAATCATGGAGGGCAGCAGCTAGGGTCAGAGTCTAGACAAAGTCACTGGGGCACAACAGCTGCAGGTTCCTTCTGGGCCCAGTGAGGGCAGGAGAAAGCCTCCTTGTCTCTTGGGCACGCAAGTCAGGGCCTTAGAAGAAAGCTGTCTGGTGTCACGTCAAGGACTGGCTGCAGCTGGACCACGGCCTGCGTCTCCTGCTCTCCCTCACCCTGCCTCCTCCGTTTCTAGCAGCTTTTCTTGCTCTTCCCTACTATCACGCTCATCTGGCATGGTGTATCTGTACTAGTTCCTGGTGGCTCAGCAGTAGAGAATCCACCAGCAATGCAGAAGATGCTGGAAACTCAGGCTCTATCCCTGGGTCAGGAAGGCCCCCTGGAGGAGGAAATGGCAACCTGCTGCAGTATTCCTGTCTGAAAAATCCCATGGACAGGAGAGCCTGGTGGGCTACAGTCCATGGGATGGCAGAGTCGGACGTGACTGAACAACTGAACACAAACCCTATGTACTTGTTGCTGTGCTTATCAGGAACAAAGTGACAGAAAGGAGAAATACGGGTGAGGCTCAGACAGGAGAGTCACCCCAAGGAGCAGGCGAGGGGTGGGTCCCAGAGCGCAGGCGAGTGGAAGCCTGGCCCGCGGCAGGAAGGAACGCAGTGCAGGCGTTTGTGGATCTGGTGGTGAGGAGATGAGAGTGCTCGCGTCTCGGGTCTAAACTCTCAGCTGTGGACTGGGTTGGGTGGTGGTGGTGGGAAGTTGTGGAGAGAGGAGAAGAGTTGAGATCGTCATCTGTAGGATGGGGAAAGCCAGCTTACAAAACAGCAGAGTTGCACTGCCGGGCCAAATCGAATTCCAATTTGACATTTGACACGATTAATGTAGAGTGGAATCCGTCAGCTTGAGTGAGTTTTCTCATGCAGCTTTCAGCCATTCTAATTATGTCCTGGTGGGGGAGTGGGGAATGGCCAGATCTGCCGAAGAGGCGACTGGAATAGACTGAAAAGAAGCTATTTTCTGATCTAAATCGTCTCAGTTTGGGCCGCTATGACAGAATACCACAGACTGGGTGGTTTATTAGCAACAGAAGTGAATTTTCTCATAGTTCTGGAGGCTGGTGAGCCCACAGTCAGGGTGCCTGCACGGTCAGGTTGAGTGAGGCCCCTCCTGGATGGCAGATGGCCAGCTTCTCACTGTATCCTCACATGGCAGAGTAGAGAGGGGAAGAACACTCTCCTGTGACTGTTTTGAGAGCACGAATCCCATCTGTGAGGGCCCCACCCTCATGCCTTCATCCAGTGCTAATTATTTCCCAAAAGACCTGCCTCCAAATACCATCACACTGGGGACTAGGGGTTCATCATATGGAGTTTGGGAAGAACAAACAGCCAGCCCATAGCAGCAAGCAAGACTTCCCGATGACATACTGGAGAGTGTCTGAAAGGACGGGGAGAAGGGCGGACCTCAGACCCAGGAGTGGGGAGCTGAGCTGTGAGCTAGCTGAGCTGAGAATCTCAATGAAGTGGGTGAGGACCCAGATACAAGTGGATGGTAGGGCAGCCTGACTTTCGTGCTACTGAGGTCAGCAGAGACAGGAGGCTAGGTTGGATGCACCTAGTGGGTCTCTGAGATGAGTGTGGGCCACTGGGGCTCCAGTGCCTGGACCCTGTGTGTTGCCGGTTTCCCGGGCCTGGCATAGCGGAGTGGCAGAATGGCGCATCTGGTGGCAGCAGCCTGGAGTGGAGCTGACGGAACGGGGTTTGTGGGCAGATGGTGGCTGCCTGGTGATACAGCGACATCTGTGTGGTGGGCATGAATGTAGGACCCCATAAAGGAAAGTGAGAAAAGCACAGAAAGGGGGAAGGAAGCCAGCAGACAGTGGCATTCCAGAAATGCGGAAAATTCAGGAAGGAGCCGGGGCCCACAGGGAGAGGTGATGCCACAGAAGCACAGAAAAGTGGGCACCGCTGGGGAAGCAGCTGCAGAAGCTGGGGTATGTTTTCCTTCTGAGAAAAAGGCGATGGAGGCAGTCGTCCCAGAGAGCAGAGTGTTTCCAGACTGCGCGGACAAAAGGTGCAGGCAGGAGCAGGCAGATGAGGGAGAGAGAGCCCTGATGCCGATTCACTAGGAAACTGCCTTGTGTTTTACCCTTTGCAGATAATGGCATTTCTCCTGAGGAAAAAGACCTCTTTTCTGAACCATCGCATTTTTCAGCTGATCCTGTCTATCACTGGCACTGCAGAGCTGGGCTTTGGGCCCTCCATAATCACCAACGTTGGTGTCTTCCAGCACATCCTCTGCGATTTCGAGGTAAACTGGAGGTTGGTCGCTAGCCCTAAAGATGCAGGAAACCTGGAGCCTCCGCTAAACCCAGGGGATCCACTTCTCCATGGTCAAGGTGGTAGTGAGAGAGAAAACCACAAAGGCTTTGGAGCTCAGAGGCCCCGCTTTATAATTAACTCCTACCACCAACAGGCTGTGTGGCCTCAGACAAGTGTCTTGACTCCTCTGAGTTTGAGTCTTCCCCTGTGTGAAAGGGAGACCATCATCTCTCCCTCACAGGCTGGTGCGGGAGTCAAATCCGCTACTATCTGGGAAAAGGTTTTAAAACTGCAGGCTTCCATACATAAGAGGATATTAAAGCATCCCAGTTCCTTTGGGTGATGCTTTGCTGTTTAGAAATGCTCCTGTAAAGGAATGAGTGAGAGGTCCTGAGGGCTGAGTGAGGAGCATCGGGCAGACCTTTGGGCAGATCCCTTCACAAAGCATCATTTATTGAGTGATGGGCACACGCTGGTGTGTTATGGGAGCATAGTGATAACCAGGACACAGCTCCCACACACCGCCATCTGGGCCCAGGACAGGACGTAGCTGGTGCTACAATGTGCTGGGTGCCGGTGAGTGGGGACAGGGCCTCTGGGGAGTGTGAAGAGGGGACAGTCAGCTCAGCTTGTGAATCAGGGCTCTGGGGCTGAGTTTGGCAGAACATATTGAGTGGGGGAATGTTCTAGGTGGAGCAGATGCCGTTTGTTCACATGTAGGGGTGAGAGCAGCCACAGGCATTTCAAGAGCAGGTGGCTTGGGGCACCTGCAGCGATGTTACTGCAGGTAGAGGCGACTCTGCAACCCCATGGACTGCAGCACTCGAGGCTTCCCTGTCCTTCACCATCTCCTGGAGCTTGCTCAGACTCACTTCCATTGAGTCAGTGTTGCCATCCAAACATCTCACCCTCTGTCATCCCCTTCTCCTCCTGGACCTGGAGATTGATGCAAGGATTGTTGGGGACGTCAACCAGACCTGGGATATGGGCTCCCAGTGCACAGCAGGAAGCAACTATGCAAAATAGCCTTCAGTTCAGTTCAGTTCAGTCGCTCAGTCGTGTCCAACTCTTTGCGACTCCATGAATCACAGCACGCCAGGCCTCCATGTCTATCACCAACACCCAGAGTTCACTCAAACTCATGTCCATCGAGTCGGTGATGCCACCCAACCATCTCATCCTCTGTCGTCCCCTTCTCCTCCTGCCCCCAAACCCTGGTAAACAAGTCAGCCTGCCTTGACCACACTGCTGCGCCTTCTAAATGCCGTGGCCATGCTCAGGCATCTTGGCTCCTCTGTATCACTGCCACCAGCCCAGCCCAGGAATTACCCACACAGGAACCCACCGGGCCCCCACTGCCTGTTCCTGGAACCACCATGGGCACCACCTGTCCCCTCTCTGAATAAACTAGCCCCTCAGCTGAGCTGGTGCATTTCACACTGGGGTTAAGAAAATAGGCAACTAATAAAAACAAGCAGAAAAGATGCCTAAAAAATCCACAATAAACCAATGAAATGACATAACATTTTTAAAAGATGGAGAGGAGAGAATTTTTAAAAGAAGAAGGATTTCCCCAGAGCTGGGTACATCAAGTGAAGTCAGGGCAGGGATGTGTCTGTTGTGTTTGGAGGTCACTGACAGGCCCAGGGAAGAGTAAATGGTGGAGTTGGGCGTGAGGTGAAGAGTGGGGAGGAGGCTGGAAGGAGACAGTCAGTGAGTTTTTGAAGAAGAGAAGAGTGTTTCAGAACTTAGGAGACTGGAGCAGTGGAAAGGGGGCATCGAAAATACCAGTGTAAGAATCAGCAGTTGATGGGACAAGTCCTTCGAGGAGAGGGAAGGTTTGGGGAGCAGAGAGGAGGTTACAGTGGAAGGGGCAGATCCTTGATGACTGGTTTGCGGCAGGGAGGGGCGGGACATTGAGAAGCTGCAAGGGACAGGGAGTTGAAGTCATGCATGCCTTAGGCCTGTGGCTTCAGAAAAGGCCACCCCTTTCTGAGACTGAGGTCATCCTAGGGGTGAGGAGAGAGCAGAATTTGACACATGATTCATTTGAAATTCAAACTACTTTAATACAGACATCTTAATACAGTCTTTAGTACAGGGGTTATGTGACACAGAATAACAACCAGAAGACTCAGTTATGCATGTTTTCCAAAATCCAGACAGTTGGTATTACGTAAAATAATTTCTAAAAGAGCTGGGTGGCCTCAAGTGTGCTGGGACAACTTGTTATTTTTCTAAAGCTCTGGAGCAGGAGGCATGGGAAGGTGTACGCTTCAGGGTGTCTGTCTTACTTTCTCAGCTCCCCCAGCTCCCTACACGGAGCCTGATGTATCATTTATTCAGTGACTGCCTTCATGAATGAATGCGCGAATTCAAGGATGCAAAGCTCTTGGCATCCCCTTGAGTATGCTGGGGTGCCGTGTCTGGTTACCTCTACCTTCCCGGGAGCCACATTTATTGACACCAACTCTCTCAAATGACAGCTGCCCTACCTCTGTGTGTAGCTGGCGGTGACTGTGTTTTCGGGGGCTGGGAATGTCAGGCTGATTTTGGCTTAAGAGTAACCCGCTTGTCTTATTTTGGTTTACTTTGTATTCACTCTTAAAAAAGGGAGTGGATCCTTATTAAGAGGTCACTACATGGCGTGTCCGATGCTGAGCCTTGGGGACTGGAGAGGGTCAGTCTCTGCCTTCATAATAAACTTATAGCCACTGAGGGTGTTCCACTTTCCCCCGTAAGTAAATGGATGGAGCCATGACTACTTGCTTGGTTCAAGTGAGGTTGATTATTGACTCTCTGAGTCACTGTCTGCAGGAGATGCCTGTCCACAGCAAGAAGGAAAGAGAGTGGGCTCCATGGTCAGACAGACCAGGCTTGGAAGCCAGTCTCTGCCAATTAGAAACCGTGAGCGCCAGACAAGGTACTCAGTCTCTCTGAGCCTCACCGTTCTTATCTTCTAAATGCAGATAATGATTTGGTTTTAGGACGGCGCGCAATGCTTCTTGCCTCCAGCAAATGGTACCATTTGGAAGTGTGAGCTCTTTTTGCTGCTCTAAGAGTGCACTCTTAAACTCCCACATCTGAACTTTCTAGATTCTGGGACTTAGGAAATATCATCATTTAGATGGGAATAATAGAGCTCTCTAATTGGAAGTGTTAATACAAATAAGAATGAAGACACGCTATCACCTTTGCCCCAGAAGAATGGGGAGCAACTGCATTTTGTTTACAGTAAAGAAAATAACCCGAGTGATAAACTTCACTCTCAGAATCTCAGTGCATTTCACAAGTGTGTGTCATTCACAATTCTGTTGCATAGGAGCTGCAGGTTCTATAGACAGGGGACCTGAAGAAATTGCATGCACAAGCTGAATGCATGGTTCAGATCAGTTCAGTTCAGTTGCGACTCTTTGCATAGTCGCTGCAGTATAAAACCTGAGAGGTGAGACTCAGCTCCTAATTCCAGTTCAGTGACTTGTTGGTGATAAGGGAGCTGTCTCTCAAAGGTCTGTCTTACCCTCTAGTTTCTCCTCGCTAAGTTGGGAACACGGGTATTTGCCTTGCGTAGTCGGATCCAATGAGAATGAGATGCATTTGGTGTGTTGACGCACAGGCTGTGAGGCCCAGGGTGGGACACGTGTAGAAGATGGTTACTGTAGGTGTCCGTGGTTTGAATCAGGATCCACTGCAAAGCTCCAGACAGCAGCAGAGATGGGAAAGACAGCGATGTTGTTTGCACTTTCTCCTGGGTGTGGTGCCCACTATGTTTTCTAGCAGTTAGGAGAGCTGGTGTGATTCTGGAGCTGGTAAAGCTGTGTCGGTGATTCCAAGCCAAGGGAGACCACACCCAGCACCTCACCAGCTCACACTGCCTGGCAACCCTTCCCTTCACATACTTGATTTCATTGTGTTCTGTCTTCCAGCTCTGGATGAACGCTGCTGACAAATTGGAGCTCTCTCTCTTTTCCCATCTACTGGAAATCCTTCAGTCAACAAGGTAGGCTGAGCTTTGGCAGCCTGGGGGTTACAGCTAAACTTTCATGCCAGGAATAGGAACTAGGACAGGGCAGCCAGTTGCTCAGCAACTATGGACTTCTCCCGTTCCCAGAGCATGAGGTCCCCAGGGGGCAGCATGGCTGTCTTCGTCTTTTCAGCTGCTATAACAAAAAAGACCATAGGCTAGTTCAGTTCAGTTCAGTTACTCAGTCACGTCTGACTCTTTGTGACCCCATGGACTGTAGCACGCCAAGCTTCCCTGTCCATCACCATCTCCTGGAGCTTGCTCAAATTCATGTCCATTGAGTCGGTGATGCCACCCAACCATCTCATCCTCTGTCGTCCCCTTCTCCTCCTGCCTTCAATCTTTCCCAGCATCAGGGTCTTCTCCACTGAGTCAGTTCTTCACATCATCTGGCCAAAGTACTGGAGCTTCAGCTTCAGCATCATTCCTTCCAATGAACACCCAGGACTGATCTCCTTTAGGATGGACTGGTTGGATCTCCTTGCAGTCCAAGGAACTCTCAAGAGTCTTCTCCAACCCCACAGTTCAAAAGCATCAGTTCTTCGGCACTCAGCTTTCTTCACGGTCCAGCTCTCACATCCATACATGACCACTGGAAAAGCCATAGCTTTGACTAGATGTGTCTTTGTTGGCAAAGTAATGTCTCTGCTTTTTAATATGCATCTAGGTTGGTCATAGCTTTGCTTCCTATGGAGGCCATAGACTAGGGGACTGACAAACCACAGAAGTTTATTTCTCACAGTTTTGGAGGCTGGAAATCTCAGATCAGGCTCTGGCAGATCCAGTGTCTGGTGGGGACCTGCTTCCAGGTTCATAGTTTGCCATCTTCTCACTACAGCCTCAAGTGGCAGAGGGGTAAGGGAGCTCTCTGAGGTCTGTTTTGTAAGAGCACTAATTCCATTCATGAGGACTTCACTCTCATAACCCAAGCATCTCTCAAAGGCCTCTCTCCAAACGCCATCACATTGTTACCTTTTTGAATTAGTCAAGGCTCTTTTGATAGCAAATGGCAGAATAGAACTCAAACCAAATTAAAGCAGGAAGAAATAGAGGGTGGAAAGGAAAGCAGAGAAAGGGAACGTTTATTGGCTCATACAGTCGACAGAGGCAGATCTCCACATGTTGTCTGGATGGTGCTTGTATTGCTTTGTCTGAGATGTATCCCTGGTCGTGTCTGTGCTTTCTTCCATGCTGGCTTCATTCTGGCTGGGCACCTTCATAGAGTGTCCGCAGCTCTGCACAGTCAGCAGACAGGGCTTCTTTTCCACTCAATACTCGTAGCAGCAGGATAGAGTCTCACGGGCCATCTTAGGTCGTGTGGCCAGGCCAGGAACATCTCTTGCCCTCTGCAGCAGGTGGAGGAGAGTTAGAAAGAGGTAAGCCCCAAAGAAAACCAGGGATTGTGATCAGAATAAGGGGGAAGGGAGGCAGGGAAGCCAGTCTATCAATCCCCTCCTTCCTTACACAGTGGGCTGCTCGCATCCGCCTCCACCTGACTCCTCGCAGATCAGCTGTTCTAGTGATCATTAGCACCTTAGCGTTTGCAGGTGTTTGCAACCACCCTTTCACTCATCCACTCGTGATTGATCTGTTATAACCCACTCCATTCCATACGACTTCTTAGTGCTTGAGGTTCAGGGAAGGACAAGACACAGCCCTGTGGAGAAGGGATGCAGAAAGCAGGCTGCTCAGTGCTGTGATGAGAGCGCAGAGGACACGGGGCTTACAGGTGTCGAATGCGCATCTCCCCACTGAACCCACGAGTGCAAGCCGCTCGCAGAATTGGCGGGCTCTACCTCCTCTGTGTATCAGGGATGTGGGGCTTGGCAGAATTCAGCACAGCAGTACTGAAGGACAGCTCAAGAAGGAGCGATCCATCCACATTCATTCGCCTCCAATTTCTTTTCTTTCCCCCTTCCCACTGTCTTTCTGTACCTGTTGTTTTCTAAGAGACGGACACTCACCCTGGGAGCTGTTTTGAGGGAGTAGAATTTACAGGAAATTGTATTTGCGATTATCCTGAGGAGGGGGTGCGGAGGCTTGAATCCCATCTCTCTCCCCTTTGACTCTCAGTGGTACGTCCATCCACTTTGTGGTTTGGGGCGAGCAGGAAGACACACGGGCTGACGGGCTGGCCGGGGCTGACAGGCTGGCCGAGGCCCACGTGCCGGCTGTTGGGAAATGCTACGTGGTCCTGCTCCAGGCTGCTCTCTTTGTTCGGCGTTTTTTGAGACCAGCATTAGTTTTCCCTGAGGCTTGGAATTTAAAAGTCGATAACTGGTGGTTGAAGGCAGTTTCCGGTGGGGGTGGGGGTGGGGGTGGAAGGGCATGGGAGGCTCATCCCCAAGCGACTGGGGCACTGGGCAGACACATATTTGATGGGTGTCTGGCAGCATTTTGACGAGTTGCCAGGAGGGCATGAGAGTCAAACCCAGACTGTGGAACCTTTTTAGCAGAAACACAGCAAATTTGGTTCATTCCAGTAAAAGCTTTTACTGCCTCTCTCCTGGGCTCACTAGGGAAGGACCCCGGAATGCTGAAGTTGCTCACCAGGCACAGCTTATTCCCAAGCTCGTCTTCCTCTTCAACGAGCCAGGCCTCACCCCCTCCAAGATGTCCACCATCATTGACATCCTGGGTTGTCAGCTGAGGGGCCACTTCAGCCTCCAGGACTTGCTCAGGTATTGTGCCAGCTTCCCGGGGGAGAGGGCAGAGCATCGGGGCTGCTTCAAGAGGGAACAAAGACCCCAGCTCTCTCCTTATCACACTCAGCTCAGCAGCACTGCCCTTCAATGCAGCAGCAGGTTCTATTTCCCTGGAACCTCCTAGAAACATTTTCTCTGTTCATGGCTTGAAAAAAGGGGTGGGTCCCCTGGACTCCTCAACAGGGCTGTGGGTTCACTGCTCCCTGGTGCTCAGAAACACCTACCAAGAACCCTAGGATTTCCATGCGCCCGGCCATCCTCACCAGCCAGTGACCCAACACACCTGCCTTCTGCAGACTTCGCAGCTGATGGGACATTTCAGCTGTTGTGTTCTCAGCCATGTCTGTCCGATTGACCTGGCAGAGCCAGAGTCTGCTTCTCTGACGAATCCTAACAGATTGGAGAAGTCTCTGGAAACATCACACTGATCACACAGTGACACACTTCCCCCTCAAGTCCTCCCTTGAAGTGCATTTGGGTGATTCTGTGTAGAAAGCCTTCATGGGTGTTCAGGAGACATGGGCCAAGCCCACAGTTGAGTGTGTCCTCTTTCTGCCTTCAGAATTGGGCTGTTTGTGGTGTACACCCTCAAGCCTTCGTCGGTGAACGAGAAGCAGATCTGTGTGGACAGAGCCCCGGACCCTTCCCTGCCCGGTGAGAAGACCTTTCCCAGGAGCCAGTCTGACGGCTGCAGGGCGACATCCACGACGGTCCTGACGGCACATGCTGCGGGGCCGGTTTGAGTGCAAGGCTGCGGGAAGGGAGGGGAAGGAGCCCCCAGGAAACCGAGTTGCTGTTTCTGGGCGCTGTCTTCCAAGGCCGCAGCTATATGAGCCACAAGTAAAAACAAATCGTGTGTTCTTCCTGCACAACCTGGGATGGCTTCCAAGTCCTGCAGGACAACAGCTCCCTGGAGATCAGCAGGCGGCGTCTTCTTGCCCCAGCCTCTGCCTCACTCCCTTGGCGAGCCCCAGCTTCAGTGCTCTGCAGCGCTGACACGTTCTAATGTGTGACGGTCTGCCATCCCCCCGTGCTCGGCCCTGCTGGCCCCTCTGCAGGGTCACCTCCGCTGCCCCACCCCACCCCACCTCACCCCACCAGGCCAGCCATTCCCAGTCCCACAGGGCAGACTAGGTCACCTTCTCTAGGCTGGAGTCCCTGTGCTTACTCTCATGCAAAAGCTTGTGATTTGATTCTTTGAGTCTCTCACTCCTCAACCAGATTCAGAACAGCAGCTGCATCAGGCTCTAAATTCCCTCTGCTAGGGGCAGATGTGAAGGGGACCATTACTGACCACTTTGTCCTGAGCCTCCTCTGTTTGAGATGGGAGCCTCTAACCACGTGTAGCCATTTAAATTAAATTTTTGGAATGAAATGCGACTAAAACTTCAGTTCCTCAGTCACACTAGCCGTGTTCCAAGTGCTGAATAACCATGTGGGCGAGTGGTTACTGCATTAGACAGGGCAGAGAGAGAACACGCTTATCACAGAAGATTCCCTTGGCTGTCGCTCAATCCAGATAAATTAGCTCTTATCCTTAGATCAAGCCTGAAAAGTAGGGATTGCTACTCCCATTTTGCAGATGAGAAAACGGAGCCTCAGAGACTACGACCTTAAAGAGAGAAGGGGCCAGAATCCAAATAGAGGGTACTCTGACTCCACTTCTCCAAGCTGCCACATCAGTTACGTTTCTACAGCATGCTGTGTGCCCTGAATTGGTGGTAAAATAACTGGCCAACCAAGGGGCTGAATGAATGGATAATTAGCTAACAGTATACTATGTACTCCGGAGAAGGCAATGGCACCCCACTCCAGTACTCTTGCCTGGAAAATCCCATGGATGGAGGAGCCTGGTAGGCTGCAGTCTATGAGGTCACTAAGAATCGGACACAGCTGAGCGACTTCACTTTCACCTTTCACTTTCATGCATTCAAGAAGGAAATGGCAACCCACTCCAGTGTTCTTGCCTGGAGAATCCCAGGGATGAGGGAGCCTGGTGGGCTGCCGTCTATGGGGTCGCACAGTCGGACGTGATTGAAGCGACTTAACAGCAGCAGCAGCAGCATACTATGAGAAGCAACCCTCCTTCTCATGGGGACTCCATTCTAAAACTTTTATCTAGCTAAATATCTACAAAGACAGTATTTATATGTCTCAAGGTCATAGTAACACTTCAGAAGTAAAGTTTCGTCTCCCATTGGATTCACATGCCTCTCTCTGCAGCTCAAGCTCTATTTTTTAGTGCAGCGTAGACATGCCAAAGCCCTAGACGAGGGCAGGGACCCAGACTGAGCACCATAGTCTTCCCCACTCTGCTGCCACTGCCTTGCATAATGCCCAGCACATAGTAGGTGCTCAGGAAATGTTACAGTCCATGATAATTTTAAAACTCTTTCTACTGGAAGAAAAACTTGACCCTATCATTTGGGGGGGGGGCGGGTGGTGGGCTATGGGGAACATCAAAAACATGTTTTTGGAACTTTAGAAACATTTCCAGAAATTCTTTTTAAGCATTAAATGGAAATCTAGAGTTGAAAGCCAAAATTTCAAGTTCCATGCATGTCTCAACTCCTGGGAGAACTAAGCATTTGGTGAATATTATTGCCTACTGCAGCAAATATTATGTCTCTTTACATCCGTTTTCTCTCAAATCTGCATTTTTTTTTATTTTTTTATTTTTGTAGCTGGAAGCCAAACATCTGGAAAGACAATCTGGCTCAGAAACCAGTTGCTGGAGATGCTGCTCAGTGTAATATCTTCTTCCCAGCTTCATCTGTCCTCTGAGTAAGTAGTTCCAGAAAGACTGATCTGCCACAAGGCTGCTTCATAAAGGGTGCAGTATTAAAACCTTTTCTTAATGAAAAGTTTAGCATCTCTGAGTTGGTTTTCTGCTCTAGTCAGAAAGAAAATTATATTCTCTCCACCCAATAAAGCAGACCTTGCCCTAAGATATTCTGATGCAATGTTAAATGGGCATGAGTGACTCAAAGCAGATTTGGTATCATTACAATAAACTCTTCTTGTCACCATCGTAGAGTGTAATTGTTATTGTCTTGGCAGTTGTGATAATTACTGATGTTGATGTCCTATACTTGGCAGAGAATAGAATGGAGAAATGGTTAGCCTAAATAACGTCTATCAAGGAAAAGGCTTGCCAAATTCTTCTGCTTTTTACTGTTAGTCATTCAGTTATTTTTCCAAGTTGGAAAAAGAAGTATCTGCCTTCAGTTAACTTTCAAAACAACATGCAGTCATAAAATTCCATTAACTCTCTTGGACTGCCTGCTTTATCTCGGCTCTGGGGTCACTAATTCAATAGCTATTTGTTGAGTACCTACTGTGTGCCAGACACTGTTCCTCCTTCCGAGAATGCCATCCTGAAAAAGTCAGTCCAGATCCTACTCTCACTAAGCTGAACTTTTAGTGTGTATGTGGTTTGGGCAGGGAGGCATCAGGGTGGGGAGTTACCCCTCAGTAAATCAGCCTTGTACATAGTGCTCTAACGGTTTCTAGATTTCTAGAATCAGTGCACGGCAGAACTGGAAGGTGCTTTGGAGGTGAGCTGCATGCGTGCTGAGTCGCTTCAGTCGTCCGACTCTGTGCGACCCAGTGGATTGCAGCCTCCCAGGCTTCTCTGTGCATGGGAGTCTCCAGGCAAGAATACTGGAGTGGGTCGCCATGCCCTCCTCTGGAGGATCTTCCTGACCCCGGGAGATGAGCTAGTCTCTACCTTTTCACCTTTTTGAAAAGGAATGTAATGTAGTGCTTAAGCACTTGGGCTCTGACAACTTCACCTCCTGGGTTCAGCTCTGTCCTCAGGGACCTTAGGGAGGTGACCTAAGCCCTCTATGTCTCTCTTCTACTCATCTTTGTGAAGATAAAAATAGTAGCAGCCATAGATAGAAATTAATAGATGGATAACTCTGAGCATGGTGCCTGGGATACTATATAAACTCTAACAGCTAACTACGCTCACCATCACCAGCACCACAGTCACCTCCATCCTCCTCATCATCATTATCACCACCACCAACATCACCTCCATCATCCTCATCAGCACAGTCACCTCCATCATCCTCTTCATCGTCATAATGAGGGAAGATGATCAGAGCTCACCAGTCATCCAACTGCTAAATGAAGTCATGGCTGAAAGAGAGGACCATCTCTTGACTCCTAGTTTTAGTGGCCATGCCCTCACCTCGTCTAATCTGGCAACTGGCGCTGAGACTGCTGCCCAGCCAGGATGGACCCTTTCCTGGCTCTCGGGAGAGTCAGGATTTGCTGAACAATTGCCCCTGAGCATCGGCTCCCACCTCTCTGTCCTCCACTTCCCTCTAGCAAGTCTGTATTCTCTAGACACATCGTTTTAAAGTTCATTATTGAAAGTGACAGTTAAACATTTTTTTTTGTCTAAACCAATAAAGATGCATAAATATGAAGCTATTCCATTAAGATTAGTTCTGAACAGTGTATTTTAAAAGGGAGTTAAGTAATCATGATGTGTTTTATGTGACTACACTGATGTAATTAGCGAGTGGCCAGACACTGTGTAAGTATGAGTATTAGTGAGCAGGGCTCTATCATTCAGTACATGGTTTCCAGTTGCTTTCAAAAGCTTTGGCCAGCTTATGCTTCAGCCATTAATAGGCAAATTCACCTCTTTCACAGCAGCCTTGCCAACATTCAGTTCAGTTCAGTTCAGTCGCTCAGTCGTGTCCAACTCTTTGCGACCCCATGAATCGCAGCACACCAGGCCTCCCTGTCCATCACCAACACCCGGAGTTCACTCAGACTCACGTCCATCGAGTCCATGATGCCATCCAGCCATCTCATCCTCTGTCGTCCCCTTCTCCTCCTGCCCCCAATCCCTCCCAGCATCAGTCTTTTCCAATGAGTCAACTCTTCGCATGAGGTGGCCAAAGTACTGGAGCTTCAGCTTTAGCATCATTCCTTCCAAAGAACACCCAGGACTGATCTCCTTTAGAATGGACTGGTTGGATCTCCTTGCAGTCCAAGGGACTCTCAAGAGTCTTCTCCAACACCACAATTCAAAAGCATCAATTCTTCAGTGCTCAGCCTTCTTCACAGTCCAACTCTCACAACCATACATGACCACAGGAAAAACCATAGCCTTGACTAGCCAGACCTTAGTCGGCAAAGTAATGTCTCTGCTTTTGAATACATGATCTTTTAAAATGTCATAAATACTTGGCTGAGTGATGTCCAGATGTTGACCTTATCCTTCTAGGTGACTAATGAAGCTGGATGTTGTTTGTATTTTCTGGACATGTCATTTGCTTATGGACTGAGAAATAATTTATAGCATTTATTGACCCCCTTCCCCACCCAGGACAAAGGAAGAGATGTTTCTGAACCTGGGGTCCGACTGGTTCCTGCTCTTCGTGCAGGCCCACGTGCACCCCAGCACAGTGGTGCTGGGCTTGAAGCTGCTGCTGCACTTTCTGTCAAGCCCCTCCCTCCGAGGGCGATTTAAAGACGGCCTGCCTGCAGGCTCCTGGGTGGAACGCAGCTCCGAGGGCACGGATATCGTGATGGGTGAGTGTGTGGCCCTCTCCAGGAGACAGGTGCACCTGTGGATGACGACCTGCCAGGACTAAGGCGCCTTCACACTGCCTGCTGCAGCGTCACCTTGACCTTGACCCCTTCCCCCACCTCTGACTTCCTTTTTCAGACTCCTCCCCACACAGCCTCACTGCTCTTCAGATGCTGGGGACTTCTTTCCACTCCTCAAAGTCTCCTTAACTCTTTCCTTCTTGCAGAGGTGCTTCCCAACCCTCAACACCAGCACGGCTCTCTAAGCTGATGTGGATTCATCCTTCATGTCTCAATTTTATGTCATTTCCTCCAGGAGAGGAAGGTCCCATGTCAATTAGAGCACCCCTGTTACACTTTCTTTCTTTCTCTCTTTTTTTGGGGGAGGGGGTTTAATCATAGTTTACAAGCATATTTTTATTTAGGTATTTAATTCTGTAATGTCTGTTCCTCCCACCACATTGTAAGTAGTTGATGAAGGCCTGGGGTTCTGTATATATATTTTATCAGAACACTACATTCTTATTGCCTATGCAAAGAGGGCTTGCTACCTCTAGGGTGGTAGGCACCAGATAAGCAACTGTGTTTGAATGAATGAATGAGCACATCAGAAATAGGAAAAGAAGTTCTTACTGAGCCCATTCTTGTGCTCTATATGTGTGACGTATTTCCATCCGGCATGTCTGTAGGATGGGTTGGCCGGAGGGAATTCCTTCCTGTGCCCAATCCCCATGTTGACCAGAAGCAATTGTTCTCAACTGGACTTTGTGCCCTTCTCCCTGATCAATAGATAACCTGAAGAGCCATCCTCCAACGCCTGACCAGAGCCCCTGCCTGCTTCCTGGGTTCCGAGTCTTGAGTGACTTTCTGGCCCACCATGTTCATATTCCAGAAGTCTACCTCACCGTGTCCACCTTCTTCCTGCAGACACCGCTCACGGAGCTGATGGACGGGCCCAAGGTAGGCTCCAGGGGCTCTCGGGATGGAGTGACACACTTGGGCTTCTGATTTCTGTATCCCGCAAGACTCTCCTCGCCTTCCTCCATGCCTCCCAACTTTCATCCTGACCCGCTTCCTTCCCTAGCAGTCCCACCCCCTTTCTTGCTCTTCAGATATCCTTGTCCCTCAGCCTCCACCTCCCTTGTCCCTCCCAGCAGATCTCTGTTTCCTATCAGTCTCTCTTTTAAGTTTTTCTCCTTCTGGGTAGACAAGTCACACGATGGTGGGGCAACATGGGGAGGTTGGATTGCTGCCACCGCAGACATCGAGCCTCATCCTATCACCTTCAAAGAAACATGTCCCTGTACCTTAGTAACGCCCCTGCTCCCCCGCATTCTAGTGTGACCCTTACATGCCCCGAGTCTTCTGGCCCACAGGTGCCCTTTGCTCAGATGACTTACATCACGGTAGCATGGAAGCCCCATGAAGGAGCATTGCCTCAGGACTCCACCCTCCATCACTTGTATATTCCAAGACCATCTTTATCACCTCCTCTCACTGTTGCTGGCAAAGGTCACCTTTTTAAGGCTGAACTGTGTTCCTTCCACGCCTTTCCCAAGTGACTGCATGCCTTATGATCCTTTGTCTATATTTTCAGCATCTCCTTTTCTACTGATCCTTTCCTCATTGGCCATAAGTATGATAAATCATGTCCCACCTAAAACCGGAAGCTGCCCCCTTGGCTCACACTCTTGACCAACTGCTGCCCTGTTTATCGCTCCCCTGTTCCTCCTCCAAAGAGGAGTCTCCACTCACTGCGGGCACCTTCTCACTAGCTTCTCACTCACTAGCTCACTGACTTGCACCAAATCCAAGGTTTCATTGGCTCCTGTTCCTGTGGGATCAGGTTTGGAGTCCCCAGGCAGCATCAAGCCCCTCCCTGATTGGGATCTCACCTGTCTCCCAGCCCATCTTCCTTTCTTATTGGCCCTTTGTGCTGTGATCCTCAAGTCACCTCCCCAGTAAGACCGCCTGCTTTGCGCTTGCCTGCCCTGGGCCTTTAAGGAGCCCTCTCCCATCTCACCTTCCTGGAAAGCTACCTTCCCTCAGTTCTCCACTCAGATGCCACCTCGGGCTGAGACCCCCTAGACAGCGGGAACCTTTCTCTCTCAGGCCTCATCATGCCCTCACCTTGTATGGCACCAGCGCGTTTACGGCTGCTTCTCTCAGTAGACACTGAGCACATCAATTACAGACCCTGGCCTCCTGCTCAGCCTCCTGAGCACCTGATAAACAGACCCAGAAATTGTTTCTTGGTCTTGATAGACTTGAGTTAAACTGCACTGTATAGACGTCATTGAAGGGGCACGGTTTTGCCGAGGACTGAAAAATTCACCTCTTGCATATCCTTATATTTGACTTATCTCAATCTTGATATATGTTAATGGTATTACAGATCACACTTCAGAATCAAGTTCTTCACATACTCTGATAAATTCATCGAAAATGTGTGTTTTTTTCCTATACTGTGGCTCAGGAAACAAACATTTGCTGAGTGTCAGGACCTGTGACAGATGTTTCACTTATTTTATTTCACTTGATATTTATAACAATCCCATGGGGCAGATAATGGAAGTTTCCATTCACAGAGAAGGAAACTGAACTGCCAAGTGCTAAAGAGCTTGCATAAGCCCAGCTTTTAAAGAAGCAAAGTCAGATCGTCCTGCTTGTCAACCCCATGCTCTCTCTGACTGCACTTGCCCGAAAGCCTTTGAATTTGACATGTTTTCTGCAATCTCATTTACAAAAATTCATGGAAGTTGATTGGGAGATTGAGTATTGCTGATGTCAGACCCGATGCCAGTTGCTGGTAGGTCTTCAGCCTATCTTAGACATGTGTGTTTCCCTTACGCTCCATCAGTGGGCTGAAATTCCTCTAATGGACCAGCCACCTGGGCTGCTACTGTGATGTTCTGTCTCTCTCACTGGGGCCCCCAGAGAAGCATGACATACTGGACGGAAAGCCCGTCCCTTCGGTGTGCAGCCCAGGTCTCCTACAGCCCATGCGTCCTCTTTCAGGACAGCCTGGATGCCATGCTTCAGTGGCTCTTGCATAAACACCACCAAGAGGAAGTCCTCCGGGCAGGGCTGTGCACTGAAGGTGCCCTGCTGCTCCTAGAGATGCTGAAGGCCACCATGAACCAGGTGAGACCCGCTCCCCACATGCTGAGAGGGGTTCTGATGGGAAGATAGGCCCAGCAGCTTTCTGGTAGTGCTGATACTCTGCAGGTATTATTCAGAACTTTTTATAGAAGAGGCAAGGTGACAACTTAGGTGCTCAATGGGAAACCCAGCCTTAATGTCCCCAGTGGAGTTTATGTGTTCTTAACCAGAAGACATCTGTTTTCCATTTGTTTAAACATTTGACTTCCTTCACTGGGAGATTTAAGGGCTCCAGTCAAAGGGAACATTTCTGGGCAACTGCTTTGATTTGAGAGCTTCAGGGGCCCTGTGGTCCCTTCCCTTCAGAGGCCTCTTTGCTCAAGAAGCTCACCTTGACCAGGACAGGTGGGCCTCTCATGAGTGACCCATCAGGAAAGACCTGTCTTAAAGAAGACATATGCCGGCCAGCTGCCAATGTGACATGGACAGCCTTTGATTCAGGCCTTCCAGGTCCACCTTGAAGGTGGTGGAAAGGTTGTTTTAGGACTGCAGGAAAAGGCTGTGTGACTTGTGAGCAGGACTGATTGTAGACCAGGGAGCAAGAACACCCATGAAAAGTTTTGGCTTCATTCTATAAACTCTAAAGGCAACTGGAGGTTTGATATGTGTGGAAACCTAATTGCTTCTATAAAATGATGCATGGTTACCTTTAAAATAAGAAAAAAAAAAGTAGAAGTAAAAATCACCTGAAGCACACCCAACCAGAGATACCCACTGTGAACTTTAGTAGGATATCTTTCAGACACCTAAGAGTATACCATGCCCTTAGGTAATCAGACCACATAAATTCCTGAAAGTGTTGGTCACGCAGTCAGGTCTGACTCTTTGCGACCCCACGGACTGTAATCTGCCAGGCTCCTCTGTCCATGGAATTCTCTAGGCCAGAGCACTGGAGTGGATAGCCATTCCCTTCTCCAGGGGATCTTCCCCATCCAGGGACTGAACCCAGGTCTCCCACATCGCAGGCAGATTCTTTACTGTCTGAGCCACCAGGGAAGCCGCATATTTCCTGTTGCCTTTTTTCCCCCAACATGTTGTTGGAAATCATTTCTATTTGTAGATGGAAATTTGTATTGTTTCTCAGAACATTCGTTGTTATAAAAAGTCAGTAATGAGCTTTCTTGAGCAGACGTCTTCTCTTTCTAGTTCGATGGCCTCCTTGGTATAAATTCCAGGATGTGGGATACTGGGCCAAGGAGCACTTCATGTGCTCTCCTTCTCAGGAAGGTCGCAGTAGATGCTATACGTATATATTCCTCTTGACATGCATCCCACAGTCTTGCACAGATGTGCTTGGCCCAGTCCTCACAGCCTCAAGAGGGAGGGGACATATATATACACTTAGGGCTGATTCATGTTGCTGTATGGTAGAAAGCAACACCATAACACTGTAAAACAATTATCCTCCAGTTAAAAATAAATACAAAGATAAATACTCTTTTAACACGTATTTAGATGATTACATGTTCTTTTTCTTTTAACCAGTTACCGCTGATGAATTATATCAATAGATTTCCTCGCATCCTTGCAAAGATCTCACTTTCTCACTCCGTTCTTATTCTTTCGGCATGCTTCCTATTCTGCTTGAAAATATTTTATTTATGATTTTGCAGTCGTGTTCAGAAATGATATTAGGTTTCAGTTTTATATTTTCACATGTTGTCAGGTTTCGGTATCAGTATTATGCTAGTTTTATTAAAAAATGATTCTTTCATTCAAGAAGATGCTAAATCCATGACTCACATTATTTAAATCATTCCTATGAAACAGCTTCAGCCTGAATTTTTTTCTATTATCACCTTGCTTAAGCTTCTAAATGTCTCCTTGACCTAGTTTAGGTAATTGATATTTTAAAAAAATCTTCACAAGTATTCAGCTTGCATAAATGGTCTCCTTTAATTCATTTAATTTTCTTTGTGATTATTTTCTTCTTCTTCTTCTTAATTTGCAAGTTCATGCTCTTTTTTTTACCTTGCCCATCCTATTACTTAAGGAGCTGAAGATTTGTGGATTTATAAATAACAACTTTGAATATATATGTCATTCCCCTTCATTTTTTTCTGGCTAGTTCTAAAATTTTGATATTTGATATCTTCAATTTTGTTGTTTTCTAGAGTTTCTGCAGTTGCAGATTTAAAGAAATTTTTTATTAAAAAAAGATACCTTTTTGATTCATCTTTTTCAATGTCCATGTAGTTAAACTTTTTTTAAAAAATTGCTGTTATTTATTTCCAGTTTATTTTTGTCCTAGTCAAAGCAAGTGATCTTTACACTTTCCATCTGTGGGAAATTTATTCATGGCTTTGTTGTAGACTTAATGTGCAGTTAATTTGAGGATAGCTGAAAAAAATCTGTTTTGCCACATAGAAAGTTTGTTAGGTTTTAAATCAATGCTGTTTATAAAAAGCAAACTAAAGAAAAATATGAAAGCATTTAAAATGAAGAAAATACCTAGTATGCTGACAGAAGTAAAAAACAAGCCCAAACATTCACTTTATGATAGCAGACATAAAACGGTTAACTGTTGTAAAACAGATGTGACCCTTAAACAGTCTTCTGGGATCTAACAAACATACAACAAAAGCGAAGTCAGAGGCAGACTTTGGTTCAGTGAAGCTGCTGCTGCTGCTGCTAAGTCGCTTCAGTCGTGTCCGACTCTGTGCGATCCCATAGACGGCAGCCCACCAGGCTCCCCCGTCCCTGGGATTCTCCAGGCAAGAACACTGGAGTGGGTTGCCATTTCCTTCTCCAGTGCATGAAAGGGAAAAGTGAAAGTGAAGTCGCTCAGTCGTGTCCGACTCTTCGCGACCCCGTGGACTGCAGCCCGCCAGGCTCCTCTGTCCGTGGGATTTTCCAGTGAAGCCACCTGCCATGAAAGCATCATTTACCAAATATGGTAGACAAGCATCAAAAGCTAAAAGGCAAAACTGAAAGGATACGAGAAGATCAGAAATAGAATTGTAGTGAATATCTTTCTCAGCTTATCTGTCTTGCTTATAACTTTGCTTTGCTTGCTGTTATTCCCTTGCCCGGTGGTAACCATAAGTTTGCTTGCTTCCTTAAGCTTGGTATCAGTGGAACCCTACAGTATTACCCTTTTGCATCTCACTTCTTTCAGTCAGGGCTTCCCTTGTGGCTCAGCTGATAAAGAATCCACCTGCACTGCAGGAGATCTGAGGTCGATCCCCGGGTTGGGAAGATCCCCCGGAGAAAGGAATGGCTACCCACTCCAGTATTCTGGCCTGGAGAATTCCATGGACTGTATAGTCCATGGGGTCGCAAAGAGTCGGGCATGACTGAGTTCACTCAACACAAGTGGAATTCGCGTGTGTTTTATATGTTTGTAGTTCCTTTTTTTTTTTTTTTACTGTTCAGTAGTATTTATTGTGATAATGGATCAGTGTTTATTCCTTCTGGGTTGTTTCCATTTGGAAATATTATGAATAAAGCTGCTATGTACATATCTTTTGATGGACATACACACTTCTTTCTGTTAGAAATATACCCGGCATGAAACTGTGGTTAAGCTGTACACATGATTTGTTTTAGTAGATATTGCCAAATAGTCTCCAAAATGAAGAGTCAATTTACACTCACTAGCTCTTATTCTGGGAAGGTTCTAGTTGCTCCAGGTCCTTGTCGATGTTTAGCACTGTTGGTCTTGCAAATGTTAGCCATTCTGCTGTGTGCAACTCTCCTTGGGAGCAGACAGCATTTTCTTCCTTGTGCAGACGCTGTGGAGGTTAACTCACTCAGGCAGGATCACTGGGCGAGAGCACAGTGGAAACACGTGTGTCCAGCATTAATATTTCATTCTGGGGCACCTACCCCCGGGATCCAGCCTGGTGCCTTGCCTAAGCACCTTCAGGGGATGCCTGATCAAATTCTTCCAAAAGTCCAAATCATCTGTATCTGACCTTATCTCCCAGCTTCTTCTATGTTTACTCTGTACTAGAAGGTAAGCTTGAAGCACTAAAATGTCTCATTTAATCTCACGACAATCTTAAGAAATAGGTCGTATTGTTACTAGGAGTCTTGCAATAAGGCGTCTTGCTGAGAGGCTCAGAAAGGAGGTCTTGTCTCTAGATCTCAAGTCCTCTGGCCCCTGTGCAGCCCCAAGTCATGCCCACACATGCTGCCTCTCATGGAGCATGTCCTCAGCCCTCGGCAGGTTCTGGAGATGGCGCCTGGGAACGGACATTCCCGGCCAGTGTGCTGCAGTTCCTCGGCCTCGTGCACAGCACCTACCCCCAGGATCCAGCCTGGCGGGCCCCGGAGTTCCTCCAGACCTTGGCTGCAGTTACCTTCCCCCTGGGAGCCCAGAAGGTAAGACACACCTCTGCCTTGCCCCGGTGGGAGCAGGGGTGAGCATCATCACCCTTCAAGGACAAGATGCCTTCACATCCCTCCCCAAATGAAAATGCATTTTAAGTCAACCTGGCCAAAACCCTAAGCAAACAACTCCGGTAGGTTTCCTTCTCTTTATGAGGTCCAGCTTCAGGTCATTTTCGGCTCTGAGATTCAATAAGTCTTTGAGTGGTCAGGAATCTCAGTAATGAGAAATTTGATGGTAGATTAAGTGCAGATCTACGCAGAATACCCACGCATGGAGCATGAGGAAACCACAGATTCCATTCCAGGAAGGGGAGGGGTGGAACTGCCATAGGGCCCCGTCTTCTTTGCAGGACCCTTGTTCTATTTGCAGGCCATGGTGCCTTTCAATCGGAAGGCTTGCTGAGGCCCAGCTGGGAGGGCAGAGGGACCAACTGGGTCTTGAGGAGAAGGTGTCAGTGTCGGGGTAGAGAGGCCACTATGGAAAGAGACATGAGTGAGTTTGAGAGCAAGATCCAGTCCCAGCCGGTCAAGGGGACTCATGAGTGCAGAGCATCTGGGAGCTAAGAGAAGCAAGTGAGGACCAGCGTGAAGGGAGGTGCTGGAGAAGGAAGGGCAGAAATGTGCTCATTACCTGCCTTGGTGGAATAGGAACTGAGACCCAACCAAGGAGAGTGAATTATTGATTCCTGTCTGCAAATCAGTAACTATAACCAAAGGAATACGTTAGGCATATTGGTAAGTAGAGGATCCAGAAGTCACACCAAGCACAATGAGGGCAAGTAATGTTTGCTCCATAATTATTTGCTAAACGGCCAAGGGGATGAATATGTTCTTTTAGCTAAGCTTTTCTAGAAGTGTATTCATGGTGCCAGCCTCCATCTCCTGAGTCTGGTGCTTCACATCCCCTAACAGGCCCCAGTGCAGGAGGTGTTAAAGGTGGACGTGAGATTCAGGGAGGTGAAGCTCCACTGACCAGCTCCCTCCCGTGTTAGTGGGGCCACGAGACCCATCTCACGAAAGGGTCGAGAGGATCGAGGAGATGCCACAGGCCGCAGCTTACGTGACTCATAGTGACTAAGCCAAGATTTACCCCTCAGTCTCTCACCCTGAAACCCATTTGTTTCCATCAGTCAGTTTAAAATAACAATAAATGACCTAATAAAATTTAAGTGTTTAGTTTTAATAAAAAGACTACCTATAAAGACCAGAAGATTTGCAAAAAGATAAAATGTTTTGATGGGTTAATATCAACTAAAGCAACATACTGGAAAAGTAAGTAAAAAAAAAAAAAAGATGTAAAAAAGATCAAAGGAAACACTGGAGGGGGTGGGGGATGGGACCTCTGCCCAGAAGCTAGGCGCCCCCGGCCAGGCAGGGAGGAAGCATGGTTCTACAGACTGCCCCTCACCATTCCCCTCACCTGGAGGAGGACAGGGCCTTAAGTTGGTGGACTGCCATTCTGAGTTAGGGGCTGCCCACGTCAGCCCCTATGCCTGCCGGGGGCCAGCATGAGGAATCCCGCCCATGACAAGATCATGCAGAAGGAAGCCTGACAAAACGCAAGGTTGTGATCAGGCTTCAGGGGTTCCCCCTGGAATTGCCTGAGCATCCACCCCCCAAGACCAGAGTCTGCCTGCTTTACTGTGTTACGCTTTCCACCTACTCTTCTGTCATTAACAGGGGGCTGTCCCCCCACCACCTTTTTCTGGAAAAAATTAGAGCTTTTAGATAATAAGTCTCCTGGGCATAATACGAGTGTTTCAATCCAAAAACCCCTCTGATGGCTTTCTAGCCTGCCTGCAGGACTTGTACAGCTGCGCATGTGATTGTTTGAGGCCTCCTGACTGCAGGAGGCACAGGAAGCTTAAAACATCCTAGGAATGTAGGAGCTTCTGAGGAGTCAACATCATTAGAACAGGACTGATTAAAGGTTTCATTTGTTGAGCCAATACTTGCTGCCAAATTTTCATATCTTTTATTTGTAGAGATAGTTGGTATATAGAAAAACAGGTAGTAGACCTGGTATTAGCAACATTAGATCTTTGAGTTAAGTGCTTTCTTTGTTATAACCCACTGCACCTTTGTTCTATAGGAATGTAACTTTATTTAGTACTTTGAGGGTGATGCAGAGTAAAGAAAAAACACTTCTAGGGAAAAGGAGTTTTCTGGACAATTATCCAGGAAGAGAGCCATAAAAATGTTAACAGGCCTCTTGGCCAGAAGATGATGTAAACCACCTGAGACCTTTTGTATACGGGAGGGTATGCAAAAGAAAGCCTTGTTTGTCTCAGTGAGGGTCAGGAATGCTGCCCCTGCATAACTCTGCATATTCCATTATTTCTTTATGTACAACTTGGGGTATATAAGCTGATTTTGAAAAATAAAGTTTTTGGAGTCTTGCACCGATGCTGGGCTTCCCCATGCCGTTCTTTTCTTTTCCGGCTGAATTCCCATCTGGGGCGTGGAGGCTCGCCATGTCTACTTACTTGTCCCGGCTTCTAAGATCTGTAAGAGAGAGAACCCAAGGTGGGGCACTCTCTGATATTCAAACAGGTGCTGGCGGCCTAATGTAGATGGTGCAGGCTCCTTGTCTGGAACTTTATTGGCTTTCCACGTAACCCAAGTTATTCAGCCTCCTTTTCTCCGCCTAAATTTCCTACTATACCATTTCTTCCTAATCTAATGTTATATTTCTATATTAATAAATAAATAAGTTTTTCCTCACCAACGCCGTCCCTGCTTCAAATTTCCCTGGATCCACTGGGGCTGGACCCTGGCATATGCCCACAGGCCAGGCTCACCATCTGCTGAGTCGGGGTTCCAGCCAGCTCCCTGCCAGTAGCCACAGAGCATATCCTGACCCAGGGCTCTTCCTCCCCACACTCAGTAGTTCCCATCTGAGGGAGAGCCTGGCCCAAGGTCACCTTCCAGTCTACCATGGATGAGACAGACCCTGGTGCCAGAACTCTTTTCCCCGCACCTCCTTGCCTCCTTTCAGCTCCGAGTCGGCTCCAAAAGTCCTTTGTTGCACAGAACATGTGACAGACCTGTTTTCATGCAGAAGACAAGTGGCCACAAGGATTTCCATTTGCTACAATTTTATATAGCATCTTTCCAGCCAAGGCCGCGTGGAGCTAATTAATACAGTCACCAGCTCCCTAGGTGCCATTAAATTCATTTTACAGCTTAATTAAGAATGGCTGCATTAGTTTTATGAATGAGCCAAGGGAGGTGCCAGCAGATGAACTTGCATGAAAAGCTCATGGGCCAGGAGTCGGGAGTCCCTGGCCGCATGTCCTTGGGCGTGTCATCTGGCCTCCCAGCATCTCCATGTCTTCCCAGATATATCTGGGCCAATGACTCCCATCACATTATTCTCCCAATATTTTTGTAATGTAAAACTGAGAAAGTGAAGACCAAGGACTTCCGGGTCTTGGATATCAGACTGGCTCCAGTCCCACTTCTCTTTCCCCCTGAGGGACAGCAGCATCAGAGCCTGGCAGGCAGTAAAGGTGAGGACCCCACAGAAAGGTGGGGGCCAGCTCTCTCGACCGTACACCAGGGCCAGGCATGCCGCAGGCAAGGTTCCTCATCTCATCCTCGCCCGTCTTTGCGTGTTCCTTTCCATCATTACCACTTGACTGATGCGGAGCCATGGCACCGAGCAGGGAAATGCCTTGCCCGGGAAACATCTTGGGCTTCCTTGCTGAGTGCTGCCGATCTCTCTAGCTCTGTGCCCAGCTTCTGCCCACCACAGGTTCAGAAGTCACAGCAGGCCACCTCTGAGCCCGCCTACCTCCTCGGAGCCTCTGTTTCCTTACGTGTTAATGGTTTGATGAGAATCCCACCATGCATGTGTCAGATGTGAGAGTGCTTTGGGGCAGGGCAGGCAACTCATGCTGGTGTTCTCTTGTCTTTGAGGGGGCCGTGAGTGAGTCTGCCCAGAACACCAGCAGCCCCGAGGCCAAGGCTGAAGGTGACAACGCTGCGGAGGGTCTACAGGCCCCTGCTGAGTCACATCCCACCCGGAAGCAGCTGAAGGAATTCATGCAGCTACTCTTGAGGGAGTTCTTGCTTGGGGCTCCAAACCCCAAGCAGTGGATGCCCCTGGAGGTTCTCCTGGAGGTGGGTCAGAAAGGGCATCATTCGGACCTGTGCTGTGGGAACGGACTGGGGAGGGTGTGGGCACCGAGAGGGTCGGGTATGCCCGAAGAGCCCCGAGGGCCCGTCTCCTGAGAGAGCTCACCCAGGCATGTCCATGCCAGCTGGTTGGCCGTCAGCAACATCTCCTGGGACTGCAGTGATTGGTGGGAGGGAGTCTTTGGGGAACCGCAGTCCCCAGCAGAGGGAGCTCACCAAGCAGCAGGTGGAGAGATGAATGATGGCAGGTCTTAGCCAGGTCCCTAGAAACAGAGTCTGCTGCTGAGCCGCTCAGTCATGTCCGACTCTGTGCGACCCCAGAGACGGCAGCCCACCATCCCTGGGATTCTCCAGGCAAGAACACTGAAGTGGGTTGCCATTTCCTTCTCCAATGCATGAAAGTGAAAAGTGAGAGTGAAGTCGCTCAGTCGTGTCCAACTCTTAGCGACTCCATGGACTGCAGCCTAGCAGCCTTCTCTGCCATGGGATTTTCCAGGCAAGAGTACTGGAGTGGGCTGCCATTGCCTTCTCCGAGAAACAGAGTCTAAGGTGGAGATTTTCTGGAAGTGATATACTGGGGGCAGTGCTCTCAGGAAAGCAGAGAAGGGATGCAGAGGAGGATGAGCGAGAAACTAGGCGGACCTGGCTTCGGAAGTAGCTTGGTTCCAAGGGGAGCTGAGGTGTGCTCTATCCGCATCCCAGAGTTGCCCCACCTTGAGGTACATGCAAGGTGGTCATTAACTGTTGCCCCCCCCACCACTTGTCCTGGGAAGTGGGCATTGCCTCCTGGGTGAAGCAACTTGATCAGCAGAGGGCGATGCCCCAGGGAAGGGGCACTTGTGAGCTGCTGGCTGTGCACACGCCCAGCAGCTGCAGTGTTAGCTGTGGACCAGGGGAGGGACTAAGTGGGAATGGTGGCCATGGGGCTGGTGTCTAGTTCAGAGTTTGCTTCCAGGCTTCTCCAGACAATGCCACCAGTCAACAGAAGCGGGACTTTCAGTCTGAGATCTTGCTTTCCACCATGGAGATATTTCACGTGATGAGTGGAGGTCATGCATCGACGCTGAGAGGTGAGTGCGGGTGATGACTTATTCCTCCTGGTTTATGACACAAAGTTGCGGAGAGCTGAGTGAGAAGCCACCTCCTGCCAACTGCTGACCCCAGAACCCTGGAGGAAGACTAGGCTGCAGGACTGTGGATGCTTTAGGAACCACAGCAAACTGCCCTCCACCTGTCTGCAATAAGAGCTCAGTGACTCTGCCCAGAGACCCCTGGAATGGCCTTCTTACTACTTTCCGTGTCACCTCTGCCATTCCTGATTCAATCAGAGCAGAAAGTCCTGTCCTCTGAGCTAACATCAGTTATCCTCTAGCTGCAGTATAAAATTTTCTTCTTATGAGGGGAGTCAGAATGTCCACCTGAATTGAACATTCTTTTGCTCCCCTATGCCTGGGCACAGTAAACAATTCTTAAATGAATGAACCTGGATGAAGATGCTGCCATTGCCCCAAAGAAGTTCAAGTTGAAACTTCATTCAGACCATGTGGGTCTGGGGCAGCTATAACTTCCCAACAAGATTGTACGAAAGTCCTTTCCATGGTTCCTGAGCCGTGGACTCCTTAGTGACATGACTGGTATCCTGGATTCCTCTTGCCCCACAGTGAGGAGACCCTGACGTTTGGTTTTCTGAGCTATCTGAGTGTGGTAGGGTAGTGGAGTGATGAAAAGTGTAAGCTTGGTAGCCCAGTTCTGACCGTAGCTCTATGACTGGACGGTGGCATTACTCCAGGCAGAGGCCAGACCATGTGAGTGAGGAGGACGGTTGTGGGTAACTTAGAGGGTTGTTAATAAGAATTAACTGAGATGCGTGCATCCATGTCTGAGCACGATGTGTGCTGTGTTGGTGAGCACAGATGGGCGATCTGACCTTACAGCTTCATCCTCTTCCCCACATAACAGCAGGGGCTTGGGTCACCATGACAGCCTTCCCATTGCCTCTGCCTTAAATTCTCATCCACTCTTCTTCCAAACGGTCACTGGAAGACGTGCTGCTCCTCACTTGCCCCCTCCCACTTGGTTCATATCACTGATTGTTCAATATCACTTTGAATAAACATGTATTCATTGGGTACCTACAGTGTATAAGATCCCATTTTTGAAGCAACGGTTATACAGATTACAATGAGATGTACAGAGGTGAGTAAGACGTGGCTGGTTCCCAAAAGGAGATTGGAGACTGTTGTGCAAAGAAGGCAATTCAGATGGCTGATTTCTCAGCCTTGGTCTGTCACCCTCTCCCACCCTCCAGGCAGTAGAGAGCCTCAGCCAGATGCAGAAGCTGCAGCTGCTCCTTCACTTGCCAACATCTCCCACTTCATCCAGAAGCTGGTGGAGAAGCTGTACAGTGGGGTGTTCTCAGCAGACCCCAGACACATCCTTCTCTTCATCACAGAGCACATCATGGCGGTAAGAACCTCACACTGGCCGTGGTGGTAAGGTGCCTGCTGAGGAGGTGTCTGTATGACACACTGCTGATCGCTGTCCACTTGGTCCAGACTGACCTGCTGTCCTTCCTGGGAACGATCGGGTGGGAGGAAGGGGAGGCCCTTTACTGCCCAGGTAGCGCTTAGTGACTGGGTAGCACCCTGCAGTGTTCTCACCTTGGACCACCTGAGACACGTCTCAGTGGTTGGGGCCACAGCCTGATGCACGGGCGCCTCAGCTCTGTCCTCGCCTAGACGCTGCACACCCGCTTGGGGTTTTTACTGTGAGTGTTAGTTTAATCTTTGTTGTTGCTGTTGTTCAGTTGGTAAGTCGTGTCTGACTCTTTGCGACCCCGTGGACTGTAGCATACCAGGCTCCTCTGTCCACTATCTCCCGGAGTTTGCTCAAATTCACGTCCATTGAGACGATGATGCTATCTAACCATCTCAGCCTGTCTCCCCTTTCTCCTTTAGCCTTCAGTCTTTCCCAGCATCAGGGTCTTTTCCAGTTAGTTAGCTCTTCACATCAGGTGGCCAAAGTATTGGATTTCAGCCTAATTATTGTTATTCCTCATCAACAAACGGTCAAAAAGGTCTTTACAGCCAAAAGTTCTACTTCCTTTTGTCCTATAAAATCCAGTTCCGTTTGTCGTATTTGGGCCTTCCTGAAATTGAAGCCAGAGTCTGTTTTTATCTGGTCCTATTTTTCTTGTATGCGTTCTCTCTTGCTCTCTCTCGATCTACATACATATCCACGCATGTCAATGCGTGCCTGCAGACACGTGCTTATATGTAAATCTGTGTGTGCACACGTGTACACATTCTTTATTGTGTGTCTGTACACAGGCGCACACACAGATTCATAAAATCTCAGAAGCCAGAGTTGAACTCTGTTTTGGTCCTTGCTGCTTCCCATTTCATTCTGGAAACCTTTCCTGACAAGTGGCCGTTCACTTTTTTGTGAGGAGCTCTCTGTGGTGTAAGGGAGTTCAAGGCAGCAGGACAGCCGTGATGTTTGGAAAGCACTTTCTCTTGCAAGCTGAGATCTGCCTCCAGAAGCTCGTGCCCGCAACTCCCGGTGTGTTCCCTGCAGCAGGATCCAGGACAGCCCCTCTCCTTCCTCTTCATGCCTTGTGGAGACAGTGGGACCAGTGCCCCCAGCACCTCCTGCCTGTGGAGGCACCTGCATGCTCCAGGTCAGGGCCTCGGCACAGTTCCTGGACTGGTATTCAGTCTGGCTGATGCTCAGTTCTAGGCAACCTGAAAGGAAGGTATTCAGAGGCTTCTTCAGAAATAACTCCAAGAAGGGAGAAATATCCCTTGTCAGCTCCAAGGGGATTAAAATTGGGAGGTTTTGTTGAGAATGAGAGCAGCCACCAAGTTCCTGTCTTAGTGAGTTTGGGACTGGGAAACTTAGCAGCAAACATTCATTTCTCAGAGTTCTAGAGGTTGGGAAGTCCAAGGTCAAAGTGCCAGCTGATCTGCCAGGGCTGTTTTTCTGGTTTTAGGGATGGTCATCTTCTCATTGTGCCCTCAACATAACAGAGAGAGAGAGCACGCAAGCTCACCTGTCTCTTCCTGTAAGGGCATTAATCCCATCCTTAGGGCTCCATCCTCATGACCTAGTCACCTCCAAGAGATCCCATCTCTGAATACATCACATTACAATACTAGGGCGTCAACACAGGAATTTGAAGGTGGCACTAACAATCAATCCATAGCCGCTCCCTAGTGGTCAAAGCAAATACTCAGAGCTAACACCAGAGTGTTGGTGCCTCCTGGGGCAGATGCGTGTTCAGCAGGGTGCCAGGTCCCAGGACTCTCGCTGCCCACACCCACCACCCTTCTCTCCTGCTCACCACCTGTTGCTCTCACGACTCTTAACTTCAGTTTGGAAGATGTGACCCATCTCTCAAAGGAGGAGAGGATGGTGGTAAAAGCATGAGCCCCAAATCCCACATTTTAAAGTAGCAGTGAGTATGGAACTTGCGCTACCTATGAAATTTGAAGAGAGCAATCTGAAAGTAACAAGACCTTCCCAAGCTACTGGAAGATTTTGCACATGGCGTTTGTTCTGTGGGTTCTTTTCAACGAAGTCAAACGGATGGATGGCTTCAATGTTCAGACCACAGATCAGGACCTTCTGCCTCAACCCTCTAAAATCCCTCACATACTGAAGCCCATGGATATTCGAGCGCCCATGGATTTCTCCTTTAGAAAATACAGTGGTGAAGAGGATGACTCAAGTGTCTGGTGTAGGTTTTACTCTTGCTGAGCACCTATCTCTCCCATCTCTCAAACTCTTGGCCTTTTTATCCCTAAAGTGTGACAATCTTAGTGTCCACTTCATGGTGGTGTTATGATGTTTAAATGAAGCAATATGTGTAGACATATGCAAAGAAATGCAAAAATACTTGGCATGGTAACTGGAATAGCATAACAATCCATGTCTGACAACAAGTATTAATAGTTAATAACATGTTTTTAAAACTAGACGCTATTAGCAGCTCGTTCTTGTATACAGAGGGTCGACTTTGTTACATTGGGAACACGGAAATCTCTGGTTCCCCATGGCTGCTTTGCATAATTTGACTGTGGTAAACTTTTAATTTTTATACCTATTTTTGGTAGACTTAAATGTTTGAATTCCCTTCATTGGTCACCTGCTTAAATAGAAGATCCAAGGTAGGGGAAGTAGGGGAAGTAGTCCTTTTTTGATTTTAGAAATGTCACGTTTTGGAATACAGAAAGGACTCAGACTCCATCAATTTTCCTGACTACCTGGGTTGGTGTCTAAACTTCAAAGTGTTCCCAAGTGTGTGTGTGTGTGTGTTTCATGACGCAGGTCATCGAGAACGTGTGTGTGTGTTTGTTTCATGATGCAGGTCATCGAGAACATGTGTGTGTGTGTTTCATGACGCAGGCCATTGAGAACATGTGTGTGTGTGTTTATTTCATGACACAGGTCATCGAGAACGTGTGTGTGTGTTTCATGACGCAGGCCATTGAGAACATGTGTGTGTGTGTTTATTTCATGACGCAGGTCATTGAAAACATGTGTGTGTGTATGTGTTTCATGCCGCAGGTCATCGAGAACATGTGTGTGTGTGTTTCATGACGCAGGTCATTGAGAACATGTGTGTGTGTATTTCATGCCGCAGGTCATCGAGAACATGTGTGTGTGTGTTTCGTGCCGCAGGTCATCGAGAATGCCTCTTCTCAGAAGGACACTGCCATCAGCGCTCTGTACAGCAGTTTGAATAAAGCCATCCTTTACAGCCTCTCCAGGCCCCACCAGTTCCTCTCCGAGTGCCTCAGCCTGCTCAGCACCCTGGGCTTTCTGCAGGAGCACTGGGACATCCTGTTCGCCACCTATAATTCCAACGCCAGCTTCCTCATGTGCCTCATGCACTGTCTGCTGCTGCTCAGCGCAAGAAGGTTAGAGCTGCTCTCCTCAAATCCCTCTACATGGCGAAGAGACCTCCAAAACCCAAAGGGACTTTATCCTAGAAATTTCAATAATGGGCATTCTCATACACTGGTATTTTTTCATATCCTTGTTTCTCATTTTTGGTTCAATCCACAAACATGTACTGTCTATTCTGCTTCGTTGGGTGATGAGCCCAGAGAAGAGGGTACTTGGACATGAATACCCCTAGGAATTCTGGAGCATGTGCCCCATAGGGAACATAAGATGTGAACCACCGCACCCTATTTAGAACCAGCTATATGACGTGTGGGATTCCAGCAGAATATAAATACAGGGTTCTTGTTCAAAAATTACTAAGAATTTCAAGATTGCAACAGCAGAGCCCAAACATGGGACCCTTCCGAGTGAGGACCATAAGCAATTGCACGAGCCACAGGCCCATGAAGCGGGCCCTGGCCCCATTCCACAGGGAATGAGATTAGTGCCAAGTAAAGGCAGATTTCAGTGTTTCAGGAGTCTGCAAAAAGAAATGATGGGGAAACCCAGAGAGGGAGGAGGGGGCCTGTTGGGAGCATAGATGATATTTAATAAGAGAAATAAAAAGAGTTTTTTTTTTCTAGAATGCGTCTGTAAAATATCTGTCATGGAAATTGTCATAGATGCTTGCTTTAACTGGATTAGACAAGTTTTTTTTTTTCCTTTTTTTCATGTTGATGTGTACTGAGTTTGCAGGATAATTATTTGTAACAAGGAACAATGAAATGATCCCAGAGAAACTGGAGTTCATGATGAACAATCTCTTCTCTGCTAGTTATCCAGAAGGATTTGGATTGGAACCCAAGCCTAGAATGACTCCTTATCATCAAGTCTTTCTTTCTCCAAATGAAGAAGTGAGAGAAAAAAGAGGGGACGAATTCCCAAGCTTGAGCGATGGTACATTTTATTTGTTGTTTGTTTGTGGGGGAGTAGGTGGATAGTGGTAATCGCTAGGGTTGCGTTTTTCATTTTTCTCCCCTAAGACAAGGGAGCAAATACTATGAAGATTCTTTAAAGCCAGAAGAGGTCCTAGAAAATGTAATCACATAGCAAGGTAATGTGGTAGAGAGTAAAATTGGAGTAATCTTTGTATACAAGAAATAGAACGGATGGATGGATGTGTGGATGGATAAAGGGAAAGTTCTGTGGGACTTGGTGAGACTAAGAACTTGGTATACTAGCTAAAGCCTGAGAACTTCTCTGTAAGTTGATTTAACTTCTTATCTGATCTCTTGACTTTTCTTTGGACCACTAGATGTGGAAACGGTTATGCTATCTCACTCAGTTCAAGCCATAACCTAACCGTCTCTCAGCTTTCTTCTCTAGAAAATGGAAATGAAGTAAAGCACCTCATTACTTTATAAGATATTTGGCTTACTGGATTTTATTCTAGGATTTGATAGCATCAAATCAAGTTACAGGGATTGGCAGTGTGAGGGGGGAAGAAAAGGCAGCCAGATCCATGTATCTGAGAAATTTCTCCCTCTTGATCCAGAATGCCTCAGCAGAACTTCTGCCACATTAGTTGGCTGACTGTGACACTTACCTTGTGATATCTTGTGATGCCAGGTGGAAGGGACAAGGGCCCTTATTTTCTGGGCAGACTTGTGCCCAAAGCCAGTGCTCAAAAATCTTGTGTGTTTAGAGTTTACTCTGCTGCAGTCTTAATTACAACATGAATACTTGCATTCTGGGATTTAACTAGTAGAGTGGACTGAACAATGTCCATTCCCCTGGGGTGAGAAAGACAAGCTATAGAGGCTGGTACTGAAGAGGGAGCCAAGTGACCCCAAATCAGAAGACAGGCGCAGTTCACAGTAGAAGGCTAGGCACAGAGCAGCTACAACTGGCTGGCTTTGCCCATCCCCCTGCAAGTCCTGGGCACGGGACGGGTTGGTAATTGGAAGTATGAACAGAGAGAGCTGGCTTGGTGCCTGGGCCCCTGGGTCCATACCCCTGAGGGGCTAACATGAAAGTCAAGGTTTGAAGGAACTGTTTGCGGGGAGCTATTTTGTTACCTAGAGCTTACACAGGGTATCTCTCTGTTTGGTATCTAACAGGATTGAGGATAGGAGAAAGAGGCTCATTGAGCCCATCAATCATGTTTCCCAGCTCTGGACACGTGAGGCAGACAGGACTTGATGGTAGAGATGGGGGAGAGGCCAGGTCACAAGGATGTTGGTAACTATTATCCTTGTCCTGTGGCTCTACATACTGACAGCTTTCTGGCTGGAGCTTGCAAGGCTGAGGTGATGTTCAAGAAAGATGCACATAAAAGGAACATGATATGCCATCTCCTGGCTTTCTCTGGGGGAAGCACTGAGGCTGCTCTGATTGTGCGATGCATTCTCTCCATTAGTTCAGCACAATATCCAGAAGACCGTACGGATTCTCTGGCAGCAGCTCGTGGCACAGAGGCGGCAGGAACTGGAGGATACCTTCAAAATCGATCTTTCTGTGAAACCTGGAGAGAGTGATGTGAAGATCGAGGAGGTCACCCCACTCTGGGAAGAGACGATGCTCAAGGCCTGGCAGCATTACCTAGGTCTCTGTCTCCTTGGCTTCAGGGAACAGAGCTTCTGAGTCTCAAAGAGCCGGGCTCCCCCGGAGTTCCACTCAGGGCCCAGAGCCTTTTACACCACACCTTCTCTCAGGGAACAGAACTTCTGAGTCTCAAAGAGCCGGGCTCCCCCGGAGTTCCACTCAGGGGCCAGAGCCTTTTACACCACACCTTCTCTCTCATCCCTTTGGTGGGTGGGATTTACATCACCGAAGCCTCCTAAGTCTTTGCCCAAAGAACTGATGTTCCTTTGCATCTCAGATGAAAGGAAGGCCAGAGGAGCCAAGCAAGCAAGCAGATTCTAGTAATCTCGTAGAGGAAAGGGCCTCATGTTGGAGCTCTAGCTTGGACTCTGGGACTTAGGGTTTTAGGTCCTGCCCTGATAGTCACATATCTGGTTTGAAACCTTGTGCCAAGTCATGCAGTGACCTGGAGTTTCATGTTTTCAAGTTCCAAGTAAAAGTCTTCATCCCAAATATATTAACAGCTTTTGCATTCTATCAGTGACTCAACGTTTTTACTCTTGTATTAGTCAATACCATTGTAGGAATGATGTGTTAAGTTTCATTTTAAAGAGGTCATGACTCACAAGTCATGACTCACATACTTGCTTTTAAGTTTCTCAGCATCAAAAAATTCATAACGATTCAAACTTTTAGGCTAGGTTGTTTCCCTTATTGGAGACGACAGGCATACTGGGCTTGTGCCCCTGGAAGGCCCTTTGAGAGCCAAGCAAGCTATAGAAATCATGTGTGTCTCTCTCTTAACTTCGCCTCTGATGTCTTTGCTTCTCTATCATCAGCATCTGAAAAGAAGGCGCTGGCCAGTCGCTCGAACGTTGGACACCACAGCAAAGTTTCTTCATGGAGCGGCAGCTTGTCCTCAGCCATGAGGCTGATGCCTGGGCGGCAGACCAGGGACCCTGAGTGCAAAGCGGAGGTGAGCCCAGACCCCTTTGCCTTAGAAAATATCAGACATTCGCTTCAAATACCCGTGTGTTATGGCTTCTCTCTCTCACCCCTGGATAGGAGCTGCTTCCGTGTTCTTCCAAACGTTCAGGGGCAATGCCTGTGGCTTCCCAGTAGAGCCTACACTGGGGAGTCAGGTCTTAGGTTAGCTTTAGATAGAAGTTAATACGGGCTCTACTTGAGTGCCAAGAGCAGCTGTTCCTTAAGGCGTTAAAACCCAAACCAATCCTCGTGCCCACTTGCTTTGAGCCAGGTGTACTACAAGAGCGCTACCCCACCGCTCAGCAGCAGCTGGGTGTGTGGGCGCAGCACAGGGGGCTGAAGCGCCGTTGGGAGGCACGGTGGTGGGGCCTCTTGACCACGTCGGGATGAGCTGTTGGGGGTTTCTCATCCATGTCTCTAAAACTGCATATCAAACCAACCTAAAACAGTCATGCCGACATGACTGTGTGTGTGTGTGTGATCGTGCATGCTATGGTAAGGGATCTGAGGCACAGCAGGAGTTAGGGGCGTCTCTACTCCACGATGTCTGGGGCCTTAGGTGAGATCATGGGAAAACTCACTTGCACATCTGGGGACTGCTGCTGGCTCTGGCTGCGACTGTTGACCAGAACACCTACACGTGATTTCTGCATGCGTCTTAAGCTTCCTTACTACCTAGTGGCTGAGTTTTACATTTCCATAGTGAGGGAGAAGAAGAGAGAGAAAAATGGAAAAAGGGAGAGAGAAAGGTGGAGGCCGCATTGCCTTTCATTACCCAGCTTTGGAAGCTATGTAACATCACCTCTGCAGTGGCCCCTTTTGATCCAGACAGGCACAAAACTCTTCCCAGGTTCATGGGGAGGGCAAATAGACTCTATCTCCTGGGAGGGAGGTGGCAAGGTTCTGCGAGAGCACCTAGTATTGGAAATATTGCCTAAGCTCTCCTTGGAGAACACAATCTGTCATATATTCCGATGCTGGGGTCACGGACTTACCTTTAGAGGCAGAAGGTAGTCCTTCAATAGTCATAGCCTTAGGATCAAGAGACCTTGGGAAATTCACGTAACTCCTCTGAGTCACTTACCTCCTGACCTCTGCAGTGGGACAAATACCTGTGGGAAACGGTGAGAAGGGGCTCCCCAGGGAGTGGGGGAGATGGTTGGCAGATACATTACACAGTTGGAGCTCTTCCCATATAACTTTGGAGAGTGACGTTGACTCCACTTGTGCTCAGAATCTAGGTCTTGCTGTCACCACGGGTCTGTTATCCACTCTGGTCAGTGCCTGGTGGGGAGGGCATCATCACTGGATGCTGGGAGAAGAGAGGAATGAGGGGCTGCCTGCAAGTGCCCAGACCTCCTGGGGAAGGGGAGCTTCTTCTTACCAAGCCTCAGAAACAGTAGATTTCAGGACAAGCAGAGAAAGCCCAAGATGGAAAGGAAGATGGAAAATGGAATTGACTAGGCTGGCCGGGGGCCCATGAAATTGGCTAGGCTGGCTGGGCCCTGGTGTTCAGAGCTGAAGGCAGGCTGTGTCCTCAGTGAATTGGCTTGTGGAAGACACTGCTCATTATATTTGTCTACAGACTTACTGGCTGACCGACTGAGTGAATAACTGAGGTTTCTGTGCCAGCTACACCACACAACTATTTTTAGTCTCATTTTATAGATGTGTGATAAAATCTAAAAAAAAAAAAAAAAAAAAAAGAAAAGAAAAAGTCAAGGGCTTTGCAGCCAGGAAGTGGCAGAGTGGAAATAGGATCTTCATTCATGGTCTCTGCACTGCTGAGCACGCACTCAGACAATTCCATAACCTCTCAGAGCTTCGATTCCTGGACTTGAAACCAGAAGTGTGCTCTGCTTCCGCTAGACTGTGTGAAAGCACTTGGAATGTGTAAGTGCTTTAGAAATAGAACAATTTACAAAATTCCAATTTACTTTATAGCTCAAGGCGAAGACCATCCCATCCCGCCTGTGGTTCAGCTGCCCCACCCTCAGAAGCAGGACCATCCCTGCTTGTGCCCAAGCACTTGCTCCTCACCAGTGTCGTTTGTAGCAGCAAGCTACCAGCCTCTTCCCTGGGCTTCTCTGAAGCTTCTAACTCCTTGACCAAGTTAGTGGTCGCTGTCCTCAGGAGGACAGGTTAGTCTGGCTGGGCAGCTGGGGAAGTGACGACTGGGCCACTGTGTTTTATGGGAACCCCGGCACTATTGAAACTGCCTGCCTGTTGCCAGGTCGCTGCCACTAGCACAGCTTAGCACCTCTGAGTCCTAGGGAGGTCTGCTGAGAACAGCCCACCTGAAAGAAGCTTGAGTAGACAGCAGTGTTTGGAGCCATGTCAGTTTACAGATGACTTATATAATAGCGGTTTGCTTTTGGCTCACATGGAGAGACCTGAAAGGAAGAATATTTGAAGCTGGCTTTGTCTTTGGTGAAGGCAAACTGCTGAAGATGTCTTCTACAGCAGCTGGGGTCTCAGCCATCCGTTTGTTCACTCCACAAATTTTTATTGAGTGCTTATTCGGTACTCTGCTCTAAGTACTGAGATTACAGAAGGAGAAGCCAGCATATTTTCTGCTTCCAAGGAGACTGCATTCTAGTAGGTGAAGATAGACAATAAGAAGATAAGTAAGTTTGTAATGTTGGGGTGCTAATTGCAATAAGGAAAAATGGAGCAGTAAGTGGGGTAGGGTGAAGAGAGAGGTGCTGGGCCACTTGGATGGAGGTGGCCAGAAGTCTTCTCTGGTGGGGAGGTGTGAGAGCAGAGAAATAAGGAAAGATAGGAGCCTTGTGACCCTGGGAAAGAATGGTCAGGCAGGGAGGACCGCCGGGCAAAGGCACCAAGGCAGGAGTGTGTTGGAGGTCCTAGCAGTGTGGGTGGACTGCAGTGGGGGCCGGACAGCCTCAGGGTACATGTCCCTCAGCTGTTAGTACCAGGAAGGACTGTGCTTTTCCACAGCAACTTATAAAAAGGAAAACCTCTGACACGGTTATGTTTTCCTCTTTCATTTGGGCACTTGGAAGCCAGAGAGATAAGCATGGCCCAACTGGGGTAACCGCACATGCCCAGTGGGGTAAATTTTTGCCAACACATGTACAAGCCACGCATGTATTTGCATACACTTCTTGGTTGAGCCCTTTTTACCTCCAGCCTATCTTTTCCCTAGCTTTTTCTGTCTTGTGGAATTTTAAAAGACAAATCATTTTTGAAACAAAGGGGACCCTGCTTTAATTTAAAAAGAGTAACTGAATCTTTGCTGAGCAGCATCTCCTACCAGTAACTCAGTCTGGGATGGGTACAGTGCCTGGCAGTACGTGGAAGGTTCTTAAAGAATGTATGGGGAGCTGCCTCGGGCTGTCTCACCTTTCTGTGGGAAGCAACTTGCCAGCCTGTAGAGCGCACATCCGTCACCCCTCCACGCTAGATGCCTTTGTTGCTAACAGAAGGTGCAACTTCTCAGGTACGTATGTACACTGAGATGCCATCGGGTAAGAACACAACTATTTGCCCTGGGGTCTGTTTAATTATTTTTAAAAATTAATTTTGATTATTACAGCTGATTACACCTCAGTGAGCAATGTAATTGATATTTTCTAATGTATCCCAAGGAACATTTTGTACAACACGCGTTTTGTTGTTGAAGGTTAAAGACTCCGTTATTGGTTTTTCCCTAAATATGCCCACATCATTAGTCCCTCCAGTGAGAAGGTCGCCATCTGGAAAAAGCAGCATGGAGACATTATTCAGGCACAAGTGCATGAAATTGGTGTTTCTGCATCTTCTGTCTCTCTTCTGGAAAGAAGAGGCTTGTAATTAAAGGAGCTGGGTTTGGAGGAAACATTATTCATTTGGTGTTATTCCTTATCATGTCAGCAGCTGACAGCTCTAGAGCACTGATAAATTGTTTCTTGGAGGGAGACACACAGCGTCGGATTCCTGATGCCTTATACCTAGCTTCACTTTCAGTAGAAAATGCTCACTTCTTGGCAGGTGAGCTGAACTTTGAGGCAAGACTGATATGATAGATGGTATTTCTTCTTTTTCTCCCCCTGACCTCCATCACAGTCCCTTCTGGGATCAGAATGTGAAGTCATGGTCTCTACCAGGGTGAAGGCTATGGGCGTAAGTGTATAGGACACAGGTTGGGACCCTGGGTTCCCTTGAGGTCACCAAAGGCCAACTGAGGGTGCCCAGGAAGTCACTTTATTATGCCTCTCTCAGCTCGGGGAGATCAGAGGGCACACTCTGGCCAACCATCCCTCTTCACAGCAGGTGACTCTGGTCACCTGCTCAGCTTCAGCCTTGTTTAAAAATAGGTTGGGAAAACACCAACAACAAATGTTGGCTTCCTAGTCTTGGCAGACACAGCTTGTTATGGGAAATTAGGTGACGGGTGGACAGGGATTCTGTGTACTATCTTTACTGCTTTTCTGTGGATCCAAAATTATTCCAAAACATAAAGTATGCCATCTTCTGTTTTTTGTGTGTTTTTCTAAGCATCAGCAAAGAGAAAGTGGGCACATGGAGCATGGGAGCTGGAAGTCAGGTGGGAAGGGGTTGTGAGGATGAGTGGATGTGAGGAGGGGGATGGGCATGGAGGCAGATCGGGGGGCACTGGGGTTAAGCAGGAGAATGGCATATTTCTGTTTGTATAGGTTGTGTTGGAGTTTAGGACCCTTGGGAGAAGGGACAGGCTGGGGCTGTATTGTCATTCACAGGGGAGATGTTGGAGGCTGCAGAGTCAGTGGCTGCAGCAGTGGAAACCAAAGAATACGCAAGGGAAATTGTTTAACCATGACCGGGGTTAGCAAAACAAAATGAAGGGCCACGGAAGACGGGTCCTAGCTCCAGGCCTCTTGAGTCAGCCAGGAGGACGGAATGCACCCACGGGTGGGAGGCGTGGGAGGTGTGTGATCCAGACGTTTCCTGGCGCTCTGCGGAGGAGGGGAAGGAACAAACCAGGGGACGAGCAGGTGGATGTTGGGGGCCAATTCTATCCCATAAGGAGGTGGGAGCCCCTCTGGGTGGATGCAGGCCCCTGACCTGTGTCTTGTTCGGCAAAACACGAGCTGGATTTCACCCCACTGACCTCCGGTGATTAACTGTACCCGTGTGGACAGATGTCCCATGCAGGGGCCATGTACACCTCACCTGAGCAAACTTAGAAGGTTTATAGTGAAGCAAAAGGGTGGAGAAGAGCTGGGCTTGTGTCTGCCACATTTCCCTGGTTTTGGTGATAGCGGAGCAAGTTTTCAGCTGCTGTTTCCAAAGTCTTATATTAAAATGCTGACATGACCCACAGAGGGAAGCTCGGGCCCTATTAGGATTAACAGAGAAGAGTGAGAACTCCCTGAGAGCCAGGAAGGGCACACTGCGGTGGCTAAAACACCAGAGACAAGTTTTTCGCAAGAATTTGGGTCTGCCCTGGCAAGGACACGAAAGCACTAAGCATTTACTCCAAGGGCCCATGAGGTCTTCTGAAGGCTGCCCTGTGGGTGAGCCCCTGCCCACCCAGACGCAGCAGAGTTTCCTGCAAAACCAGCAGTGCCCATGCCTGGGGCCTTGATGGTCTCCGAGGCTGGTCACTTGTGTGGGTAGGACGACCATGGTCCTGCCGCTAGCTACTTCCCTGAATGTGTGGCCAGGTCCACTACATCCCATCCCCAGCCATGGAGCAGCCCTGCCCCTGGTGGAGGAGGGGATGCTGGCTGAGACCAGCAATGGGGTGATAGCTCGGCTAAAAGCAGTCTTGACTCAGGTCCCTAGCAAGGAAAATGACATTTGTGACCATCCACTCTGCGAATGTTACCCGTTTTCCTTTTTAAAAATCACTGTGGAAATTTTCAAACAGATATATAAGTAGAGAAAACAAAAAAATGAATCCACGTGTATCTATTCATCCCTTAACTTACGCAATTTTCAATTCCTGGCCAATCTCGTCTCTTCACTATCCCCGCTCACTTTCTCCCTCTGCCCAGAATAATTCTGAAGCAACCTCCCAGACATCATATCATTTCGTGTGTAAATGTTCCTTTATACTTATTTTCTCTTTAAAGAAATCGTGATGCCCAAAGTAAAACTGCAGAAAAGAAGGAAGGGTGCAGGATGGAAAGCTTGAGTGGTCGCTCTGGGAGTGATCAAGCCGCTCTCGGTCTTGCTTTCTGGTATGTTTGCCTTCGTCTCCTGCTGCTGAGAAGTTTCAGTCTTGCTGATGCTGAAGGCACCGCGAGCCTCTGTTTCAGGAAGGAGGGTGAGGTGTGATGGGACACGACGTTTTCCGGCTTAGTGTTTTGGCTCCTTCGTGTCCAGGGGTGAACAGCCCTTGAGATTGAAGCCTCAGATTTCACTCACCTGTGAAATGTATCATAAGGCAGGAGCGCCCCAGTGCTGGGAAGAACTTTCTGATAATGGCAAAGAATGGGCTTTGAAATGACGGAGAAGTTAAGTGGTAGAGTCCAGGGGACCAACCAAGGAAGTCAAAAAGCAATGATGGAATCAGAAGTTAGAATTCCCAGAGATGTTCTACTGTAAATGAATTATGCCATAGTCTGCGGGCCAGAGTATTTCAGAAAGAGTGAGTTTATTAAGAACAAAGAGCAGAAATAAAGAGGGCGCCGCGAGCATAGCAGGCAGACCTCCTAACACGCCAGGGAGAGCCGGCTGTTAGAACAGCAGGCTGGCTCAAGGGAGAGCGAGCCTGTTTTTATGGCCTCAAGACAAAGAAAATTCCTGCTGGAAGGATGTCTTTAGGTGATTGGATGGGTTTTTCCCTAATATGGGGGTCAGGGAGCTGGATGGTTTAGATCAGGGGGACTCACGGTAACGGTTGCTACAGGGGTTAAGTCAGTTCCCGAGATGACCTTGGTGTGGGGCTCCGCATCTGTGTCCTCAGCACGAGGCCTTGCACCTATGACCTTCATATAAGGCTCCACAAATTGTAGACAAAAGTCTTTAAGAGGGAGTGTGCATGTGTGCATGCCCAGTCGCTCAGTCCTGCCCATTCTTTGTGACCTCGTGGACCATAGCTCCCCAGACTCCCTCTGTCCATGGGATCCTCCAGGCAAGAATACTAGAGTGGATTGCCAATCAAGCCCATGTCTCCTGTGTCTCCTGCATTGGCAGGTGGGTTCTTCACCACTGCAACACCTGGGAAGCCTCTTAATAGGGTGTAGGAAATTTTAAAAATCTGAAATTCAGAAGGTTCCCATGGGGACTATTTTTACTTAAACTTGTCATAAATTCAACAAGATGTTCATGGGCAGGAGGAAAAGGACTTTTCCAGGAGATGAATGTGCCTTTAAAGAGATGTTTGGAAGCAGGGAGCCTAAATGTGGCTTCCCAGGCGGTGCAGCCATAAAGAGTCTGCCTGCTGGTGCAGGAGGTGTAAGAGATGCGGGTTCCATCCCTGGGCTGGGAAGATTCCCTGGAGAAGGAAATGGCAACCCACTCCAGTATCGTTGCCTGGAGAATCTCATGGACAGAGGAGCCTGGCGGACTATGGTCCATAGCATCACAAAGAGTCAGACACAACTGAAGTGACTTAGCACAGCACAGCTTAAATTTGAGGGAAAATGAAGACACATGAGGACTTCTGAAAGTGAAGGAGTGAGAGAACCCAGAGATTGGTGAGGCCTTGATAATACATTCTCCTGGTGGGGCAGGAGGGCAGAAAGATAGCCTGTGTCAGCACATCGGTGGAGGAATGGGCTGGGGGAACGAGCCCCTGAAACCATGGAGGAGAGGAGGCCTGCAGACACAAGCTTCATGAGCAATCACAGTTGCTCGTAAGCCCTGCAATGCTCAGTAGGGGAGAAGCCTCGTGAGCCAGCAGTTAAATGGGACTCTGTTAGAGGATGGAGAAGGCGATGGCACCCCACTCCAGTATTCACTTTTCACTTTTATGCATTGGAGAAGGCAATGGCACCCCACTCCAGTACTCTTGCCTGGAAAATCCCATGGGTGGAGGAGCCTGGTGGGCTGCAGTCCATGGGGTTGCGAAGAGTCAGACACGACTGAGCGACTTCACTTTCACTTTTCACTTTCATGCATTGGAGAAGGAAATGGCAACCCACTCCAGTGTTCTTGCCTGGAGAATCCCAAGGACAGGGGAGCCTGGTGGGCTGCCGTCTATGGGGTTGCACAGAGTTGGACACGACTGAAGTGACTTAGCAGCAGCAGCAGCAGCAGCTGTTAAAGGGATAAAAGCACTCAGAAATGAATGAGAGTGGGTCCAATCCCTGGGTTGGGAAGATCCCCCAGAGTAAGAAATGGCAACCCACTCCAGTATTCTTGCCTGGAAATTCCATGAGCAAAGGAGCCTGGTGGGCTACGGTCTATGGGGTCGCAAAGAGTTGGACCTGACTGCGGGACTAAGCAAACAGCACACGTCTTTTAAAAAAGACTTTGGAAAGTGCGCTGCTTCTACTGATGTGAACGTTGTTCCCGGACCTTCTATTAAATGGAATCTTGGTTTTCTTAATTGTGGCAGGTAAGGCTGCCACTGACACTTTCTCTTGATGCTTTTCCCGAGATAACTGACCCTAAAAATAATGCCACCCTCCCCGGCCTGATGTTAGGGCTCTTCATGGTGTGTCTGGACTAGAATTACTTGCAGAAAGGACCTCCATTAAGTTCTGGCTGTGGCAGTATTCAGAGACAAGAAAGAGAAGAATGGTGAAATCCTGTGTCTTATTGCTTAAATCTCTGAAGTGTCTTATTTCACTTCATCCGAAAGTGAAGTCCATGTATGATGTATCATAGCCCTTGGTCAGGCATGCAGATGTTCCCACAGCGCATGCAGAATGGGGTTGCCCAGGGCAGGAGAGCATCCTGGTAATGGAGCTGGGGACACAGCACTGCAGGCTCACGGAAATTCACCAGGCCAGGGCAGCTTGTGTGTGTGTGTGTGTGTGTGTGTGTGTGTGTGTGTGTGTGTGTGTGTGTGTGTATGTGTGAGGATTAGCCCTTTAGGCTTTCTTCTAGTGGCCTGGACACTCAACCAAGACACCTCCTCTCTTAATTTCTCTTTTTGACACACACATGCATTCATGCTCACACATGTATATGCATCCCATTCTTTGTTTTAATTTTTATTTTATTTTTAAAAATATTGTTTTATTTCACTGCACCAGGTCTTAGCCATGGCCTGAGGGATCTTTGATCTACCATGCAGGTTCTTTACTTGCAGTATGCAAAGTCTTAGTCGCGGCATGTGGGATCTACTCCCCCAACAGGGATTGAACCCAGGCCCCCTGCATTGGGCGCTCAGAATCTTAACCCCTGGACCACTGGGAAGTCCCCACATGACCCATTCTTAAAACAATAGATGTTAGAGCCCACAGGAAGCATATGTTGTGAAACAGAAACTCCGTACCACAACTGGCCACAGACTTAGGTCCCAACAACAGGGGGGTAGAAACAGCAGTCCCATCACCAATACACAGTATCCAGAATGAGGGGGAGGCACAGTGTGGGGCTGATGGCAACAGCGGCTTTCCTTTCCAATTTTAAGAGAGGCTGAAATATTACCAGGCTATCACAAGTCCTTGTTACAGGAGTTTGAAAAATAGAAGTAAACGAACAAAGCAAACACTGATACCTTTAATGATGTTTCTTTACCAAGTGCATCATTTGTGAGACAGCTTTATCTTCATAATAGAAGGATAATTAACATCACTAATTATCTAATTAAGTTCATTAAGCATCCACCAACGTTGCACCGTGAAGCTGACATAATGTTCTTCTGTCAACAACTGCTTTTGATTTCTTAGGAAGTAATTAAAATGTAAATTAGCATGCGATTATATGCACAGGGGAAGTTTTGATTCAGATATTCATTTCAAAACTGCTTAGAGCAACATAGTTTTTAGATTTTTTTTATCAGTAAAGCAGACATTTTGCTATTAATGGTATATATTAAAGTTGCCATTTGTTCAATGTTTGAATCATTGCGAGATTACAATGCTGTGTGCAGAGACTTTAGTTGGTATATTTGCTACTGTGTTTTGTGCTTTTGCGCATATTTGATCATTTTATTTAGCGTGTGTGTTTGTGCCCTTTGTGTTTAACAATATCGCAACTGATTTTTTTTTTCCTGAAAACTTTCTGTTACTTAAATTCTCTGGCTGAGCTTGCCCTTTAAAGGCATTTTAGGTCAACTCTTTCAATGTATTTTTTTCCATTTGGAAAACAATCAATGACTTGCTCAGAGCATGTGTCCCTACACACACAGGGAAAAGGGAAGTTGCCCAGATCAGACGTGTGGTCTGGACTTCTTGTTTGCAGATTCACATTTTCCTGCTTTCTTAGGGCAGCCCCTTCGTTTCTGTGGTCATGCTGAATACAGTAACTTTGTTGGATTAGGACCTTTCCTGAAACATCACAGTCTCTAGACATTTGCTGGAAAAGAGGCTCCCAAGACAGAAGCCACCTTGCCCAAAGCCCCAGGGCTTCCCTTCTTCAAGTGATCCTGATGGAACCCTAGAATTGCTCTGCTTTACTAAAGCTTACAGCTTACTGTGAGCTCTCAGTGCCCATGATGCCACGATCGCCATCTTCTCCCATGAAGACACTGGACCGTCTTAGCATCTAGCTGATGTCATCAGTTCAGGGAGGAGGAAAAGTCTCTTCTCAGGATGCTGAACCTTTTACACTACTTCTTGGATAATTTTTTCCAGGGATGGATTTAGGTAGTGATAGATCCAGGCCCCTCAGTTATGTAGGTACAAGATAAATGCAGAGAGAAATACAGAGGCCTAAGAGAGACTACCTCTTGTCCTCTTGAGATGATCAGTGTCAGAGCTTGGCCACGAGTAGAGCCTGGTGAACTGCTAGCTGGTCATCACTGTTGGTGCTGATATCCCTGTAGTCCAAGCAGAGAGAGGCTGGTGTCCTGGGGCCCGGGGCGGGACACATTGCAGCGACTGTCTGTGGACTGAGGCCAGCCAGACCACAGTGACACCAGCTGAGAAACGCACTGGCATGGGGCCAGGGATCCACTTGGAGATGGGCATTACTAGGACTGATCCCCAAGCTCTGCTGATAAGCTGTGAGCTGTGGTGTAGTCTATGTTGGCCTGGGAGAAGGGCACCATCTTTCCAGAGAGGGCTTCTTTTTCCAATTCATGCAAAGGACAGTGGCTAGGCTAGCGGAGACCCTGACCTGACCAGGGGATCCTTCTGCTAAAATTGCATGATGGTGACCTTCTCCTAACATGTAGCAAGTACCTATCTCAACTAGCACATAGAATTTCACTATCAGTGTTATCGACTTTTTACTCTTAAAACTTAATGTGGTCTACTATATCATGACTTACTAAGAATGCAAAGGCCACAGAATAAGAGTATTTAATACTGACAATAACTTACTTGGTCCCATGGCTGGCTCACGGTCCTGCGTCCTGCTGGCCACTGTAACTGGCACTAAGGAATGGCTCCATCACCGTGCTCCGCAGAAGGGGAGCACATCAAAGGCAATCAACACTTTCTCATATGTAGTCCAACAGCACATGGATTTATTGAAGATATACGAGTCCTCACTAAGAATATAGAGATGAATAAGACAGGACCTTACATTTAACAAACCCTTGAAGTCCAGGTATTTATCTCTGTAGCTAGATTATATCTAAGAAGAACTACAGTAGATGCGTTTCTGAAAAAAAAAATGTAGATAGGTCAATATTTTATAAATTAATAGATCCAAAATTTGCTTAGGAACTTGAAAAATGCTGGGTTGAATCCTTTTGAAAACTAAATTCAGTCCTTTACTTTGGAGGCTAATTATACCTAGGAATCTATTTTGAGGTTCAGGTTTTTATAGATTAGATTTCCTAATGTGAGGTATGCCTGCCTTCCAGAAACTTATGTTGTGGTTGGGGTGGGGTAACATCATTACAGGAAAGGCTTTCAATTTTTAAAAATTATGATTTTGGCTGGGGAAAGCACATCTTTTGATTATTTATTCCTCTAAATTTGAATATTTAAAACTTAAACGTATTCATTGGTGCGGAATGCTTCAGAGTTCATAAGACAGAAATGTCCCCAACTATATAAATGATAAAAAACGGCAGATGGTCGTCGGGTGGAGAATCAGTCTGGGGCCCCCCAAGGCACCGCTGCCATCATAGCCGCCAGCCCCTCACTCCCAGCTCGGCCGCAAGGCGCCTGCCGCGTGAGTTACAGCCGCCTTCTCGCCCTGGGACCCATCTATTATGAGAAACCATTTTGGTTAATTAAAAAAGTCTTTCAAAGTCTCAGAACAGGAAGTTCTGAAATTTTCTTCTCATCACTGTTGTCGATGGGGGTTGGTGCAAACTTGGCTCCAGGCCTGTCATGGAAGGAAATGGGCCTGGATGTGGAGAAGGGAGTGGAAACAGCCAGAGAGCATGGAGTCCAGGCCTGGGGGGTCTCTCAGGCGTTCTTGGAGGCTAGGGTATCTACCGGTTTAATTAGGAATGATGGGAGGAGTAGCTGAGCTTGAGCATCAGATGGATTCTTCCAAGTGGTTCCTGACTCATGGACTTCTTTGTCTGTGATCTGGTGTGTGGGCTAGGGGCAGACTCGTGAATGCCACAGGTTGTGAGTGATAATAAAGCTGAGAGGGAAGAGTAGCTGTTGAACACCTGGGGAATGAAAACTCCCGAAAAGGACTCGGCTGGTGCCAAGGCCTGACGGCGGGCATGAGTTCACGTGTTTGAGGACAGAGGGAGATCAGTGTGAGTGGGTCACAGAGATTGGATGTAAGCGAGGTGCAGGGAGAGGGTGGTGGGGGCCAGCTGACACGTGCCGTTTCATTTTTCTCGGCATCACAAAGACATCCATGTCTGTGACTCCATCCACACATCATCTCTACCACCATCTCTCTCTCTCGTCTACTGAACGCTCGCTTCTGATCTGGACCTTCCCTCCTTCAACGTTCTGTGCACATCCATGGATCTTCTACCGTATCCCAGGCCTTGGCTTAAGGCCAGAGGATGCTGACAGTAACAAGTATGCCCTGACCCTCTAGGTGGGTGAAATAATTACGGTGTTAACAAGCTGAAGTCGAGCTGAGACTTGGAGGAGCAGGAGGAGGAGGAAAAGGAGGAGAAAGGATGTGAAGGGAGGTCCGTGGTGACGGAGGGGCCCCTCTAGAGGCAAAGGAACTGTCGTGGGCCAGCTGCTGCCTTTGCGTTGTTACTGGAGTATCATATCCTGTTTATGTTGATCCCATGTATGTGTTTATTTATATTCTGACTCACTCCCCAGAGGATTTATGGTATCTAATGTGATGCGTGCAATAAAATGAGGAAATGAAATCAGGAAAAATAAAACTCAAAGAGAAAGTCAATTCCTAGGGAATTAAGATCATAAATACGTGGTCCATAACGGCTCACAGTCAATCAGCTACAGCATGCCTGAGCTTTCTGGCTGTCCTTGTGGAGTGGGAGGCAAGATAGCTTATATGCTTATTCCTCACCCGGCAATCATGCTTCTGCCAAGAGGCAGAGAACGGGGACTTAGGGAAAACAAAGCTGGCGGTCCCTCCCAGAAGCTCACTGTGCCCCATCACACCGTCATCACCCTCACTGTGAGCTCCTAAAGACCAGGCCTCATGATGTCGTGTTCCTGATTAACAGCCATCGTGTGTTCCTAGACTGTCCAGGGGAGGCCTCAGACCCGTGCCCGCAGTGCAAGAGGCCTGGTCCTCACTGTTTTTCTGAGTTTCCTTCCTGTGACCATCTTGCACAGTGTTCGTGCCAAATGGGCCCACTTCCGTGTTTTATCGTCACGCACCCTGTCTTCTCCCATCTCTACACTTGGGCGAATGTCATCCCACCTGCTTGGAAGAGCCTGCCCCTTCCATCGGACCAACTGCTTCTCCTGTACTTTAAAATCACTGTCCCTCCTGGAAGCCCTTTCCAGCCTGGCCGTGGCCCTCGTGGCCGCAGTTATCTCCTTTTCACTCGCATGGCTGCATCTATGCAGGACCAGCCTAAGGGAGAGGGAAGGGCTGGTGCTGATCATGTTAGCTGTGAGTCATATGTAGCCCAGCAGTGGACACCTACTGGCAAGTCCCGGTGTGGTCCCCAAGAGAGCCAAGGTGAGCGGACATGTGCGACATCCTGGCACACAGGGATGTATACAGTCAGGGCTGTCATCCAGAAGATCCTAGTATGGGCCTAGATTGTATTCAGTCCTGTCTCAAGAGCTCAGGCTAAGGGTTCCGTCTAGAAGTGGCCTGTGATTGGCTGCTGCTGGTCATAGTGGCCTTGTCTCTCTCCTTACAGTCTTCTGTAAGAAGAACAGGGAGCCTTCTCCATAAGCTCCAGCTGACCTGTTACTTCTGTTTGCATTGCCAGTTCCAGCATCCAGACTGTCTCAGTGACAGGCATTATTTGGAGTCAAGGAAGCTGTATTAGTTTGCCAGGGTTGCCTTAGCAAAGTACCGTGGACTAGGGGCTTCACCAACAGACATTTATTTTATCACAGTTCTGGAGGCTAGAAATCCGAGATCAAGGCATCTGTCTGCAGGTTGGGTTTCTCCCGAGGCCTTGCTCCTTGACTTGTAAATGGCCTTCTTCTCCTTGAGAGCATCCCTGGGAACTGCTCCCTTTCTTAGGAGGACACTGTCCAGATTGGAAAAGTGCTACTCTAAAAGCCTTTGTTTCAATTACCTCTTTAAATGCTCTCTCTCTAAAGTATCGTCACACTCTGAGGTACTAGGAGTCAGGGCATCACCATATGGATTTGAGGGGAACATAATTCAGTCGATAACGGCAACCGCAATTTCACTGTGTCCAGGGGAAAGTGTTTCCATGGGTTGCAGTCTCCAGGGTAGAGTCTCACATTCATCTCTCACTCAGACCCTAAGTCACTCACAATTCCTAAGCTTCTGCTCCTGCCCAAGAAGGTTTGGGTCTCCATGAGCCTCACCTCTGAGGATGAAGATGACAGAAACTTGCAAAGACCCAGCAGAGTTCAGGAAAGGTCAGCGTGCTGACGCTTCCCATCTGTCTGAGTCTCACAGAGGCTCTGATGCCCAAGGTAGAGACAAAGAAAAGGGAAGCTGGCTTCCTTGCAAAGACTCGGTGCCTGCAATTCCGAAGCTTTTGTCTTTTGCTACATGGGAGGTTTTTTTTTTTTTTTTTCAAGTAGTCAGTCTCCATGTACTCATGATGATTGAATTTAATAAAAACATCACAGTTCAAAAAAGACAAATTGGAAGCCTCCATTCATCTCAGAAATTAATATGTGAGTGAACCTAACAAGAGATGCATTGCGCCATGGTGATCTGCTCCCTCTTCTCCCGCTCTGGGCACCAGTTGTTTGTCATTATCGCCGGAAATATGATTATTACTCTGGTATGGCTCGACATTTATTAAGAATCCAGGGGCTTTGTCTCCAGAGTAGAGAAAAGTGCAATTATCTGGGCATTTGGAGGAAAAAGCATTTCCTGGCCTGAGTCATCCAAATAACTTTCCTCCACAGACACCTTGACCACAGCTTGCTGCAGACCCAGGCCATTCTGTCCCTTGGTCCCTATTTGCCTCTTTCGTAACCGACTGCTAATGCTTGGCGGGTACACACGTAGGCGTTATACAGGATTTGCTGACAAACGGAACGCATTTCATTGCTTTCTCATTAACTGCTCCTATCATCTAACTAAAACCACCAAGAACTTATTTTTGAAGGCAGACGATCTATCAGCCTTTATGTAGAGAAGGAATAACAGAAAAGTTACATAGGTCACCTGTTTATTGAACATTTCACAACCAGGAAAATACAGGATCTCAGACGGGTTTAAACGTGGCGGGGGGAGTGAGTGCCAGAGCTGCCCAGCTCCTGCCTCTTGTTCTTTGCAGACCTGGCTGTCTTGTCGCCTGGCCCTCCTGGGCCTCATTCATCCTGACCATGAGGAGTGCTTCACTCCAGGCAGGGAGCGACCAGCTGCAGAGAATTTATCTCAGAGAAGTGGCAAAGCTCACGAGCTTCATTTCAGTCTCTCAGACTTTTATCTATTGTCTCCATCTGCCAGGCCGCTGGGGACAGAGATGGGCAGTGTCCTTGGAAAGTTTATTCTAGTGGGGATTCAGGTGAGCAAGCCAGTCACCGTGATGTGGAGCGACTACCTCTGCAGGGCCCACCACTCTGCGATGGGGCCCTCAGGGGGTGTACTAGGAGTGAGAAGAGTATTCCTGATAATTACTGGTTGCACCATAATAACAAAGGGCTTACACAGACAGGCTTTCCTTGGTTGCTCACTGCCACCCAGCTACTGGCACCTTTAATCCAACCCCTCAGCCTGTACCAGTGGAGGAGAGGTGGCCAACACATGACCAGTGTGGCCAAGGAGAACGTGGGCCCTGTGGTGGAGGAAGCCCCTTCCAGATCCACAGTTCACGCTTGCCAGGATAAATGGGAGGGAGATCGCCTGAGTTTAACTCAAGCCTGTCACTTGTTTCTTTGGCCAGAAAAAAGAGTCTGGATTTGACACTAAAATCAAACAGTGTGGTTTTGTTTTTCTTTTATGGATCATTAGTGCATATTTAGAAATCTTAAACAATTATAAAGAAAACTGCCTGCGGTGGAATCATGTTATATGGAGTTAAGTTTTAAAGCCTATTAATAAAATGAAAATCAAGTTGGCAACGATACTCTTCAAAGTCCCTTCGATTATTGATAGAGAACAATAGCATTTGTGGTTTCGTGTGTTCTGTACCGTCCTTTTGCACATCCATCAGGCAACTTTCCCGCCGTTTGGGGAATGAATTACTATTTCTCTGTTAAAGTGTCTGGTGAAATGATTGGCTTGTGCAGTCTGGGGGGAACAAGACTTACCAAAAATCATTTATCTTCAAGCACAAGAATTATACTCATTGCAATGAATTGTTTACATCCAAGAAACATGTGGAACCATGTCCAGCTGAGAAAACAGACTCATCTATTCCATCTCAGTTTCATCATGGGACTTAGGTGACAGGGTTATGAGAATTCCATTGTATTTTTAATACTTTTTTTATTTTGGAATACTTTCCATGTACTTTTCGTATTTATATTCAACACGTCCCTATATCCTTTGCCCAATTTCCCCTGTTGTCCCTGTTATATGTTATCACAGCACATTAATCAAAGTTGGCATTGGTACATGACTAGTAATGAATCTCTAGGCATACGTTGCTTTCACTAGTTTTCCTACTAATCCGAGAACCAGTGCAAGGCACCACACTGCACTCAGCCATCACGCCTTCTTAGTTTCCTCTGGACGCTGACAATTTCTCAGACTTCAATTATTTTTATGACCTTGACAGCTTGGAGCAGTACTGGTCAGATATTTTGTAGAGCGTACTTCAGTGTGGGTCTGTTAAACATTCTTCTCACAATTATCCTGAGGTCATGAATTTTTGGAAGGAAGACCGCAGAGGAGACACGTCCTTCTCATCATACCGTATCAGGTCAGGGGCGCCTGACACCCACACAGTATCATCCCTGGTGACGTCAGCTCTCATCACATGATCGCGATGGGGTCTGCCAGATTCCTCCACTGTAAAGTTACTCTTTTCCCTTCCATCCTCTATTCTTCGGCAGCAAGTCGTTGAGACCAGCCCATTCTTAAGGCAATTAAGCTCTGCCCCCTGACAAGGGAAATATCTATACACAACATTCTAAATTCTTCTGTTTGAAAGATTTGTCTCTTTCCCCCCTAATTCATTTATTCAATCTTTTATTTCTATCTGTAGAGACTCATCTATATTTATTTTATAATTTGGGTCATAATCCACCAAGCTTGTTATTTATTTTGTTGCTCAAATTGTTTGAGCTTTTTGCTCATAACATTTAACTGATTTCACACTTGCTTTCACTTAGCGCTCTGATCTTTTCTCACTGATCACAAATACATTTCAATGCAATTCTACTATAACCCTTCCTAACACATTTCGTGTGTGTATTATTCAGGAAAAGTTATAGTACAGTAACAAACGTTCCCAAAACTGACTGCCTTGAAATAGCAAAGGTTTACTTCTCACGTGTGCCACACTATGAGTCGGTCCCGAGTCTCCCATGCCTTAACCTCACCCAGCGACACCAGCTCGGGGAGCAGCCCTTTAGAACTTGGAGCACTGCCGTGACAGTTGAAAAAGGGCTTAGCAAACTGAGCCTGAGCCTTAAAGTTTCAGCCCGCCTCCCTGGCCTCACCTGGCTCAAAGGTGGCAGGAAAAGTGGTTATGCCGTGTATCTGCAGGAGGAAAGAGCTAGAAATATTCAGCAAACAGCACTAACGATCAGCACCCTGTACTTTCTTTCCGTTTCCCTTTCCATGCAAATCTATACACATTTAATTGTTGTTAGCACATTATTTTCTAACTTCATTTTTTAAAAAATCTCAATATATCAAAAACCTGGTTCCGTATCATCAGAACCTTTTTGACACCAGGGCTGCAGTGAACGGTTGTATAGGTTGTGCACAAAGGCCCTTGGCCAGAGTGGCAAAAGGAAGCTGGAATCCAGCCTTGCTCCCACTGTTCAGCTTACCCATGCAGTTCCAGGGCAGCATCTTCTCAAAGGGGACACGAAGGTGCTGCACGCACTGGTGGCGGCCCTATGTGAACGCAGTTTGTGGTGACTGCATAGCCTGACAGCAAGGATGAACCTTCCCTCCATGTGTTGATGTTTAAATTGTTTTATTTTGTGCTGCTATAAACAGGATGGTGGAAAATGTTGTTCAGTGACTATCTGGGCATCTATTTTATGATTTCCTTGGAGTAAGTAACTGGCAGTGAAAACGGTGGGTCAGAGGATGAAAATGACATCATATATGTTAACTCTGGTAGATACACTGGCGTTTCTCACCACTGAGTTCAGTCCCAGACCGTGCCAGAGTTGGCTGGAGAGGCCAGGGCTTACAGCTGTAATCGTGGTGCTAAGTTTCTGAGCCAGATCTGAGGGGTTGCGTTTAGATACTGGCTTTTCTCTTTTCTGGCTAGGCTATACCGTCGTGATTACAGGACTAATGATGCTTTAAGCAAACAATGTAATGACTGTCATCAGTGACAGCAGGGACTTCCTACGGGAGAGCTTGAACAGGAGGGTCACCAGCAGCTGGCCAGCCCCAGGGGTGCTCCTGGCAAAGGTGGGTGCCGCCAAGCTGAGGTCGGCTCACTTACAGGTGACCTTCAGATAGGCTGTGTCTTGCTTTCCATTCCAAGGTCTGATCTGTATCCTGTAGCCAAACCCTTCCCTAAGGCGGCACTGGGACGGCAAGGCACAGGCTCTGTAAACCAGACCTGCTTTGCCTTTCACATCTCCAAACAGCCCTCTGAGACCCCTGGTTCTACTTCAAAGATTCTCGAGCTCTTTAATACACAGGCAGTTGCTAAGCAAAGGCTATTTTGCTCCCATAAGCAACGCAGAGCTCTGCTCTGAATTTGTCCCCCATCCATGTGCCGTATCCACTGCTGCCCAGGCAGATGAGCTTCTGCCCTTGAACCAACCCAAATCGCCCTTCTCCTGTCTCCACATCCTGAGCGTGACAACTTGCCAGGGCATGGAAGTTCTTAGAGGTCCCTAGCAGAGCAGTAATTTGTTTAGTTCTGTGGTGACGCACAGGTGGAATCCATGCGGGAGGAGTCTTGGGGTGGCCTAAGACGTCATCCTCTGGTGCTGCCAGCTCCTGTATTGTTGGGGTCCCCTGTCCTTAGCTTCCTCTTCTGTAAAATGGGAATCATCGTAATATAGATTTGTCAGGTGGCTAAATATTAAACGTGGTAATGCGCATGGAAACTCCTTTCTCAGGTGCTATGTGGACAGTAGTTATTGGCTGGAATGTTGAGACAGCAGACCAAAGGATGACAAATATTTGGGCCACTGACACTCCTATATACACCATTCAGGTGCCCTTGGTCAGGTCCCTCTCCCATCCGCCTAATCCACCATTCCAAGCCTTCCCCTGCTCAGCGCTCAAGGGAAGCAGAGCCGGAGTTTCCTCTACTTCTGCACTGAGATAGCACACTCCTGTTTGACAGAAGCTGCTCTGCGTCCAAGTTCCCCCAAGAGTTCTCTTCTCCTGCTGCACGTCTCCAAAGTATCATATTAGGAAAAAGACTGGGCTTTTGCCTTAAATGTAAAATTAGTCAGATTTGTCAGCATTCTATGTCATTTGCAGAGCTCGTAATGATTGTTACTTATAAATGTGCATAAACATGTAACAGCAATATTAAGGAAAATTTTGTAAACAAAAAAAGAGAGAAAGAAAGAAATCACCCTATTCCCACTACTCCAAAACATTAACTGGGGTTTTAAAATTTTATTGTTTTCATAGTTTTGAGTCTTTGTTGATAAACACTTTTCTATTTTATTGAACTATGAGACACATAGAAAAAAGTGTTCAAGTCACACATACACAGATTTAAGCATTTTCATGGAGTGAACATGTGACCACTACCCAGGTTAAAGAATACACCGTTAATGGCTCTCTAGAAGCGCCCCCAACTTCATGCCCCATTCTAGTCACTAGCACCTTCTACCCTCAAAGCAGACGATTTCCTGGCAGCTAACATACATCAGCTTTCTACGTTTTACTTTTATATTTATGAAATAACATGTATACTTTTCTTTCTGTTTTTTTTCACTCCAAACTCTGTTTGTGATTTATCCATGTGATTTATCCATGTCATTTCATGAAGCAGGAGTTCATTTATTTTCATAGTGACCAAACAACATTTTCATACTGTTCTCAAACTTTTTGGTCTCAAGATCTGTTTACCCTCTTAAAAATTACTGAGATTTCAAAGAGCTGTTGTATCATATAGACTGCATCTGTTGATATTTACTGCATAAGAAATTAAAACAGAATTTTTTAATGATATTTATTAACTCATTTAAAAATAGCAGTAATAAATCTATGTAATTTATATGTAAGCATAAATAACATTTTTAAAAAATTATATATTTTTTCAAAATTGTGAAAAGAGTGGTATTGTCTTATATCTTTGCAGATTCTTTAATATCTATCTGGCTTAGTAGAAGGCAGATGGATTTTCATATCTGCCTTTTATTCAACTAGTTGTAATTCTTTTTTTTTTTGGATGAAATAAATGAAGAAAATCTGATCTTTAACAGATACAAAATTAGAAAATAAAGGAGTATTTTTTTGGGGGGCCACACTGTGTGGCCTTGTTGGATCTTAGTTCCCTGACCAGGGTTTAAACCCTCAGCCCCTGAACTGAAAGTGTGGAGTCTTAGCACTGAACCACCGGGGAAGTCCCAAGAAAGGAGAATTTTAATAAACTTTTCAGAAAATTATAGATATTATTCTTTGATACTACACCAAAGTTCAACAAGTAGTAGCTTCTTGGAAGTTATCCGAAACGTCTATCAGTGAAATTTTTGTACTCTGTTACAGTAAAATGTATTTATTATCTTGCAGTTTGAATGGATATTTTAACCCATTCATGATTTGGAACATGCGTATAACAAATAGTGAAAACATTGGTTCCCTGAGTCGAAAGATCTCCCAAATATTGATATGTTTCATTATGTAATGTGGAAAAATCATATTCATATACCACCAATCTTATCAGAAAAATATTTATCTACTGAGAAACTGAGAAGCTCATAAAGGCAGTTACAAGTTTTCCGACTTTCTAACATTTGAAATTTGAAAGCCCAGAATGTATTATAGGCAACGAATACCATCAGTGGTTTTATTTTATATGACAGGTCCATTTTGTTCATTTTCAAGAAAATACCTGCCAAACGCCCGGGTCTTCATAGCTTCAGCTTTATCTGGCAGCCGTTCTTTCAAGGGCTTCCCCGGGGCTCACCAGTAGAGAATCCACCCGCCAGTGCAGGAGACAGGGGTTCTGTCCCTGGGCTGGGAAGACCCAGGAGAAGGAAATGGCAGCCCACTGCAGTGTTCTTGCCTGAGAAATCCTGTGGACAGAGGAGCCTGGTGGGCTACAGTCCTTGGAGCTGCCAAAGAGCTGGACTTGACTTAGCAGCTAAACAACAACAACATTCTTTCAAATAAAAATGTAGCTAGTAGCTAGCTCAGCTCACAACTCTAACAACTATACGAATGCTTGTCCTTGAAATGACCGCTATAGTTTTTGGTATTCAGAAGTGCTTTGGGTAGATTTCGCATTTTGTCACATAGACTATTAAAAAGTGTATTCACAGACTGAGATTTCATACAGTTAATCCTGCACTTTTCTATCAATGACATTCTTAAGTGAAGACTTTTTTTCCTGTGAATTCCTACTGATGAGGACTGTGTAAATGATCACTACACAGTCGGTGCCGGTGTCTTGGTTTGGACTATGAAAATGGCTTCACTCAGCATGGCTTTTGGGCCATCAGTGCACATATCAACACAGTGAAAAAAGGCAAAGGTGTTCTGGTACTCTGAAAATATTTCTGACTTCACAGATCCCCTGAAAGGGTATTAAGGAGCCACTAGGGATTCAGGGACCACATTTTAAGAACCGTTACCATAGAGGATATAATATATGACTATATCATAATTTATTTATCCAGTCTATTCCTGATGGAAGTTTGCATTGTTCCCACTTTGGGGCTACTTCACACACTGCTGTTATGAACATGCTCACATGTCTTCTGGAATACACATGCATGAATTTCTGTTAAGTATACACCTAGAAATGAAATTGTTGGTTCACTGGGTATGTGTATACTCACCTTTTAAGACACTACCAAACTATGTTCCAAAATGGTTGTACCAATTCAGCAGTGTAAGAGTTCCAGTTGCTCCACGCGATAATCAAAACATGACATTATTAGCTATTTGAATTTAGATATTCTTATTTTGGTTTTAGTTTATATCCTCCAGATGACAAATGAAATTGACCTCTTTGTTATATTTGTGTTGGTCATTGACATCTTTTTTAACGAAGTGCCTGTTCAATTTTTTCTTTTCAAAGATTTTCCATTGAATGTCTCTTTTTTTATCTTATTGATTTTTTTATCTTATCTGATTGATTTTGTTCTCTGAACTAATTTTTTTTTCAAATGGTGAAGCTAGAGCCCTCAATGACTTTTTTAAAAAGTAAACTTTCTATTTTAAGACTTGTAGATTCACGTGCAATTGTAAGAAATGATACAGAGAGATCTCATATAACTTTTACCCAACTTCCCCCAATGGTCTCATCTTGCAAAACTGTAATATAGCATCACAGCAAGGAATATCTCCATCACCACAAGAAGCCCCCTTGTTTGCCCTTTGCGGATTTTTTTCTCCCTCAGCATACTTCTGTGTGGATTCATTCATCCAGGTTGTTGTATGTATCAACAGTTCATTCTTTTTTATTGTTGAGCAGCTTCCACATTATGGATGTTTCACCGTTTCTTTAATTATTCACCTATTTAAGGTCATCTGGGTTGTTTCCAGTTTTTGTCTGTTATGAATAAAGCTGCTATAAATGTTCCTGTAGAGATTGGTTGTGTGAGTATAAGTTTTTCTTTCATGGGATAATTCCCCAGAGGTTAAAACTTCTGGATCCTATGGTGGTTGACTGGATTTTTAAAAAAATCTACTGACTTGTTTTCCAGAGTGGCTGCACCCTGCATTCCCACCAGCAATGATGAGTGATAACGTTTCTCTGTATCCTCATCAGCATTCGTTGTTGCCATCTTTTAAATTTAACCATTCTGATAGAAGTGTAGTGATATCTCATTCTGGCTTTTATTTTCATTTTCTTAATGGATATTGATGTAGAACATGGCCCTCATGTGCTTCGTTGCCATTTTCATATCCTCTTTATGTCTATTCATATCTTTTGCACATATTCCAGTAGACTTTTTTGCACTGAAGTTTTAAATTTCTTCATATATTCCAGATATTTGTCCTTTGATGGATATGTGACTTGCAAATATTTTCTTCCAGATTGTAGCTAATTATTACATCATTTTTCTATGAGTTTTGTAGAGCAAAAGTTTTAATGTTGATGAGATCAAATTCATTGATTTTTCCTTTTCTGAATTGTGTTTCTGGTATAAAATCTGAACACTTTAGCAATTTGTTGAATGAGAACAATAAAAGCATACATCTTTGTTTTCAGTCTTAGAGAGAAAGGATTTATTGTTTTGCATTAAATTTAATGTTAGTTGTGAGTTTTTGTAGATTATTTTTATCAGGTTCTCCTCTATTCCTAGCTTTCTGAGAGTTTTATAGTGAATGAGTGTTGAATTTTTTCAAATACTATTAAGCATCAATTGATATGATCATGGAGAAGGCAGTGGCACCCACTTCAGTACTCTTGCCTGGAAAATCCCATGGACGGAGGAGCCTGGTGGGCTGCAGTCCATGGGGTCGCTAAGAGTTGGACATGACTGAGCGACTTCCCTTTCACTTTTTACTTTCATGCATTGGAGAAGGAAATGGCAACCCACTCCAGTGTTTTTGCCTGGAGAATCCCAGGGACGGGGGAACCTGGTGGGCTGCCGTCTATGGGGTCACACAGAGTCGGACACGACTGAAGTGACTTAGCAGAAGCAGCAGCAGATACAATCATGTCATTTTCTATTTTAACCTACTAATATGGTAGATTACAGTGATTACTTTTTGGGTATGTACCAGCTGTGCATTCTTGAAATAAACTCCATTCTGTCATTGTATGTGATTATTTTTATGTATTGCTAGGTTCTATTTGCTAATATTTTGTTTAAAATTTTTACATCTCTATTTGTGAAAGTTAGGTTTATTTTCCTGTAGTATTTTTGTCTGGTTGTGATATAAAGTTATAAAGGTACTGCTCGCTGCATAAAACAAATTGGGAAATGTACCCATCTTTTCTATTTTCTGGAAGACATTTTGTAAAATATATGTTAATTATTGCTTAAATATTTTGTAAAATCCTCAAGTGAAGTCATCTGGACCTGGAAATTTACTTGGGGAGAGTATTTAAATTATGAATTCAATTTCCTTAACTGTTACATGCTATTCCAAAGATCTATTTTATGTTGGTTGAGATTTGGTAGCTTGTGCTTTTGTAAAGAATTTGTCCATTTAATCTCACTTATCACATTTATGTGTATCTAGTTGTTTGTAATATTCTCATGCTATCTTTTTAATCAATTTACATACATTGAACCATCCTTGCATCCCAAGGATACATTCCATTTCATCATGGTATCCGATTCTTGTGCTGTTGAATTGTTTGCCAGTATTTTATAGAGGACTTTTGTATCAGTGTTTATCATGGATATTGGTCTTTAGTGTTCTTTTGTGTGTGGTATTTTTGCCTGGCTTTGGTATGAGTGATGCTGGCCTCTTATGATGAGTTGAAAAGTATTCCCTCTTCTATTTTTTAAAAAAATATAATTAGGTTTGGTATTAATTCTTCTTTGAATGTCTGATAGAAGTCTCTGGTGAAGCTGTCTAGCCCTGGGCATTTTGGTGTGTGGAGGGGAAATATCTGATTGCTAGTTAGTCCCCCTATTTGTTATTGATCTGTTCAGATTTTCTAAGACTTAGCTCTTTTCTAATGGAAGCATTTGGTGACATATACTTCCCTCTCAGCATTGTTTTAGCTATGCAACACAAATTTTGATATGTTCTACTTTCAATTTTATTTAATACAATATATTTTGTAAAATTTCCCTTGAGACTTACTCTTTGATCCATGGATTATTTAGAAGCATACTGTTTAGTTTCCAAGTGTTTGGAAATTTCCTGTTACTGACTTCAGATTGATTCTGTTATGATCAGAAAATGTATTTTGCACATTTCAATTTTTTATACATTTGTTGAAGTTTGTTTTATGGTCTGGCATGTAGTTTGTCTCAGTATATATTTTTGGGGAGCTTGTGTATTCTACTATTTTTGGGTGACTTATTCCATAAATATGTTACTTGAACATTTTTTTAGAATTCCCTTTTGACTGAAGTATTATGTTCTAGCTTTTCTAGTTATTCTTGGGAGGAAGATTTATCTGCTATAACCTGGTTCAGTGTAGTTAGAGGTAAAAGTAACCCGTAAACATGTCTGGGAATCTGAATGTGTGTGTAACAGCGTAGGTGATTCATGTGTTCATGAGGTTGTGAATGATTTGACCAACAAGACTGTTACTTCCTCTGGTGCTTGGCCGGAGCAGGAAGTTCTCATCTAAAATCACGATTGTTACTAGCTGTGGCTTGTTCTCTCTCTCCTCCAGGACTTTGTGTCATGTATTGAGAACCACAGACGAAGAGGACAAGAACTATATGCATCTCTATACAAAGATCACGTACAGGTGAGAAGCAAGACAGTATCTTTCTCTGTACGGAAGACTGGAATCCACCTTGAACATGAAATAAAGATTCACGAGAGCCTTTGGCTTAAACTCTAAATTGGCTCAGACAATAGCTGATCATCAGTGAGTCAGTTCTACCTGCAAGACCTATGCCATGGAATTTGGATCCACAGTGACAGCAGCTGAGGAGACAGGCAGTGTGCCCATTCACGTATCTGCTCATTCATCTGCTAGTAAATAGGCGTCAAGAGCCCAGGGCGCCTTGTGCTGGGAGCTCGGGGCGTGGCTCTGTTGTCTGTGCCTCTGGACAGGCCCTTGCATGTCAGTGTCTCACTGTTTGAATTCACCAACTTCATTCAGAACTAGCAATACAATTAATAAATTCAGTTGCCATTGAGGGGAAAATAAGACGAGTCTTTTAGGATTGCATCCTTTCTTTAGGAATATCCCTCATCACACGTGTTCCATTTCAAGACAGACAGCATTGTTTATCTAAACTTTCAAATCAGCATCTGTTCAAGACCAGTGACCATTTCTCTTCCTGTGGTTGGAAATGCTTGGAAGATTTGTTCATGGCTAGGAGAGTTGTGCTCTGTGGTACTTGGTGGATTTCTGCTGAAATGTGAAAGACGGAAAGTTCATGGGAAAGGACAGAACCTCAGCAGAGACTCTGAGCCCAGAAGGCAAGGGTCCAGTCTCCTGGAACATCAGCCGGGCTCATTTTCAGCATGGGGCCTGTCTGGGGCTTAGAGAGTGCTAGAGAAAGTTGTGTAGAGCTTTACTGTTGATTGAGGTATTTTTGAGAAAATCAGCATTTTGAGGCTAATCCATAAGGACACTTTCCAAGTGTTTAAATATTTAAGACAGATTGTTTTGATGTTTTAAAGGATGCAGATGTTATCACTGTCTGACGGAGATGATGGGGTCTGGAGCGTTCACCCTGCTTTCTTTTAAGCAACAACACACTTTCCCAATGTAGCCTTGCTCCACTTCCTGAGAAGTCAAGTCCAAGGTCTGAAAAGAAATCAGGCCCATGAAATATGCCATGTTCTTCAAGGACAGCTTCTCCTAAGTACACTCCGTGAGGTCCTCCCAAGAAGGTGGAGATAATGAGATTCAGGCCCTCACCCACACGGCTCTTAGTAACAGGTTACTAAAACTTCTCCAACTGGGCATTTTACCTACACCCACGAGGTCGCTGGAGATGCAGGTGCTCATGACATGACGCGAGTGGCCTGCCTGCAAGCTGCGTCCACCCCGGGTGCAGACACTTCCTGTGCTTTCTCCTGATGGACATAAGGTTGCCAAGAGCAGGGCTGTGGCCTTGAGTATGTACACATCCACCTCTTTGCAGTTTGCTCTGTGTGGGCTCCCGAGACCCTAACAGTTCCAGTCCCAGTAAGTGATGCTCACTAGCCCATCCTATAGCCATTCATCACCCACCAAAGTCAGGTCAGCCGTACTCCAGCACTGGGGCTGGAGGCAGACACGGGCTTGTTGCCAAGAGGAAAGCCACAATGAGGCTGCCCAGGAGTTTCTGTTCAGCCAAGACTCATAGCTGCCTCTAATCCACCAGCATCCCTGCCTCTGGGCCTGATGTGGCATTTGGCCTATTCGAGGCTTGAACTGAAAGAGGACTTTACCCTATGCACAGACATGGGCATTGCGAACACCTTGCAGGTGTAGAAACTCAGGGCTTTTGCTTCTTTAGTTGCGTCATGTTCTCAGTCCTGGGACCACATATAGCCTTCGATTATGGATTAAACAATTGCTCATCTCTGAGGGATGAGTGAGCGATCCTATCACCGACACTCGTATGTCTGACTGCAGATATTCAAAAGAACACATTCGCCCTGCAGTGAAGACTCAGGTGGACATGAACCGCCAGGGTGCACAGATGGAGCCTTAAGGTGGAAGGGATGACCTTAAAAGAGTAATTTGCAGCTCCAGATGGACAACCCAGTAGCTTGGGATCGTTCATCCTCTGTGAAGCTCAATATGGAACTACAAATGCAACAATAGTCTCCAAGGAGCTGAAATATTCTCCCCAAACAAGTGTTCATTTCATATAACTAAATCCACATAAAAGACTTTGGATAGTCATTATTTTCCTAGAGTCTTTTATTAAAAAATTGGAGTACTTGTAAAATGCTACGATCATTTTGGGTATGAATTTAAGAACTGTGGAGAAACAAAGTAATCTTGTTTTGAAATAAGATTTGCTTTATTCACAATAATAATACTAACTGCTGAAGTTTGTGAGGCACCATATTAAACTCTTGAAAATATTGTCTCATTCGATCCTTATATAATCCCATGGTTTTATTATTGCTGTAATATTACTAACCAAATTTGACTGATGAAGATTCTGAGTCTCCTGCAAATTTAGTGGCTAGTGAAAAGCAGAAATATTGGGACAACCCAAGTTCATCTGACACCAAAGGCTGTGTGCTTAGAACTATACCATCTGTCTTGTTTTTGAGACAGTTTGCAAGCTCTGAGAATGATTTTCCCATTTAAAGTGGTCCAGATTTTCAGGGTCTACCTCTAAGCCTGCCAGTCTTTGAAGTAATACTGGCAGAAAGTAGGATTTAATAAAATGACACCAGGGCCCTAGGAAAGGACTCAGGCATGCAGGCTGAAGCTAAAGGCTGTGCAGTCAGACAGACTGGGTTTCAGTCCTGGCTTGGCCAGCTGCTGGTCGCCTTGGGGAAATCGCTTCTCCTCTTCTAGACTTCGTTCCTTTGTGAGGATAATAGAAATTACTTACAAGTTCCCGCATTCACTTTCAGTGTCATTGTGTGGAGGGGATGAAATAGAGCAGGTAAGGGGCTCAGCCTAATATATGACAATGAGTTTCTTCTCTATGTCACATTTATAAGGTCTGTGCTTCTTGTCATTAACACTTTCACCTTTCAGCTTTCTGAAAAATTAAAATGTAGGCTGCATGCCGTCAAATATGTGAATAGTTGCAAAAGTTTGCCCTGCAGACAAAGGTGATTCTGCTGTCCAAACTGAATTGAAATGTTTTCTTTTGCTGTCCAAACTGAATTAAAATGTTTTCTTGAAAGATGATGTGGGGAACTTCAGTGTGGCATACAGAGGCAGTCTGGGGCACTGATGTACTTTGTTAAAGGTTTGAGTTATACTCTAGCAGAAGATGCGGCCTTCCCCAGTAGCTCAGTGGTAAAGGATCTGCCTGCAATGCGGGAGACATAAGAGACGTGGGTTCGATCCCTGGGTCGGGAAGATCCCCTGGAGGAGGAAATGGCAGCCCACTCCAGTATTCTTGCCAGGAGAATCTCATGGACAGAGGAGCCTGGTGGGCTACAGTCCGTAGCGTTGCAAAGAGTCGGACACGACAGGGTGACCGAGCACAGCAGAGCCCCAGCAGAAAGGACAACAGTCAAGTGCTACATATGCGAACTACGAGGGCTTCACAGGTGTTAGGTGGGGTTGTGTTCACTAATGTCAAAGGTTTGGGCTTCCATGAACAGCCTCATCGCACCTTCAGTCCAGACACTAGAAGGAGTGCCTTCAGTAGGAGTGGGTAGGGACCATGGTAAAATCCCCTGTCTACTTTGAAAGGCAGGGGCTATGGCGGCTGCTGTGTCTGTTCTGTCAAATAGCTCCCCAGTCCTCGGATGAGTAGTTTGGGGACCTTTGGACACAGCAGTCACAGCTCTATGGGCCAAAGGGCAGAGGATTTTTCTCCTCCTTGAACCTGAGTTAAATGGTCTCGAAGCTGGACAAACTGATTTCTTCTCCTGACCTGGTCCTGGCTCCAGAGATTTCACTACATACCCTGCAGGTGCTTGTGGCTGCCTTTAGAGGTTATTTTCTTCAGGCAGTTACGAGGGGCTTGGTCTGTTCATCCCAGGAGGTTGGGGGCCAGGCCGATAAGGAGCTGTGTCCAGGAGTGATGCTATATTTCTGCTTCCCAGAGACGGAGATGTGGCAACATCAAGGCGGCCAATGCGTGGACCAGAATCCAGGAGCAGCTTTTTGGGGAGCTGGGCTTGTGGAATCAGATGGCAGAAGCCACACCCTGCTCCCAGTGGGAACTGGATTGGAGAGAAGGACCCGCTCGTATGCGGAAACGCATCAGACGCTTATCTCCATGGGAGGCCCTGAATCAAGAAAGGCTCAAGGTAAGAATCAGATGCAACCAGAGAAGATGCTTCCAGACAGGAAATGTGTGGGGAGGTGTCTCCTTAGCTTCTCCATCTGATGTTTCCATCAGGAGGGCTTTGGCATGAACAGGGAGGAAAGAGAACGTCGGCAGATAACTGTAGGAGTGCTGTGATGTATTCTTGATGCTGTTTGACAGAAGAATCGCTAATTCCCCAAGTACATAGAAGGGATGCTTTAACCACAGTCTGAATGAATGTAGATATGAGTGGTTCAGCACCAACCCCACCAACCTAATACCATGCTGACATCCATAAAAGTCCATTAGAATGGTCTGGATGCCAGCTTTTGGAAAGAGCAATGTGATGGACATAGTCTGCGTGCCCAAGTTATGTGTCTTGGAGCAGTCATAACCAGCCTTCATACGGGCATTACTGCGCAGGCAAATCCCATATCAAGTACAGTGGAAATAGCTGGAACTCAGCTGTTTATGCAAGCTCGAGCCTGTGACCCATTTAGTCCAAATGACGCTGAAACTGGAATAGATTCCCAGGCAAGAAAATCTGGACAGTCCCTGGGACTTGGCTGCAATGAAGCTTGGACTCTCGGTCAGGCTTATGTTTGTGCCTTTTAAATGATGAAGAATTATCCTTGGATTGGTAGTGTATATAGGAAGATCCTGTTAACAGCATTTCGTGTTCTCACTGAATGATCCTGGTTTAAAAGATTCTGAAAAGCTGTCTGTCCAAACCCTGGAACTCAAGGTGTTTTTTTCTGCGTGCACCTGAAGTTACAAGGTTGGGTTCATTCTCTAGTCCATCCCCAGAACCTTTCACCCACGCTAAATCCTTTGTGAAACCTAATGAAGAATTATATTTAATTTATTCCATAGACATTTTAAGTTTTAATGTATTATCAGCAAACATCTGGTGGTATATAGTATTTTTCCCTCAAATACATTCCTTAGGAGATGGAGGCAGGAAAAGTCAGCCTACCCATGGTGCTGATGGCAAGGCTAAAGGCTGGCTGTGGAACCTGGCCTCTGGTCTCTTGGGCTGCCCCAGACCCTGTCTCTGGTACCCCCTCCAGGGTGGCCCATACCACAGACAGCCAGGATGCTCTCTACTCCCACCTGGCATATCTTTGGTAATTACTGTAAATCTGACTTAATGGAAAATTGTGGGTTTTTTCTCCTTTGACTCAGGAACATTAATATTTGCATTTTATTGTGGTCCTTTAGGATTTGGCATTTTGCTCCCCTTGCATCTGAGTCTTGAGTGTATGAGTGATTCGAGAGGGTCAAATGTGTATGTGTGTCTGTGCAAACCTTTGGAATGGGGGCTGGGGCACATAGGTATCCAAATCTAATTTCTGTTTCTCTGGTTTTATTTTAGGAAAGCCAAGACAGAAATGGCAATGTTTCTCAGATAAACACTGAACACCAAGGTATTCAATTTATCTCTTTTTTAATTTAATATTTAAACCAATTTCTTGCTTTATTTAACATCTTCTTAAAGGTATCAAGTTAATATATTGTAGGAAAAGAATGCTGCAAGTCTAGAGTCGAGAGTGCAAAGCCTTTCATCTCCGTGCTCTTGCAGACATGAGTACTCTATTAAGGGAAGGATTTGGGGTTTATGTTGCAACAATAAGAACTTTTCTCAGGAAAATTATCTTGTCAGTTTTCTCTGTGAGGGAAATCTCAAAAGTGCCCTGCCCAGTACAAATACATGTTCAATATGTAACCTAAAACACCTCGGAGGAAAACGGGAAAATGTTTTAGAGCAAAAGTGGATGGAAGAGATATTTAATACTTATACTGAATTCTCTGATTATAAAGATGACAGATATAGTGGTCATCATTATTTCTCCAGTTTGAAAATGTACTTTGGATTCCTTATGTTTATTTTTTAGGTAATACTCATGGAGGAACTTGGTTGAATTGATATGTTGATAATCTAGTTTGTTTTCAGAGATCATTTTGCCCCGTACACTTCCAAGTGAAAGTGAAAGTCAACTCAGTCGTGTCCAGCTCTTTGCAACCCCATACAGTCCATGGAATTCTCTAGGCCAGAATCCTGGAGTGGGTAGCCTTCCTTTCTCCAGGGGATCTTCCCAACCCAGGGATCGAACCCACGTCTCCCGCATTGCAGGCGGATTCTTCACCAGCTGAGCCACCAGGAAGGCCCGGACACGTCCAAATGCACACAAATACACACTCAGACACACGCGCTGTGTTTCAGTTTTGTGTTTCCACCAAGGATGTGCCTTTTGTTTCAAACACTCCCTGTCTGTAAGTTTCACTGTATCCTAGGCTGCAGCTAACCTCACCTCCCTAACCAAGTGACAACTTCCTGGAGCTGATTAAACTTGCCTCATTCCGTGCCTCAGCGCCGGAGTTTGTGTGGAGCTTGCTGTCTGGCCAGTCTGCAGTCAAAAAGCCCAGAAATAAGGATCTTGAACCCTGACCCTGTGTTGATCTGGGGGTCCCACTGTAGCGCAGAACTTGGGATGACATTGTAACACCCCTTTTTTGGTTTCTCTTCTTTTCGGCCCAAGCGCCATTGCCCTAAGGTTAGAGAGACAGTCTGCCTGCTCTCTTTCTCAGAATGGGTGGCTGCAGAGGGTGCAGGGGCAGAAAGCAGGGGCTGAGGCCACGGGCTGCTGGGCCCCCTCGCTCGCCACACAGAGGGCCCCCCTGGTCGCCTAGGACCCCAGGTCTCTCTGCGTTTCCAGCATGGACCCCCAATTCCCAGTAGGGAGCTGAGGAAGGGGAAGAGAAAGGGGTATGACTGTCTGCCGTGCCTCCGGGGCGCCCGTCCCTGCGCAGTGTTCTCTTTGCCTGGGGAAAGTCCGTGATGACTGTCGCTGTGAGCGGCAGGCACTGTCACACCGCCAGATATGAGACGCCCAGGTGGGGAGGAGTTCAAAGAGATGAGCATCCTGGCACAAAGAAAATGACCAGAAGGCCCCTTGACCTGGCTGCCATGTGCAACGCGCTGCTCAAGGCAGGCGGCCCCCAGGACAGGGTGGAGGAGCAAGATCTGGAGATATAGGCGGGTCTGTGCTTAGCTGGCACCCAGGTGCACGCGTCCAGGAGTGCGTCCTCAGGAAATAAGTCTGCATGTACACACACTGATTGCTGCACAGTAGATTTCGGTAGTACAGAAATAGATAGTAGTTGTATTTCTAAAAAATAGGGAACAGGTTGAGTGTTTATGGAAGTCACACAATAGATTATTACACAGCCACTTAAGTTGCTTTCTAAGAACTTTTAAGGGAATAAGAAAGTATTCATGGCATAACATTTTTTGAGCAAAAGTTTAGAAAAGAAAAGCTATAAATTCAATATAATTCTCATCATGTCCAAAATTTCACGTGTGCATACATATACGTGGGGCTTTCCAGGTGACTCGGTGGTAAAGAGTCAGCCTGCCAATGAAGAAAGGCAAGAGACACGGGTTTGACCCCTGGGTCAGGAAGATCCCCTGGAGGAGGAGGTGGCAACCGACCTCAGTATTCTTGCCTGAAAAATCCCATTGACAAAGGAGCCTGGCGGGCTACAGTCCATGGGATTGCAAAGAGACAGACACAGCTGAGCATGAACATACGTGTATTTCTGCACATATACATATGTGTACAGAAGCTATATAGAAGTACACCAAAGTATGGCCAGTGAGGGCAAACAGCCCAGAGATGAACGGGACTCTTGCGAGGGACTTGATGCAGATCCTGCCTCAGATGTTAGTAGCCACATGACCTTGAGTCAAATAATTAGCCTCTGTCAGTATCTTCATTAGTCAAGTGACGATGGAACGGAACCTACCGCCCAGGCAGGAGCAGAGGGAAATGCCGTTCAAGGGCCCGGCGCAGAGAAAGCGCTCTCTAAATGAGAGCTGCAAAGTCTTGTTATTTGCACTCTCTCTGGGCTCATGGGCAATATTTGTTTTATTTTTCACAATTTTTGTATTGCTCCCAATTTCATATGTTTTCCAAGGATATTTTCCATAATTAGGAGGAAAAAGGTCACTTTTTAAAAAGAGTGAACAAAGTGAAGTCGGCAAAAAGCAAATCCTGGTGACCCTCTAGGGAACTGCTTTACTGATTAATGAAGGTACATTTTGAAATGTCGCCCTGTGATCACTGGAGACGCTAGAGCAACCGGGCTTAGGTACACTTTCTGGAGTCAATCAACCTGCAGGCATGATCACCTCACACTGAAGTCAGAGGGGTATGTCCACTTTCAGAAACAGTGAGGGACACCCTGGAATCCACACTGTTCACGGCTGCTCTGAGACTTTGCGGTTCCTCCCGGGGCCTCGGGCCTAGGCTACGCACTTCCCTCATGATGCAAGGTGGCCCATGTCCAGACCACATGTCCCCTTTCTGCTGTTGCAGGTGAGCTGACACTGAAGGAAGGCGAGAGCGAGAGAGACGAGGTGGTGGACTGCACCCAGCTGACCTTCTTCCCCGCCTTGCATGAAAGCCTGCACTCCGAAGATTTCTTAGAACTATGTCGGGAAAGACAAGTCATCTTACAAGAGCTTCTTGATCATGAAAAGGTAACACAGCCCGTCACAATTACTCTTTAAAGATTATCAGACATGAGAGAACTCAACTTTTTGCATTCACGTGGGAGGTGATATCTCTATTCACCATAAAAAAGTGAAGGAGCAAAAAAACCCAGCATACTCCTAAATTTATGGGCCCAGAGCAAGTGTGTAAATGCCCAATATGTCTTGCATCAAAATGTGTAGATGTAAAGCATGTTGCTAATCTGTTACATGAAATATGTTCTAATGTCCTACACTGACCTTCATAATAATCTGGGAGGCCAATTTCAACTTAGAATTCTTGACTTCTTGTGGTTCAGCATCTTGGTCCCCTGCTCGCAGCCTGACCACCCTGAGGGTTGATCCCACACCTTCATAAGAGGCCTTGGTGGATGTGTTTGGACACTGACCCCTTTGTCCCAGCTGTCCCCACACTCCTCACCCTGAAATCAGCTCCCCTTGGCCACCTCTCAAGCCTAGAGGAAGGATACTCATGGCACCGTGAGCCTCGGAACGGTGGGCCTGTGCGTGGTGTGCACAGCCAGGAGGCAGGCTGGGCAGTTAGCAGGGAAACCTGTGGTTGGGAATGCCTGGAGCTGGGCTGTGGGATCCCAGCTGTGGGAGCTGGAGCTGGGCTGTGGGCTCTTGGTGTGCGTGACCTCTGGGTATGCCTGGAGGAGGGTTAGGGGTTCTCCCTGAAGTACAGGCACAGAGGTGGGCTCTCTTACACAAATCTAAGTATGGAAGATGAAGCACATGTCTTAAAGTAACACAGAACTGAACTGAAATCCCAACATGGCCACATACTACATAAATGGCTGGTTACTTCACCTCCGTGAGCCTCAGTTACTCTCATCTTTAATATCGCAGCCATAGCAACCATTTCACATAAGGCTTAAATGGAATAATGGAAACAAAGTGACTGGTGCAGAGCCCAGCTCATGTGAGGTGGCTTATTAAAGACCAGTTCTCTTCCCTTTTCAAAGGCCGTCTATCTCACCTATCAACACTCCTGTCTGGGTTACTATGCATGTGAGTGAAGAAGAGGCCCCAGGAAAGCAGAGGAGTGGGCAGGGCAGGGCCAGAAAGTCATGCGGGGTCTATGCAGAGGTGAATGCAGGAGAGCTGAGGGCTAGCCTGGCCACAGGGTAGAGAAGGGCAGAGCAGAGCTACGGGCCACTGAGTAAGCAGCCTGGGTTTCCAGGCACAGGCGACAAGCTCAGAGTCTGTGATGGGTTTCAGCAAGGAGCGGAAATTGAAGCCTGTCCCTTCCAGGGGCAGGTTCCTGGGAGAGACTCCTGGAGGGTGTCAGATTGGGATTTGCTCCTTCGAGGCATTGGGTAAAAGGGCTGGCTTGAGGTGCATTGGCCAAAGGGATGACTGCAGAGCTTCTACCACGTTGCTTAGTTGCTTTCAGATCTGGGTAACAGTTCAGTCAACACAGTCTTGGAAGATCAAGGTCCTTCTATGTGCTTAACCCGCAGCCTTCAGCCAGAGAGCACACTTGCACGCCCCCATCGTACCTGGCCACCGCGCCTCTGCTCATGCTGGCTCGTCTGCGTGCAGTGTCTGCGTGCTAGACTCCTGGTGGCTGACTCGCCGAGGCCCGTCTTGACCGGCCCCCAGTCTGAGACCTAGAGCGCTGTCTCTCCTTCCTTCCCTGTGTCCCCTGCCCACTACCTCTCCTACCTCTGCCCCTGGCATACAGGCTAACCTTCACCACTCCACCTGTCTCTCTCTCTCTCTCACTGTACTGATGCTCATTTATGGAGAGACCCCCATTTCTTCCTGAGGTGCCCAACTAGGGGCCTGCCTAGAGAAGCCAGCGAGTGAACACTGGCGAGTGAATATGCATTATGAGTGTGTGTGTGCCAAGTCGCTTCAGTTGCGTCTGACTCTTTGTGACCCGTGGACTGTAGCCCACCAGGCTCCTCTGTTCATGGAATTATCCAGGCAAGAGTACTAGAGTAGGTTGCCATGCCCTCCTGCGGGGGATCTTCCCGACCCAGGGATCAAACCCACATTTCTTACGTCTCCTGCACTGATAGATGGGTTCTTTACCACTAACGCCACCTGGGAAGCCCCGAAGATTTATTACATTTATTATATTTATATATGTATTTATTCTATTTACATTCCTTTTATTTTATTTATGGAAGTAGTGTTAGTCTACTGTATTAAGTTTAAAAAATGGATATTAAAACATATATATGTAACATATATATGTTTATATGTGTGTATACGTATTCATAATATCCAGCTGCTGAGTGCTAACAGCTGATAACAGTTTGAACACATCATCTGTTAATTTGTTCATATAGGTAAATGGATGTTTAGTAACTGCCTAGTCAATTGAAAACAGCTAGGAGATCAATGCTTTCTTACTTTGAAAACCTTTCTTTGCTTTATGCTCTTAAAGGATCGTGTGAAGCAGTGATTCTCAGCATGGGGCAGCTTTACTCCCAGGGGCCATTGCCAATGCCAGCAGACACATGTGGTTGTCATGCCTTGGTGGGGGAGGGTTGCTCCTGGCCTCTAGCGGGCAGAGGCCGAGGATGCTGCTTCACATCCTCCGATGCTCAGGAGAGACGAGACTTACTATTCGGCCCCAGATGCCCATAGTGCCAAGGTGAGCAATCTTGATATGAAGGATGCATATTGCCCAGATTATTGAGCCCTAGCCATCCCTCCCTACCTCCCTGATAGGGTAAGGAAGTAGGGAATTATGTTGTCTCCATATTGGCATGTAATTCTTTATATTGTGTTGATAGGAAGAGAGCAAGGGCGATACTTTGTCTTCATCTGGTATATTAACTTTCTATTGCGGCCATAACAAATTACCAAAACGTGGTGACTTAAAACAACACACATTTATTATCTCAAAGCTCTGAGCACAGCATAGCTCAGCTGGTTTTCTGCCTAAGAGTCTCACATGGGCTGAAACTGGGGTGCTGGCAGGGCTGCGGGTCTCTCTAGAGACTCTGAGAATGAATGCATTTCCGAGCTTGTTCAGGTGTTGGCAGAACCCAGTTCTACGATTCTGTAGGACTGAGGTCCCTGTTTCTGGCTGGCTGTTAGCCAGGGGTTATTCTGAGCTGCTGGAGGTTGCCCACATCCCTCCCTTGTGGCCCCCTTCCTGCATCTTCAAAACCAGCTGCAGTGGCCTTCTCACCCTGCACATCTCTCCAACCCCCTTCTGCCTCATCTGCCCTCTCCTTCGTCTCCCCTCTGCCTCCCTCCTCCACTGAATCTATCCCACCAACTGTCCCACCTTCCTCTTCAGCTGCTAAGGTCTCATGGGAATTGGACCCACTAGGTAATCCAGGGTAATTTCAATATTTTAAGGTCTACTGATTTGCAGTCTTAATTTCATCTGAAATGAGTAATTATTTCCAGCCCTTCAAGTAGCACCTGGGTTAGTGTTTAATAGGATAGTCAGGGACAAGGCTCTTGGGGGACATCTTTGTCCCCAAATACTGCCTGCCACATTTGGTACCACTGAGGGTCCACATCTCACCTAATCCACGTTCCTACCTTCCAAGAAGAGCTTCTGTGAACAGCGTGACTCCCAGGTGCTTGCCAAGACTGACCAGGTATCTGCAGCCCTGGCTGGGCTGGGCTGAGGGCAAGGTCTGAAGTTTATAGTCACAGTCAGTGCTTGTGGAGGAGCTGGAAGGCTTTGAGCAAATACTGAAAATGTATTTGCTCCACTCATGACGAAGGTTGGAAGCTGGAATGAGCATAACAAAGGGTTATGAGCGTTCACCAAGTGCCTGAGGCTGGGAACGGATAACGAAGGGTTATACGCCCGGCCTTGAGGCATTCGAAGGCTTCCTTCTGACCACCTGTTTCTGAGAGCAAGGACTGTTGTTTCATGATAAGACTCCCTTTAGAGTTTTCACTAAAGCTATGTTATGGCTTGGGCGGTGGGAACTGTATTTTATGCTTAAGTGCTTTGATGTTTATCTGAAATGGCTACGTGCAAGTCTGTCTTATGCTCTATTCCCTGAAAATTATAAAACTACACAATTGGATAATAAACTTTGTCAGTCCACTAGAGGCTGTCCCTGAATGTCCTTTTCAGAGTGCGGTTCTCCAAGCCTTACAGGTGTGATACCAGCCTGGCCTGTGCAGCGAGTACTTGCTTTCAGTATTTTTGCTAATTGTCTCACGCTGCAGCACTTCACTCTGGGATCTCGGTGGGGGAGCCAGAGCCTGAAGCCCCCAGGTGGCTAACTTTCCCAGCCTCTGAGAGGCAGGCCAGGACTAGCAAGATGCTGTTCTCCTCTCCTCCCCTGCCTGTACTTAAACTTCAGTCTTTCTGGGTCTCTGTGTCGTACAGCAGGAAGCTGTCAGAATGCTTCACGTGGCTCGTGACTCTAGGCTGTGCAGACAGGAGTGTGTGGGGGCCAAAGGAGCGTGAGGTGCTGAGCAGCTGCAAGCAAGATGGTTCTGAACATTATCAAGACATTTGTTCTTTGCACAGGTTGTTTTCATCCATTTTGTTGGGTTGTGCTCATTGCCTCTGGCTTTATGGTTAGTTGTGGAAGAGACTCTTTTCTGCTTCAGCTGAATTCCTGCAGGGTCAGTGGACCAAACCCCCAGATACAGCCGCTCCCTGAAGAAGCTCTAGGAGACAGGCGAGGGCCCCATGGGGACAGGCTCCCTGGGGGCAGAGTGGGCAGGGGCTCTAGTCTGGCCCCGGCTCCACCTCTGCCACTTACACTGCGTGCCCCCACCCTAGACTCTGTGCCAGGCACCAGGAGCTCTCGGTGGCTTGTACCTGCTGTTATTACTATGACCGTGGCTCTTCCTTTAGGAGTATCTTAGGATTTATTCTTTCAGTCCAAGAAAAAGGGGGAGATGGGATATGAACTCTGAACACCAAGCAGTGACCTTGAGGAAGCGGGGAAGGGCCTGTCAGTGCAAACGAAGAAGGGCTCCTCTGTGGACTGCGTGGAACCCCAGACAGGCCTCCTTCCAGCAAGTCAGGGTTCTCATGGGTTCTGCTCTGACCCGCCGTTCCATCCTGCATCATCTCAGCAGGAAAGAGATCCGCTCAGACCTGGATTCTCTCAGCCTGTCCCAGCTCTGCACTTGCCCAGCCGAGGAAGGGAGACCTGTTGCACTGACTCTAGAACCGTGGTGCAAATGGTGAAGAATCCGCCCGCCGATGCAGGAGATTCGAGAGACGCAGCCTTGATCTCTGTGTTGGGAAGACCCCTGGAGAAGGAAATGGCAACCCACTCCAGTATTCTTGCCTGGAAAATGCCATGGACAGAGGAGCCTAGTGGGCTACACAGCCCGTGGGGTGGCAAAGAGTTGGACATGACTGAGTGCGCGCGCACACACACACACACACACACTAGAACCGTGACAGTGTTCAAGCAAAGATACAGGAAGTGTGCCCACAGCAGGGGTGTGTGTGTGTATATATATAGATGGTTACTTTCTGCGTTTCCTCCGACTAATATTTTCTGCTTGTGTTGAGACATTTTGTATCAAGTATTGTGATTCTGATTCAGCATTGTTGAGATAATGTCAGCATTGTTGAGAATTCTCCTAACTCAGATGTCTCCATAAGACCTTGTGGGCCTCGTGTGCTTTCTGAGTGAAGGCACACCCAGGCAGGGTGTATGTGAGAGGTGTGCGCCCACACTCAGAAAAGCCAGATCATCTGCCTTCAGTGGCCATCACAGAAAGTGGGCGGGCAGCCTCACAGAGAGTCCTGCCCCTTCTCCCCTGCCATCGCAGAAGCACTTGCTTTTAGGGCCTTTGCAAGACCCAGCCCAGGAGACTGCAGGGCACATCTCGCACAGTTCTGGATGGCTTGTCCCTACAGAGGCCTCTGGGGGAAGCCAGCAGACCAGAGCTCAGAATGGCAGCAGCTTAATTCATTTCCATGTGAGAACACTGGAGCTGTGATCGCCTCCAGCGATACCTGGGACAGTAATTATTCTATGCCACTTTTGTGCCATTGATTAATGATCCCCAGAACCACAAACACGTTTCTCTGCAAACAGCTCCATTTGACATGAGGAGCGGTTTATTTAATGCATGTTAACCGTGGGCTGCTGTGTCCCTTGCACCTCCTCCACAGAGCTACTTGCAAAAGTGTCTCCACTTAAAAAATGTGCTTCCAGACCCATTCCAGAGTCGGAACTCCCATGGGAGTTGTTTTTACTGTTGCTTGAAAATTACAGGAAATTAATTAATTTCATGAAAATTAATTGATTACATGAATTAATTATTTAATCCATGTAATTACATGTAATTAACTAATTACACGAAAAACTAAGCATTTATTTTTTTCATTTATATTTTTTACTCAATGTAAAATATTAGTATGACTTTGTTAGAAACGAAATCAGCTTAAAGGGAGATCTTCTTGTGCTGAACAGCAGAGAGCAGCATCAAGCTCTTCATGAGTATTTTTAGCTGAAGTCATCTGTAGAAAGTGAACCAGTGTGTTAAACTTCTCCCGTAGAATCTTCCCCACAGGTGAGTCACCATGACTGACTTCCTAGAATGCAGAGCTACACGTGTGGTCCCTACTGAAAACCTTCTGAGACTCTCTTTGGCACACTTTATGCCCTTCCGAGCTGGCCCTGTGCTTCCCTGGACTAGCGTCTCTCACCCTTACATGAGTGTGCAAGCACGCACGCACACACGCCTGCCTTTTTACTGCGATTGTACAGAATTGTTCATATTCTCTAAACATGTCCCACTGTCTCAAGACTTTGTGCCTTGGAAATTTTCTCCTCTGTTTTTAATCTTCTGAACTCACAGCCACAGCCTTAGGGCCCCCACCTCGAGACCCACTGCTCTGATGTCCCCTCCACTCCCTCTCGGGGCTCTGTCTGGGCCAGGCGCTCTCCTCTGTGCCCCAAGGTATGTGTGCTTCCCTCCAACATCATGCTCTTTGAGGACAGTTGATATTCCCCTCTCTTTCCTGTCAAACCACAAGCACCACAAACATGTGCTCATCTCCCCTTGTGCTTGCGTGGGGGCACAGGCTAAAACAGCTAATACGTCTCTATTAAGTGAAAGTATAAGCAAACAAGTGAGCGGTAGCCATAGGTTTGCATAAGATAGGACCTCAGCTTTCGCAGCCTGGCTGGTGTCCCTGGTTCAGTTTCTAAGCATGGTCTTCAGGAATCATCTGGCCTGCCTATTCAAATGCAGATTCCAGGGTCCACTCTGTACCTGCTGAATCAGAACAACTGGGATGTACCCTGGGAATATGAACTTTAACAAGCTGCCCGGGAGACTCTCCTACCTAAGCTTTTCAAAGAAATGCTGAGATTCATGGGTCTGGGTTTTACGATATACAGAGCTGCCCTAGCTAGAAACATGTCCCAACTTTAACCACGGATGTGTGGATCCTCAGGAAATGCAGTTAGCGCCATGCACTGCGCTTTGAACAGTCTTCAGAACTTGTAATCCTTTTCAGTTTCCATCCTTTTCCACTTGGTCTCCTCAGAGCCAGCAGAAAAAGGCCGAAGGTTTGGTTGTTTGCAGGCTCGCTTGTGGAAGTGGCAAATGCAGGCAGACAGGGGTCATCCCAGCTCCTTGTCTCCATCTGAAAAGATGAGCTGCCATCAACAGATCCTTGTGTTATATTTCTTCCCAGATTTGCCAAGTTGACATATAAAAAATAGTGTCTCCTTATTGTTTTAATACACATTTCTTTGACTATGAGTGTGACAGAATGCTCCATCTAAAAGGCATCCTGAGTTCATAGGTAGTCAGTGTAAATGGAGTTGAATAGCCTCTTTCCCTTTGGATGCTTAACTTTTTCTCAGCAATCTGTGCTTTTAAAAAAAGAACAAATAAAAAAAAAGAGGAGACTTATTCCAGACACCAGTGTAGCAGAATTTATTGTTAACAAGGTCTAGGTGAGCAGATGCATGGAAAGAGAAGCGTGATGCCTGTGAATGGAGCTGAAGCTTTCTTTGCAGCAGATTTTGCAGACAAGTATGACAGAACGTGGGCTTCCCAGGTGGCTCAGTGGTAAGGAGTCCGCCTGCAGTGCAGGAGACGCTGGTTTGATCCCTGAGTCGAGAAGATCCCCTGGAGAAGTGAATGGCAGCCCACTCCAGTACACTTGCTTGGGAAATCCATGGACAGAGGAGCCTGGCAGGCTACAGTCCGTAGGGCCTCAAAGAGCCAGGCAGGACTGAGGACTAAACAGCAGCAAGAATGAGGAAACGTACGCGCCAGCTCTGTCACCGGATGCCTCACGCGATAGTGCTGAGTCTTACATTTTCTACCTGTAAAATTAAGGTGTTGCATTAAGTTGCAGACTAATAGTGCTGGAAGAGATCTTGAGAGAGCCTCCAGCTGAACTTCCCCTTTTGCAGACATTCGACTGAGGCCTGCTTCTAGGAGAGTGTGCTGGCATGGGCTTCCACAGAATGTCCCAGCACATTGTTGTTGTCCCTCTAACTTTAACTCTGGCGGTTTTGGACTTCCAGACAACCTATTCCTTATCATACCTGGGCCAGGTGTGGCTGTGTGCTTACTAATCCACCCATTAGGAGTGAAAATATGTCACTTAACCAATCTTAAAAATGTTCTACTTATGGAGCTGAAGTTCTACTCTTTTTAAAGTGATTGATAGAATCGTGGCAGGAGGGATTTCTTCATCACGAGTGAACTTGGTGATGGAGCTCTCTTAGGATTAATTTAAATGGAAGAGCAGGGAATATTTCACTGGGGCTCATTTTCCAGTTTTTAGAATGTTATTCTTTTCTAGCAGAATCCATTTTTAAGCTATTGACCCAGCTCTCACCAGACATTCTTCTTGTGGTTTGGTTTATTCTGGTTATTACTGAATTCTCCCCAAAGGAAAACACCAGGAGATCATGAGAATATGCTGCAGCCTCTTCTGTTGGCACCACAGAGTCTGGGCAAGGGTGGGGCCTCAGAGGGACAGGAGAGGCCAGGGGGGCACACAGGCCTGTGTTCTCGGGCTCCACATCCAACCCTGTGAACCTGAGGATGAAGTCTCCTCCGTACAAAGGCGTAAGAGAAGAAGCTTCAACAGCTTGGCCTAGGAAGCATAAACACCCTCCAACAATGCTAGTGGGAGTGCGAATTAGCGTCGCCTTGCAGGAGGGCAGTCTGGCGCTAGATCAGAGTATGAAGCCCACATCCTGGACCTCCAGTTCTACTTCTAGGAATTTAGAAGATCTACTACAGATTTCCGTATGTGTTCAAAGTGGCCTATGCGCAAGGATTGTCACTGCAGCGCCGCTTGTAATGTTGAAACATTTGAAAACAAACCAATAGAGGGTTGCACCACATCCGTGCAAACTAACCATCTGTATCTTTTAATAAAAGTGAGACAACTCTATAAGAAGTGATTTGGAAAGGGCTCCTAGATGGCCTATTAAGGAAGACAACTAGATGCAGACCAGTAGCTGTATGAATATGCTATTTGTGTAAAAAAAAAAAAAAAAAAGATAATATGTATAAAACAAACTATGTAGGCACAGAATCTCTTCGGAAGATTATACTGCAGGAGAGACGAAACTTTTCCTCTACCTCCTTAGAGTCTCTATTTAGGCTGCAACATTGAGTTGACAGATGACAGATTTATAGAAGTGCAGACGGATTTTATTCTTACGGGTACATGGGGGCCTGCCAAGGAACATGAAGACACCTAAAGCCCTCAGGACCTGAGTATGCCTGCTTTCCAGCTTCACCAGCCACACTGACCTCTCTTCTGCTCCCCAGATCTGCCCTTCCTGCCTCTATGCTCTGAGATGGATATTCCTGTTCCATGAAATTTCTTCTCCCAGCCTTGCCATGACTACTCGTTTCCATCCTTCAGGTCTCAGAGTTTGTCTGAGATCATGTCCCCTCCAAGTTTCTCTCTGCCTTGTATCATTATCAACCTGTATTTTTTTTCTTCTTTCAATGCATATCACAGTTTTTGATAATGTATTGGTGGACGTGTCTTCCTCCACTGGATTTTAAGTCCCACGAGGGTAGGGTTCTGTTTATCGCGTTTGTCCCTCACTTTGGCTAAATCCCATGCGAAGCAGGGTGTGAGAACAGGTATGCACGGCAGCTTTCCAGGTTTTACCGCTGCTGCCCCATCGTTGCTCCCAACGGTGAGCAGGGAGCTTAGCTTCAACCCCAGGCTCTTCCATTTACCCATCTTTGGTGAGATTCTTGTCTCTGCATCCTTCTTTTTCATCTCTAAATTAGACTAGTAAAATTTTTCTTTCCCAGTTTTAAGGATTATGCGTAAAAGGCTTACAATGTTTATGTGAAAGTGAAAGTGTTAGTCACTCAGTCGTGTCCAACACTTTGTGACCCCCTGGACTGTAGCCCACCAGGCTCCTCTGTCCATGGGATTCTTCAGTCAAGAATACTGAACAAGGTAGCCATTCCTTTCTCCAGGGCATCTTCCTGACCCAGGGATCGAACACGGGTCTCCTTCATTGCAGGCAGATTATTTACCATCTGAGCCACCAGGGAAGCCCAATGGCTATATAGTAGGGTTTTTTTGTTTTTGTTTTTTTTTAAAGTCAGTTCTTCTTTTGTATAGCTGGAATTAGCACAGAATTATCCTGAGAAAATTTTGGCCTTGGTCTTACTCTGGTTCCTTTGAGCTCCCGTCACTGAAAATTCATGTATTCTCCCACGCATTCCTTCAGAGATTTATTCTGCATAAGGACCCAACTAGTCCTTACTTAACGTGGGACTCTGTTTCATACCAAGACGTCATCCCAGATCAGCCTCCCCAGAAAGCCAGCACGGAGCCAGAGCTGTTCGCGCGGCATGTTGGTTGGGGTGCGGGTTGCTGGGTGGGGGGCAGGATGTGCAACCTCACTGCGGTCTCAGCCAGGCCGCGGCTGAGCCCACGGGAGCTCAAGTGAATGGAGGCAAAGGGCCAGTCCCGCTGCCTCTGTGCTGGCCCTTGTTGGGGACAGATGACCACTGAGACGGGGACCTCACCCATGACAGGCACTCTCTTTAGCTGAGGGGATTCTGGGAAACTGCCAGCAGCTTCAGCTGCTGCGAGAATGTGCTTGAGCCAGAAGCGAGGGATCTGGGCACAGCTGACGCCTCCTCTGCACACACCTTGGAGCAGCCTTGGCCTCTGCAGACAGCAGGACCAGTCTTGCACTTGTGGTCCTAGGCAGACCTGGTTCAGGTCCTGTCCTAGTCACCTTCCAGCTGTTTTCTTGACATGTTTCTTCATGTCTGTAACTGAGTCATGCCTCAGGCCTCAAAAACTTTCCTCATTGTTTACCGAGGAGTGTTTTGCATGGTTGTAGAGGAGCTTAAAGTGAGAGGAAAAATGTCAACATGTTCAAAGAGCAATAAACACCCATCCACATGCCTCGGTGCGATGCGGTGGCCTTGGGTAGGTGAAATAATGAAGCAGGGTGTTGGGTGTAGAAATCCCACTTAGTGCAGAGCAGTGCAGCTGGGGGGCAGCAGCTCCGTCATTTTCAGGGTGCTACCTTCACTTCCCAGTGCGCAGCGGGCGACCAGACACCGCCCTCCTGCCCTCCTCAAGAAGCTGGGTGCGTCTCCCTCACGCACGGCCTGACTCTGGCACCCTCTCCCCGCAGGTGACGCAGAAGTACTCCCTCGTCGTCGTGCAGGGCCACCTGGTCTGCGAAGGGCTCCTGCTCTTCGGCCAGCAGCACTTCTACATCTGCGAGAATTTCACGCTCTCTCCCGTGGGCGACGTCTACTGCACCCGCCACTGCTTGTCCAAGTGAGTGCCCCTCCGACCCTGGCAGATTCTGCCCTAACCCCAAGCTGCCTTCTCAGCCACCCCACGCCTACGCCTCCCACCTTGTTCTTTCTATGGGCTCGGGTTTGGGCCTGAAACTGAGCCATGAGATAAAACAGAAGAACCTTAAGGCACAGGCATCCGTGACTAGGATTCCCCAAAGCTAAAACCTGGAGCCGTTAACCAGACAGCAGCTCCTCGGGCTCTCCTGCTGTGAAATGCACCACAGGACAAGAGGGATCGCGCTTTAGGTTGTTTGGATAATACAATCCAGTCCCATCAGCGTACTTATTCAACAACTTTTTTTTAAATTGGAGTATAGTTGATTTACAATTTTGTGTTAAATACTGCTGAAAAATAATGTATATATATGTATAACTGGGTCAACAACTTCTTGCTTGTTCATCCTTATGCAAGACATCAGGCACTGCCTCTTTATGCCTGCAAGGCCCATAATGCAATCAGCAGCATATCCAGGTTCTTTTGGAAGGAGTTTGGAGCACACTATCATCAAGCGGCAAAATACATGTTATGCGAGGCCTCTTCCGGGTTCCCACTTGGGGAGATGATATGTGGCTGGTATGGGGAGGGACAGCTACTTGGAGAAGGGAGCTAAGGTTTGGGTCTTGAAGGATGAGTGAGATTTGGGTAGAAATTTGGAGTCATTTTTATACCGACTAATACTGGAGATCTTTGGCAGGAAATTCTGAGGTTCTTCTCTAGGACCAAATGTATTGATAGTTGGTGTACTTGGGTTCAATCAGCCCTTATTGAATAATTCTCTAGTGTTTATGAAGTACTGCCATTCAAAACCAAATTGATTGTGTTTGCACTTTTGCTAGTTATTGTCAGTTGTATGTTTTCATCACTTGTGAAGAAATTTAGATGCCAGTTTCTTTTCTAGTTATCCAAGGCTCAAGTGATGACAAGATAACCTCTTAGCTCAGTGGCTCTCAAGCTAAATTACATTGACTCCCCTGGAGGGCTTGATAGAACAGACTTCTGGGACCCACCATCCCAGCTTCTAAGCTGGTAGATCTGGGCTAGGGCCTGAGATTTTACCAAATTTGCAGCTAATGCTCATGCTACTGGTCTGGGACCACACTTTGAGAACCACTATTTGAGACTATTGATAGAGGAACCAGTCTTACCTGCTGATAAGCAAGAATTTTAGGTGTCATATTATTTCCAGCCTATGTGAAGAAGTAAGAATTTAAGGATTGTGGAAGGATAGATGTCAGCCCACCCTCCTTTGATTTAGGTTTGTTTTAAAATGCTTGGCCTTCTTCTCTCTGCTAACTTCCATCTTTTATCCATATCAAATGTTCACCGAATGCAGTGAATCTTCTATGCTTTTTCAAGGCAGGCACATAATTAATACTTGGCACACTCATCTCATTTTATTGCTCATGTTTTATTGATACTGATGAATATGGACAATGGGTCTGCAGACTCGCCTTTCTGAGAGCTGATGAAAGCTTTCTACTCCACCTATATGCATGGAGTGCACATGAAATGACTCGCATAATCCATCGCTTCACTCTCCACCTCTGGTTAGTGTTGGATAAGATCTTATTGATTAGCTAGATTGTGTTTATGACGTGCATGTAATCATGATCCAATTGACTATAGCTGCACTTTTAATAGAAACCCAGTTGTTAGGCTGGGTGTACTCAAGTCTGGAAATGTGCTTTTCTAGAATGTAAGTCGGAGAGTAGTGAGAATAGTTAACTACCTTAGGATTGCATAGGCAATTGTAGTCACCATGCTTCAGAGAAGGGTTGTTAGCCAGGCAGTGCTTCCTCTCTCAGCCCTTGTCTGCTGCCTGAAGAAAATGCTGACACTTGTGGAGATGTGGTTCTCAGAGATGGGCCACTAGCTCATGTGAGATCAATGGAGATTAAGTCTTATTTTGACAATGGAGACCAAGGAAGATACATAAATAAGCCAGTTAAAAATAAAGCTAAGTCAACTCTGAAATGCTTCTCTAAAAGACTGCCATCAATTTGAGTATAGTTGAGCCATAGACCTTGAAAGAGACTCCCTGATGTACCATAAAAACATCCCAAATAAAACTCAAGAACACTGCCAATACTCCAGTAGTTATTGGACTCAGGTACTCTGTAACTTTCCTCAGAAAGCAAGACCCTTTCTAGAAGGTTATATTTTGCTTTGAGGGAGATTCCTTCTTGGCTGAATAGGGTAACTGTGTTTTCTGTGTAACCAGTTTTCTGGGCTGTTGTACAAAGTATCAAAAACTGGGTGGCTTCTTAAAAAAGAGAAATTTATTATCCTTCAATTCTGGAAGCTAGAAGTCTGAAATCAAGGTGACAGCAGGGCGGGGCTCCTTCTACAGCTTTAGGGGAGGATCCTTCCTCTCCTCTTCTGGTCCAAGGCTTGCAGATGCATCTCCCCAATCACACGGCCATCTTCTCCCTGTGTGTGTCTGTCTCCGTGTCTAAGTGTCCCTTTTATTAGGGAATACCAGAAGGACATGGCAACCCACTCCAGTGTTCTTGCCTGGAGAGTCCCAGGGACGGGGGAGCCTGGTGGGCTGCTGTCTATGGGGTCGCACAGAGTGGATCACGACTGAAGCAACTCAGCAGCAGCAGCAGCAGCTTACTAGATTGGGATCTATCTTCATGACCTCACTTCATTACCTCTGCTATTTACCTATTTCTAAGTAAAGTTACATTCTGAGGTACTGGGGATTACGACGTCAACCTACATCTTCTGGGGGACACAAGTCAACCCATAACAGTGGTGGCCAGGCTCACAAGATGTAGCGTTTGATTCATTTGGTGGGAATCCAAACCATCGAACTGGCTTTTTATGATCGGTGCTTTTAGTCAGCAATTTTAAGGCATCAGCTCTCTGTTTAATTTCATTCAACAAATACTTATTGAAAGTCTGTCTTATACAAGCACTGGGGTAGACTCCACAGATACACAGCTCAGTCAGATGAGGGCTGAGTCTGATAAAGAGTTTGCGATCTAGCAGATGATTTGGGTGCAAATTCCAGGTATAAACTGGTAATTGGATTTTTCCCGTACAAATGTGGGACAAATCAAAGTATGTTTTAATCTGAAATCCACTGCTATTACCAAAGGCCCAGTCAATCAATATCATGATTAGCATTTAGTGTCCTGTGATTTCCCTAGTTAAGAACATCACATTAAAAGTTACCCTATGGCCATGTTGTCCGAAACCATGTTAAACAGGGACTGTTCAGTGGAGGCTCTTCATCTTTCTGTGTCATGCTTCGGGAACTTGAAATCTGTCCATACCTAACTACACATCTCTTTCACTTTTCCCCCACTGCATCACCAAGCCATTTCTGACCCCAATACCCAGAGAGACTTCTCACACTTACGCTCTGCACCCTGCATCACTGTCTGTCCTGAAGGTGATCCCTGGGCCTCGTGTCCCCCGCTCTGGTTAAGCCAATGTCCCATATTACTCCTCAGCGCAGGGCTGACACAGACAGGGGTTATCAGGTAAGTGGGTGCTGGCCCATCCCCCGATGTGTTCCAGAAACGCAGGTTCAGGCAGGTGAGCAAGCCCCCACTGGGCACCCTCTCACTGCACATATTGCTTCCTTTCCAGCATTAGTGACCCATTCATCTTCAACATGTGCAGCAAAGACAGGTCCTCTGACCATTACTCGTGCCAGCGCCACAGCTACGGTGATCTTAGGGAGCTCCGGCAGGCGCGTTTCCTCCTGCAGGTGAGACTGGGAGGGGCCGGAGGAAGGACCATCCCTTCCCTGCAGGTGAGACTGGGAGGGGCCCGGAGGAAGGACCATCCCTTCCCTGCAGGTGAGACTGGGAGGGGCCGGAGGAAGGACCATCCCTTCCCTAACCCTAACCCTAAGACCTGATGGCGGTTCGGGTGCCATCGAGGCCCCGTCTGAACGGGAGGGGCACACTTTCTTGACCCCTTCACCCAGGCCCAGCCCAGGGCCCTTTGGGACACCTGTGAGTTCCCCCTGCTTGTGTTGGGCTGGTCCCCTGGCTGGGACAGAGTTCTGCCGTCTGCTTCACCCTCTCCCCAGTCCCTGCCATTTGGCCACTGAGCCCTTCTCCCTCTTACCATGTCACTTAGGATCCAGCCTCTTTGCTTTATTTTCCCTTTGACATGCCCCAGAGCTGCCTGGAGACTCAGGAATACAGGACAGGCAGCTCCATTGCCTGATGGCGGAGCTGACGACTGAGAGTTGAGTGCCTGTCTCCCCTGTTCAGACCACAGGGACACCTCTCAGGCCACTGCCTCTACCCTCTGCCCTCCTCAAATCTTCATCTACCTTCAAGCTCCGTCATTTCCTGGGCCAAGTGATTCAGAGATCTCCTGATTGTCCCCTCCAAGCAGGACCCAGAACCTTGTCTGGTGTATTCAAGGGCTCATCTGGCTGCTAAACAGAGCGGACTCCTTCCAGTGGCAGGGTTCTGTTGTCACTGAGTCACAACCAAATACTTCTCACGCCCTACCTTGGAGGCACACCATCTGGTTTAGAAGCATCACCTCAGTGGCAAAGGGAGGAACAGCTCTGGAGTTCCCGCTGGCCTCAAACACATCTTGCCCTCAACAGTCCAGCCTCTCCAATAGCAAAGCTGCAGCTGTGCCCAAGGGCCTCCCAACACCCGCAGAGGAAGAGATGGGGACCACCTTATGGGAAGGGAGGGGCCCAGGCCCCTTCCCCCATTCTCTCTGCAGGGTCTCTATTCTGCATAGGCCAACAAAACAGTGCTTGGCCTCTGGAACAGAATAAGTTACCTTTCTTTTGTAAACTTCTTTGTCTTGCGACCCTCCTGGTGGAGGCCTCATTGTTATTTATGTTATTATTATTCTCTGAAGCGGAAGCTCAAGGGAGCCTTTCAGAGGGACTCATTCTAGGGAGGATCAGCTGCCCCCACAGACAAGGATCTGGCAAGCTGCTGGCTCTGACTGGCTCTTTCCCTCTCCTTCCTTCTCTGCTGCTTTTGCCCACAAAGCATTGGTTCTCATTTTGCCAGCCCTCAGTGCTCTTCTCAGAGAGTGAGCCAGAAAGGGGTGGGTGGAGGAGGCCCTGAGCTGATGGTTCTGACAGGGCCAGCGTGGGCCCAGTCCTGAGCATGGCTCTGCACAGTTGGGCACCTCTGGGCTTCCATTTCTTTCCAGCGAACAGGCCACCACCTCTTGTCTTTTCCACTGTTACATAATATAGCACTTAGCACATTTTGAGCATATAGCAAGTACTCAAAAATTATTTTTTTTAGTAATCGTATGTCTATTTACATGTTATACATAGTAGCAACTAGGTATCAGTAAGTGAGTGTCTTTCTCCCCAGTACAAAGCGATTGTTTCCAGATGGTTGGTTAGCATGACAGTGGTGGAAACCAGAGTGGGAGGGGGTGTGAGCATGTCCAGGTGGGGGTGGGGGAGCTTCATGTGCAAGGCCCCCATTTGCCCCCTAGATTCTCCCAGGAGGAAGTCAGAGCCTGGGCACTCGAGGTTGCTGGGGCAAGTCATGGGCTCCATAGATTCTGTGCTCATCATCTATTTGCACATTATTTATACTTCTGTATGTAGGGAAAAAACCTGAGGCTCTTTTGTACATCTGCAGAGGAGAAGGGTGCCGCACTATCATTACAGATACTTTCGCTCTGCTCGGAAGTCTAAAGACCTGGTCGTTGAGAACTCGCCTCCAGCCAGGAAGGGGCAGGGCCTGACTGCCGCTGGAAGCAGCAGGCTGTCTCTGAGTCTGACCCTCACCCTCCCTCTCTCCCCCTCCATGCTCGGACCTCACTTCTCCCAGGCCCTTCCTCAAGCACTGAGTATTCTCTCCCTGACCCCACCTCATCCCTGAGCTTCATCCTATATGTGGGCTTACTATTCCAAGTCTAAGAAAGGAAAAAGGAAGGCAGGCAGGTTCAGTTAGGTGTTAGCAAAATACCCTTGGAGTGACATTGCTATGTCAGTGTGGCCACGTCAAAATGGCTCAGCAAAGTGGATGTGGCAAAACCCCTGTGCCTCAAGTCTGCAGGTCAGCGTGGGATGCTGCCCGGATTAAGGCTTGCATCCACTCACTCAGCCTGCTCCCCTAGTGTTTCTGGTAAGATGATCCTTCGGTTCCGGAAGTGAAACCCTTGACTCAGGATCAGAAGTATCTGAAGATGTCAGTGGGCACTTTTCTCTCTTTGTCCCTTCCTCGCTTTTCCTGTGAGTTGGGCTCTTGTTTCCTTCTTCAGTCAAAGGAACTCTGAGATCTCCTGCCCGCCTACTTACTCTGTGAAGACTCCAATTCATCACTGTTACCAAAGTCTTCTTATCCCCTGTAGGAGGTTGGAAGGACTAACTAGGAAGGGCTGCCTTTGTCAATCTAAATATAGAGGTAACTGAGGCAAACTTGAATTTACCGGAAATTGAGTTGATTCAAAGATAACAGGGGAATAACCACTGAGGAAAGGCAGGCTTTTGTGAGCTACAGGCTAATGGGTTGAGGGTTTGAGATTGGCTGTATCTGTCTACTGGCAAAGAGTACAAGGTGGGTGTGTTTACTCAGAGTCCAAGCAATAAGTTTGTTGGTTTGTGGGCGGGAGAGATTCTTGGTGGATGTTCATTACTTCGGAGGTAAGTCTCCATTTTCCATCAATTAAGCATCTACGGGAAATCGGTCTCTCAGTTCTGAAGTTCTGTTTTCCAGAGGACACATGCCTGAGATTTGCCCTTTCGAGTCTCTGGGTCCATTTTAGACTGAAATCCTTCCACACCTGACATAGAGTCCCAGATGGCCCACACCACGGCTCTGTCGCGTCGGCTGTGGAGCAGGGGAGCAGGGGGCGGGGGAGGGAGGTCTCCATCCATCCTAGGAAACCTCAGAGCAGTAAAAGGGGTTTCTCTTTACAGGACATCGCCCTGGAGATCTTTTTCCAAAACGGATATTCCAAGTTTCTTGTCTTCCACAACAGTGATCGGAGTAAGGTCTTCAAAAGGTAAGAGTTTAAAAATCCTTTGCTAAGGAAACTGATCATGAACCAACAGCAGAAGAATAGCTTTGTTCTCAGGAGATTGTTCTCCACCCACAGTGAGCAGGATTTAGGTTAGACTCGAGAAAGAACTTACCTGCAGAACTCTTGAGTTATGGAACAGAGTAAAGAGAAAACCATAAAAGCTCCTTCTCTCAATCCTGGGAAACAGGCTCCATTTCATGAACTGAAGTAATTTGGGCCAGTAAAAACTGAAGGAAGGGGAAAAAAGTGTGCAGACGCAACATAGTTAATGCATCTTCCAGAATTTTCTGGCCTTATTTTTTAATTTTTCCAAGTAATTTTTTTGGCTTAATCTTTCTTTTTGATCCCAGTTGCCAGTTTTAGTTGTTCTGACTTCATATTTCATTGGAAAGAGTTCCTAACAACTGATTTCCCACTTCTGCACAGAATAGCTTTTTTTTCTTAAAGAGAGAAGCTTACTGTCTTGGTTTAACTGAACGTTCTCCAAAGAGATTAATCAATCTAAGAAATTTAAGCTAGATCTTAAATTTTATATTTATATTATTAAAGTTAGAGATATGTGAATGTGCAAAGAATCCAGAAGGGGTCAAAAGGCAGATTCCTAGCCATGAACAGGTGACGTAGAAGCTGGGTTAATAGAGGAGCGGTCATATTCAGCTCCACTTGGGGCTAAAAGTCCTGAGGTGAGATTTGACATCCCTGGCCTGCGTGTTCCAGGCCATTTTGTGCTCAGAGATTTTAGCCTTATCTTCCTGCTGGCCCTGGCCTATCACTGGCACCAGGACCAGCTGCTGGGTCCCAAGGACAGGGCCAGAGTGGAGAAAACAACTCTTGCAGAGAAGCCATCTGAGCCAGCTCTGGGCACATCTCCATTGACTATGATTCTCCCTTTGAGGCTCTTCCAAGAACTGCTGTTATATCCCCTCCTAAAACACCTTCAAGTTCCATTTCAAACCAAACTGAAGAAGTAGACAGGCAGCGCTGAACCTCACGTTCAGGTTCCCTTATGATTCTGTGTCCTGCACGAAGCTTTGCACAGTTGAGCTAGAAGTCTTCTACATCCGTAGCTCAGGCAGTGGACGGTACCAACCATGCCCCACCCTTGTTCAAGGAGCATTAAAGCAAGATGGCATCTGTCCCTGGAGTACTGCAGTGGTGGCTGAAATCGGCAATGGAAATGCCTGTGCCCAGCCCAGAAGAGGTCTCTAAAACACGTAATTTTGATTGCAGCTATTGTTCTATCGTTATCATTGCTGTTATTTAGGCCAGAGCATCTAATGGCAGAGGGTGCCAGTGGGGTGCCTCGGAGGCACACCCAGATCTGGGGACAGACGGGGTTCACTGGAAGGGCAAGAATGACCCTGATCTCTAGCCTGCTTCCGAGAATGTTTTCCTGGTGGTGGAAGGGTTCTGACTCTGCTGATGGAATAATCCTTTCCCTTTTTGTCTAGTTTCTGCTCTTTCCAACCCAGCTTGAAAGGAAAAGGCTTCACGGAGGACACACTCAATCTAAGGTAACAGATACAGGGAGGAGGCCAGCCGTGCACTCTGGGCAAGGTGCTGGCCTTGCTCTGATTTTCTTTATTTTCCTGATCCTCCTAAAGGCAGGTCTGCCTGCCACTTAATTTTTCACGCTCCCTTCCCCGTGCAACCTGCATCCTCCTGTGGTTCCCTCTGCCAGTGAAACTTCCAGAGACTTGAGGTCCCAGGTGCTCTGTGGCTTGTTCAAACCACAGCTGCAGGAAGCTGCCCTCCGCCTGTGGTGGGTGTGGGCAGGTTGCCCAGGAAGCTGCCCTCCGCCTACAGTAGGTGTAGGCAGGTTGCCCATAGAAGTGTCAACCTGGGCCCGACCTCGGCGTCAGGGCTGCGTGTTGGGGTGTGAGCAGTCCCAGCTCTGTCCTTTCTATCCAAGACTCTGAAATCTCAGAAGGCAAATACATAAATGCATGGTGGCATGCGAATCAGACACTATGAGATGGAGCATCTTTAAATGCTCACAGCCCCCTCCCCAGGCCCTGCTTTACAAGCACCACATTCTCTGGAAGCCAGTGCTGGACTGGTAGCTGCTTCTATTTCAGTTAGGAAGGGGAATAGGAAAAGGATGGTGGCTGCTGGTTTTCTCTGGGATTATGTAAGCTTCGGGCCGAGGGGAGCTGTGTTCAGAATATTTATAATGACTGTGGAATGGGTGCCGCCGAGTCATTCACAATTATGTATCCATGGCTTGTTACGTCTGGTGCCTGTTGCTTGACAGAGAACATGGAAAATACTCAACACCTCCCCATTTATTGTGTTTACATTCTTATGAGAAAGAAAGCAAAATGAGTGAAATATAAAGCATATTAGAGAGTGACATGTATAAAAACTAGTTGGTTTTGAAAGCATAGGAGGATTTGAAATCTTAGGAGGATAGGGAAAGCCCTCTTCAAGAAAGTTAGTATTTGAATTAAGATTTGAATGAAGTGGGGAGACAAGTTATTCAGATAGCTGAAGAAAACATTGTAGGCCAAAGGAAGAGCTGAGCAAGGACCTCAAGGGTGGTGAAATGGGCTTGGCTGGGGCCACAGTGGTTGGGGTGCAGAGTCGGTGGGAACAGAGATGGGAGAGGTGAGAGAGCTCATGTAAGCCTTGGGGGTCACGCTAATGGTGTCAGCTTTCACTCTGAGTAAATGGGAAGCATTGGCGGGATCTTGTGGCCTAACTTATATTTTCAAAGACTCATTTTGTCTGCTCTGTTGAGAACAGAACACAGTAGGTCAAAGGCAGAAGCTGAAAGATTGGTTAGGAAACTCTTGTAGTAATGCAGATAAGAGATGGTGATGCCATACACAAAAATAAACTCAAAATGGATTAAAGATCTAAGTGTAAGACCAGAAACCATAAAACTCCTAGAGGAAAACATAGGCAAACGCTTTCTGACATAAATCACAGCAGGATCCTCTAAGACCCACCTCCCAGAGTAACGGAAATAAAAGCAAAAGTAAACAAATGGGACCTAATTAAACTTAAAAGCTTTTGCACAATGAAGGAAACTATAAGCAAGGTGAAAAGACCGCCTTCAGAATGGGAGAAAATAATAGCAAACGAAGCAACTGACAAAGAATTAATCTCAAAAATGTACAAGCAACTCCGCAGCTCAATTCCAGAAAAATAAATGACCCAATCAAAAAATGGGCCAAAGAACCTAACAGACATTTTTCCAAAGAAGACATACAGATGGCTAACAAACACATGGAAAGATGCTCAACATCACTCATTATCAGAGAAATGCAAATCAAAACCACAATGAGGTAACATTTCACACCAGTCAGAATGGCTGTGATCCAAAGTCTATAAACAATAAATGCTAGAGAGGGTGTGAAGAAAAGGGAGCCCTCTTACACTGTTGGTGGGAATGCAAACTAGTACAGCCACTATGGAGAACAGTGTGGGGATTCCTTAAAAAACTGGAAATAGAACTGCCTTATGACCCAGCAATCCCACTGCTGGGCATACACACCGAGGAAACCAGAATTGAAAGAGACACGTGTACCCCAATGTTCATCGCAGCACTGTTTATAATAGCCAGGACATGGAAACAACCTAGATGTCCATCAGCAGATTAATGGATAAGAAAGCTGTGGTACATATACACAATGGAGTATTACTCAGCCATTAAAAAGAATACATTTGAATCAGTTCTAATGAGGGGGATGAAACCATAATATACAGAGTGAAATAAGCCAGAAAGAAAAACACCAATACAGTATATTAAGGCATATATATGGAATTTAGAAAGATGGTAACGATAACCCTATATGTGAGATAGCAAAAGAGACACAGATGTATAGAAGTCTTTTGGACTCTGTGGGAGAGGGCGAAGGTGGGATGATTTGAGAGAATAGCATTGAAACATGTGTATTATCATACGTGAAACAGATCGCCAGTCCAGGTTCAATGCATGAGACAGGGTGCTCAGGGCTGGTGCACTGGGAGGACCCTGAGGGATGGGATGGAGAGGGAGGTGGGAGGGGGTTTCAGGATGGGGAACACGTGTACACCCATGGTGGATTCATGTCAGTGTATGGCAAAACCATTACATTATTGTAAAATAATTAGCTTCCGGTTAAAATAAATAAATTTTAAAAAAGAGAGAGATGGTGATGGCTTGGATTGGGGTGGGTGTGAAGTGCTCAGACTTTGGACATATTTGGACCTGATTGAAGGTACATCTGGTGGGACTTGTTGACAAGTCGATTGTGGGTGGCTAATATGTATATGAGAGAAAGTGCTTAAGGATAAGACCAGGCACTGGGGCTTGAGCAACTGGAAGATGAAATGGGGAAGACAAAGGAAGAGCTACTTTGGGGAAGTAGTAGCTATCAGGGGCTCAGTTTCGGATGTGTTAATTTTGAGATGCCTGTCAGCTATCCAGGTGGAGATGTCATTCAGGTTGTTGGATATAAGCTTTGAAATTCAAGGCAGAGATGCTCTGGAGAGATACATACCTAAGCTCATGGAAGACGAACTTTGACAAAATGAGGAAGCTGGAGAGCGGGTCCAAGGCTCTGGGACCACCCAAACAGATGGGGTACATGGTGAGGCCATGCTGCTAAGGCCAGCCATGGGCTTAAGGATCAACCTGATTTGGGCTCATAGGAAGTGTTCGATAAATTGTAATTCCTTTGCTTAGCTTTAGAATCAACTGCTGTGCATTTTGGGCGTGTGTACAGAGCAATTGATTAAATACAGGCATCTGTGTTCTCAACTCTTTTGAGTCTTTCCCAGCCCTTCTCCTACAGCCAAAGGGTGCTTTCATGAGTTTCAGATGGGAAGGAAGTGGTGGCCCCCAGCCTTAGAAAGCTATGGCTAGCCATTGCCTTATGCCTGGAATGGACTTGGCCATTTTTTATTTGGATTACCAAGGATAATGCCCAGTCTCCACACTGAGTCTTTGAAAATGCCTGGCTGTACTGTGGACGCTTTAGTGAGTGTGAGCTTCTCTTCTCTGAAAGAGGTGCATGGTCCATTCTGTGGGTTTCCACCTCGTCCAGGATGCTTGGCTATCCTATAGGTTTTTATATCTTCAACCCCCAGCTCTTCAAAACTGGCTTGGATATATGCTTTGGATATATGCTCTCTAGAGACCATCTCCCATGTATAGGAAACCAGATCTTTTGGGTACCAGAATTTTGCCTGGAATTTCAGTGACAATGGCTGCCTCCATTTCTGAATTCCAAGGAGGGTCTGCAGACCTGGATCCCAAATGGAAAATATTGTATTGGCCAAAACATTCGTTCAAGTTTTTCCTTAAGATGGTGCAAAAAACCCAAATGAACTTTTTGGCCAACCTGCAAAACCTAGGGTAGCCTGGGATCCATAATCCATCTATGTCTCCCCATTGTACAAGAGTAGACCGTTCTGAAGGCAGCATGGTGGCATAATCAGACATCTGCAGGGGCCAAGGCTCTGCCAGCATACAGGAGTTTCCAACATAAAGCCAACTGGACCCCCTGGACATGTGTCTGATGGCCGGAAAGCTCCATGATGTTAAACACAAGCAGGCTGTGGGCAGATGTGAGAATAGCTGAAGTTACAGGGAAAGGGAAGCTAGTAGGAAATTGACATGTGAAGAAACACACATCTTTATATTTAAAGGTATCTGCACCCTTCCGCAAAGGGCTGGAAATAGTTTCAAAACAAAATATGGGGTATAATGATCCTTTACGAATTACCCCTAAACTCGTTTAAAGGACAAAAACATAGATATGATATCAGGTACCCAAAGTGATCTAGCTTCTCTAACTGTCCTGAAACTAAGAAAACCCAAGCAGCTGTGCTAGGCTGCAACATTTCCCAGTGACAGATAATAAGAAACAGATGGTGTGAAGGACATCTTTTTTTCTGGAACATACTTTCCTTTCGCACTGATAAATAGGGTCACGGATAACAAAGAAGTTAATTCCCTTGTTTATAAAAAAATGAACAAAAAGCACTGGAAAATATAATTTTCTATATTGATTCACTGAAAAATACAGCCCTAACATTTGGACTTCTTTCTGTACAGACATTTCTTTGGGATGCTAACATGACCTGGCCCAGTTCCATTCCTTTCTGGTGATCTCAGCTCCTGTTGATTGAGCTCAGAGTTTACAAAGCTCAGAGAAATACAAGGCCCAGATGCCTATCCGGCTCTTACTCTTTCTCAAATTTCTGTTGCACACTACACACATCTTTGAATGAGCTAGAGGCATCCTTCCACGGCCATGGTCCCCAAGGTCTGAAATATTCACTTGCCACATCATTCAGACAAAAGTGTCCCTAGGCGGGAGGAAATTCTTGGTTGTAAGGCGGGGCTTGTATTAGGGGCCTTACTGTATTCGTACGTTCTGAAAGGTTTTCTCAATTTTATAGCTAACTTAAATGTAATGGTTAGGATGAAATTCATTTTTTGGCACGAAGTTCTACAGTTAAGTAAGTAGTGTCCTGTATAGATTTCCTTTAATGAATGAGTTTCCTTCGTAGAATATCTTTGAAACATAATGAAAGGAAAAGAACTTAGAAAACCAAACCTAAGAAGCTGTAAATCCCCATAAGAAGAGGATCTTCCGTGATAATCAGGGCATCACTGTTAGCCGCATGGAGGCTAAATTTCAAGCACTCCATCTCCCCATTCCTGCCTCTTCAGTCCCTGCTCTCCGGAGGTTGTCGCTGATGACCAGCTGGGAGGCTGAGTCTGTGACGTGCGCGGTTACTTTGATAAAGAGAGCGTCAGCCCCATCACTGAATGGAGAAACGTGCTCCGTGGGCGTGTTGGCGAAGCACAGCCCTAGGAGGGCAGTAGCAGGGGCTGCACAGCTCAGACCCTGGGGTTCGAGCAGAACCACTAGAACCAGAGGTGAGCTAAACACCACGGGGGACAGCCAACGCCCTGGCACCGTGGAGCTTCTCACAAGGTGGCTCAATAGGCAGTGGGCAGTGGAGTCCGGTGCCCAGCGGTGAGCTCTGCCAGGGTCCTGCTCCAACCTTGTTTGGGCCCCATTTGCGTTGTTCCTTGTCTTTATTGACACATTTCCTCCTAGCTGTACTCTTATCTGAGCATGCATGCATGCTAAGATGCTTCAGTCATGTCCGACTCTTTGCGACCCTATGGACCACAGCCCGCCAGGCTCCTCTGTCTGTGGGGTTCTCCAGGCAAGAATACTGGAGTGGGTTGCCATGCCCTCCTCCTGGGGATCTTCCTGACTCAAGGATCAAACCCAGGTCCTGTGTGTCTCCTGCAGTGGCAGGCCGGCTCTTTGCCACTCCTGCCACCTGGGAAGCCCTGTCCTTATCCATGACCTCAGACCTCTTTAGAGGCAGAGGTCTAACTGGAGTTCTCTCTGCACCGAGCCCGGCCCCTTTCTCCAGCCAGCTTCACCAGCTCAGCTGCTCACATGGGGTGGTGGACAGGGATATCAAAGTCCAGAATTGTGAAAGGAACACTTGGGGACTCATGGTCCCCCCGCCCCATTTGCTGTTTGTGCCTAACCAGCACCAGAAAATCTGGAGCGCAGATCAAGAAGCCATTCATTGTCTTTTTATTATTTTAACATCTTTCTCAGGAATATCCAAGGATAAGATCAACATGGATAATTTCACATTAGTCCAGTGATCTGAAGTTAAGGTGCTTTTTCCCCTAAAATGCCTTAACTCTTTGGGATGGTTAACTCTTTGGGGTGGTTGAGGAACTTTAAGCTTGCCATAGTTACTCATAAGTTAGCACTTGGCAGATACAGAAAGATCTGTTTATCACTTCATATAGGCGATAAGATTTTTTGTTTGTTTTTTAATACCAATAATATCTGGGGGCTTCCCTGGTGGCTCAGAGGGTAAAGCATCTGCCTGCAATGCAGGAGACCCAGATTCCATCCCTTGGTCGGGAAGATCCCCTGGAGAAGGAAATGGCAACCGTCTCCAGTATTCTTGCCTGGAGAATCCCATGGACGGAGGAGCCTGGTGGGCTACAGTCCACGGGGTCACAGAGTCGGACACGACTGAGCGACTTCACTATAGCTGATAAACCATGTTGTGGTAGCTTCGGGTGAACAGTGAAGGAACCCAGCCATCCATACCCCTGAATCCATCCTCCCCCAAAGCCCCTCCCATCCAGACTGGAACGCAGCATGGAGCAGAGCTCCCCGTGCTGAACAGTAGGTCTCTGTTGGCTATCTGTTTTAAATATAGCAGTGTGTACATGGTCTTTAAAATGTTTTTATTTTAAAAGAGCTGTAGACTCACAGGAAGTTGCAAAAGTAATACAGAGAGACCCTATGCAGCCTTCACTTAAATCCCCCCAATGGTTAAATCTTATGAACTCTAGTACAGTTTCAACATCAGGAACATACTGACATTAGTACAGTATGCTCGCATAGCTCTTTGTCATTTTATCATATGAGTAATTGTGGATGTTGACGGTGGTGGTTACCAGAATCTACACAGAGGCGTCTCTTATGCTGCCCTTCATGACGATGCCCACCCTCCAGTACCCGACATCATCCTTAGCCCCTGGCAACCGCTGGTCTGTTTTCCATCTCTACCATTTTGTCATTTAGAGAATTTTGTATAAATGGAATCGTAGAGTATGTGACCTGTGGAACTGGCCCTTTTTTTTTAAACTCAGATTAATGCCACTGAGACCCACCAAGCTTTGTGTATGTCGCGTGCTCCTTTTATCGCTGAGTAGTATTCCATGATGTGGAGTAAACCTTTCCCTGGCAGAAAGGAAAGAGGAAGAAAATGTAGATGCTTCATAACCAGAGCTGGTTTAACCACTTGCCTATTGAGGGAAACATGGTTGTTTCTAGTTTGCAGCTGTTACAAATGAAGAAATTGACATTTAATGTAATTATTAAGATGTTCAGTTCAGTTCAGTCGCTCAGTCGTGTCCGACCCTTTGCGACCCCATGAATTGCAGCACGCCAGGCCTCCCTGTCCATCACCAACTCCCAGAGTTCACTCAGACTCACGTCCATCGAGTCAGTGATGCCATCCAGCCATCTCATCCTCGGTCGTCCCCTTCTCCTCCTGCCCCCAATCCCTCCCAGCATCAGAGTCTTTTCCAATGAGTCAACTCTTTGCATGAGGTGGCCAGAGTACTGGAGCTTCGGCTTCAGCGTGTTAGGTCTGCCAAATTTCAGTTTTTGTTTCCTATTTTTCTCTCTGTTGTACATTTCTGTTTATTTTTCCTGCCTACCTCTGCATTACTGAAAGATCTGTTAAAATTCTGCATTGATTTACCTATAGTATTCTTGCGGTTTTTTGGTATAAATTCTTTGTACAGATTTTAGTTGCATGTGGTATTACATTATACATACTTAATTATCAGAAGCAATTGGTGTTGGGATCTTACCAGTTAAAGTGAAGTATAAAGTCCATAAATATTTTAAGTCTTAAAGTCTTCTTTTAAATCTTTAATTGTCTATAATTTATATCTATCATTTTCTTAAATATTTCCTCTATATACATTAAAAAGAAACCACACACCAAGTATTTCCCAAAGTCATTTTCACACACAGGTAATCTAACGCAAGAGAAGCAAAATTAATTTAAAAAACAAGTCAGTGGTTTGGCCAGCACTGGAGAGCCTGGCTTCCGGAATGTTCCCCTTGCCACTCTCTCTCTCTTCTCCTAACTGAGGGCTTTTCTTCTTCAGAGCTGTTTACTCTCGTTAGACGGTTAGTCTTCAAGTTTTTGCCATAAGCTACTCTAGGGTGATGTTGAGCGTATCCTGGGGATGAAGACACAAGAGGCCAAGGCAATTACTCCAAATCACGGAGGAAAGACACAGCAAGGGCAGAGGTCACACAAAGGTCACCTAGGTCATGCCTGGCTTTCAGAGAGGGTGGTTACTGGGTTAGCAGGAATGAGGGTTTTGTTCTGTTTGAAGAAAAGAGAAACCCCTGTGGTTTTCCTATCAAGTATTTTGGGGCCTAATACACTCTCTAGGAAGTAAAGGTGACTGTGGTATTTTAGGGCATGAGGAAGCATCAGCTTTAAACCTTTCCCTGACAGAAACAGGAATAAAATGTAGAAGCTTCATAACTGAGCTCTATCTCCCAACTTCACTCATAATATTGCCAGGGTTTCCTGATGAACTGGAGGTCTAAGGTGAATGTATCCTGAGGCATATCCAAGGCCCCTGCCGCTTTATTTCTCAATCCTGGTGACACTCAACACACTTGAAACCCCTTCCTGAGACACGGCTATAAGCACAAAAGTAGCATAAAGCACCTGGAAACCAAAGATGGCAAAAGGTGTCAGTTGGAGGTAAACCCAGGAGAGGTGCTAGAGAGAGATTTCGCAAACCAAGCACAGTGGGGCAAATTGTCACAACAGAGCAGGAGAAGGGGTAAAGGAGAAATCTGTGTTCCAGACTAAGACCCTTTGCAGGGGAGCAGGCAGATCTGTCTCCTTAGCTCACTGATTCTAAAGGAAAAGTGTCCCAAGTGGGAGGAATGGAAACGGGCAGCAGCCACACAACCAGCCATCACTTCTTGTCTGGATCGAATGCCCTCGCATGGCTTCTGTACTTCCTGGGTGAGAGAGAGCTGAACTAGCAGGAGGCTACGTAGGAACGTGCTCGAGGCCTGACATTCTAGTGGGGTCTCCTGGGCCTAAGCCATGACATCTCGCTATTCATTCCACAGTCACGTGTCCTCTACTCACGAGCAGAAGGGATTCTCAGAAATCATTTTGGACTTTAACTGAAGAAGAAGATATAAAGGGTGACATTCAGGACTCACAAGGATGCAATGAAATGAGTTCTCTAATATATTACTGGTAGATTGCTAAATGGGTGCAAACTCTGTAAGCCGCTTAGTAGCATATATCAAAAATTGTTTTAAAAACATACGCTTTAGTACAATATGTGCAATAATGAAGCTATATCAAGGAAATAATGCAAAATATTTTAAAGATTTTAATCATACAGGCTTTACCACAAAACGATTTGGGAAATGACCTAAATGTCCAACAAGAACTTAGTCATGTATATCTATGCTTGACTGTCTTGCAGATGTTTTAAATTAGGGTTATTAAGACCATGCAGCCACATGTGTTTCAAAGAAAGATAAAAATGATGTGAATGTTATTATTTTAACTATGCAGAAAATATACACAGAAAGATAACTAGTAAGGAAATCTGTCAATATTATAGCTGACTTACACTGTAGAGCTGTGGATACTTTAAGCTGCTCTATTTAAACCTATGCTGTGGTACTGTTACTTTTATAATAGACAACATTTAATAAGAAAAACTAGAAAGGGAATTTTGAATCTGTATCTTCAGAGATTTTTAGAAGTATAATAGTATAGTCAAGCATTTCTAAGGAAAATAAGCAGTGAGGCGTGAAGAAGTGAAATATGCTGTCTGCTATGGTATATATAACATGAAAAAGAAATACGTTAGTCATAACAAACTAATTGATATCTATTAATATCTCTCAGTGCTTTTCCGCTGATGACTACAAAACTTGCTGCCAGCACAGGAAACCCTTGATTTAAAACAACAAACTTTTCTAAAGTTATCTTCCTTGATCCCTTTCTTTTAGGCAGTGTAAAAGTGTCAGTGAGTGGCACAGAGAAAGTCCTCAGCTATTGTGAGTTCTGCGAGCAGATCTAGAGTGACTCAATGCACTGTCCAAAGCAGAATCTCAGCTGTGAGATGCACTGAGCTCTAGTTCTTAGAGAGAACTGACTTATACTGAGTACTCACTCTTGTGAGCTATCTGCTTGAGACGCATGACAACCCTGGGAGCTGGGCTGGTGTTATTTCCACTTTGCAGACGAAGGAGCCAAAGCTAAGTAAAATGCCCAGGGAGGTAGCACGCAAAAAGCAAAGCTTCCCTGGGCCCAGATCTGTCCAACTGCAGAAACTTCGTCTTTTCTCTGTGCCTGCATACCGCTAGGCTCTGATCTCTTAGCTTCCTCAAACAATGAAATCATGCCCTGTCTTCTTTCTACCTGCCTTTCCTACAGGTTGCAAAGGGCAGGACAGGCTTTCCCCCGCAGCACAGTCCCTGCACTCACTAGCACAGTGCCTAGTAAGGTATTTATCTATTGACTGCAGCAACCCATATTTGCACCCATCCTTTCCTTATTCCATGAAGGTATGGAAAAGCATTGCACATAATTAGATGGGAGTGAACCTCATTCATTCACAGACTGGTCAAGGGCTTGCTGGTTTAGTCTAAAAGCTACTAGAGCAAATTATGCAAATGTAGAAAAGAGAAAAGAATAGGATGGCTTTGAGCGCAAAATGTTAATGCAAATACTTAATGATAATATCTGCCCAACTCTGTGGCCCAGTTTTGTCTCCTCCCCAAGACTAAACGTCCATCTTCCCTGCTACCAACCAATGCTTAGAGATGCCTGACTTTTGAAGCCCTGGCCCAAAGCATTCCAGTAGAAAAAGCTCCACACTGGGGAACTGGTAGTTGATCCTGAAACCTGTGATAATGAGGCAAGATTGTGTCAGCTGCCTGGCCACAGGCTGTAGGCAAGAGAGGTCTGGGGCAAGAATGAGATGGATGGCTCTTTCCAGATTTACTGTGCCTGTATGTGTGGGTGTGTGCATGGAGAGAAGACAGAAGTGTATGAAATGGCAAAGAACGAAAAGCCCTTTGATCAACAAAATCACAAGCCAAGGAGGTAGGGAAAGGTATTTTATGGGCTTGACTGGAGAAGCTATTGCGGTGATGGCAGAGTCCCTGTTTTCTGAGGATGCAGCCCACTGTCACCTCCCCTCCCCCTCCCTTTTCCCTTCCTGCCTTAGGGTCAGGGTCCCAGGTCACCTCCAATCTTCCTGGGATTCCTTGGCCATGGAGTTGGGCGAAACCAAAGTGGAAAAGATGGCCTTTCTTGGTGCCGCCGTGGCCATGCTCTTGATTTTGTTCAGCTTGTCCCGGGCCTGCTGGCATTTTCTCAGGCAAGTCCCACACAGATCCTTCTCTTCCACCAGATATAGATTGTCCAGCCTCTTGATGGAATCCATGAACATATCCGATGACTCTGCCTTGGGAAAGGGGTTTCGCTTTGTGTTGAGCTTTTTCAGCTTGGGGAGCTTGGAGATGCTGTTGGGAACGTTACTCAGCAGGTTGTCATGGAGCCCCACCTCATGGAGCTCCTTCAGAGCGCCCAGTGTGGTGGGCACGCTGTCCAGATGGTTCAGGCCTAAGTTCACAGTGCGGATATTCTTGAGTTGATTGAGCTCCACGGGCAGCCCGTTGGTGGTCAGCCTGTTGTTGCTGACGTTGAGATAGAGAAGGGAGGTCATCTGGCCAATGGTCTCGGGGAGCCTGTCAATGTAGTTGCTGTGCAGGTCCAGCCACCGCAGGTTCTGGAACTTGGAGATGGCATCAGGGATCTTCTTGATCAAATTCCGGCTGAGGTCGAGCTCGTCCACATCCGTGAGTCGCAAAATACACTTGGGAAAGGTGGTAATTCCCATCTTGCTCAAGTCAAGGCGTTTCTTTCCATCAAATGTGATCTTGATGCAGTTCTTGGCCACGGCGAGGGTGATCTTTTTGCCCTTGGGGCCCTTCGCTCCCTTGGCCATGTTCTTTTAGAAAAGGAGTGTGTTTGATATGTTGTTCTGATCGACTGGTGTTCAGTTAGAGGAAATATCTCATGCAATTGCTAGAAGATAGACTCTGGTAAAAAGAGAAAAAAATGTCCAGTCAGATGCTGTGAGGATACTGGACTGCCCCCAAATCATAATGCTTTACTTCTAATGGTTTAAAAGGAGAGAAAGAGGAGAGTGGAGAGAAATTAGGCCATTAGTAGAAGGAACCTAGCCGAAGACCTTCAGCAAATTGAATGCCCCCCTCACACCTCGTGCTCCCAGATGTAGAATGGGAGGTTCAAGGTTGGCTTGAAGGATGTTCGGTGCCCCTCTGGCTATGCCATTCCCTGGATTATTACATACACCCGCTTCTGGGTGAGTGTTGGGGGCAGAGTAATGTCTTGGATATGTGCCCTTTCCCCAATCCTCATATAAATCTAGTCTTTTCTTAGAGTTATCCTATGAATCCCTAGGGTGGGACTGCTGAGTTCTCAGAAGCAATATAGCCTTGATATAAGGCAATAAGGTGGGAGGAGTTAATAATGACTTACATATTACATCTCTCTTCACCTTGTGGACCCAGAGGAGCTAGTCACTGCTCCCATAATTGCAGTGTGATAAAAGTGGCACAGAAAAGCCCCCAAGTAGCAGAATGTGTATTCACCATGCCCATGAGCACAGAGGAGAGGGGCAGGGTGGAGCCTGGAAGAGCAGAAGGCCATGCTGCCTTTTTGCACCTCCAACCCCCTTGTCTTCTGCCCCTCACGTCCTTCACACTGTGATTCAACTGTGGACACCTCTGCACCAACAGATGCGATAGGGCTGCCACAGCCAGGACCGCTAGGACAGTTAGGACGGCCGCACAGTTAGGACTGCCTCCATCAGGAAAGTAGCATACACAGAGTGACAGTGATTCTAGCCTCAGAAGACTTGCTTAGAAGTCCAGTCCTACCACAAAGAAGGTTCTTAAATTTCGGTGCCTCAGTTTCCTCATTTGTGAAAACAGCCCCCTTTAAGAACTCTTGAAAGTGAAAGTAAAGTCGCTCAGTTGTGTCCGACTTTTCATGACCTCATGGACTGTAGCCTACCAGGCTCCTCTGTCCATGGGATTTTCCAGGCAATAGTACTGGAGTGGATTGCCATTTCCTTTCCCAGGGGATCTTCCCAACCCAGGGATGGAACCCAGGTCTCCCACACTGTAGACAGACGGTTTACCGTCTGAGCCACCAGGGAAGTATGGAGTATAAATTAAACTCCAAAGTGCTACACCAGTGCCTGGTACATAGGAAAAGCCTGATTTATGTTAACTCTTACATATTATTGTCAGGACCTTTGCACATACTAATTTTAATTCTCAACAATCAAGTAAGATCCATAGGCTTAGCCCCATTATAAAGAGAAGAAGACTGAGGCTCAGGAGTGAGGAAGATCTACAGTTAGGAAGAGGATGCAACTGGCCTGCCTATTCTAGAAGCTCTTTTCTTTTCTACAACTTGGTGTCTCTTGCTTGCTGATTTTCTATTCTGGATCAAGTTCCCCCTGAGAAGCATGCTGTCAGGAGACAAAGGCGCTGCCTCCATTTCCCTGCAGGGATGGGTGGGGAGGTGCTCTGCACTTTCCCTGCTTCATCATCCAGGCCCTTGATTGGGAGCTGTGTTTGTGCAACACACGGAGGGCATGCATGCTCGGTTGCTCAGTCGTGACTGACTGTTTGTGGCCCCACAAGCTGTAGCCCACCAGGCTCCACTGTCCATGCGATTTCCCAGGCAAGGACATTGGAGTGGGTTGCCATTGCCTCTTCCCGGGAGGAAATCCACATTCAGACAGAACCAAACTACTCAAAATTAAAAAGAAAAAAACAACATGTTGCCTACTGGGAAATAGCAATATGAATTATTACAGGCTTCTCACTAGAAACTGTGGAGGCCAGAGGTAACTGGAAAAAACATTTTCTAAATAATGTTGAGAAAAAGAACTGTCAAACAGACCGTTAATGAAGACATCCTTTATGAATGAAGGCGAAATAGATAATCTCAGATGAATGAAAAATAAAGGAATCTTTAGATGAAAGAGAAACTAGAGAGAAGCTTGAGCTTTGAGAATAAGGGAAGAGCAATGGAAATGATAAATGTCTGATAAATGTAATAGGCTGTGTTTTTTATCCTTTTACAATTTTTAAAACACAAGTGATGGCTGAAAGCAAAAACTTTAACTGTCAGTGTATGTAGATGGGATACATATGCCGACTACAACATAATGGGAGAAGTTAATGAGACCTAGATGGTAGGTAAGATTTTTAAGTTGTTTTGGAAATAGTAAAATTTAATTCTCAGTAAGCTATAGAAAGATAAGTATGTATATTTTAATCTCCAGAGCAATCAGGTGGATTATAAAATAAAAGATTCAGTTATATGCCATCTCAGTTTAAATAAACAAAAGTAAGTTAAACTAAAAGAATGGGGAAATAAACTTACTATGCAAAGACTAAAGGAAAAGTGGAGTGAAACTTTTCATGACTTTGAATTTGGCAAAAGTATAACCCATAAAAGGAAATATTGACAATTTGGACTTCAACAAAATTTGAAATCCTTGCTCTGAAAGACAAACAAAACCCCATATCCATCAAAGAACTGGCATCCAGAATTTATAAAGAACTCAAGGTCAGCAATAAGAAAATAACAATACAATTTTTTTTAATGCCCGAGAGATTTAATGAAACATTTCACTATAGAAGTTGTATGGATGGTTAATAAGCCACAAAACCCCAAAGCATTGCTCAGCGTCATTAGTCACTAGGGAAAATGTAGATGAAAATCACAGTCAGATACCACTGCACAGTTACTAAAACGCCTAAAACAGAAACAAACAAACATAAAAACCGATAATACAAAGATTTGGTGACGGTGTGGAGCAACGAGAATGCTCACATATTGCTGATGGGGATTCAAAATGGTAATATCACCACGAAAAAAACAGTTTGGCACTTTCTGATAAAAGTAACCATACACTTATTATATGACCCAGCATTTCCCCAACTAAATACTAAACCCCTACCCACCAAAGCCAAAAACTCAGGTTCCCATGAAAACTTGTGTTTATAATTGCTCTATTCACGTCTGTCCCAAAGGGAAACAAAAAATCTGAAGGTCTTTCAGTGCATGGATGGAGAAGTTGTGGCTTATCCTTATAATCGGTACTATTGAGCATAAAGAGAACAAGTCTACTGATACATGCAACAACTTGGATGATTCTCAGAACCATCCTGCTAAGTAAAAGAAGACAGTCTTAAAAGTCTACATAATGAATGAGACCATTTATATAGCTTTCTGGAAACATCACAACCATAGGTGCAGAAACCAGATTGGTGGTTGGTTGCCAGGGACTGGGGATGGGGAAGGTTTGACAGCAGACCAGCACAGGTGAGTTTTCTAGACTGCTGGAGCTGCCTATACCCAGACTCTGGTGGCGGTTACATGAAGCTGCATGTGTTAGAGCTCAGAGAAGTAGATACAAAAAAACCGTATACTGACTTTATTGCAGGTAAATTTAAATTAAAAAAAAAAAAAACCTCAATAGACTATTTCTGGCATAATCTACTTCCCATTCTCAGCCTGACTGGGAAGTCTGATTTTTTTTCATGCCCCAATGTTTTGCCTTTGACTGTGTGAATCACAACAAACTGTGGAAAATTCTGAAAGAGATGGGAATACCAGACCACCTGACCTGCCTCCTGAGAAATCTGTATGGAGGTCAAGAAGCAACAATTAGATCTGGGCATGGAACAGACTGGTTCCGAATCAGGAAAGGAGTACGTCAAGGCTATATATTGTCACCCTGCTTATTTAACTTATATGCAGAGTACATCATAAGAAATGCTGGACTGGATGAAGCACAAGCTGGAATCAAGATTGCCGGGAGAAATATTAATAACCTCAGATATGCAGATGACACCACCCTTATGGCAGAAAGCGAAGAAGAACTAAAGAGCCTCTTGATGAAAGTGAAAGAGGAGAGTGAAAAAGTTGGCTTAAAGCTCAACATTCAGAAAACTAAGATCATGGCATCTGGTCCCATCAGTTCATGGCAAATAGATGGGGAAACAATGGAAACAGTGTCAGACTTTATTTTTCTGGGCTCCAAAGTCACTGCAGATGGTGACTGCAGCCATGAAATTAAAAGACGCTCACTCCTTGGAAGAAAAGTTATGACCAACCTAGACACCATATCTGGAGAAGGCAATGGCACCCCACTCCAGTACTCTTGCCTGGAAAATCCTATGGATGGAGGAGCCTGGTAGGCTGCAGTCCATGGGGTCACTAAGAGTCGGACACGACTGAGCGACTTCACTTTCAGTTTCATGCATTGGAGAGGGAAATGGCAAACCACTCCAGCGTTCTTGCCTGGAGAATCCCAGGGATGGGGGAGCCTGGTGGGCTGCCGTCTATGGGGTCACACAGAGTCGGACATGACTGAAGTGACTTAGCAGCAGCAGCAGCAACAGACAGCATATTAAAAAACAAAGACGTTACTTTGTCAACAAAGGTCCGTCTCGTCAAGGCTATGGTTTTTCCAGTAGTCATGCATGGATGTGAAAGTTGGACTATAAAGAAAGCTGAGCACCGAAGAATTGATGCTTTTGAACTGTGGTGTTGGAGAAGACTCCCCAGAGTCCCTTGGATAGCAAGGAAATCTAACCAGTCCTTCCTAAAGGAAATCAGCCCTGAATATTCACTGGAAGGACTGATGCTGAAGCTGAAGCTCCAATACTTTGGCTACCTGATGCGAAGAGCTGACTCATTGGAAAAGACCCTGATGCTGGGAAAGATTGAAGGCAGGAGGAGAAGGGGATGACAGAGGATGAGATGGTTGGATGGCATCACAGACTCAACGGACATGAGTTTGAGAGAACTCCAGGAGTTGGTGATGGACAGGGAAGCCTGGCATGCTGCAGTCCATGGGGTCACAAATAGACACCACTGAGCAACTGAACTGAACTGAACTGAATGTTTTGCTTGTACAGGGCATCCACATGTGTATCGTGTGGGCACTGCTGGGGTATGTACGCATGCAACCATGTGTATGGACAGGTGCACTGTGGGGAACAGCATATCAGAAAAGCTGTAAAAAATCATGATTAAACAAACACGGACTGAGATGGGGAGCCTGTGCTCCAGTCAGGCTCATCAATGCCTTCTCATGGTGAGGTCGCCAGATTTAGCAAATAAAGTTGCAAGATACCCCATCAAATCTGAGCTCCAGATAAACAATGGACAGTTTTGAATATACATATGTCCCAAACACTGCATAGTAATGGATTTTATTTGGCAACTCTGAAAGTATAGTTGGGTCTGAAAGCATAGCAGAGTTCCCTTTGTCCATGATTCTTGTTGCTTCTTCGGGTCTAATCTGAGCCAAGTCCATGTGCTTATCGCTGCATTCAGCCATTCATTTATATACTCATTCAGCAAGTTTATCAAGAGCCTACTAGGCACCAAGTCTCTGTGTTATTTATACAGGTAAACAATAAACAGGGCCAGTTTCTAAACTCAAAAAGTTAAAATCTAGATTGTTACTGATTCTGGCCACTGGTTCTCCTGAGCCCCCAAAAGCCCAGGCTGTCTTTTGTATTTCATACATTTAATTAAGACAAAGTTCAGCTCAGGGAGGACAAGCACAGCAAGCAAGGGCAGAAGGCCCTAGTTGGGAAGAATGCTTCCCATAGACAGGAGATTCAACCAGTTAAGCCCAGCTGTGCCTACTCCCCAAAGCCCACGTGCACCATGGTAAGAAGCCTCTCAGCTCTGATGACTGATGGGGAGGAAGCAGCATGGAGCTGTCCACAAGGACTTCTCCAAATGGGCCCTTTGACTCAGAGCCTGCTCAGTCATTCATCACCTGTAGGCAAAGAAGGGGCTAGCTGGGATAACACATTTCTCCTCTTTCTCAGCACATATGGGCCCCCCCCAACAGCCCAGGCCAGAAGCAGCCTGCTGAGTCCCACCCCCCCACCCCTCAGCCCCGCTTTATGTTTCTCCTACTTTGTCTGTCTGGGACGCTTGCTCTTGGCTAGGGAAGGCAGGGTGTATTGCTCAGGGTCCATTCTGACCCCTTTAAGCTGTGAGAGCTGCTGGAAGTACACCAGTGCCAGGAACCCCCAGAGCCCAGGGACATCCATCCTTTGTTTTATTCACCGCTGAATGGTCAGCATCCTGCCTAGGTCTGCCCACTGGGTAGGAGAATATGTATTAGCAAAAGAAGTGTGAAACAGATGATCTTTCAGTACAGCTAAATCTCACTGATGACCTGTCTTTATCAATTCATAGAATCTTCAAATATCAGTGTAGGGTCAATCCACACAAGGGCAATTATAGGGAGAAAGAAATGTAAATACATAATCAGACAGATGGATAGGTAGATAGACAGCTGGATGGACAGACAGAATGATGGTCAGAGAGACAGATGGAAGGTAGTCGAATAATAGATTTCATTTCACATGAACAGCTTAGAAACGCAAATAGAAGTCCCTAAATATACTGTCTTTTTGTTTTATACAGTTGGTTTTTATACTTTATTAAAACTGGTCCAGTTGGTTTGACTTTAATTTCTAATTAATTTTTCTATCTAGTCATTGTGAATCAACCAGCATGGTGGGACACCCCATGGATATCTAAATTAAAAATGTTAATGGCAACTTATATTTTAAAACCATCAGAATATCTGCAAGCATTTTCAGTTGTAAGATCATCATCTTTCACTAGAATACTAGAATTTATCTGATGCTCCACACTCATGTATCTTTATATTTTTAAGAACAATTTTATATATATATATATATGTGTGTGTGTGTGTGTGTGTGTGTGTGTGTGTGATGTCTTTAAACATTTTGCTAACACGATCTCATAATTATTTTACCCTTTTCATTGATGCAGTGAGAGCAGGAGAGACATCTTGTGGAGCGGGAACCCCCAAAGTCACCTCTGTTTCACAGCCCGTGTTTGGGACTAACTTAGGAAGCTTTGTGTCGTGTAGGGGAGAAATCTCTTTTGCTTGTGGGACATCTCTTAAGAGGAAGTAATGCAAATTTCCCTCAGTGAAGTCAGTCGTTCAAAAGTCATTCATTATTCTCTCTCCTGACTCTAATAAGACACATTCATAGATATGTAAGAGGAGAGCCTCGCCTCTGCTGTGACATCCCGTGAGCCTTCAGATCGCTCCCTACGTCTCCCACCCCTTCCCAGACTGAGCTGTTCCTTCACATGAGAAGCCCTGCGGCAGGTGGAGATGCGGGTGGTCACCTTGGCGCTGTCTGTCAATGGGATGTCTAGAACCTTGGCCAGACCTCTAAAACAGGCACGGATGTTTGACTCAAGAGCCATCTGAGCTGGGGGAAAGAATTACTCTGTGTCCAGAGCCCACTCTGGGCCAGGAGCGGTGTTTTCTACAGCTAGATCTGACTCTTGGAGTATAGACTCGCTGGAGGTATAGACATGAGGTGCTTTTGTTTTTTTCACTTCTGCCCCCAGCTATATTGAGCTCTGCTTTCCTGTGGGCAGAAGGACAGATTGCTAGGAAGTGGACAGGCTAGAGGGAGAAAGATTTCCGTGCGGTTCCCGGCAGTGCCCCCAGCAGACGCTTGGTGCAGTTGATGGAGGGAAATGAGGGTGGCAGGCAGAAGGGATGAGATCCTACAGGGACCCCATGACAGTGAGGGCTTTCTGGAATCAGTCTTGGAAATGCTTCACGATGTCAAGAGCCACTTACTACTCTTCATTCAGGTGATATGTACCAAAGTAACTATTTCCAGCATGCTGCTGGGCCCTTTCTGTAGCTCTAATCTCCATAGCAATCATGCAAGTGTCCATCCTATTTTTACTATAAGAGAGTTAAGGCTCAGAGACGTGAAGTGACTTCCCCAAGTTCACAAGACAACACAGCTCAGCTAAGCCTAGGTTCCCCAGATGTTACACACCCACAAGCCTGGGTGTGTAATGCCAAGGTGTACGGGCTTCCCAGTGTCCTGCCTCTCTTTTCCCCCAGTTGCCTTGCTCTAGGCGTCTTGCCTGTTGTTCCACTGTCTAGGGGCCAGTGTGTGGGGTTCTTGTCTTCACATATGCATGTATATGTGTATAGATCTGAATGTGGTTGAATAATGTGAATTTCAAGTTATTTTAATAGCATTAGTGGAGTCATTTAAATGTAAGAGCTTGAAGATCAACAATGAGATGGGGCGGGGAAAGTTTAATGCTACCAGCCAGTTCATTTAATAGGTGTGTGCCCCCTCCGTCCATGGGATTCTCCAGCCAAGAATACTGGAGCGGGTTGCTATTTCCTTCTCCAGGAGATCTTCCCAACCCAGGGATTGAACCCGGGTCTCCCACATTGTAGGCAGACACTTTACCATCTAAGCCACCAGGGAAGTCTAAATAAATTTTATACATATCCTTTCTTTTTTTTAAAAAAAAGGAAAGCATGTATTAGAAATTTTAAAAATTATTGTATGTTACTATTCTACTTGTATATCTTCTTAGAATTTTACCAGTATTCCCATAACATGTTGTATAAAAATAAACTGAAATAATTTGACCTCTTAAAAAAAATGAGGACGAGAGAGTGATGATGGAGACAGAAACCTGTTGTTCCTGAGTCCCTCCGGTGCCCCGGGCTCCCGTGATGCGGGCCTCCTTAAAGATTCCGTTTGTCATCCAGCACGGCCTCAGAACGCTAGCCCACTGCATTCCCACATGGCCCCCAGAGAAGCTGGCCCCCTGCTGCCCTGGCAGCGGGGGAAGGGTGTCTGCCTGCGTGCAGGCCCTGAGGCGCTGTGTGTGTCACCAGAAGTGCCTTCCATGGCGTGGCCTCGCCTGAAAAGCGAACACTTGCAAGACGCGTTTCCGCGAGTCCCGAACTGCAGCCTTTGTCCGACCCACGATCTGTCCACCCCTCCACGGCCCCAGCACACACAGTCTCCCACGCACACCCAGCCTTCAGAGGCCCGTCACGCCACCTTCACAAAGCAAGTGTCCCCCGCTGTGCCATTTCTTTAGTCCTCATGACTTCCTGAGGCAGGAATATCCCTGCTACCCAAAGATAAGGACCTGGGGGTGAGGTGGGCGTAAAGCAGATTATCCAAGCTCACGCCACTCAACTTAATCCAGGGCTTCTGGGCGGGAGGTTCCTCCTGTGACATCAGAGCTGCGGCAGACAGAGTGTCTGTACGGAAGGTTCACTTCATCTGGTGATGATCCGGTTAATTTGACCAACACAGCTCTAAGGATTTTATATTACACATGGACAGGTTCCACCTCTAGTATTGTTTACTTCTCTATCCTCAGCACCTATGTGGGGCTGCACAAGGGCTGCCTGGGAAGCCATCATCTGTCAAATGGGCCCCTTCCCCCTGGAGGGTAATAAGAATTCAACTTTTATTTGAAGCAAAAGTTCCCAGGGGGTCACATGGCCCAATAGCAAAAGATTATGATTTCTTATTGGTTTAATAGCATCTATTTAGTAATTCTGAAAATGCTTTGTTTTAATTGGATTTGTTAAAGGAACAAAAGGGAATAGGTGCCTTACAATTAAAATAAAATATTAAGATTATTAGTTTAACAGCCTAGAAATGCCTTGTTCATCAACCAACATGTTCAAAGTACACAAAGCAATCGACACCCAGAAAGCAAAGAACCAAAGTCAGTGCTGGTGCCTTTAAACCCCAAGAGGTGAGCATTAATTCAGTTTCAATCAACTAATTCAGTTTCAATCAACATGGTTTAAACACTGCTATTGCCAGACAGACACAATTGCATTTTCTCACAGCCAGGCCCTCCTTTGCAGATAAAGAAACTGGACTCAGAGAAGCAGCTTGGCAGGGAGAAAGGACCTGCCAGCTAAGGCAGCTAAGACAGGGCCTTAGAGCCCCATGGGTTGCCACCCAGCTCCCCATGTGCCATCCTGTGACCCTGCACAGTCTGAGGAGCCTCGCTGAGCTTCGGCCTCCACTTCTGTAGATAGAATTATAAACGTGGCTGCTTCTGAAGGGCGAGGTAAGGGTGAGTGAGGACCATGAAGACCTCTGTTGTGGCTGTGGGGGACGGGGTGCAGAGCAGAGCCATGGCTGGACAGGACCACACACTGATGACCGTGGAGCCAGGACACCAGGATTCCAACTGGGTAGAAACCTGATTCAGACCCCGCCGCTCAGCATCCTTCCTTGCTGGGGCATCCCTGCCTCCCAGGGGCAGACTTTGGGTTGCTCTGTCTGAAGGACAGACAGCTCCTTTGAGGCACAATGCCTCACACCCCAACCAGGACCCCAGAGTGGGGGGCAGTTCTCAAGTGTCCAACGATACCTGCAATTTTCTGCACCACGCCCCTCCTGGCCCCAGTGAGAACTCGCTGAGGGGTGGCCACGGTGCAGATTCAGGTATACCCCAGCAGTGTGCACTGCCAGACACCCCCGTGCGGTACCCCCATCTGCTATAGGACAAGCGCCAGCATTGAGAAAGCCTTTGCTATAAACCTGCCCACTTGTGAGGCTGCGAGACACCTTGAAGGGGAATGTGGAAGCTTGGAGGCCAGTAGAGCTGGGCTCCATCCCTACCCTCACTGACAATCTGACTTTAATCGTGAGCTCAGTTTACTAATCTGAAAAATGGGTTAGAAAATTGCAGGTTTTTGTGAAGATTGAGGTGATGACTCTATGCTAAGTGACTTTGTGTTAAATGGCACTCAGTGAGTGGTAATGTGCTTCCTAGCACCTTTATGATGGTGAATAATGCTGATAAATTCACCCACCAGCACCATATTGACCGCCTCCTTCAAATTACTGCACACAGGCCAGGCATTTTACAGACACTATAACTAATTCTTACACCTGCCTGATGTATTTATTGATTTTGATCTCCACTGGACAGATATGGCACCCGAGGCTCAGAGAGGCTAAGTGGCTCATCCAAACTCCCGGAGACTCGAAGTAGCAGCACCTACCTTTGCCTGTGGTAGAAATAGGGACATGAAGTGTGTAGTCTAGAGTGTTCCATGCTGAGTACCTCCTTGCACAGTCCACCCCAGCCTGAGACTCAACCAAGTGTTTATAGGTTCCGGGGTTCAGGATCACTCAAAGAAGGGGTTCAGGATCACTCAAAGAAAGGGTTTGCCTCTAGACTTCTCAAAAGACAGACTGTGCTCTAAACCCCAGCACAGTCAGCAGTCATCAGGGTCCCTTCGCAGGCTCCAGCCTCCAGACTGAGTGAGTTTCCTTAGGGGGTGATTGGCTGGGTGAGGAGTGGTACACTCTCGTCTCCACCTGCTTGTGGAGCGGGAAACAACACTCAAGAGGACTCAGACTCTGAAAGGTCGTCAAGGTGACCCCAAAGGCCCACGGATCCCCACACTAACCTCCCAAGCTTGTCCATGGCCCAGGTGCCTGAGGACGCCAGCAAGGTGCCCTCCCTGCCTGGGGCTCAGGGCCGGCTTCCTTCCCTGCTATGTAATGAATCAGCTGGCATCTGGGGTTTGTAAATAAAGCACACCAGGGAAGCCTGCATTTCCAAAGTTGCTTGCTTAGAGCAGGAGAGAAAAAGAGTTTAAAGAGGTACTGTTTGGCAGAGTTAAAGTAAAATAAGTGCCGCCAGAGGAAAGCTTACCCTGTTGTCCGGTTCTTCCTCCTCAACTGTGAAACTTTGTCACCAGGCAACAAGCGACCTGGCGTTAATTAGCATAATCTTGACGCCAGCCCGCAAGGAAGGCAGGGTTGAAAGGGTCTCCAGGACAGGGTCTGGGGCCTCAGGGGCTTGTAGAGGGCTTCCTCCTGGTCTCTCCCAGCAGTGCCCCAGGGATTACAGTACGGGACAGCTGCTTTCCGTGGCGACTGCCGGAAGTGCACGTTGCTAACAGAAGGGAAAGAGCCATGCTTGCCTCTTTGAAGGGACAGATATCTTACTGTGGCTCATGAAATATCATTTGACTTCCTTGTAATTTGCCTCAGTATTTCTTTCTGCTCTTTGGTTTCTGCTCTTTTGGACTTATCTATTTGTTTATTTATTTGGCAAAAAGGTTAAATGTTAAAATTATTTTGCAAATAATAAAATAACATAGGAAAATTAGAAAATGCATATATAGAAACAAAAATATAAAAATACTCTAAACTGTATTACCCAGGTTGAATTAAAAAATAAATTAAATAATTTTCAAATAAATCATTTGAAATACAAAATTAACCCAAGCAATGAAAATTTTGGAAGGTATGAAAAAGGAAAATGAAAAAGTTCAAATGAAAAAGTAAAAATATGGTAAGCCATTAAGTTAGAAATATAGTTAACTATAAAACTTCTTAAATATGTGAATACTAATATCGATCCAAAATGAAATAAAATTGATCATTTAATTTAGACAATAAATGGATTTAACATAATGAGTAAATGAAGACTAGAAAACTAGAAGTTACCCAAACTTCTAAAATTTAGTGCATTTCTAATTAGAATTTTCTAAAAGCATATAATTTAAATTAGAAAATAAGTAATCTGAAGGTTATAAAACATAAACAAAAATAAAATTAATATTTTAAGGGAGAAAATATATGAAAACAATACATTAATTTTTAAAAGTTTATTGAACTATAGTTGATTTACAATGTTGTGTTAATTTCTTCTGTACAGAAAAGTGGATCCACACACACACATACACACATACACATACATTTATGCACACACATATGGCTTCCCAGGCGGCTCAGTGGTAACAGAACCTGCCTGCCAATGCAGGGGCACAGGTTTGATCCCTGGGCTGGGAAGATCCCCTGGAGAAGGAAGTAGCAGCCCACTCCAGTATTCTTGCCTGGGAAGTCCCTCGGACAGAGGAGCCTGGAGGGCTACAGTCCACGGAGTCACAAGAGCCGCACACGACTTAGCAACTAAACAGCAACAAAGAACACACGTATATGCATGTATTCTTTGCCATACTCTTTCCCATTACGGTTTGTCATAGAATATTGAATACAGTTCTCTGAGCTGTACAGTGGAACCTTGTTGCTTATTCTCTCCATATAAGAGTTTGCTTCTGCTAACTCCAAACTCCCATTCCTTTCCATCCCTACCAGCTCCCCACCACCCCTACAAACTCTGCTTTCTATATTGTGAGTCTGTTTCTGCTTTGTAGATATGCTGATTTGGATCATATTTTGGATTCCATGTGTGAGTGATATCGTGGTGTTTGTCTTTCTCTTTCTGACATTTCACTTAGTACAATAATCTCTAGATCCATCCGTGTTGCTGAAATGGCATTATCACATTCTTTTTGTGGCTAGGTACGATTTCACTGTGTAAATATAAAATATATTACTACATCTTTATTCATTCACCTATCAATAGACATTTAGATTGTTTCCTTGTCTTGGCTGTTGCAAATAGTGCTGCTATGAACATAGGGGTCCATCTGTCTTCTCAAATTACAATTTTGTCTGGGTATATGCCCGAGAATCGAATTGCTGGATCATATGGCAACTTACTTTCAGTTTTTTGAGGAACCTCCTTACTGTTTTCCATGATGGCTGTACCGATTTACATTCCCACCAACAGTGTAAGAGGGTTCCCTTTTCTTCACACCCTTTCCAGCATTTGTTGTTTGTAGACTTCTGATGGCCACTCTGACTGGTGTGATGTATCTCACTGCAGTTTTGATTTTCACTTCTCTAATAATTAGCGATGTTGGGAATCTTTTCATGTGCCTGTTGGCCATCTGTGTGTCTCTTCTGGAGAAATGTCTATGTAAGTCTTCTGCCCATTTTTCAATTGGATTGTTTGAGGTTTGTTGTTGTTGTTGCTGTTGGGTTGTATGAGCTGTTTGTATATTTTGTAAATTAAGCCCTTATTGGTTGCACTGTTTGCAAATATTTTTTCCCATTCCTTAGGTTGTCTTTTCATTTTGTTTATGGTTTCCTTTGCTGTGTAAAAGCTTCTACTCTTGATTAGGTACCACTTGTTTAGATAAATACATTTTAAAATGCAGATATGTAAAACTTTGTAAAAATTAGAGCCACTTGGTTTCAGCATCTAGAGGTAATTTGAAGTTATATAAACCTCCAGACTTTTCATGTATCAGCAGCATCAGGCTTACAGCATAGTTGTGCGATAATAATTCAGTAATTTTGCTAATGTTCATTTTTAACTCCAAATATACCCAAGTTGACAATCAGGTAACTGCCCTCTAATCCAGCCAGAACAAAGATTTTTGTTGTCATTTTTGGGGTTTTGTTGTTGTTGTTTTTGCTTTTGTTTTCTTTTCCCCTTCCGAGGAAAGCAGTTGTCTGCAGAGTCAGGGCCTGGAGCCAAGGTGTGGTCAAGGTATGGTCCAATAGGTGCTCTGCAAAGCCTGGTGTGCTGGACACCCATGGGTGCCTGCACTAGGCTCTAGCAAACCCTAGTGAAGTTCCCTAGTCTGCACATCATCTCTTACCCCACCTCCATTTCCACACCTGAAGACAGAGATCACTGCTATCTCACTGAGTCCTTGTGAAAACTAGACAACAAACAAAAGTCTTTACAGTTTCTAATGCATTAGATAAATATTATTATTGTTTAATAATAGATTTATACTTGTTAAGACAGGAAGTTACAGTAAAAGGGGTCAATATCCTTTAATTCAGGAGGATATCTCTATTTTCCAAGAATGCCTATCTATTACTGGATTTCTACTGACCTACAGGGAAGCACAGTGATAAAGAATCTGCCCGCCCGTGCAGGAGATACAAGAGATGCAGGTTCAATCCCTGGCCAGGAAGATTCCCTGGAGTAGGAAATGGCAACCCACTCTAGTATTCTTGCCTGGAAAATTCCATGGACAGAGGAGCCTACTGGGCTACAGTCCATGAGGTTGCAAAGAGCTGGACACGACTGAGCAACCGAGTATGCAAGCATTGACCTACAATCTAGATTTGAAAACTAGACTAAACCCACATTTGCTTCCGAGAAAGGAAAATGAGGAGGGAGTATGTTTCTATTAGCAGTCTCTCAGCTTCTCATGGAAAACTCTGCCCACCCCACAGACTGCTTCCCCAGCTTGCTCCTCCAGAGCCACACCCAGGCAAAAGATGCTGGCCTGAGACACAGCCCAGCTCATTAGTAGATGCACTTCCAGTTTGACAAGATGAGTGAGTTTTCTTCTCATTGTGGATTGTATTTTCTTGACACCTCTTAGTTACTCACTAACCCGTTTCACCGTGGCCTCGTATCTGTTTTGTGAATAGAATAGATACAGGAGAATTTGGAGAGGCATCAGTCTTTATGTCTACTTTAGCTCTGGAGGCTCAGTTTCCCTGTAACCAGGCTCCTCCTGGTTATTTTATTAGTGTCTAAGGACTAGCCATAGCCTCCTAATCCCAGAGCTGAGAAGGACAGGCAGGGACACCTCAGATCCCATCCTTTCCTGGGCTGAGAGGGTGTAGCCTCCAGCCAGATGAGTCCACTGGCAGAGACCATTCTGGCCTGGGCTAGCCTACCCTCTGAAGGCCGCTGGCAGGCTTCTCTACCAGCCTCCTAGGAGAGATGTGAGCTCCTGGGCTATGCCTCTGGCTCATTCTGAGAGACAGGCTCAGGGTAGACTGGAGGTGCCAATCAGGGGGAGCTGGACTAAAGGGACTGGAGTCAAAGGCAAGACAGTGAGGCAGGCCATGGGCACTGGGGTTCTGGGGTAGAGAATGCCCCAGTACCATGTGGCAGCAGTACTCAAGCTTCGACCACTTCTAGGGCTTCCTGGACACAGACTTGATTAAAGTGAAGCAGCACAGGTGAAAATCACCCTCAAAAAAGGAAGAATTTGAACCCAGCCTAGCCGTTGACCAGCCACAAAGTTCTACTTGATAGTGTCCCACCTATGGAAGTCTTCCGGAGGAGTTTAGACACCTGTCTTGGGGTGAGGGTGGGTTGGTAAGATGTCCTCTGTGAGCCCACCATGACAGGCCGCCTTCGGGTTAAGCAGAATGACCTCCCTAGACCTCAGTGACTTTAAACTCTTTCATTCTTCTCAACGCCATCCCAGGTGGCCTGAAGGCCTGGACTCTTGCCCCATAGACGCCATGGCAGCCTGAGCTGGCCGAGCAGGAGGTCTGATTCGCAGGCGGCACAATTATTCCAAGAGCTCTCAGAATGGTACTGGCAGAACAAGGCAGGTCTTGACCAGAAACAAATCTTCACTCGTTTCCCACGCTCTTCTTCCTCCCAGAGTAAAAAGAATCAGTCCTGCTCTAGGGTAGCGTCCACACCCACGAGAGCTATGCCCGCCGAGGGAGCCCTGTGCACACCTGCGCTAGCCTGTCCCAGACCCACGGCCACACTTGCCCCCCAGCACTTCTGGGTCAGCCATGTTTGAAGGATGAGGTAACAGCAATTCAGAGCAAGCAAGTGGTGGGGCAGAATTTGAACCCAGGTTCTAAGTGACTCCAAAGATGCTTTTCCCCATGTGGGCTCCCTCCCACCTTAGATGAGCTTTAGAAAGCCAAGAGTGATCTCTGGCATCTTGTTTAATCTACAGCTTATGCTGTAATTATGGGATAGTATCAGTTCTGAAAGAAGGACTTTAATGATGAGATATTCATAAAATTCACATAGACCATTCCAAAAGTTCTATAATTGCCTTCAGATGAACATAATTTTTTGAAAAAAAAAAAAAAGAAATCTTTCAGAGAGAACTCACCTTTGGTTAGGTGAGTTTCTGGGCACTGCTGGTAATGGTGTCTTTTTTTGATGGTAATGAAATGATGGATCTTCCTTGGAGCTCATAGCTGGTGAAATGAGCAGTAGGATGGTAAACTGCCTTTATCTTCTGCATGCCATTCCACATGATGGCAATGTCACAAAAGACCACAGGCAAAATTCTAGAACTTTTTCTGGAAGAGGAAAAACTGAGGCCCTCTCTTTTCCTGGACTTTTGCTCCCCTATTCCTCGTCCACTGTCAGATTTCTAAAAGTACCAAGTTCAGCAGGCTTTGCTGTACTGACTCCATACCCTTGAAGCTCAGCCCCACATCCTCAGAAAGGCTCAGAACACATTCTTTTCAAGGTCGAGACCTTCGCTGTCTCCAGCCTGGGCTCTGTTCTCATTTGTAGCCTTCAAAGCTTTCTGAAACTGGGGGCTTCCGGTTTATAGACCGGGTAGAAAAGCTTGTCTCCACTTGAGCCTTTGCAAGCTAATGCAATAGATGTGACCGTGTTTTGTCTGTTTGCTGTTGTTACTGTACGCCTGAATGAAAGGGACTGAAATGATGATTTCTCTACTGAGGGGAAGAGATGAGTCCCAGCAAGGGAGTTGCTTTCTGTTTGTAGAAAATCTGCCTAGGAAGATACTGAACGAGGAAGGGTGGGGAGCCTGGACAGACACCACAGCAGTGCTGTGATGGAAGATGAAGAGGTGCTGGCCTGCTGGGGCACTGGGGCACCAGGCCTTGTCCACATGAAGGTCCAGCCCCTGTGGGCTGAGGGTCCCCGTGGGATGCACACGGAAGCAGAGTCCCTGGGTACCTGAACAGCACTGAGGCAGAGGTCATGGCTGAAGAGTGGCCGGTCTTGATTTGGCTTGGAGGAACATCCGGAACGAAACCTGGTTTGGGGAGCAGAAGGGGCATCTCAGGGAAACAGAGAAGAAAAGAAATAGAGCTGGAAAAGGAACCACAGAACCCTTAGAGGCCAAGGAACTGGGGTTTATACATTCTTGCTGAGCAGAAGCAGCATGTCACATGGAGAGGTTCCTTCCCTATGCCCTCCCCAACCCTGCATCCGACACGCTTTGACAACTCTTCCCTACCACATGGCTTAAGATGGTGTTTCTTTGGTTTGATTTGTTCCTTAATTATATATGTGGTCATATAAATCGGTACAACTTCCTAAGAGGCCAGTTTGGCAATATGTAGCGCACTTGATAATTCTCATAGTTTCTAGCCTAGCAGTACTGTTGCCAAAAATGTATCTCGCGGATATATTCAGAGATTCAAATTATGAAATCATTACAAGATTCAAGTCTCATATATCACAGAGATTGATGTCCAAAGGTGATCACACAAACATCATTCATGAGGACCAAGCCCAGCACAGGGGAAGCTCCCACCAGGTCCCTTCCCTCTGTGCCAAGCTGCCCAGCTGCTGTGGCCACAGGACAATGTGGGCACCTCTAGGAGCAGGGTGGAGACCTGCGTGGATAAGATGATCCCACATACCAAGAACAATTCCTTTTAAATTGTGTGAGCAAATAGACTGCCATATGGCTAAAACTCTTTTGGAAATTAACTAGATATTTCTTGTGTGGGAACGGTAGTTTGTAGACTATTGTTTTATACCTCATGACTTTCTGTATCATCTGCACTTTTTAGCCATACATCCACGTGTCGGTATATTATATTCACAAATAATGTACTGTAGTCACATGTATTTTGTTCACATGGGCATAGGCCAAGCTGTGGTTATGGGAAATCCAGTGTAAAGTGTGAGACTCCAGACCTTCTCCCGCATGGCCCTGGGACTTCCCAGGGCCATGCTTCCCGCAGCAGTATATTCTGAAATCATATAATAGCAAGGGGGATGGCAAGAACCCAGCCTTCAATAAGGCAGTGTGGGAGCAAGAAGAGCTTGGGAAATAACCTTGCTGCTCTGGGAAGCTGATGGCCATTCTGGATGCCCCAACCCCACAAAGCCCCAGGAAGTTCCACCCCTCCCTCCATTCGTGCCTGAGACATTTGGTCACCACCCTCATTCTCTCTCCCACAGGAGGTACCCCAGCTCCGACAGGACCATGCTGCAGAAGTGGCAGGTACAGTGACCCCTCAGGACACTGTGGGTTCGAGGAAACCCTCAGGAAAGCAAATCAGCAAATAGCTTAGGCCCCAGGGATGAAGGGAGAAAGCGCACTGCTGAATCAGGAGGGATCTTGTTTTACTAATTTGTTAAAATGTCTCAAGTATTTCCCTGAAAAGATCTCAGTGATGAAAGGCGATTCTGGAGTCAGGGCTGGGGAGTTAGTGTGAGCATGTGTGTACACGTACCTAAGCCCTGTGTGCACACACACGCTCCATCTATGGAGGTGTACACGTATGTATGAATGAACACACAACTCAGGAAGGCACAGCATTCATTTCACTTCCCGGAAGGTCACGTGTGGCTCACAGCCTGGATGTACTGACACTCTGCCTCCGGTTCTCAGTGGAAGGAAAGGACCCCAAGAGAGACAGCCATACAGAGCCCAGGCAACAGGAAAGTAAATCTTGGTCACTCATGTCCAAAATCCTTTCCCAAGGAGCAGGCCAAGGAAAGGAAAGACCGACCACAGCAAGCAGGTCCCATCAGAGACGTGGTCTCTACTGGCTGCTCATTGGCCAAGTGGCCTTGGTGAATTTTTCCCAAATATAGCCCCTGACTCCATTCATGACCGTACGTCTTGAAACAGAGGGCCCTAAGAATACGGAGTATCCTAACTGGCAGAGTCAGAAGAAAGAAAGTTCAGGTTCCTAAGAAAGCAGATCATCGGGCCTGTTGGTGAGGGCCTCTTTCCTGGTAACTGCAAAGAAACCCCAGCTTGTATTTTCTATCATGAAGCAGTCAGCAGTAAGAAGGTCTGGTATTTGTGCCATTATTTAAATCAATTTTTGAGTATCACCCAACAGTTAACACAATAGAATGCTTTAGCCTTGGCTTGGACCTCGGAGCTGTGTTTTTTTTTTCCGAGTCTACTTCGCTTCCTGACTATATTTGCTTCGGCTCATCTTGGAATTAGCGTCGCCACCCCGA